>NC_064306.1:26721065-27921065 GCF_023373825.1 Bactrocera dorsalis | reverse complement strand
GACGAATGGAAATGGACCGTTGGGGGTGAGTGAAAGTGAAGTGATAAACATGCAAGCCTGTGTTAAATTTTGATTCTGATAAAAACGTTCGGAATTGATGGTGTCGGCATCCAAATTTATCTATAAGAAGTGGTGTCTATACTATAAAAAAGTGGTGAATTGAATAATTATAAAAAAAATGTTTTCAAAATAAATAAGCAAACTCAAATATCGGTGCAATAGGTCAGAAAAAAATATTTACAATCATTTTATAATTTTGAGAACTAATAACATCTTTTAAAATGAATCAGAGTAAAACACAGGCTTATTTCTAATGCATATAAAGAGCAAGTAATAAATTAATACCCATCTCAAAACAGAAATCAAATAGTAATCTAAATGATGATGACATTGACGGCATCTACGAGGATGGTGATAACTTTGCTGCGACTTGTGAAAATGGTGGATTACCAAATGCTGAAGAGGATGAAAATATATATGAACCTGTTGGTTTCGACAATTTTGGCAGCCAAAAGGTATTATTTTTATTTATAAGTATGTATTTGTAAAAATAAGATTAATTAAGATTAGTAGGATGGGAAGGGAAAAGTGAAGGACATTTTTTTGTAGTCGCTGTTTCGAATCTGAAGCGCTTTTTATTGAATCATAATATTTTAAAATTACGTAGGTGACCTTTTATAATTCGGGATTCGACAACCCCAGTTGGCCACTCAAAACTGCATCGTGAAATTCGAAATTCTTGATGTTATACATATATACTCAGAACGTTTTGACATACGAGCGCTATTGGTGTTGTTTACAGTAACTTAAAACATTCATCTCGGCCAAAAAATATAATTAAATCGCGAACACTTTTGTGCGCTTATTTTTTACAACTTTCGACGTGGATTAACTCAGCAACAGTACATCGTCGAACTTAATTCAATGTTTTACGATGAAGCTCCATTAATGACCAGTGTATTGAGACATTAGATCATTCCAAGACGAATTTGGTGAAGGTCGTCCAAAATGAGTTGTTGCTCCGGAAATTGATATTGCAAGATCGGCATGTGACCTATCTTGAGATTGAGAAAACTATAAAATTGATTATAAACAAGATTTGTCGCATTTGGATCCCACACCTTCGATCGCTCAAGAAAAGCTCGTGACGATTAGTCGAGAAAAATTTAAATAAATACGAAAACGCTGTTTTTATACAGATCTATGACAGCATGACAGTTGATGAATTCTAAATTTACGCGTATGAGATCGAAAGTAAACTGCATGGGTGTTTCCAGATGAGCCGAATCCAATAAAAGTGTTTTTTTTTAGAAAAACTGGACATGTCGCAACCCTACTACTAGAATAATGCGGAACAGTAAATTCTAAGTGGTGGCATTTGTTTGCCAGTAGGCTTTCAGGAAAACCAACCGTCGAAAGCGAATCACTCTTAACCACGAAAATGCGAGCTCTCACACATCAATTGAAACCACTACAGTTTTGAAGACTCAAAACATCGATTTTATAAGTCGTCGTCAACGGTCAACGTTTTTCGACACCTGAAGAGGCGGTTGATAATAATCGAGATCGAGAATCTATGTAAATGGGATTAAGCTCAAAATCTATTGTCATTGAATTATACATACTCGTTAAGTAAGTCCTGGAGTATCTCTTGCAAGAATCTATTTCTATACAAAACACTATTACATCCAGGGAAGAGAAGTGAGCCAATTTATTTGCACTTCTAAACAAGAATAATAATTTCATTCGCATTTCTTAAATGTTTTGGGAGCGAAATGCCTTGGTAGCAACATAACTTTAAAAAAGAAAAAACTGCAGCGAAGCTATAATACTCGTCATAGGAGCATTTCTTATAGTATAAAATGGTATAAAAATCTTTATCTTGATTTTGATCGGACAGTTTGTATGGTAGCTATATACTATAGTGGTCCAATCCAAAAAAAAAAATGGTCGGAGATTGTACCGTTGCCATAATCTACTATATGTCAAATTTGTGAATATATGTATCTCATCAAATAAGAAAGTTTTTCATGCCGAGACATCATTTGCATTGTTCAGTTTTTATTGCAACGATTTCACCCATATTTCGTACATATCATCAGGGTGTTAAGAAAATATTATATACCGAATTTCATTGAAATCGGTCGAGTAGTTCCTGAGATATGGTTTTTGGTCCATAAGTGGGCGACGCCACGCCCATTTTCAATTTTTTAAAAAAGTCTGGGTGCAGCTTCCTTCTGCCATTTCTTCCGGAAAATTTAGTGTTTCTGACGTTTTTTGTTAGTCGGTTATCGCACTTTTAGTCATTTTCAACATAACCTTTGTATGGGAGGTGGGCGTGTTTATTATCCGATTTCTTCCATTTTTGAACTATGTATGGAAATGCCTGAAGGAAATGACTCTATAGAGTTTGGTTGAAATAGCTATAGTAGTTTCCGAGATACGTACAAAAAACTTAGTAGGCGTGGCCCCGCCCACTTTTCCAAAAAAGTTATGTCCAAATATGCCCCTCCCTAATGCGATCCTTCACTTCACTCCACTTTAATATCTTTATTTATGGCTTAGTTATGACACTTTATAGGATTTCGGTTTCCGCCATTTTGTGGGTGTGGCAGTGGGCCGATTTTGCCCATCTTCGAACTTAACCTAGAGCCAAAAAATACGTGTACCAAGTTTCATCATGATATCTCAATTTTTACTCAAGTTACAGCTTGCACGGACGGACGGACAGACGGACGGACGGACAGACAGACATCCGGATTTCAACTCTACTCGTCACCCTGATCACTTTGGTATACATAACCCTATATCTGACTCTTTTTAGTTTTAGGACTTACAAAACCGTTATGTGAACAAAACTATAATACTCTCTTTAGCAACTTTGTTGAGAGAATAAAAATCTTTATCTTGATTTTGATCGGACAGTTTGTATGGTAGCTATATACTATAGTGGTCCAATCTAAAAAAATGGTCGGAGATTGCACCGTTGCCATAATCTACTATATGTCAAATTTGTGAATATATCTTATCAAATAAGAAAATTTTTCATGCCGAGACATCATTTGCATTGTTCAGTTTGTATTGCAACTATGTATGTATATGTATATAATACCCTCCATTAACTATATATAATATAAAATTGCAAAAAAACACCATACAAAAAAATTAAAATTTAAAAACTAAATCTGCATATTATATGCAAAAACTGTCTTTAGCACATATTTAATAATTTAACAACGTCCACTTGCAGATTACGGCCTCTGCGACGCAACCGAACGCTTTTTGGCGCTACATAACACGTTTGAAAGTCAACTCGCTGCTACAGTTTACGCGCATGCGTCGTCACCATCACACTGACTATGACACCATAGACTTATCAACGCCATCACCGTCACCCACACCCGCAGCGAGCAATAGCAAAACAAAAACAACATTAGGAAAGAAACAGTCAGCGCCAGCGTCTGCTACCACTACAATACAAACAAACACATCGTCATCACAGTTTGCCAGCATTAAACGCAAATTCGGCGCACATCGCAAATCGATGCAGGTGCGTGTGCGTAAAATATGCGCCCGCCACTATGAACCAAAGACAAATTTCGGCAATAAACAAGCCACACAACAACAAGTGAATGGCAATGGACACTTTGCTGGCGGTGGCAGTGGTGGTGGTGCGGTGAACGGTGTCAACAGCGTGGGTGTAGCGGGGAAAAAGTCAAAATATCGTTGGAAGTCAGTGAAAATTAGGCCAAAGCATTTTAGTGGCGCCTACAATGGCAATAACTGTGGCACGAGTTGCACAACCGATGATATAAGCTGTAAATCGACGCGGCGACAATCTTTCTTCGGCAGTCTGCCGCACTTGCGCAAAGCGCGTGTATCGCTTTTCTCCACGCCAAATTTGCATTTGACGGCGAAAGATCAGAATTGTAATGTTAGTAATGTGAGCGATGTCTTCGATAAAGCGACTGAGGATAAAATGCCAGCGGAGCGTAAGCGTGAATATGAAGAGCTGAATGAGAGCAGTTGAGCGTATTCATGTACATATTTGTGGAATGATGAATAATGCAATAATTTTTAAAAGCTGAGTGTAGATGTACTTATTTTATTATATGTAGTCTAAGTAAACATTTGCACAAATGTTTGTAAAACGAATAAAAGTCAGTTTTAAGGCTCGCATTAAGTCGATATTAATACTACAATTGACTTAATGTATATAATATATACTCGTAAAGGCATATGTAAATACACATAATTTATATTGTATTTGAAAAATCTAAATTTATAGGCAAAATTGTTAAGAACTTTATACAAAGCTCATTTTTAATAACAGAACAATCAATCAATTATTGTATATACTTATGTATGTAGGTGTTTATGTATACGTAGAAAGGCCAGTAAATGGTGTAGTAAGTTATTATTATAAAATTCTACATCTTCAACTTGTCTAATATGTAAATATATGTGAAGAAGGCCAGTGCTAAATATTTGAAACATACGCTTTTAAATATATTTAAAACTGATTTCATTACTTACATATACATATATATTAAACATATCAAAATGCCAGGCAGTAAGTAGCAAGCTACTAGACGGACGAAGAATAAATAATCGTTTATAATTTTTAAAAATGTCAGCAGCTTCTTATTATCACGCCCCTTCCCTTCCTTTTCATGAACTCCGATCACCCGTAAATTATTTTTTCTTTAATGTTTGATATTTAATCTTGCGTTTACGGCAGGTTTCAACCTACTATGAATTTCTTTCTTGTTTAACATTTTCAAAACGCTTCTGCACTAGTCTAATTTTTCTAATTTTATAAATTTTTATAAATAATAATATGTCATATATTTTTTATACCCTGAATAGGGTTCCTCCTGAAGAGGAACGTCTGAAGCCCTATAAAATATACTCGTATATAATTATAAGTGATCAGTATGACTATCTGCGTTCCGTTTATCTGTATATATGTACGTGAACTAGTCCTTCAGTTCTTGAAATAGCGATCTAAAATTTTGCACTCGGCTTTTTATCCCCATGTTCATTATTATTACAGCGGTGAGACACATTTATTTTAAGTGCAGCCTTAATTTTAGAAGGAAGCATCTCTCGCTTTTATCAATCTCCACTAATTTCTTGTCCTCACCACGGTTTTTGTAAAGGGAAATCTACAGTAACTTGTTTGCTAGAATTTGTAACACATGTATCAACGGGCTTTAGGGAAAATATGGTAAGCATACTGATGCTATATACACAGATCTTAGTAAAGCTATTGATAAAATAAACTATTCAATTCTTTTGAAAAAACTGGATCTTCTTGGTATTCAACCAGTATTTCTAAAATCTAGTAATAAGCTGAACAAATTATGTTTAACAATACCTTTTCTGATATAATTAATGCCCGTTCAGTCGTTCCACAAGGTAGCCATCTTCAATTCAAGTTTAGTCTTCATCTTTTACGGTTTTTAAAGCTAAAAACGCTCTTTGCTTTGTTAAACGTTGGTCTAAAGAATTTAAAGATCCGAAAACTACGAAAATTCGTTTTACATCTTTGGTGAGGGTTATACTTATATTACTGCATGTCTCTGTTCACTTAACCAGGTAGTTTCGACCTCTTTTTTTTAAATTTTCTATAACAAATTTTGAGTTAAACGAACCATTCCGCCGAATATGTCACGATTTCAATTCTCATTCAAAAACATTTGATCTAACAGACTCACTCTTTACCATTAAACAAATTATTTTCATTTAAAAATAATAAACTTACTTTAACCTAATTACTAATTGTGGCTGTTGAAAATTTTGCCCCTCACGTCGGTTGGGTGGGAGGAGGGTAATCATTGGGTTTTATTATTATTATTATTATTACTTAAAACAAGTTCCTTGTCATATTGCTTGCCAAGATAATACAAATTTGTATTTAGCACAAAAATCTTTTTTCGTTTTTATTATTATATTTAATTCAATACCGTTTAATAATAGGGCAAAAAGAGGAAGATATATGTTTAAACGATTCAACTTAATTTTTTATATGTTCATTTTTATTTCATTTTTTTTTCATTGATTAATAACTTCAAAAACACGATTTGCCATCAAGTTCACTAAGTTTTTCTTTTTCGTATGACCAAAATCTTCCCAAGCTTCTTGAATGCCCAACTTGAGTTTTAATACAGTTCTACGAGTACAAAGTTGACTTGGCGCTTTTTGTCTATAGTCCTAAAACTAAAAGAGTCAGATTTTTTTTAAATTAAAAATGGGCGTGGCGTAACTCAGGAACTACTCGACCGATTTAAATGAAATTCGGTATATAATATTTTCTTAACACCCCGATGATATGTACGAAATATGGGCGAAATCGGTTCTTAACCACGCCTTCTTCCAATATAACGCTATTTTGAATTCCATCTGATGCCTTCTCTGTATAATATATACATTAGAAACCAATGATCATAGCGGAATAAAACTTTACTCAAATACGGTATGTGAGCTGAGGTATCCCTTGGAAAAATTGTTATGATCGGACTATAACTTTTCAAGGTCCCTGATATCGAACACGAAGAACTCAGTGCCCAACCTAACCTAACCTAATTTTTCACCGAAAATATCGGTAAATCTCTCAGAATTTAATTCTAATTAATTTTACAGCAAAATAAAAAATATGTAAATGACGGATAATGAAATCTCGATTATCACTTTATCGTGCGAGAGTATAAAATGTTCGGTGACACCCGAACTTAGCCCTTCCTTACTTGTTTTATTATTATTTTTGTATTTATATGGGTTATAAATTGTATTTACCAGATCATAAAGAAAAATATAGAAGAAGTTGCCACGATATGAAAACCATGAAAAAACAAGGAAAGTTTTACCTTGCAATTCCAGAAAATGTATTGATTTGTTTATTATTCACAGCTTGAAGCATTTTTAATAAAGCAACGTGCTCAAATTGGACTAAGGTAATCGAGAATAATACTCGAACAATCAAATTTATTCAAATGGATATAAAATGTTCAAAAAAAAACACATGTTAAGAAAAAAAGGGACACTCAGAAGATATTAATTTATAAGGATTAAAAGCGTTAGAAAATACAAGAACTCTTGACAACAAATGTGAATTGAATATGAAAGAAAAAATTATTTGATTTCTTGACATTAGTGGAAGCAAGAGGATGATCAAGGATCTGATTGGACATCAGCATTTTTCATGAAAATCAATTTAAGTTATTCTTATCTTAAAAGCTTAACAATTTTTGCCACTATTCGCTTGAAATATTCTATTTATTATTTTGCTTAGAACTTGCTTAACATTTACATTTTTATTGGCTTCTGCACTTATATATATATTTTTTTTTTGGTATTTTAAATGAAACGAAAATAAATATATAAAAATGCAAAGTTACAATTCAAATTGTGTTATCATTATTTTTCGTAAAGGGTACACAAGTACATAATATGAATATATAACAGCATTGAAATTAAAAAAGTATTGCATAACTTACTACTTAGTCGGTGTTTGAAGTACATAGCTGCAATATTCCTCGAATGACATACTCGGCAAACTCTGCGTTTCATTGAGTTCTACATCTTGTTCGATTGCTTTGTAATCCGGCAGAGGTTGATATGTTTCTTCAGCGACAATAGCGTTACACTTCATGTTGAGCACTAAATGCATCACCTCATTGTTAATATGTTGAGCGTTCTTCGCTTCACTATTCACTTCATTCAACTGCAAACGATAACGATTTGGAAACTTAGACGACGTATCTTGCCTTTTAGACCTGTTCGAAAGTTTCGGGCACATTTTTTCTTCGTTATTTTTTATTTTTGTAAATTTGGACCGTAATACCGGTGCGGTTGGTTTGACATTGTCACTATTAAGCACATGTTTCACTTGTTTTTCCACAATCATCTTTTTAGACATGTTTAAGGGTACTTCACTTTTTTTTAAAGAATTTTCCATTATGGGATTGTGTCTGGTAACAGATTTCTGCACTGACACTGTCTTCGGCTCCTCATCATTACTGATGCTACTGTGGCTCAATTTATAGGTTATATAATCTATAGCGGAATTGGTGCGCCACACACGTTTGTAAAGGGTTTTAAAATTCTCGATTGTACGTTCTTTTTCACTGAGACGCGCATAGGCGGTAGCTACTTTATAACAAAGTATGTAATTCTCAATACTTTTTTGACTGTTCCTTAGTGGAACTTCGGAACTTTTGCTGGTCAGCGCTATGCTACCAGCAGACACTTCGTCTACTGCTTTGCTGTTGCACCACGACATATTCATATTAGTTTCAGACCTGCGTGACAGATCTAGGACGCCGATGTCTTCGTCTGGATACTGCAGATGAGCGCGTGGGATCTTTGCGCTTTTAACAGTGTCTGTGTTCGGCATATGTTGAGAAATTAGTGTTGACTTGGTAGCTTTTAAATGTTTGGTATTCTTTTTATAAGGGCTATTTGAATAATTGGATTTCCTTGTTAGATCTAAAGGCTTTTCGTTATTAGTTGGCATAGCCTTACTTTTGACGAATTCTTTTTGCATCATATTGGAGATGCCGCAGTTAAATATTCTTGTATTTAACACTGAGGAGTCGAATGCATTGTTTGTTTTATTTTTTTGCTTGCCGAAAAAGCTGGAAGATTCGTCATTACTTCTCGAAATGCCGAGAAATAAACTTGGTGCTTTTCGTAGTGTTGGATTTTCCGTACTTTTAACGGGGTCATTATTTTGCACTTTTTCACTACTAGATCTCGAGTTTTGTGTGCTTAGCAGCATATAATTTTGTGTACCATTTATAATACTGCAATCTGCTATTGGACCGTTTGTCAAAATTTCAAGATACTCAGCGTTTTTCGACTTTTGTGTTTCTTCGTTAGATTGCCTTGATTTCTGAGTATCCAAGAACGCAGAAAGTTCGTGTAATTCTGGGGTTGTTGCACGAAGGGAAGGCTGCATTATAGGTGTCGGTTCATTTTTTGGTTCTGCTTCGTTAACTGGTAGTTTAGCACACTCTTCAACACCAGGCTTTGTAATTTCTACTGTGTCCGACATTTTCTGATCTGGTGCATTATTGTTAGCTATTAAATTTTGTTCATATTCTTGTTTATTTTGGCTTTCCTTTAATTTGTCAAAATCGAGATCACGTTGCTCTAGAAGTTTCTGGTATGTTAACAAAGTCGTATCTGCTGTTCTATCTAGTATTACTTCGGACTTATCTTGCATGTGGTTAACTGCCGTTGAAGTGTCACATTCATCAGCACTTCGCACTGTTAGCATAGTTAACGATTTATCCTTTATATGCTTCCTTTGTGTGAAATATTGCGTTAATTTACTTTGCACGAGCGTTGAATTGTTATTCGATTGTTTAGCTGTAGTATTAAATGATTCTTCATTTACGGTAGTATCCGTTATATTGAGATACTTTTCGCAATTCATTTTACTCTGTGGAAAGCATTGTTTCATTTTAACGGCCTTCAATTTAATGGTGTCGTTACTAAGTTTTGATTTCGAAAAAGTAAAGCTTTTTAAATTGAGGAGATGTTTACTTTTGTTTGCCACTGTGCTGTCGGTCGTTGTATCGCAAATTGTATTAATTGTGTTGGATAAGTTTGGTTTTACTTTTTTGTTGCATTTCGCAGTTACCACTGTTTGTTGCTTTCGTTTTTTAGGCTTTTTTGAATTTGATACAATTGTGGTTTCCATGACACGTTCGTTCAAAATCAGTGTCTCGTGTACATCAGCGCCAACTGAAAGATGAGGAGTAGTTATTTAGAATCTTATTCGAGAATTGTGTCTTTGGTAAATAAATTTACACTAATTGTATAATTTTATTTAAAGATTCCTAGCGGATACTTTATTAATATTGAGCTTCTGATTTGGTGATTAATGGAAATTTTTAAAAACTTCAAGGTTTAATATTATATATCGGATTATCCAAATGGAGGTACTCTTGTCAATAGCCTTTTTTGACAGAAAATTCGTGAGTCGTGTTATTTTTTATAAATTTTGTTTGGCATTTTATTATGAAAAGACTTACACCTAAAGAATGTGTTTTGCGCGCTTCACTCAACTTATGTCAACATAATCCCATACCCATCCAGAAACCTAGCATTCATTATTCGATAATATTCGATCGAAATAGACCACGTCCAGTATGTAGTGAAAAAAATAAAGTAACCGTAGTTGAGATTGTAAACGAAGACAGTGGTGGGTCGATTCGGCGCAGTTCGCAGCAACTCGGACTGACGTATGGGACGACTTACCGCAATCTACATCGAGATTTTAAATTGAAAGCGTCCAAAATACAGCTTGTGCAAGAACTGAAGCCACTCGACCTTCCCAAGCGACATCGCTTGGACGTTTTCGAATCAAATTTCGTTCAGCGATGAGGTCCATTTCTGGCTAATAGGTTTGTAAAGAAGCGAAATCGCCGCATTTGGGACGAAGAGCAATTTAAAGAGATTCAAGAGCTGTCACATTATCCAGTGGTCAAAAATGATGACGGTGAGAACGTGACCACCAATGACGCCGTTATCGCGCCATGATAACCGACTACTTGATGCCTGAAATTGAAGCTCGTGATCTCAACGACATTTGGCTTCAACTAGACGGCGCCACTTCCCCGATGGTATCAATTAAAGGACAACACTTCGGTGAGCAGATAATTTGACGTTTGGTCCGGTCGTTTGGCTACCAAAATCGTGTGATATCACGCGGTTAGACTTTCTGTGGGGATATGTGTAAAGTCTAAAGTCTATGCGGTCGATCCCGTTTCGATTCAAACCTTGGAACAAAACATCACGTGTTTTATTCCAGTCATAATGCTGGAACGAGTCACTGACAATTTGATATTTACCGATTACATGTAATGGGACTTCGCCAAATGAAGGTTAGGTTAGGTTAATCTTGTAGGCCAATAAGCCACGCATATACCAGTTTGGTCCTTTGGGATACCAGATGAAGTTCTCTTGCTTATTCAAACGAAACTATTTTTGAAAAGAATAAATTCAAAAAGGTTTAAACAGGCTCTGAGACTGCTGAAGGATAAATATAATGTAGCAATGTATCTTCACCAAAAAGTGGAAAATTCACAATTTTTGAATAGTTTGACACTTACTTGTCGATCGACTCCAACAAACTATTTGTCGAAAGTCCATTCTATGTAATTGGCTCAAAACCGGATTTTTATGAGGAAAATTAATATTAACTCGGCAGTAATTTACGAAAATAAATATTTGAAAACTATTTTATGTTACTACAATAATAACATATATGCATTCACGACAAAACCCTTAGGAATTGTTTTTTCTTCGCCTTCTTTCCACTAAGCATCCTCTCGGAACAAAGGGATGACGTGATTTTGACAGTTCGGGACGGCCATATTGGTTTACGGATTTGTCTAAAACTTTGAGAGTGTGTTTACTTTGGTGCAACGCTTGGAAATTATCCAAGATTACTACGCTAATTAAAAGCTCTTCTCTTGGGTTGATTTAAATACTCGTGTGATTCAGGAAACGTAATTGCATCCCCAAAAATTTACCGTTTGGTGCAAATTGTGATGTGGCAGTATCATCCGAGCTTACTTCTATCGAAATGAAGTTGTTGTTGACCAATTCTTTTCCCCAGAATTTGATGAAATCGACGCCTGTTATTTCCAACAAGACAGTGCGTTACCCCATGTTTCATGTATCAACAAATTAGTACGATTGTTACTGAGAAAATATCTCGCCCGATACTTGTACGCAGGTTCCACAATGGAATGCGAGTAAGTGGAATATTCGAATAATACTTTTGGCACCGATAAGTTGGTAGTATTGAATATACAACATGTCTTAAAAAAACGATTCAAATAATTTTTCTTGAAAGAGGTTTAAAATTTCTATGACCCTACATCTGCGTTGTGGGCATAAACTCAATTTATATAAGCTTTATTTTTGGTAGGACCTTAAACATTTATTGTGAAGCGTTAAGTGTTAACAAAAAATATATGAATATGAATCGAAAATTACCTAATGTGGCATGAATTACATGTGCATACAGCTGCTCAACATCAGGATTTGGTAATTTAATGGTTTTCATAAAACAACCGTACTCCAAGAGCAATGAATCGCTGCAATTCAAAGAGCAAAAATCAATAAATAAATACATACATACGAGTACTATACATATACATATAAAGGGGGTATATTGATCACTATTACTTACAGATCTTCAATGAAGAGCAGCAGCTGATTCTCGGAATCACCAACAATAAGCAAGGCATTTATGCCACGGCAAATGTAAGCCTCATTAACTTGTCGCACACAGACGCGCACCAGACTTTGTGAATCTCGCGTCAATTGTAGGGAATATTCAGGGAATGTTTGTTGCAAATTTTGCAATATCTCATCGCCAAAGGGATATGATTTGTTCAGTATCTAGCAATGAAATCAGTAAGATAAGTTGAAAAGCCAACAAAACAAATTTAATTCAACAAACAATACTGACATATCTGCAAAATAGATTAGAAAAACCGTTAAGATGACAAAAAGGCGCAAATATAATTCATTGCTAACATAAATTGCAGTCGTTTGAGTAAAATAATTATAGGTTTGTAAACAATTGAGGTGGACGACAGATAGCTACCGTTCGGGTGACCTACCTACCTGCTATATTATTAATACATACTATGTACTGTAGATATATACACCAGTATAAAAACAAATACGGTAAGTATCTATGAGCGCCCAAGCAAACAGAGCAATAGTTAATTTTCCCTTGTTGCACCTACCGCTTCAATGGTGCGCGCGTCTGTCGCTCCCAATGATTTCAATGTAGTTTTCCCAGCACACACCAGCTGAGCTGAGTAAACGGCACCGATTTTCTGCAATTGTTTCGCTGCATACTCCGAGTTTTCCCACAACTTGGCGTGGAAGCATTTCGCGATTGTCACGGTATGCAATAGCGCCTTGTAGCGGCCCAAATGCAATGCATGCGCTTGATGCTCCGACAAGCGCATATACTCCACTAGACCTAGAAACATACATCTTTGTACATACTTATATACATATGAAGGAGTAGTTGAGAAAATTGATAGAAGAAGAATGCGCAAATGAAAATGCTTGCAAACTTAAATGTGTACATTTAAAAGCGCTAAGAATTTCATAGTTAAAGTGAAGTTATAAATGCATTCGTTATGCTGATAAGTGGTAAAATAAAAAATAGCAGCCATACATTTAGCAATGCGATCACCGATGCGTAACATTTTCAACGATTCCTGTGCCAAAGTCGGGGAGGCGATCGGTATATTTCCAAGCATCGCTTGCAACAAGCTGCAAATTAGAAAAATTATCACACATTAAATTATATTTAATACAACATCATTAAGATATTAAACAAAGTAATACAAAGTAATATGGTTTGCCACACTTTGCAACTTTGAAGCGTTTAGCTTCCGTGTGAAAAATTGCGATTGATACGAGGGTGCGAGATAGTATAATAATACTAATTTTAAACATTACAATAAATTATTAAAAATAATTTTAAAATTTTTAAAATTAAAGTTGAAAAAGAGTTTAACTTTATTATTAACAATGTTGATGCATTTGGGACGAAGAGCAACTTGAAGAGATTCAAGAGCTGCCATTTCTTCTAGAAGCAAAAACGGTTTGGTGTGGGCCCATATTTCTTCAAAAATGATGCCGGCGAGAACGTAAACGTCAAAGGCGACCATTATCGCGCCATGTTAACTGACTATTTAATGCCTGAGATCGTGATCTCGGCGACTTTTGGTTTCAACAAGACGGCGCCATCTCCCACACAAAGCATCAATCAATGGATTTATTGAGAAAACAATTCGGAAAGCAGAAAAAAAATATTTTGGGTCGATAGATTGATCATCAAGATCTTGGAGCAAAACAGCAAGCGAGTCATTCGCCAGTTACCTATCGAAATGCTCGAACGAGTCATCGAAAATTGGACTCATCGGAAGAAAATAACTAATTCAATCCAACTCAGATTGACAAAATTATGAATTGTTCGAGCAAAATGGTGTATAACGCTATACATTTTGTTAAAAGAGATTCTAATTTGCTGAAAAATAAAAAAATCTGGAAAGCACCTGTACGTAAAACAACGTAACATGCTGATAAAGCCAACATCAGAAAAAGCAAGGTTGATCTTTATAAATCTTCCCTTCTTTGTGGCTGAAATAAATAAGGAATTTGAGTTGAATGTATTCAGTAAACTTCTACGAAAGCTTCTCAATGATGCCCCTTTTTTTACGAATGAGTAAATGAAAATACATTAGAAAATAGTACTTTTGAGCGATGAAACAAAGGTGAATTGTATTGGAACCGATGGCAAACCATTTGTCAATCCTGATACACCACAAAAGCGCAATGGTAGATTGGACCGATTTTCATACCCCGATATTTTCAGAAACACAATGGAACCATTCACGTTCGAATCGCTGCCTGTGAGTTGGACTTTTATGCGCAACAATAATTGAAAGCACGCAGCTAAAAGGGTGAAGAATTGGCTCACTGCAGAAAGTATTGACGTCCTGAGCTGGACAGTGCAAAGTGCCGATGCAAACCCCATTGAAAATTTATGAAGCAATGTTAAGATGCAGATTGTTAAGAAAAAATTCAAAAATTCTGAAGAACTTTGGACTGAGACTGATAAGGCTTGGAATGCAATTTCAAAAAGTAAGTGCCAGAAGTTTGTGGAAAGTTTGCCCCGATGCCAAACAATTTTGAAAAATTGTGAACGCACTCCAAAATATTAATGGTTGCTTAAAAGCAATACCACTTAAAACATTTCTATATAAATATCACATAAAGTCCTATCAGCTTAAAACATCGAAATTTTGTCAATATTTTGTACAGTAATTTTTATTTAATTCTCAAAAATCTCCTTGGTTTAGGCTGTCACACTGGGTATGCTCCTTAAAGAAGTCTTTAGAAAAACTCCAACGCAGAGTTTGCGTCGAGAATTTTAAAAAATTAATTTATTTTATTTTATTTGTTTGAATCGCTTCGAAAAATATGTATATTATCTTCTTCTAGGCATTCCTTTCAAATGACTTATTTGGAAGCGTTGAATGTCACCATTTTTTTGTCAAATTTAAGCAGAAACAGGGCAGACGCAACCTTTTGATCAACAGATTTTTAGAGATACAAATTAAAAGTGATGAAGTATGGAAGAAATATTTACAACATTTTTTAAAACTTTTGGCATCTTTTTAACCCACCCTCGTATATATTAAAATATGTGCATTTTCATAACAACCTTCGGGATTGCCCACTTTTTACGAATCATTAATAAATTACCATGATATTTTATCCTCACGTGTTTTGATACGCCCAGGGCGGGGAAATCTTAATGGCGTATCATTTAGCGCGTTCAGCAAACGCTTCTCATTAACTCTTAGTGTAAAATCACTGAATTCTCTGCAGCGCACAATTAGATCAAACATTTTTAAAAAAGATTCATCACCTCGAATCTGTAGAGAATAAAATAAAATTTATTTAGTAAAATAAATATGATATTCACGTCTATTATTAATTAGCATTTATGTCTCCTGTACCAATCATAACGTTAAGTGAATAAAATTATAATATGCGTATGTCAAAGTATGATTTTTATTCCAGCGTGTTGTACTAACCTGCCGAAAAAGCTTCATGGTCTCGAAGCATAAGTAATATTTAGCCATTAATTTGCCATAATTGGTGGTCTGCACATCTAATTCATTTTGTGGGTTTCTAGAGATGAGACCAGCATTTTGAAGCTCTTTTATTTGCACTAAACACAGCTCTGGAAGAGTAAAATATTTTCAATTCAAGGAATTTCAAGACACGACTATGTTTTAATGTGATCTTATGTTTAATTGAAACTTACTTTCCAGTTTGTGCTCAATAATATCCTTATCTTTGTTTTCTTCTAATCCATAATATGAGGGATTTTGCATTGATCGCACGTAGAAGTAAGTAGAACGCATCCATTGCATCGCTACTTCCAGATTATTTATAGTACCCAAAGCGATTTCCGAATTGAGATGTTCAGCCAGGTGTTTGTGTAAATGTGACTCGATTGGCATTGTGCCATTCATCAAAGTTTCATATTTGTGCTGGAATATAATTATAATATTATCAAATATTAATCTTATTAAATTTACCGGAAGCTCTCGTTTTAGTTATATATGTACATACATATGTATGTATATACTTAGGTATATTATGTAAAGTGTTCCAACTTTTAACAACACGTGGCGACCATGGTTGTTTATAGATATGTGTCAAATTTTATCAGTGTGTTTAGTTTGACATTTCATCATGTCACGTTTCACTTTCGTGCCACGCTTGGAAATTGTCTAAGATTATTACGCAAATTCACGTTCTCCGGTGACTACTGTAAGACTTCTTCTCGCAAAACACGGGCTTCTGAGGCTCATTTCTGCCTTAAGGGCTTTGTCAACAAACAAAAGTGTCGATATTGGGGTGAGTAAAATCCTCGTATGTCACGTCTAAACTTGGATATATTACGTGCAAAGTTTGGCAACGCTTTAATTTTGAGAAATTAACGCAATGATCGAGGATCTCGAAGAAAACATTCAGCACATTATATGGTAGCTGAATTTTTTGCAGAAATGCTGCACCGGGTCATCGAAAACTGGCGTAAATGCTAATAACCTCTGCTCGAAAATGCTACGCAACGAACTCAAGGTTTCAAGACAGGACCATACTCTTGTAGAACAAAAAGAGGTGATCTAGATGATGCCCAGAGCATACTGTAATCGTGGAATTTGATAAGGAGTATGCATCAGCTTCTTTGTTGAATATGTTTCTACGAATGCATGCCCGATGATTAGAATTTAAGTGTGCCCTGCACAATCCACAAAAAGGGAGACCCAACAATCAGCGCCAACTACCGTCGGATAAGTCTCCTAAACATCGCATATAAGGTTCTATCGAGTGTAGTGTATGAAAGATCACAGCCCACCGTCAACAAAATGACCGGACTTTATCAGCATGACTTCAGAACTGAAAAATCAACAACTGACTTGGCCAAGCGCCAAATCTTGGAAAAGACTCGTGAAAAGATGATCGACACCGACTACTTCGTCAATTTTAAAGCTGCTTTTGAAGGTATTGCTAGAGAAGGTACAATCTTCTGCAAGAGTGTAAAACTGTGTTCTGCTTTCTCCAGGTTGGACAAAGAAGCGAAGTAAATGGGTCTTGTGAAGTAGGATAAGACGAAATATCTCCTCCCATTTCACTGTTGACAGTCACAACTTCGAAGCCGTAGATTATTTCGTCTATCTTGAAACCAGAATTGACACCAACAACAACGTCGGCCTAGAAATCCAACGCAGAATAACTCTTGCCAACGGGTGCTACTTTGGACTAAGTAGGCAATTGAGAAGTAAAGTCCTCTCTCGATGAGCAAAGACGAAACTCTACAAGTCACTCATCATCGTCCTCCTGCTATACGGTGCAGAGTCATGGACGACGACAACATCTGATGAGTTGGCGTTATAAATTTTCGATTGAAAGGTTCTGAGAAAGATTTTTCGTTCTTTGTAATTGCAGATATCGCATTCGATGGGACGATGAGCTGTAGGAATTATATTAGGGCTATGTCATGTCGTCCGAATGAGTGAAAACAGTCCAGCTCTGAGATATGCGACGCAGTATTCGCCGGGGAAGCAGAGGAAGAGGAAGACCACCACTCCGTTGCAAATACCAAGAGGATCTGGCTACACTTGGACTCTCCGGTTGGGGCCAAAGAGTGAAAAGGAATAACGACACGAGCGCTGTTGTAAACTTGTTATAGTAAATGGTGTCTACACGAATAAAGAAAATTGAAGTAAGACTGATACTTCGCAAATATTTAAATGTTTACTTACATCATCAAATACATATAGCAAACCGTGTATGTGTCTCGCTTAAGATGCTCGACAAATATTGTTTAAACCGGTGTTAGTATTAGTATATGGGTTAATATTCTCCCTTCAGTACATATGAGTTTTCATAACACATTTCTTCATCTTTAATTTATGAAAATCCCCAAGCAAATTTTATAAATTATTCACATTACTTTCAACTTTAAGCAAAACCTCTTTTGCTTCCCATATTTTTGTTTATTTTTTTTATTTTCATTCTAATTAAATTTTTGCAGTTATTCACACGACGAAGTAAAATTAAGTAATTAAATTTAAAAATATACATTGAATAACCGGGTATATTTATTTTCTGACTTTTTTGTTGTTGTTGACTGCATAACCTGTAATCGTAATTACTAATCCCACTAATCGTTAGTACTCGTTTAATGAATTACTTGTTAAAACAAGTCACTTTTTAGCTGTCCAACTACAATGTCAAAGAACTAAAGCAACAACAACAAGTACAACGACGACCAGCTTCAAGCGACGACCATCAAGTGCCACAAATGCAAAATCAGCCATTTTTAAGCCACACTCGGTGCAACCAAGCGGCGTTGTAACCATTAAACTGTTGCCCCAACAACAATAATAACAACAACAACAAAAGCATTAACCTCCCTAGTGACACCACATCGACGACGACGACGACGACGACAACGGCAACGGCGAAGTGATGCTGTTGACGCTAATGATGAGTCCAAACATTGAGTACAAGTAGTTAGGCAAATATTCATTGATGCATCGGCCGCTCATGGCTAACCAATATTTGCAGGTACACCATTTAACTCGACACTACGACGTTGTGGCGATGTGCCGATGTGTTGCCACCAATGATCTCATGTGCAAGGCATCATCTTGACATTTAAAACGCTCACGATTGCCACCAATTTAAATATCGGTGCAGTGAGGAGTGGTGATTCTCCTTTCAATGTGTGTATACATGTATATAGATATGTGACTGTGTGCGTGTTTATTATTATCCACATATGTGTACCTTCCAAGTTGACTTGCTGACTTGTTTGTCTCACTAAAAAATAATAGTAATAAATAAATAAGCCAATAAAACCTCGTGGGGTTGCGACCGCAAACGGTGTCATCATTTCGAAATTAATTATTTATTGTAAACAGATTTGATAGGTACAAATAAGTTGTTTTAACCGAAAAATTGTATGCATACTTTTTATACCCTGAACAAGTATTTTAAGTTTGTCAGAAGATTTGTAACGTCCATGGAAAGGGTAACGTCGGAGAAACTCTAAAATGTGGGCTAAATGGCCAACACGGCTCCGATTACATTTCTCTACCAGTTTACGCCAATTTTTGATGACACGGTGCAGTATTTCAGCGGGAATTTCAGCTACCATATAGTGCGCTGACAGTTCTCTTCGAGCTACATGAGCTTTGCTGGTCGATTGGCATACCCCCAGAGAAAATAATTGTCGTTTTTATTTATTTTTAGAAATTAACGAGTCGCCAAACTTTGCTCGCAATCTGTCCATGTTTAGACATGAAACATGAGACGGCGTACTGTCTTATTGGAAACAGAGACCGTCAGCGTCGTTGGTAATAGAACGATGGATTGATGGCAACGGCATTTTCTGCCTCATTTCGCAAGAAGTAAGGCCCGATAATGCCGCAATATCACAATACGGACCAAACGGTAAATTTTGAGGACACAATTGCGTTTCCTGAACCACACCAGTATTTGCCTCATCTCATGCGCGTCTTTTTTGTTTGTTGACGCAGCCATTAGCCAGAAATGGGCCTCATCTGAAAATACCATTTTTTGCGAGAAGAACTCTTACAATAGCCACTGAAGAACGTGAATTGGCTTAATAACCTTGGACAATTTCCAAGCGTTGTACCGAAGTAAAACGTTTTCGAAATTTGGTACAGATTACTATCCAAGACATTGCCACAACATCCGAAGAAATTGTTCCGATCGGACCGTTAAAGCATCGTTTATACAAACTGATTGAAAGCAAGTTCTTGTATGTAAAGTTTTTTCTTTGACAAGATATGTATATTCAAGAAATTTAGCACGTATTATTGTTCAAGGTAACGGTACAATATCCAAACAAATTGTTCAGATAGAACATCTATAACATATAGCTGTCATGGAAACTACCCGATCAAAATCAAGTTCTTATATGGAATATTTTATATTTAGAATGGGTATTATGGCTTCGGTGCAACCGAAGTTTTCGTTCTTTCTTGTTTATTTTAAATGCGATCTTTTGGTGTCAATGAGGTGACGAATAGGTTAAAAGCAAAACCAAATAAATTTTGGTATCGAATTTTTGGGCAGCGAGAAGTTTAATTACCAAAAAAAAAATGCATTTATACCGAGATAATAGAACTAATTTACTACAAAAAGCAAAAGTCTTCATGTCAAGGATAGATAAGCGATTATGGTAGATAGAATTACGATTGCCCTTCGTAAGCACAATTACAACCCTACTTCATATTGGAATAAAAAAGTTACTCCGGTTGTACCTATAAGCTATAATACCTTCACAGAAAGATTTTTTACATAACAAAAGGGTTAGAAAGATATTTTGATAGCGGTTCTGACGAATGAATAGTCAATTGAGAAAAAAATGGTAAGTTTAAAATTCCAGGGCACTGGAGAAAAGGATTGTGGCAGCACCAGCGAGTAGATGGATAGAGGCCGTGCTGGGCACCAGAATAGCTGAAACCACAGTAGGGAATATCACTATTCGTCTCGGCACTACAAGACGCTGCCCACATGGTGGAGTGCTGTCCTCCTGCTAGTTTTGCTAACTGGCAATGGGATACGCTGTCAAAGATATGCGGATGACATTGTTATTCTAGCTAAAGGCAAATTCGAGGATACTCCCTGGGATTTAGTACAAAGGAGTTTAAACCTGGATAAAAAATGGTGCAGTGGGGTTAAGCTGGGCATGAGCCCCTCGAAGACAGCCAACGCCTCGTAAACGATCCCTACCCGACCTTAGGAACCTAACCCTTGAGGGCAGAGAGGTAGAGTTGACTAATATGGTCAAATATCCTGACCTCACGCTCGATTCCACTATGCGGTGGAAGCAGTATGTTGACCTGACCACTAAGGCACTAATAGAGTGTAATCGATTAGCCGGTAAATCCTAGGGCTGCAAGCCAAGAATTATCAGGTGGTTGTACACCATGGGCAGCTAAACAGCGATTCCAGCGTGTTTTCCATGCTTCGTAACATTTCTGGAACGCTTCGACTGGGATGTCCGCGAGTACCCTCGTCACGGCCGCCTGGATGTCCGTAATCGACTCAAAATGGGTTCCTTTGACCACCGAGTTTGTTTTAGGCAACAAAAAAAGTCACAGGGTGACATTTCGGGCGAATAAGGCGATTGTTGCAGCACGGCGATCCCTTTAGAGGCCAAATACTGGGACATGCTGCGGGCGGTGTGGCGTTGTCGTGATGAAGGATCCAGTTACGAGCGATGTCTGGGCGCAACCTGTTGACTAGTGTTCGCAATCTTTCGAATACTTGGCAATAGTAGACTTGATTCACAGTTTTTCCCTGTAGAACGAATTCTTTGTGGACAATTCCGCGGCTATCAAAAAAGGCAATAATCATCGTTTTCACCTTCGACTTGCTCATGCGAGCTTTTTTCGGGCGGGGGGCGCGCGGAGACAACCATTGTGACCTGGGCACGACTAAGAGCACTATCACCATACACTCTTACAATTTTAGCGTACGTTTCCGAAGCTGTTTCGCCCAATCTGGCGCAAAATTTTATCGCGACGCGTTGCTTTTGATTTCGTTTTTCCATTTTCGTGACGAGCACTACAAACACACGTCTACTCAACTTGACGCAGCAGGCAAACTAAACAAAAAAAAAACGGAAAAAACGAAAGGAAATTTCAAGGTCACAGGTTTACCACAAGCGCGGCAATAAGATCAGCTTCATTACTTAATTGTCATGCCAGCGGATAAAGGAATTAAGTGGTGTAAAACCATTGGCTCTTCTTCCAATGGAAAGCATTACCAAAATGGTAAACTTCATCAAGAAGTTCACGGTTATACTTAGTAGTAAGGTTGAATGGAATGATTACACTCTGGAGCTGCTGCTTAGGGACAGTACAACCAAATGGAACACCGACGGCTTGAAGAAGGAAGGAATTGCTGCAGGAGTCGTAGAACCACGCACTAAACTCTCCATACCTACGGAACGTTTTCCGAGGATTTTTTCAAAAACAAGTCTTTGCTTTAAGTCAGTGCGTAGAGATAAACCTCCAACGCAACTATCCCAACGAACATATAACCATACTTAGCGACAGTTAAGCGGCACTTAAAACAATATATGCGTACAAGATCAAATCACTACTGGTGCAGGAGTGTAGAGAGCGGCTGCCGGTCACAAAGCTATAGCCGGTAGTGAACCGGGTCATAACCTTAGCATGTTTAAACATGTAATCAATTTCCCTAGAAACAAATTCAGGTCGCATTCTACATTCTTGTGCAAATTACCGGGTCTGCGACAGGGAGCCTAAAACTCCAGAATGCCTACTAATTGGCTTCATAGCAGTTTGCAGACGCAGGATAAAGGCCTTTGGATCCATGTTTCCAAATAAGAATCACATCGCCACACTAGCACCTAGCGGTTTATTGGAATTTAGGGCTTAGAAGAGGGCTCAATAGTCAAGTAGTAAAAATTAATTCGTTTGCATTTCGATATACATATTCCAATAATTCACAAGAAAGTGTTGTGCATAAAATTTACTCCATATCGTGGAAACATCTAATGCATATCAATACATGATTGTATCCTATTCGGAGGAGGTTGAGAGGATAGGCGTTGACTTTGTGCCGGTAAATCTAAATTTCGCATCACTAGTGACATTTTTCCTGTTAAACGGGATTCGAAAGAGGGAGTGCATTTGTTCTTGGATTTTTTCTACAAAATCAACCAAGAATCAGATGGGCCGATCTTATTTTATATAGAAACTGAATGAAAATAATTTCGAAATTTTGCATTTTCCGTAAACTAAGTGGTTGGTGCAAAAAATACAATACAATATATACTCGTACAAATATATTCAGTCAATAGGCGAAATGTGCTCGCATGTACCGAAATCCATTCAAATGGAAAAAATGGTAATGCTTCACAACTCCACCCAAATTGTTACAGTTTTTGTTTATGCAAAATTGTTGCTAACCTCATGAATATGCACATTTTGCCGTGTATTCCAAATGCTCTCTTTAACAAAAAGAAGATACAAACCAAAAAAATTACATGCTCGTAGTTCGCGCAAATTGTTATGCCTCCAGACTTGCCAGTATCTTGCGGCATTGCAATACCCAGTATTTGCCGCATACAGTGTTTCCACACTTAACCAAATAATAGCAATTTCGGCAAGTCAGCATCGCATCATACCACAACCCACATGAAGTCATGAATGTGATAAGTTAATATTAGTTTTTACCAATTCTCACTAATGTTGCCCTCCATTGTCAATTTGACAGCAGCTTTAGAGACGCCTGTCAGTTCGCCTTTGCTCATAATTGTTAAATATTTGCATAAAATTATCACAAGTATGAGAACTCAGAATTTGTAATAAGTTTTAATATTTTTTTTTTTAATTTGTTTAGTGATCTATTATATAATTACAAGGTTAGTTGAGTTTTAGATAAGCGGTTTGAAATATGGTAATATTTATACTCATGCAACATGCTGTTGCAGAGTTAATACTTCTGTTCACCTAAAGGGTATTTGTATCACCAAAAACTAACCGATTTAGATATAAGGTTATGTGTATATGTATAAAAAATCAAGACGTCCGTCCGTTCAAGCATTAAATTTAGAAAAAAAAATTAAATATCTTTATCAAATAAACTATTTTTTGGAGAGAAATGGACATATGCAAAATTTCACTTTGATATCTCAAATCCTGAGGGCTCTTTCGTGTATATTTTGGACGTATGCAAAATTTCTCAAATCCTTAGGGCTCTTTCCTGTATATACAGACAGACGACGTGTCTTTCGTGGCAATCGTAATATGCCATTTTTTATAGTAGGGGAACAAACAAAAACTAGTGTGCGGAAAACCTAACCTACTCCCAAATCATGCCTCTCCCACGAAACCACCGGATTAGGTATTACTTCAAGGGAGAGAAAAAGACATTTAAGTATCTTCTATTGTACGGACTAACTGACTCCTAATCTATTGTAAGTTTCTTAGTTTTGTAATAATTACAGCTGACGCTTCGCCTACAGCTTTGCTTTTATCAGAGGACTCACTTCAAATTTTCCACCGTTACACTACCGCCGAGTGTAGATTTTCCTTAAAAAATACGTGGTCAGAAACTTCTTTGCTCTTTGCACACGTTGGACTAACGTCATGGTTAATTTGAAACAAATACTTTCTAAAGCATCCATGGCCACTGAGTGTTTGGATTAGATGTCGTTTGGACGTAGGTTGCCACCGCTGCATTGAAAGGCTCTTGGCTTTCTTTGCATTTTTTTTGCCTTGTAGACGGCTCTGATAGCTGGTGTAGCCGTGTAAATTTGTCTCCCTGGATGTCAATAGGCGGCATGCTGGCTAGTACTTCAGCAGCACCGCTTGATATCGTTCGATAAGCACTTATTACTCGGATTGCAAAAAGCCTATGCACTGTTTTTTTAGTCTTGCGTATGATTTTATGTCTAATATCCACCCTTAATACAAACGGAACTCATAACTTTTGCTATTAAAAATCGCGGGCTGAATCGACCGCAGTCTCTATTAGTCATCATTCTCAATAGAGCTATTTTGTTTGCTTTGCCGAAAGTATACAGTGTTCCTTAAATTATAGCTTGGAGTTCAATATTACTCCCATATACTTCAGCTCGCACTCCCCTATGGTGAGTGTTACCCTTTCTCCAACCTTCCTTGTGCTTATGAGCAAGACTTCCGCTTTCTGTTCAGCCAGCTCCAGCTCCATTCATGCAATCATTGCATTTAAGCCGGAGGCCATCTAGATTTTTAGCCACTGCTACCATTATAAGGTCATCCGTATATGCGATTGTTTTCGCATTTTTTGGCTGACGTACCGAATATGTTTGCATATTTCGAATTGTCGAAAAAAGGCAAAAAATCTATCAGGTATAACTTAAAATACGACAGTTCTGAGCTTTTAACGGTATACATTACAAATAGGCATTCCTTAGTCTAAAAAATTATTAAAGATACAAAAAAATTTTTGATCTATACAAACATACTAGTCCTAATAATGTGTGTAATATAACAAAATCTATTTGTGAGCACTGCTAGATTTGATCTGTTGTCTAATCTTTTTTATATGGAAGTGTTAACAAGTTGGTATTTCTATCCTCGGCATGAGAGTGCTGAGAGACAAACATTTTCGAAACATATATTTTTCTATTCATAATAAAAATACCAAAGGGTGATCCAAGACAGATCGCGCGTAAGTTGTGTCAAGCTGTCATGTTACTTTTGTTCGGTATTATTTGGCTTTTCATCATGGAGATACTGACGCTTGAACAACATTTACAAATCGTTCAACTTTATTTCGAAAATCCATGTTCTGTAAAGAACGTACTATTCGCAACACCATCACCCATCTAGAGACCCATCGTTCATTTTTAGATAGACCACGTCCAGTGCGCAATGAAGAAAATATAACAGCCTCAGCTTAGAGTGTGGAGTGTACACGAAGACCGTGGAGAGTCGATTCGGCGCAGTAACTTGGACTAACATACGGAACGACTTGGCGCATTTTCGTCGAGATCTTAAATAGAATTTGTACAAAATTCCTTATTGTGCAAAAACTGAAAACGCTCGACCTTCCCAAGGCATATCTCTTCGCACTATGAGCTCTTGAAAAGTTCTAAGAAGATCCGACCTTTTTGAGCCAAATTTTTTTCAACGATGTTCCATGGGTATGTAAACAAGCAAAAATTTCACATTTGGGCCAAAGACAACCTGAAGAGTTTTAAGAGCTGCCATTTCATCCTGAAAAAACAAAGGTTTGGTGAGGTTTGTGAGCCGGTAGAATCATCGGCCCATATATCTTCCAAAGTGTCGGTGAGAACGTAACCGTCAATGGCGACCATTATCGTGCCATGATAACCGACTATTTGATGCTTGAAATTGAAGTTCATGATCTTGGTGACATTTGATTCAGTCAGAGCAATTTCTTGCACATCGCATCAATCAATGGATATAATGAGAGAACACTTGGTCGTTTGACCACCAAGGTTGTGTGATATCACACCGTTAGACTTTTTCCTGTGGAGATGTGTAAAGTCTAAAGTCTATGTGGATAATCCCGCTTCGATTCAGGTCTTGAAGCAAAACATCACGCGTGTCATTCGCCAGTTACCAGTCGAAATGCTCGAACGAGTCATCGAAAATTGGACTCAACAGATGGTCCATTGGGAACGTAGCCCCGGCCAACATTTGAAAGAGAAAATCTTCAAAAAATAAATACTAAAGAAAGTTTTTTCGAATGATATTAACATGCTTGGAGATGCTTGGTATAATATTTCTTGTAAAACTCATGAATGGGTCAGTCTGTAGCGCATCTCTCTTATCTGATACTAATTTTAAAGTTACCGCTCGCTCTACCAGGCAGTTTAGACCTTTATTTTTGAAATTTTCTAGAACGAGTTTTGAGTTAAACGAACCATTCCACCGTAAATTTCACGATTTCTATTCTAATTCCAGCACATTTGAGCTAAGAGACTCACTCTTTACCATTAAATTTAAAATTAAATAAAAATAATAAACTTACTTAAATCTAATTCCTAATTTTGGTTGTTGAACTTTTTGTTTCTGTAGCTGAGCAGCTTAAGATCGGAACGCTAAAAACTCTCTTGCCTTTTATGACTCGGCTAATTCCGCTCGTTTACGGATTGCGCCCCTCGCGTCGGTTGGGCGAGAGGAGGGTAATCGTTGGGTATTATACATTAAGTTTCTGTGTTTTTTCTTAAAAAAATTTGTAGGAACCTCGAAGTGGATCACCCTTTACTTCCCTCTGAATATAAGTATTTAAAACAAGTTTGCGCGTAAGCGAAGAAACCCACCAATCATTTTCCATGTCGAACCCAATATACAATACACACTTGTACTAAGCACAAATATTAACTAATTTGCGTATCCCCATTTCTCAACAAACTGTCATTAAAATTGAAATATATTGCGAGCAATTTATTGTTTATGAATTTGGAGCATGCATAGCCTTGTCATGGAAGCGCATATGAGATTGCACGCGCCCATATACAAAATAGAAAATAATAATTAAATATTTTTACATAACTGCTGATAAAACTCAGCACTTTTACAGCCATTTTACAAGGTCTAAATATAAACCTAAAACACATAAACGCCAATTTGGTGTAAAAGAGCTAAAAAACCCCAAAAAAAACACCGCAGCAAAATGAGCCCAGATCTGTGAAAAATGGGTGTCGTTATCGGCTCTGCTGCCACTGGCAATTGTTGTTTTTGTTGGCCGTAATCGTAACTACCAGCCCAACAGCCAGCATGTACATATGCCTGTCAGCGCCGAAACATCAAATTGGTGAACTAAATTGGGTGAGTGCGTCAGTGTGTGAGTGACTGAGTGAGCTTGCAACAATTCACGGGAAGCATTGTTGCGGTGGCGCTTGCCGCACAATGAACACAAAAGGAGTGATGAATGAAGGTAGCCAAGTCGCCAAGACGGTGTGCCACCGAAATGCTGACGATGAGACTGCTGCCGCTGACGACGGATTACTGACGCTAATACTATGTGCCTATATGCATATGTTAGCATTTATTGTTGTTGTTATTTGTATAATTATATGAATGTTTATTTTTGCGCTACAGAAATGCTTGCTGGTTGTATTTACAACGGCATTGCTTTGGCGCTTGGTGTCGTTGCTGCCGCACCTAAGCACGACTTTGAAGGTTACATGCCGCCGCCGCTGTCGTCACCACCATCCACATCACCATCACCTCCACACTGCCTCGGTAAGTCGTGTGTTACAACATTTTTTGCAGCAACAACATGCGAGCTCAACGCTCCTTTTGCTCAAAAACGTGCAACCTACTCCACGGCTGTGCGGGAGTGTGTGTGTGAAGGGTACGACGAAATGTTGGCGAATATAATTTTTGCATGGAAGCGTTTTTTGGCAGCTAAGCGCTGAGGAAGGCACACAAAATCAGTCAAAAATGCCGCAAATACCGAAAATATCCGCAGCGGTTGACCTGGCAAGCGGCAACCCACACATACACATGCACTCACAACTCGATGTATATATGTATGTAGGCGCAATGCCGTTTCTACTTAACGGAGAATTTAGAAGATGCCATCAATAAGACACCGTAAAATGTTGGAAAAGTGATACAGCAGCCAAGCTCGACGAGAAAAAAAGCATCTGCATTGCTGCGACCCACACTGGGTAAGGCCCCGTCAAGTTAGAGATCGCAGCATTAGAAGTGTCTTCTTCTATTTCATCTTTGGCCATTTCATGTGACTTGCTCGGTTCATTGGTGGCTGGCTAAATTGGGAATCATAGCTGATATGCGACAATTGCTGCTGCTGACTGGCAGGCAGTCCACCAGCCAGCTCACGAGCAGCCATTCAATCCGCAATTGCGGGTACCCAACATTTATCATGGCATTAAAGAGTCATACGGCGCTCGCTGTGCACATTCATATGCACATACAAACATTCGCGAATCGACACGGATGCAGCATTTTTTCATTATGTTAAACAGAGAATTGATGGCTGTGACCAACTAAGCACGAGTATTATATTTATACGAGTCGTTATGAAAAACCTCAAAGCTGCTGCGGTGGCTTAAAAGAAAACCCACAACTACAAAAAAGTTGCTCAACTTTGCTCACCTTATCATTGTTGAAGCGATATTTTCTTGTTGTTCTACTATCTTTGCTTGGTTTTTTGATTGGTTTTATTTTCATTGTTGCTGTTATTGTTGTTAACATCATTGCGTTTAGTCTACAAATAGACACTTATGGTATGGTTTTCTAATTTTTATTTTCTAATGGTTCAAACGTCGCTTCTGCCGTAAATTTATACTCAGATCAAACAGGTATCTGTGGGCGCCTGCTCCATCTGTATCGATAACCCAGTGAGCATTTAATTCTTTATTCGTTAATGAAGAAAGAAAATTAAATTATAATAAGGACAAGACCAGAAAATAATGAATTACAGTGACGTCATTTTAGCTAATAGCGATACTAAACGTGTGCAGCAACATCGCATTAGCCAGCAGTGGTCTCAATCGTGTATATTTTCTGTATGGACCCTTCACCTATGGTAGCATGTTAGCCCTAGAACTGTCTTAATGAATACTTTTGGAAATCGACTGAGGTTGAGGTTCCTAAAATACAGAATCGTGAGTAATCTCAGTAATTATGTGTCAGAGAAACGGAACTTTTGAAACTAAAAGTTTTCTAAGGATAGGTATACAAGCTTCATGAAGATATCTTAACGATTGTATAGCCAGATATAGATAAATCAATTCGTATCATCACTTTTGTTATTTTGATATCTATTTCAACAAGTACTCCAGTAGATTGGAATGAAGAAATATTATAATTATAAACTCAGTCAGTGTTTTTCTTAAAAGTTTTACGGTTCATTTCAAATGTGAACTCGATTCCCCAATCAATGACGATGGAACAGACGTTCCATTGCCCGACCATGAACAAGTTCGAGTAGGCCCAACTGAAAAACAATAAAACGGCGGAGGCTGATGAATTGCCGGTCGTGCTATTCAAATACTGAACTTATATGGAGCTTGCATCAGCTTTTTTGTAGAATATGGCCGGACGAAAGCATGTCCGACGTTTGGAATTTAAATATGCTCTGCCCAATCCACGAAAAGAGAGACTCCACAATCTGCGCTAACTACCGTGGGATAAGTTTCCTCAACATAGCATATAAGGTTCTGTCGAGCGTATTGTGTGAAAGTTTGAAGTCCACTGACAACAAACGGATTGGGCGTTATCATGACTCCAGTCTATCAGTGTAACTTTAGGCCTGGAAAATCAACAATTGACCAGATGTTCACCATTCGCCAAATCTTGGAAAAAAACCCGGGAAAAGAGAATCGACACACCATCGCTACGTCGATTTTAAAGGATCTACCTTCATGCTGCTATATCTGAATTAGGTTTCCCCCCAAAACGAATACGGCTGTGTAAACTATATTGAGCAATACCAATAGTTCCGCCTCAATCGGGAGCCGAGCCGTTCGATACCGAACGAGATTTCAAACAGAGCAACTCCCTATCAAGAGACTCTGTCCATCTACTCCTGGAGAAAATAATTCAATAATACAATCTTATATAAGAATGTACAGCTCCTGCCGTACACCGATGATATTGAAATCAACACCCGCGCCGTTAGTTCTACTCTTTCCAAACTGGATAAGGAGGCGAAGCAAATGGGTCTGGTAGTGAACAAGGGCATGACGAAATATGTCCTGTCATTAAACAAACAGTCGTCGCAAACACGACTTGACCCCCACTGTTGACAGCTATAACTTCGAAGACGTAGATAATTTCGTCTACTTGGAATCAGCATTAACACCAATAGCAACGTCGGCCTTGAAATAAAACGCAGAATAACTCTCTCCAAGAGGTGTTACTTCGGACTCAGTAGGCAATTGAGAAGTAAAGACATCTCTCAACGAAGAAAGACCAAACTCTACAAATCGCTCTTCATCGCCGTCCTGCTGTATGGTGTAGAGGCATGGACGACGACAACATCTGATGAGTTGGCGTTATGAGTTTTCGACAGAAATGTTCTGCGGAAGATTTATGGTCCTTTGCGCATTGGCAACGGTGGCCGCAGTGGAGGGAAAAGCGGCTACACTGGCTCGATCATGTCGTGCAAAGGGATGAAAACATTCCAGCTCTGAGAGTATTCGACGCAATACCCGCCGAGGGAAGCAGAAAAAGAGGGAGACCTCATCTTCGTTAGAAAGACCAGGTGGAAAGGGCATGGCTACGACTGGAGCGCTGTTGTAAACTCTGCTATAACCGTGTGTCTACGATAAAGTAGAAGACGAAGATTGAACTGATTTAACTGAGCGGCTGCACCTCGAAAATAGGTAACTCAAAAATTTGATATACCGATATAAAATTTTTATTTTTACAGGTATAATCTAATGAGAAAAGAAAAAATCGTTTTTGTTTTTATTTCACACTTCATGTACCTCTTAAATTTATTTGAACAGGATAGCGTGGATGAGCCTTCCTCAATTCAGGCATCAACCACCTCAGAAGAGTAATAGGTAAACCTTAAATTGTGGAATAGACCAATTTTAAATGTTTGATGGGTTAAATTTAGCAAGCAACAGCTAGACTGCAAACAACACCAACGACTATAAGAACACCAACAACTACACCGATAACAACAATAATATAAGTACCCGTTACGTGTAATCGAAGTAAATGGCAAATAAACAGTTGACATTTGGGAATCTCAAATTGGCCAGATATAATCGTATCGCATCGTATGGTGTCGCATCAATTGGCCGACCGGATCCAATAGCAATTATTTACAGCATGAATAACGTAGCATGGTCCATTACATGCGAGTGTGCTTGTGTGTGGTTGAGTGCAGACGAAGAAGCTGCGACACAACGATGAATCCATTCTTTTGGAGCGCCACGTGCCTGTCTCTTTCTAATTTAATGCTAAATCTGAAAAGTTCTTTTCACAAATTATGTGTGTGTGTGTGAGTAATGCAGGTATGCCTTTGTTCTGCATGTACTTGGCTCGGGTGCATATGGTAATCAAGGTCAACAAGCATTGCAACAAGTAAGAAAGGAGTTGTGTTGAGTTCAAACAAAATTCCATTCAGGGAAATATTTAGAACAAGGCACAGCATTGATGACAAGCTTATGCTCATGCGCAACACCGTGCAGATTTAATTTATTCAAGGTGACTTTAAGCCGGATTCAATGGTCTTTGCCTTTAGTGTAGACAGACGGCTTCACCTCTGATAACATAGCCTTAAAACTTTTATAATAGAAAAAACATTATTGTGCTAAATTTTCTTTATATCCCAATGAAACGAGTAAAAAATTTAGTAAGTAGCTACAAGGTTTTAAAATATAATTATTCTAAGGTTAATAAAGAGAGTAAACAGCATTCTATCAAGGGACACTACGACCTTTAAATATCTGCTTGAGGAATATTTCAGTGATGCACCTAAATCGCGCAAAAAGTTATTTTCAGTTAAAAGTCCCACACCTAGGGAGAGGCTAGAGTTACTGGGGGCAAAAGGATCCCTAGATCTCTTGCGATCGATCTAGGGACAAAAGACTTGTACGACAACACATTACCGATGGTGGCCCAGCGCTGGCCAAGCTTCCGCGCAGCCCAGATATCTAGTAGTATAACACAAGAGGATACGGGAGCATCGACCAGCTGCCTACTGATAGCGGTTCTAGGGTATCTTTTCTTGATTGCTCATCAGCTTTTCAATTTGCTGCGATTCTGCTATGACCTGACAAATCGAGGCCATTGATAGGGAGTTTAAGCACTCCTCAACCAACCCTGAGCGCACTGTTAATGAGTTCAAGGCTAGTATCGCCGCTCTGCTACCTAAGTGAATGATCACTTCTTTGAAGGAGGCTGCACTCCAGAGCAGTAGATCTGCTACTACCTTAATAGCAGAAATCTCGGCTTGGAATACACTGCAATAGTCAAGAAGACTGAAGCTGGAGTTGATACAGAGCTTCTGTCAGTAAACCAATCCACCAACCTTCCTCCAAACTTTAACCCATCCGTAAAAAACTCACTGCACCTATCCTCCAACGGCTTCTTCTCAGCCATAACTCTCTTCCATATATGGGCAGAGCCCGCCAGAGTTCGGTTTGGTGACTCCATGATCCAAGTATGAAGTCAAAGTGTGTGAAGATATCCGAGCGTACATATACGTATTCTTTTAAGAACCCAGATTCTCGTTAAGGTTGGAGTAGACCTCAGTTCACCACGCATACTGATGGGCGCCGCTCGTTGAACGCTCTTGATTTTCTTTGTAAGTGTGGTCTTTTTTAGAGCCCTCCACTATATAAGCACTAAATTAAGGAGTAAAATCAACCTTAATTATCTATAGTTTGAGTGCCGAGCCGGTTTATTATAGAAGATACATTACCTCGTACTAGCGCTTGTTAGAATACTTGTATACCGTTAATATCGATTGAATTTCCTGAAGTAAACGGCTATTTCTCCAACCTTTCTCGTTTCCTCACTGCAGCGAACCTAACACTTTCCCCCACCAAATCCTTGACTTGAGCTAAATATTGCAGTCGATGGCGTCAAAAATCCGACTGTCAATGGACCTAAGATTTTAGATGTAACTTTTGATAGTCTATGCTCCTTCACTCCCCATACGACTGCGATTAGGTACAGAGCCGCAACAAAATGGTCAAGTCGCTAGCGGACAGCACATGGGTAAAAGACAAAGGGACGTTGTTGGCAACATACAAGGCAATTGGCTGGCTGATCCTCAATTACGCCGCACCAATATGGTCGCCTGGATGAAGTGGGACGCAGATGAGGAAACTTCAGACCTGCCAGAATACTGCACTCCGAACCACGACAGGATGCCTCTTGATGTCTCCCATCGAACACCTACATAGTGAGACGCTTATGCTCCCAGTTAAGGAAAATAATGAACTCCTCTCCAGGCAGTTCCTGCTAGGATGTTTTCGTAGAAATCACCCTTGCAGCCACCTGCTTGGAGCGGAATCGCCTCCTAGGAACATCAAGAGGTTTTTCCTTAACTACGTCGACGACATCGAACAGTACGCCGACCGGACTTCGGACGCAACTAACTTCCGACAGGTACTGACCGCCATTCACAGTGGAGCTATCAACACCTTCACCGACTCCCTTCCAGTGAATGGCGTTCTTGGAGTCAAATCACCACCTATCGCAGACGAAGAGCTCGAGTTGCCGCGAGAAACGCCAGTGACCCTAGCGCAGCTTCGTTCTGGATACTGTAGCAGATTAAACTCCTACTTGTCCAGAATAGACTCCGACATATCCAATATATGTCCTGCATGCAATGAGTCTCCGCATGACACTGGCCACCTCGTAACATGACCTGCCAATCCTACTCATCCAACACCCCTTTCTCTTTGGTCCGACCCCGTCGAAACACAACGTTTCCTGGGCCTCCTGCTAGATGACGTCGACGACAACCTGGATAACGCTTGCCATCCTAACGGGGATTGATTACCGTTATAACAACAACAACAACATTTAATTTTCTTCTTGTGGCTTTTTATCCCAATAGACGATATATACTTAATAACTTTTCCACGGAGCTTGTAACACCCAGAAGGAACGTCGCCGTATGGGCGTCTGTATATACGCGGACTAGTTCCACCAGTTTTTATGTTGTACAATCCTTTTCTTCCAAAAAAACTGTTCATTTGTCGGAACCACTATAGCATATAGCTTAAGCTAATCGATCAAAATCAACTCCTTTCAGAGAAACTTTTTAATTTGACAAGATATCTTCACGAAAATGCGGCATAGATTTTTCTCAAGACAACGTTACAATCTTCGATAGCTTTCATTCAATGTGACCGCCGGCCAGTTACATTTTCAGATTTTATTACTATAAGAATTGCATTGTAAAGTGTATTAATGCTTCGGGTCAGCCGAAGGTAGCGTTTTTTCTTATTAATAGCCAAAGAAACTAATCCAGTCGGTATCATTGCAAAATACTGTTATATTTCACATGTACAACTTCAAATCTAATAGCGGTACGAACGCAACAAGAAATATATCTGATCCTCTTTATATGGTATAACATTCAGAAACGCTCTTGAAACTGTAACAGCTGACTTCAAGCTCAATTGGTATTGAGAAAAGTTTTTTTTTTAATATCTGTCGGCTTGTAATAATAAAACTTTGAGATAATTTCTGATTTAAACATTGCTAAGCAGTGAGGGCATCATTGCAACCTTCGATAACATGTCAACCCTTTTTATGAGTAGATGGAAGATGTATGGCCAAACACCTTGCAGATTTATATAAATACCCCTGGTATTAAACAGTCATACCTCAATCACATCTGTTTTCTTGCAATATTAATAGTGATTCTACAATATATAAATAGTTAATAAATTGCATTTGTTACATGATCAGATTAGGAGATGTTACACTCCTTCTATGAAATTCTTAAACACCTTGCATTTACTAAAATAAATTATTACATTTTTACTTTATATATAAAAATTAAACAAAGTGTATGTGTATGTATGTATATATATTTAGTATACGAAGATGTTCCTATGAGATTTGTTAATAAATCAAACGCAAACAACATTTCAAATACCTTCACACTGAAAAAAGTTTGTTAATACAATAAAAAATGGTCAATGCTCATCAGCAAAAAATAAATAAATTTGCACACACTTACATTGCTATGTGCATACCTACAAACTGCATTAGGTTATGCCTGCATTGAAAAGCTAATTTAACATTCTATTGATTAACATATTAAAATATTCATAGTCATATGAATCAAGAATCGCAGTCTAATGCGCTATGACCAGTAAGCGCGCCAGCTTCGGCGGCGGTGAGCGTGGTGAGGATATTATTTCGAGTGCAAATTGTTGGGGTATTGAAGATGTGCGCATATGTACAGTAATGTTCATATTTATAGCAGTGCGAATTGGAATATGTTCCAACAAAAAAAAATCTCAATAGTAGTGTCACTTAAACTTGTGCTTTTGAGTGACGACATAACGGTTTGGAAAACAAGAAATCGCTTTGACTTCGGTTGCGCCCAAGCTAGAAGTTTCTTCATAATTTCAAAAGATCAGTTCAATGCCAAATTTCGTGATGATGTATCTTAAAATAAAAAAGTTGTCTACGCAAATACTGGATTCCGATCGTTCAGTTTATATGCCTGCTATATGCATAATAATGCGATCTGAACAATTTTTTCAAAAATTGCACCATTAACTTGGAAAATATTCCATGCCAAATTTCGTTCAGTTTGTATGGCAGCTATATGCTATAGTGGTCCGATAATGGTGGTTCCGAAAAATGATTAGCTTCTTGGAGTGAAAAGGTCGTAGGCAAAATTTTAGAACGATATCTCAAAGACTGAGGAACTACCTCGCGTATATACATATATGGGGAATCGACTTAGCTCGTCATACTGATCATTTGTGTATAACGGGTTTTTCAATAAGAGCGCAAAAGTTCTTCTAAATACAATAAAAGTGGTTTGGAATATTAATGAAATTCTTTATTCCTGTGAAAGTACATTCGAAGCCATTGTGTATGGACCACGACTTCTTTTTCATGGCCACCATAAGCACGCTTGCAGAATTCCAAACGCTAAATCCAATTTTCAACGGTTTTCAAGCATAAATCGGTCGATGTCGCTGGCTTGTTGGCATAGACCATAGACTTGACGCAGCTCCACAGGAAATAGTCTAACGCCGTCAAATCCCACGACCGACGCGACCAATTGACCGCGCCATTTCGTGAGATAACACGTTCACTGAAATTGGTTTTCAATAAATCGATTGTGACATTCTCTGTGTGACTTTTGGTGACTTCCAGTTGAAACCGCATATAGTACAAGCCAATTTCACCCAATTCGGGCCAACAATATTCGGTAGTAGCGATTCCCTATCACAGGAACTTGCTGGTCTTGATCAGCACGGAAGAAGTACGACCCAATGACGCTGCCGGCCCATAAACCGTATCAAACCGTAATTTTTTCGGCGTACGAATGTAAACTGGGATAAAGAATTTCATTGATATCCCAAACTTTTTGTTTCATTTCAAACAAATTTTTATCGCTCTTATTGAAAAACGCGCTCTTAAAGTTGACTCCGAATTGACTCGTTGGTGGATCGTATATCTTTTCACGATAAAACTGCAAACCTTAATGAAGAGAAATGTCGAAAGACCGGGGAAAATAAAATGCCCTTTGCTGCCACTATCGGTCTACTTTTGTAGCGTCTCTATCGCTTTGCCTTTACATACATATGTATATCGCTCATTTGCTGCAAGACCGGCATAAATCAAAAAACGTGATTTTTGAGTTAATGCTGCAGAATTGTTCGTTATATCATACTTCATGTTGAGTGAAAAATTCATATCAATACCTCTTATATGCTCCGCTTGAGAAGAGGTGTAAGGTTGGAGTCACCGTGTAAGGTTGTAGTCAGTTGAAAACTTTTTGACTTATGCCGGTCTTGCAGCAAATGAGGGATATATATTTTATAAGGTCTCCGACGTTTCTTTTTGGAAAACTTTATATATTCTGTCCAGGGTTTAATTAATATTGAATCGGGTTAGTTTAAAGTTAGTTGTTCGAATTTTTGAGTTGTTCATTCAATCAAACATGAGATATTGACAAACAGCAGAGATCCCGGCTACCTTTTCGATACAATTTTTGTAGTACGATTTATCTTTAGCTTCAAAAATGCCTCAGTTTTGACGATTACCCCTTTCGACGAAAATTTCTTCCCAACGTGCATTCCTTTGAGATCTGAGAATAGGAAATGTCGCTGGGGGCCAGATCTAGATAATACGGTTAATACGGAAGCAATCCAAAGCCCAATTCGTGGATTTTTTACTTCGTTTTTACTGACTTGTGGCATGGTGGATTGTGTTGGTGAAACATTACTTTCTTTTTCTTCAAATGCGGTCGTTTTTCTGCAATTTCGTTCTTCAAGCGATCCAGTAACGCTTTGTAATAGTCACTGTTTATGGTCCTTCCTTTTTCAAGGTAGTCAATAAAAATTACTCCATGCGCATCGCAAAATAGAAATGACATGACCTATCCAGCCGATTGTTGCGTTTCTCCACGTTTTGGAGTGGGTTCATTGTATGCAGTCCACTCGAATAACTGTCGATTCGATTTCGAAGTGAAATAATGGAGCCATGTTTCATCCTTTGTCGCACCTTGGCACAAAAACTCGGGCTCATTATGCTTGTACATCTCCAACCACTGCTCCGAATCATCCACTAGTCGTAGTTTTTGGTCAAAAGCGAGCTCGCGCGGCACCCACTTTGCACAGAGCTTTCTCATACCCAAATATTCCTGATATCTTTAGAATGCCTTCTATCTCGAACAACTTCACTTTACGGTCATCGAAAATTATTTTGTATAGTTTTTGGATGTTTTCGTCGGTAACAACCTCTACGTCCACCGTCTTGAGTACTCATTTCACCACGTCTAAACTTAGCATACCAATCCTTGATGGTTGATTTTCCTGGGGCAGTATCCGGAAACTCGTCATCAAGCCAAGTTTTTGCATCTACTGAACATTCAGAAAGCAATATCTTCGTCATTCCAAAAAGAACAATGCTATTTTCGTAAACATAACTGTTTTTTGGTCTTTGCCGGCGTCTATGCAGCGGAACAGAGCCGCACAAAGTCAAAGCAAATTAACACAACAACAATTTTGATGCTGGACACTTCAAGAATCGAAGCCAAAAGAGCCCATCGCAGCTAAGGCACATGTGAATATATAACCATATGGATATGTATGTACATACATATACGTAAGAGGTTGATGTTAGGGGAATACTTCTGCAACACCAATACCACCAACAACATGCCAGAGCCGTGCTATGCAACAGACCAACTCAGTCAAAATGTTGAGATGTAACGGAGAAGAGCCACCACACTGAATTTCGCAGATCGGGTGCAATATACACGCAAGTCCGTTATACTCGTACGAACATACTTATATGTACATAGATGTAGATATGTTCATATGTATGTATTAAGTGTGTTTGCATGGCTGTTTGTTCATGCAACTGAGCAGTTTGGGCCATTGTTATAGTTGTGGCTTAGCGTTAGTACCTACAGAAGTACGTACATACAAGCATACAATGCAACAACAATAACAACAACAACAGTAATAACACTTATAAAAAATCAAACAACAGATATTCGTAACGAAGAGACGAGAGCATCATCACCGGCTTTTGGTGACTGCCGCAGCCACCGCCACCGCCACCACCGCAACTGCCGCAGCAACTGTTGCTGTAGCTTCTCCTCAACACCTTTGACCTATACGATGTGCCGCACATTTGCCGCCAACTTCTCATATAAAAGACAAATGCAACGGCTTCAAGTGTCAGTACGAATTAAAAGCGTCTCGAGTACGAATACGGTTGGGCAATAAAATTTGTGAACGAACGAACGTAGGGCAACTCGTGAAAAACACTCGTAATACACCAACACTCTTAACACACTTGCTTAGAGCGCGAAAGGTGTGCGAGCAGCGACGAAGGATTCAACGATTCGGTGGAGTCAAGAGTAAAAGAACTTGTGCAACGATCGCTTAAAGGATACTAGCAAAGGAGTAGAAATGGAGATTTTGTCCGTCAGAGTGTCGTTTGTCGCGTTATTTGTGCTCGTTGCTTGTGTGCTGTTGGTGCAAGCACGACCACAGGCGCCTGAACAACCAGAGCCGGTAAATTCTAAAACTCCCTGCTTTTTCTATTTTTGGTTCTAAAGAGCAGTAGTTCTGCTTGTGAGTAGTTCATGAACTAAATGTTAACGCGAAATGAAAAATCGTTAAATTAAACAAAAACTTCAGTGGAAGTCGGTAAAATGAAAAAAAAAAATGCAAAGCAATTAGTTTTGAAAGCGCAATCGCAAAGTGAATTTATTCTTTTCTCACTCGCATTGTTTTGCGCAATCGCTGCGAAGTTTGAGCGCCGCTTAATTTGGAAAAATTACCCTGTCAACACTGATAAAAATGCAATCAAAGCAAATTGCTGTAGAACTGGCAGCGTTGCGCTTAATTACCAGCGCATACGTACAGTAGAAGAATTTGCCTTGGAGTCTATTATATACTATTTTACTATATATAGTACATATGTACATATACTCCTTTATGTAAATACTGAAGTTTGTTCTAGCTAGAAGCCCGAACGATAAATTTCTTTAATAGATAAACACTAACCAAAATTCTGATTCTGAAAAGTTGGTGGAATAATTTTATATAAAAAAGGATTAAAAAAAAATTTTATCAGTTTCGAAATTTTTTTTTTTAATTTTTTTAAAACTTAGAAAGCATTTCTAAATATTTAGTTAGGGGTTTCATACAATATCATAAAGTTATGTTATAACGGTGATAAGTAATCCAACAACAATTTGTTTAAATAAGTGTATAAATTTATGATTTCTCGATGCCTTATGACAAATTGTGAGTCCCTTAAGTGCATGTGCGTGCGTTTTGGCGTTAGAAGCATCGAAGAAAATAACTATTTTTTATTTTTTTTTTTTTAATTTTCAAAAGCCATCAAAAACTTAAAGGTAGCGGTTTTTTCATTTTTTCTGAAAGTAAGGACAGACGAATTCGATTTTTTATATCAACATTGTGATAAGGATAGATTAAAAAATAATAAAATTATAGTTGCAATTAATTTTTTTATTTTTTTAATCACGAGAATATAAATAAAAAATAATTTTAAATTTTTTAATTCCAAATAACGGATTAAAAAAGCTTTAGTCCCAAGTTTCTATTAAAAAAAATAATAATAATTAATATTTTTTCGCGCTTGCGTACTTTGTGTTTTACCATTTTGAATCACAACTTGTACAAAGCCATCATATTCAAAGCTCTAGAGCAGTGATCGACAAGCTTACACTTTAAAACAATTCATAGTTTATCAATTTTTAATTTTTTAATTAAAAATGCCATATTCAACATTTGTGAAAAAAATTACTTTTTGATTAAAAATTACTTTTTAATCTAAATAATTTTTTAATGCCAAAAATTGCCATTTACTGTCGTGGTGCCATCTGAACAACCTTAGGCAATAATCTGTGCCAAATTTAGTGAAAATATCTTGTAAATTAAAAAAAGTTTACAAATACTTAAGCGTTATCTGTCAGTTTGTTTGGCAGTTATATCCTATGGTTGTCCGATTTGAACAATGTCCTCGGAAATCATAGCGCTGCTTTGGATAATAATCTATGGCAATTTTCGTTAAGATATGTCGTCACATAAAATTTTTTCTACCGCGACTTCAATTTGATCGTTGAGATTGTGTGGCAGTTATTGTTGTTGTAGCGGCAGAATTCTGCCGTGTTGACAGACCTTGACTGGTTAAGAAATCCGGGTCCGTTCCCGTTACGTAGACCCGACTATCGTGAGAACGGATTGTGTGGCAATTATGTCTATAGTGGTCCGATATTGGCAATTCCGACGAATCAGCAGTTTTTTGGGAGAAAGGTTGTATGTTTCAGATCGATATATTATACTTTATAGGGTCTCCGAACTGCACAGAGAATAAAAAAACATACATTTAAACATCGTTTTAAAAACGGTTTACACCTATGTAGCTTTAAATATTCTACAAAATAAATTTCGGAATTTTTTTTTCGATGTCTGAAAAGAGTCTAGTATGAAACCTGTTCAACTCCACTTTCTCTATTGATTAATAATAGTTAATCCCAACTCAATTCAATCATAAAACTTAGTTATCGACTAGATAATTATTAGACAACTATTTATTTTTCTAATGTGACAGAAGGATTTCAGAAGCTATCAAGAATCATGTAGTTCCTAAACAAACCGGTACGAAATTCTCCAAGCGGAAAAATATTAATTTCCAATCGCATTCTAATTGGAATTTACAAAAGCTGTACAATTCAAATAAAAATCAAGTCGAACAAACAATACTCATAATGTATTTTTGAATATTTAATTTATTTGTCCAGTTTTGTTTATTTAACCAACAAATCACAGATCGAATTATGTTATTACCCGATTGTTGCCTGTGATCGTATCTGGTAGATAACCGATACCGAACGGCAATTTTTATAGGACGACTATAACAACAACTAAATAGTTTGAACCAGTTGTTCAATCTAATTATCAAAAATTATCCAACGTTTGAGACTGGAATATTGAAGTTGAAATTCAATCAGATGCCATTTAGACAAACTACAAGTTTCTGCTTTAATTTATGATGTGGTCAGGTTTTCTTATAAATTATAGTCAAGCAATAATGTAAAGAAATTACAGCGATTTGAATGACTGACAGTGAATTGATTTGTTTTGCATAAGCAGATGAAATCAGATGACTATTTTCATCCGGATGCTGATTATCTTTTGTTTAAAATTGCTGTTTACAATAGAAATAGTGTAAGCCAAAATTACAAAATTAGAGTCGTGAGCTTAAACTTGCAAAAATATGCAATGTTAAATCGAAAAATATTATTCCCACATTGCAACTTTTTTCTTAATATTTTCATTCACTCTCGCAATATTACTAATACCTGAGTCAGTTAAGTGCGTGACCACCACTTGAATCGTCGTTTGTTCAAATCCCAACTGAAACCATACATTTTAGAAGAGCTCGCTGGTAAGAAATACATTGTGACAAAAAAGTACCCGGAAATTGTAAATAAAACAAAAAATATTTAATTATTCATCAATATTTATTTTGTCGCGTTCCCACAAGATGTAGTACGCTTATGCCAATAATTTTTCCAATCCTCGAAACACTATTCATATGCACTTTTTGGGATAGCCTTCAGCTCTTCAGTGAATTTTGTTTTTTTTTCTACGATAGACTGAAAATGGGTTTCACGGCTCGGCAATTTCACTTTAGAGAACAAGACAAAATCGCCAGAGCCAAATCTGGTGAATACGGTGGTTGATCGATGGTATTCATTGCATTTTTGGCTTTAAATTGGATCATAATCGTATACTTTTTGAAAAAATTAGCTTTATCGGGACAAGTCGAGCAAGAAAACGTTTCGTGCCCAAAATGTCCAACAAAATCATTCAAACGGACTCGCGAGTGATGTCGAGCTCTCTCTCTAGTATTTTCAGCATAATATTCTTCACTTTTTTAATATTTTCATCAGTTGGAAAGATCGAAGGTAGTCCAGAACGAGACATGTCTTCAATGATCTCCCGACCTTCTTTAAAGGCTGCTTTAATTACAATTTCCGGGTGCTTTTTTATCTACAAATAAAACACGACCTCCAATCTGGTATAAGTTTAAGTAAACTTGTCAATAAATGAGATACATTTTCAGAAATTTTCCGGCTTTGTTACTTACAACCGAAGTCAATCACGCAATCTTCTTTTATAATTATTAGACATTAGACTTTGGTACGGATAGGCCAATCACTAATAAGCAAAACTAGGTCGAGAAATACAATGATAATGAATTCCTTAATGAAACCATAGGAAACCAAAGCTAACGAATATATTCGTTACCAGCCGAATCAAAGCCTCTACTTATTTATTATTTTTGTTTTTTAGTAAACTAAACTAAAATAAAATAGTTGATGCCTTATATTTTTATCTGCTTATAGTATGAATACCAATATGAAGTTAAGGATCCCGAAAAAGAACTCTTCTTTAACAAAAACGAAGCAGGTGATGCTGCTGGAAAGGTAAGCAACAACAACAGTTGAACTATTAAAATATAAATAGAAAATTCAATGCTAAAACTTCACAGGTGTCTGGTCAATACTCTGTGTGGCTGCCCGATGGCCGCCTAATGACCGTTGCCTACACAGTGGAGGGGGAGAATGGCTTTGTGCCTAAAGTCACGTTCGATACAACAAACCCATTGGGTTAGAAAGCGGCTGAAACAAGCTATAAAAACACACAACAACAAGAAAAACGCATATCAAGGATTAAAATCAAACAATCATATGGAAAATGTGGAAAATGTTAAAAGGCATGGTGATGGTATAAATACAACAACAATAAAATCAATTAGAATTTTTTAGGAGAAAGCGAAAAATAAATAAATATTTAGTTAATTATTAGCTAAGTGGTAATATGCAGAAAATAGCGAAATATTGCATATTTAAGAAAGCAACAACACACACACATACATACACATAAATATGTATGTCCAGAGCGACAAACGCAAACAGACATAGGTACGCAAAGGCATAATACATGTATGTATGGCTAAACACTTATGGAGGACTTCAGCATTAAAAATGAATTGAAAGGCTTGTGTGCAGCAACAACAATAAGAAGAAAACTACAACTTCTTCGCCATTAAAATAAAATTAACTTTTAAATGCGAGCATTGTAAATAAAATTTTAAATATACATACATACATATGTATTTGTCGCACTTATCGACGTGCACACATACATATTGTATGTATACAAATCTTTTCTCATTCTGTCAATTTCTACACTTTAGTTACATGATGTCTTCAACTATATTTTATAACTTTTTTACATATGTTAAATATTATACTACGATTTTGATATTGTTAATTTTATATAATACTACATACATATACACATATATTTGTATTAAATGTACATCATCTTCTTCGCTTCATGCGCGGAAAGCGTTCACTATGTACCTTTTGACAATACAAATCAAAAAATAGCAATAATTGCAAACATGCAAATCGATATTTGTTACCGTTACACATAAGAATGAATGGAAAATGGCTCAATTAATAAAGTAATAAAGGATTTCAACTTAAAAGAGACCACTAAACTTGTGACTTCATATTTTTAAAGAGAGGTTTGACGGATTAAGGTAAGATAGAAGGCCATAAGAAGTAGCAATAAGCGTATTTTTCGGTTGTTTTAGTCCTCGGATCACATTACAGAACTGATCTGACTATGAAAAATAAATTCTGACCACTTTTTAACATATGTATAAAAGCAATTAACTCTAAATATGGTACTATATATTTATGTATGTATATATGTATATAAAAAACTTTAAATGTAATGTAATAACAATCTCAACTCACCACATTCCTCATATGCGTCAAAATGACAGCGACACCTTTTGTATCGTATTGTGGTCGTCCAGCACGTCCAATCATTTGTAACAAAGTACTCTCTGGATATTCCATCATATTACCAAGGTGATAATACTAATGATTTACAATTGTTTACAAATTAGTATGCCTGTTTGTATGTGTAAGCGCAAAGCCATTTAGAAAATTACCTCAGTTGACTTGATGACCACAAGGCGTGCGGGCAAATTGACACCCATTGCCAAAGTGTTGGTGCAGAGCAAAACCATTAAGTTACCCTGACGGAAGCTCTCCTCAACTTTGTTACGATCACTAAAACTCATGCCGGCATGATGGTAAGCGATGCCATGTGCAATCAATTTGTGCAGTTTATTGTCGTGCAAGCTAAAAGCAGAAAAGACAGAAAACAAAAGAAAAGTGTAAGAAACAATTACAATACAAGTGTTTGTTTATGTAGTACACACACACATTCTGGCTATTAGACACTTTACTGTATCTTTTTTTTAGTAAAACACGTTGGAGATATAATACACAGGGTTAACAATTTCATTTCTCTAACATAAAAGAGTATAACGAGATCTTTATTTTGATTTGGATCGATCGGTTAAAACGGCAGTTATGTATATGCTGCAGTAGTTTGATTCAAAAAATGTATTTGAATATTGTGGCTTTGTCTTGGACAGTAAACTATGACAAAATTTCGTGAAGAAAAGTTTTCCACATAAGAGCTTGCTTTTGGCCCGGACAGATTATTTTGCATTTATATAAGTATATGATACAATAGCCCAATATCGCCGCGATTCCGACAAATGAGATTCTTGGCGCACTTAATATACCGTGTTTGGGGTATAAAACATGGGCTTCTTTAAAATATCTTTAACTAAGTCCCAAAGTATTGTGAAATATGCTTGCTTAGGCAAATACTTACTCTTGTGCGAGTTGTGTAAGGTTTGTCTTCTGTTGATCACTGAGTGCGAAATATGAGGTAATGTTTTTCTCTAAAACTGTTGCCGCCATTTCAGCAGATTTTCGACTATTGCAAAAAATCTGAAATAGTAAAATTAATAAATAAAATCACTTGAAAACACACAGTTTCTATAACACAGAAGAGCTAGTTAATGTAAGTGTACAATGCATATACATATGTACATATACAATATATTTTGGGAAATCTATCAATACAAAATTACTATTCAATAAAAACATAATGAGGAATATTTCAGTTTACATAAATTACAAACTTAATTTGTCTACGTATCTTACCAAAATATAAGTATTAAAAACAAACGAATATTAATTCACTTACCAAAGTAGCTTTACACTCGGAATATTTGCGCAATATATCCATTAACTTATAATTGAGACTCATATCAAATTTAAAACCACGTAAACTCCAATTAAAGCCCAGCACATGTTTCTCCAATGGGACAGGGCGATCTGCATCTGAGTAACTATATTAGATCGGGAGTATAGCATTAATAATAAAAAATGTAATATTTCAGAAAGTTAAAATCAAATTCCTTACACCAACTCGGCGACATTTCCTTGTTTAATCTTGTTGCCGCTGTTATTACAGTTTCTGTTGTCAACAATGCCTGTAATCCAGCAAGTTATGTCATGTACATTTGGTATAGTGGCTGAAGCAACAACAAAACGCAACGGTTTATTCAAAACATCACGTGCAATAGTATGCATACGCGATACTATAGCCTCTAACACTGGGCCACGCACATCTTCGTTTAACAAATGCACTTCGTCTATGAGAAAAAGCTGTATAGAGCTGATAACATCACGACAATCACGCCAATGACGTGTTAACGAATCCCATTTTTCTGGTGTAGTGATAATCACTTGAGCACTGCGTAAACGTGCCAGTTCATCCAAATCACTATCGCCTGTTATGAGTACACAGTCTATGTCTAACTTTTCAAAACGCGACTTCCAATCATTAAATCGTTCAGCACAAAGTGCCTTAATTGGTGCCACATACACCGCTTTGATTGGTATTACTCTAGTGGAATGCTCCTGAGCGCTGTTGGTGCCATGTAGATAATCGAGCAACATACGCACGATGGCTAACTCAAAGGCTACAGTCTTGCCAGAACCAGTGGGTGCGCTAAGTACCACCGACGTGTTGGTGTGTAGCAACACATTTAAAAGGGACGATTGTACCGCATTGAAACTTTTGTAATGCTCGAATATTCGACCGAATGGCGGTGCTGCGTGAAAGATATATTAAGTAAACCGTTGTTAGAATAAAAGTGTGCAATTTTTTTGAAAAGGATACGAATATCTGCAGAATTTTTAATTTCCATCCTAATTAATTGACTGCACACAAAGAAATGAACGGAAACGTCAAAAAAGTAGCGGTAAACTAAGCGCGGAAATTTAATGAAGGACTTGGCAGCACTGTTAACGATTTTCTTTGCTTGTGGAAATGGGCTGAAGCATAGGGAGCAGATGGTGATAATGAAACTCATATTTTGCACAACAATGCTTGCAAAAACAGTTAGTCTACCTAAGGGCGAATATCAAATAAGAATTACATATACGCACCTTCATATATACATATGTTTTATCGGTTCTAGCAATACGAACCGATAAGTATATGTATACTTGTCCTATGTGGGTAAATGTATTTAAACAATCACAATTTAGCAACAATTAATAAATTTATTATAAATTTTCAAGTACTACATAAGCATTCGATCGCAATTATTAATCCTAAAAGGAAATAGATGTAAATAATGCATTTTCATTTCAAATCCGTAACTAACACCGGGCAAACATAAAAATCAATTATTTAAACAGTTGAACGTTTGGGTTTTAATTACAAATACAAAAAGTTGTAATAAATGTGAGGATTAATAACTATTTTGTACTGCACTGGAGCACCGATACTGGGCAGCGGCATATCGTCGTTTTGCTTTGGTGCGTACTTGTCGGGTAAAATTATTAATACAAAAATGTTTAAATAAACTAACGTATTTAAGGTAATATAGCTATATAGTAATAAACTTGTAAATTAGTAAGTTGAGCGAGACGACTCCAATTGAGCTAATAAAGTAAAGCTAAACATTCAGCCTTCTCCTGTAGATTCTACTTGTTTAAGGTGTGCGAGAGTGCTCCAATCTTTCATGCTCTGCACTGGGTAATGGTGCTTCGGCACTCGATTTGGACGTATTGCTGTTGTCATCATCAGCCAGTATATTGCCAGCAGTTCCTCCATGTTCTTCCCCGCCTACAACACCACCGTCACTTTCAATTTCACGTTCAGCTTCATTTTCATTTAACATCTCAGTCAATACTTCGACTAAATTACGCGCCTCCTCCAACATTTGACGAGATGTATCCAATTCTGCCTCTAAGCCCTCAATTCGTTCATGCAAATGTTGATTTTCTTTGAGTGTCTCTTCTAAAGCTTCACGCCGTTTCTCTGCTAAATGTTCCCAATATAGCTCACCGGGGTTCTCTTCGCTAGTAAGGTCTTCACCTGTTATTGTAGTTTTTTCTGCACCGCTGACATTTTTTTGTGGGCTAGTCTGAGTTTCCGAAGCACGCGTCTCAACCTTTTTGCGTTTTGGTAAATCTGTGGAAGCCAAAGTGGCCTCAGTAGCGCTGTGAATGTAATAAATTTGTGTAATAAATTAGTATCTATAATTCAATTCCTTATAAAAACACTAATTATGTCTAATATACCACTAAGGTTAGGAATTAGTAGAAGAAACACGCAACTTACGCTTTGAGGCGGCTCAGTTTGTCAATTTGTGGACGCCCAGCCAAGTTTTCTTTGTCACTGGCGATTCCACCTGGCTGCAGCACCTTAAAGGTCTTGCGCTGATTCTTTAAATTCTCCTAGTCAACATCAAAAGCAAGCGGATGAAGTGTAATGCAGTTAGCGATGTTTATATACATATATATAGGTCCCATGCCATAAAAACAAAATGCACCAAACAAATGTAAATAAAAAAAAAGACATATTAGTATAAATGAAAAAATGTGGTGGAAAGTAAAATGGCTGTGAAATAAAGACGAAACATTATGAAAATTCAGTAATGCGTTAGTAGGCCTTTCAATTAATCGGCGTGGCTTCGCTTTATGTACATTTTAAGTATTTAGAAGTTACTTACCTGTTGTTCGGCTGCGGATTCAATTTGAATGAAGATCTTTTTCGTGGAGACATTAGACATTTTATCGATTAGTAATTAATACAATTTAAACAAATTTATTTAAACGCGCGTAAAAGACGCCGTTGTGTTGCTCTAAAATGAAATTGTTTTTAAAATATGGTGGTTGAACGAAATTCCTCTACTACTCTTCTGTTGCAAATGTCAAATAAAAGCGCCAAATAAGTAGACAACAGAAGTTAGTTGCACTTACACACAAGGTTGCATAATAAAGTCTTGAAAAAAATCAGAAAATAATTTTTGATTTTTATTGATGTTTATAGAAAGAATAATGAATCCAAAACTAATAAATTTGAAAGCTTCTTATAGTGAAGAAATATATTAAAACACATGGTGGGTTGACCTTGCACAAGTTAACATCAACGACGTATTTCTTTGCAAATAGTTGCACTAATATTAATTTTATTCTAACTAATATTGAAATTGGTATCAGCAAAGTATAGTAAGAATTTTATAAGTATGTTTCTGATATTGCCTTTAATTTTATTACATCATTCCATTTTTGAAGCCGTTGTTCAACCATTTAGCGGCGCATGAGTTCTTTTCGTTGAACTCCAAATGCAACCTTGTGAGCTCATTTCAAAATGGCTATTGTGTGTGTAAGTAAAAACCGTCGTTAAACGAGAACGAAACGTTCTGTGCAAATTAAAATTGTAAATATTACATACGGAATTAAATGTAGCTAATTAGAAATTTGTGCAATCAAAAACGTTTTAGCTCTTCCTCAAGGAGATCAAGTTTGGAAAAGGTTATACTAACGTCAATTTAGTAATTCGGAGCCTATTTAACGCATGTAATAGAAGCAACTAGCTGAGGGTGTGTATGTCCGTCCGTGGGACTAGGCTGGCGCAGCAGCAGATCGCTGCTTGTGACAGCTGCTGTCAGCGCGTGTCGTAGTCGTCGCTGCTCACGTTTGTTAATGAGTTATTCTCAGCCATGCAATTAGATTTTTAGACGCTGAATTTGAAAAAGTCAACTGTGAGAAAACTAAGTTTAGTTGTAAATTGTTGTTGCAAACAGGTGGAGTTTTTTTGACAATCCTAAATTTCAGTTAAATTCGATATATTTTAATGGAACCGTTTGGACACTTAAATTCGAATACAAATAATAATTTCACAAACGTTAACAATATACCAATTGGCGGAGGTAAAATAGAAGCCCCTACACAAACACAAAGAGGACTTTGTGAGCACGACGCAATACATCCACGACTTCTAAAAAAACATCAAAACGAGGGAGTGAAATGTTTGAGCTGTGGACAAGTTTTTGAATCAACTTCTGAAATTTTTGAACATTACGCAAACGTTGCACATAATAATTGCATAGGAAAGTGCTTTTATTGCGGTGGTAAAGTTCATCAATATCAATATTATAAGGATATTCACACATATCATAGTTGTACCCGTTCGATTGGGAATATAGACAAATAATAATTTTAAGGTACGAAATATGGATTCGGAAAATGTTGATACCTACTTTATCGCCGAACGTTTGGAAAGTGGCAGTGGAGATTCGGGCGAATCAGAATGCTCTGATAATGGTGGTGGCATCGATGATGATTCTAGTAGTTTGAGTTCGCGCACCACTGGTGGCAATGGTTATGGCAAACGTTGGTCTCGAGCTGAGGATAATCTTTTAAAAGGGTTGGTGGGACAATATGGCGATCAGTGGGAGTTGATTGCGCCACAGTTTAAAGATCGTACCGAACAGCAAGTACAACAGCGTTGGGCTAAGGTATTAAATCCAGAATTAATCAAGGGTCCTTGGACAAAAGAAGAGGATGAAAAAGTTGTTGAACTAGTACGACGATTCGGTCCAAAAAAATGGACATTGATTTCGCGATACTTAAATGGTCGTATTGGTAAACAATGCCGTGAACGTTGGCATAATCATCTCAATCCTAATATTAAGAAAACTGCATGGACGGAAGAGGAGGATCGTATAATCTTTAATGCTCATATGGAATGGGGCAATCAGTGGGCGAAAATAGCTAAGCTACTACCAGGACGTACAGATAATGCCATAAAGAACCACTGGAACTCCACCATGAGACGCAAATATGATCCACATCGCTTAAGAGTTCTAGGACGACTGTGTCCCGATTTACAAGATTCTCGATCAAATCTAAAAGCTCTGATAAAAGCGAGTGCCGGTGCATCTACACAAACCCAAGTACAAGCGCAAGCACCTGCTCCAACGCTGTCCTTGTCGGCACAAATATTACAGCGCCCTCAAATGCGACAGCAAAACGAACAGAGTCACGAGCAGCCGAGTACATCGGCCGTCGCGGCAATAAAATTATCAGCACAGCAACAAGCCGCTAAGCCACCACCAACACGCCCGCCACCAAATATATTGAAGCGTGCGCGTCCGCAAACAGAGCAACAACAACCTTACTTAGAAATGTGCACAACAAATACAATTTCAACAGTTGGCTTCGATAATATGGGTGTAATTTCCAGTCAGTGGTTAAAGTCGGAAGCGAAATTGCCAGAGTCACCGGTTATGACACCCATAAAACCCTTACCATTTTCACCATCACAATTTCTCAATTCACCATGTCTACCATCGTTTGAAGACATAAGCTTACGTGCCAGCACGCCTGTACACAAAGGTAGTGGGCGACCCGGAGTAGAAATCAAAAAGGAGTTGGAAAGTTCGTCAATTGAAACGCCACAAAAAAGTAAGTTTTAATAAAAAAAAATTTAAATAAACAATTCAATGAAATTCACACTATGTTTTACAGGTATTTTAGGTCCACGTACGCCAACACCTTTCAAGGATGCTCTAGCCGCGTTAGGGAAGAAGCGACGTTACATTCCACCAAGTCCTTCCTCCTTAGTCGAGGATTTGGCAGAAATAATTCATGAAGAACAAGTGAATGACTCAAATAATATGATTATTAAAAAAGAGAATATCTCATCGGATGCAGACTTGACTAATGACGGATCTAGAAGTACCGTTGGCGGTGGTGGTTCCACAACACAACCAACAAAGAAGGCACGAAAGTCATTGATCACCAGCTGGGGTGAAAATGTTATGCCCAGCATGGGTGTCAAACATGAAAAGAAACCATTACCTTACGAAACTGAGACTCCGAGTAAATTTCTTACATCCAACGAGTCAATTGCTTTCTCACCGACAACTATAATTATGAAAGATACCTTATGCAGTGAGGCTGACCTACTACTTGAAACCAATGAAGAAGCCAAAAAAGAAAACAGTCCACAACAGCGACAACGACAACAACAACAGAGTCAAAATGTATTGTCGATATTGCCGCCGCGTGAACGCAATGGACAACAATATTTGGATCCCAAATGGGAGCGATTAGCATGCGGTCAAACCAAGGATCAACAATTCATGGTGCAACAAGCGCATGCGTGCTTAAAGAATCTGTCGCTAATGCCACGCTCGCTGAACTTTGAGAAGCAAAAATGACGTGAACACAAAGCGAAAACTCTTCGAGGCAATTTACTAAACATAATTGTTGATTAAATAGGCTTAGGCTTAAGAAAATACCATGCATGCACATACATGTATACACACATACTTTATTGTGAGTACACACAGATATTTACGAGATTTGGTTATTTTTTATAAATTATTGTTTCTACGCTACGATTGTTATCGTGTTAATTATTATTATTTTTGTACAATATACACACTTAAAATACACGCATATAAGGTTTGCGGTTGGTGGCATGCTTATGCCATTTCCATACATTTTTATTTATTACAAAAGGCTATATTTTTTGTAAAAAGGAATTTGCAGCCGTTGCACAGCGATAGCAAATAGAAATTAAGTCCAAAGAAGTTTGAGAAATTTATCAGTACTCGATGCATGTCTTATAAAATGGTGTTTGCATGTATTTTTACATGTGTATGTATATACACATATGCGTCAGCCATTTACACATCATGTATCTATGTGTAAATTATATGTATAAATAGGCTGGTAAGCGAAATAATAAATCATTATTTAAGTTTGTAAATGATGAAATATTTTTATTTTATATATAAAGTAAGAAAAAAAGTTATAAATTAGCAGTAAAAACCCGGTGCACTCCTATCATGTAATCCAAGAACTTAAATTATTAACAATACATAAACGAATATTGTACCTACTCAAAACGAGAACACAAAGCGTATCTAAACTTTTTTATCAAATAAATGTAAGATTTAAGGAGATAAAATCCAAATGTGTAGTGTTTTTTAATTCTGAAAATATGGAAAGGCAGGCAAATCAAGAATTTGATCGAATTTATGGATGTACGAATCTGCACGATTTAATTACATACATATAGCAGCTCGGCATGTGTGTGCATGTGTATTATACAAGCGTTAAAAAGATTTCGCAACGAACTTCCGTGTACGCTGAATCGGTTGATATTTTTTATTTCAAACACTAGTATAAGCGAAGTACATATCGTCACCTGAAACGCAAAATAACATATCATCAAAAAATTCCAAATTGAGTGTGTTATTGATTACACTTCACTACTTCAAATTACATACATAACATTACATATGTTTAACATTTTCAGGTTCTGTGCTCAGATATAAACCAGTTTTAGCCAATATTAAATTTTTTTTCACTCATGTTCCTTTTTATTTCGTGTTTCATTCATGCCACTGTAAATTTCCGAAAATGTTGTTACGTTATTTTGCATTTCAGGTGACGATATATACATTCCTATCATAATCAAACATTCGTTGGACTAAAAATTTAATTTACTCTTTCAAAGCAGTCTTTGTAGTTAATGTGAAAATAAAACTTACTTTTTCAATTATTTCTTATATTTATATATACATACTTATGTGTATACTTAATTACATATGTATATAAAAAATTATCATAAAGCTGTTAATTGTTCTCAGAAGATACCCCTCGGTGTTTCTTGTCTCTAATGCCCTCAGAATGTGTGGCCAGTACGCCGAGATGAAAGCGTTTTTCACATCAGGCGTAACAACTGCGCAGTATTTTTTATCTCCATGCATCCACCTGGTGCCCTCTATGGCCTTGGCCGCAATACCCGTCACTTTTCCAACTGCGTCTAAAGTAGACCGATGTCTTCTGAATCCAAATTGGTCAGATAACCCAAGAGACTCTTCTTCTAGGTGTCGTTCTAGGCGTGTGCAAATCAGTCTTTCCAGTATTTTGGCCATCATCAATCATGCAGAGTGGGCGATACGCACTCGGCTCTCCCGTCGGTTTGTTTGGATTTTGAAGAAGAACCAGTTGCTGTTTCTTCCAAACTTTCGGGAAAACTCCTTCATTTAAACATCGTGTGTTCGGCAAAAACCCTCTTGCTATGGTTGATGGCAATTTTCAATGCCTTGTTCGGGATGCCATCAAGTCCTGGTGCCTTTGCGTTGCCAAATCTCTCCGCCACTTCCATTACCTCCTTCTCGTCGACAATTGGGATTCTTACGTTGGGAAAAGCGTTTTTCTCACCTTTTCTTTCGGACAAGTTGGTGTTTAACTTTTACCCCCTCTGATTTTCGCCATCACTATTTTATTCGCATCATCCCACGAATTCTCGTCCACCTTTTCACATAGTTCTTTAAAGCTCGAGGACTTACTTCTTTTGATGGCCTTCTTGTATTCCTTAGGTTTTTTTTTAACTTTCTCGCAGTTTTGAATGGTGCGGGTACTTTGGCAGAGGCGTCTCGCTTTATGGCATTCGCTTCTTAATGTGCTGATCTCCTCGTATGCGGGCCTTTGGGTTATGTTGTGCATTTTTCTACACATAGCAACATCACAAGCTTTACTTACATATGTGCTTCACCAATTTTTCAGCATGTCGGTCAACGTTGATCGCAACATCTAGGTTTGAACATTTTTCCATCCAACGTTTCCACCTTCCATCCTTTTTTCGGAAATTTTTTTACGCTGGATCATATTTGTATTTGCTTGCGGATTTCCAGCAATATGGCCAAGTGATCGCTATGTGTGTAAAAGTCGCACACTTTCCAAATCGCAGATCGAACCAGCGTGCTGCTGGCGAATGTAATATCTATTATCGATCCGCGTCCATTCTTTTCAAAAGTATTTCTACCGCCGGTATTGAGTAACACGGCTTTGAGTAGAGAATTACTTTAAGTAGAGAATTACTGCCTGTTTGTGTAGCTACTACCTCATTGAATTGCTCTTGCGTTGAAATCGCCTGCTTACGCGTTTGGCGTAGTAGTAAGGGCGTCCCGGACTAGTTCATCGAAAATTCTTTTGTGATCTCCTTGCAACACACTCGGGGGAATGTAGCAGCTGTAGTAATAAATGCCACCTATTTTCGCTCGCGTATAGTAAGGTCTACCCAAGGGCGGCTTATCTTGGAAGGCGTTGACCCCACAGGCCCATATGGCGGCTTTGCTTTCCTTGTCGGAGATCCATGTGCCAGCGTTTATGTTTTTATACTGTTCACACATTATCGTAGAATCTATCTTTTTCGAAGATTGTTTGCTTCAGCAGCTCCTGACCAGCTTCACAATGGTTTAGTTTCTCATTTTATCTTTTTACACGCCGCTTGATATAGAGGACACTTCCAACAGAGAACGTTTATAATAATAGAGAAGGTTCACACAGAGAACGTCTATAATAGAGAAGGTTCACGGCGCGGATATCGTAAAAATATTTTTGGCTAACTCGGTCGAGATGGAAGAGTTTCACCACTGCCTGCTCGGCAGGAGAAATTTTAACAGTTGCGCTTGAACAGAGCTGAGCATTGAATACAAATTATGCTCAGAACTATATATTGCTGTTACATACGTATGTTAGCTCTTTTGCTTATGTTTTTATATGTTTATATGTAGATATATATATATAGATATATATATAGACGTTCTCTGGTTCACGTTTCAAATATCGTAACTTTTCGAAGGGGTACTCGGCAGAGATTGAAGAGTCTCACCACAGACAAATTATAAGCGTGTTTCACCACGAAAATAGCAGAATTGAGCACAGAGAACATTCTCTGTTGATCATTTTCAGTGTTAAATGAGAAAAATAAGCATTTATAAATATGGATATTGGCAACGCGACACACGTAAACAAAACCCGCTGCCAGAGAAGTGCTATTATTGCGGTAGTAAAGTTCATCAATATCAACATTGTAAGGATATTCACACATATCATAGTTGTATCCGTTCGATTGAGAACATAGACAAATAATAGTTTTAAGGAATGAAATATGGATTCGGAAAATGTTGATACCTGCTTTATTGCCGAACGTTTGGAAAGTGGCAGTGAAGATTCGTGGGAAGCGGAATGCACTGATAATGGTGGTGGCATCGATGATGATTCTAGTAGTTTGAGTTCGCGCATCACTGGGGGTAATGGTTATGGCAAGCGTTGGTCTCGATCCGAGGATAATCTTTTAAAAGGGTTGGGGGAACAATATGGCGATCAGAGGGAGTTGATTGCGCCACAGTTTAAAGATCGTACCGAACAGCAAGTACAACAGCGTTGGACAAAAGAAGAGGATGAAAAAGTTGTTGAACTCGTACGACGATTCGGTCCAAAAAAATGGTCATTAATTTCGCGTTATTTAAATGATCGTATTGGTAAACAATGCCGTGAACGTTGGTATAATCATCTCAATCCCAATATTAAGAAAACTGCATGGACGGAAGAGGAGGATCGTATAATTTTTAATGCTCATATGGAATGGGGCAATCAGTGGACGAAAATAGCTAAGCTACTGCCAGGACGTACTGATCATGCCGTAAAGAATCACTGGAACTCCACCATGAGACGCAAATACGATCGCTTAAGAGTTCTAGGACGACTGTGTCCTGATTTACAAGATTCACGCTCAAATCTAAAAGCTCTGATAAAAGCGAGTGTCAGTGCGTCTACACAACCGCAAGCGGCTAAACCACCACCTACACGCCCGCCACCAAATATATTGAAGCGTGCGCGTCCTCAAACAGAACAACAATTACAATACTTAGAAATGTGCACAACCAATACAATTTCAACAAGTGGCTTCGATAATATGGGTGTAATTTCCAGTCAGTGGTTAAAATCGGAAGCGAAATTGCCAGAATCACCGGTTATGACACACATAAAACCCTTACCATTTTCAGAATCACAATTTCTCAATTCACCATGTCTACCATCGTTTGAAAACAAAACCTTACATGCCAGCACGCCGGTACACAAAGGTAGTGGTCGACCCGGAGTAGAAAACAAAACGGAGTTGGAAAGTTCATCAATTGAAACGCCGCAAAAAAGTAAGTTTTATTTAAAAATTTTTAAAATAAACAATTCAATGAAATTCACACTATGTTTTACAGGTATTTTAGGTCCACGTACGCCAACACCTTTCAAGGAAGCTGTAGCTGCGGCCGATGTACTTGTTCATGACTCAGATAATATGATTATTAAAAAGGAGAATATCTCATCGGATGCGGACTTGACTAATGACAGGTCTAGAAGTACCGTTGGGGGTGGTGGTTCCACAACACAACCAACAAAGAAGGCACGCAAGTCATTGATCACCAGCTGGAGTGAAAATGTTATGCCCAGCATGGATGTCAAACATGAAAAGAAACCATTACCTTACGAAACTGAGACTCCGCGTAAATTTCTTACATCCAACGAGTCAATTGCTCTCTCACCGACAACTATAATTATGAAAGATACCTTATGCAGTGAGGCTGACCTACTACTTGAAACCAATGAAGAAGCCAAAAAAGAAAATAGTCCACAACAGCGACAACGACAACAACAACAGAGTCAAAATGTATTGTCGATATTGCCGCCGCGTGAACGCAATCGACAACAATATTTGGATCCCAAATGGGAGCGATTAGCATGCGGTCAAACCAAGGATCAACAATTCATGGTGCAACAAGCGCACGCGTGCTTAAAGAATCTATCGCTAATGGCGCGCTCTCTGAACTTTCAGAAGCAAAAATGACGTGAACACAAACGAAAACTCTTCGAGGCAATTTACTAAACATAATTGTTGATTAAATACGTTTAGGCTTAAGAAAATACCATACATGCATGCACAAACATGTGTACACACATTCTTTAATATTTACGAGATTTGCTTATTTTTTAATTTATTGTTTCTACGCTACGATTGTTATCGTGTTAATTATTATTATTTTTGTACAATATACTTATATACATAAAGTACACGCACATAAGGTTTGCGGTTGGTGGCATGCTTATGCCATTTTAATACCTTTTATTTATTACAAAAGGGTATATTTTTTGGTAAAAGTCTATAGAAATTAAGTCCAAAGAAGTTTGAAAAATTTATCAGTACTCGATGCATGTCTTATAAAATGGTGTTTGCATGTATTTTTACATATGTATGTATATATACACTTATGCGTCAGCCATTTACACATCATGTATCTATGTGTAAGTTATATATTATATATAAATAGGCTGGTAAGCGAAATAATAAACCATTATTTAAGTTTGTAAATGATGAAATATTTTTATTTTATATATAAAGTAAGAAAAAAAGTTATAAATTAGCAGTAAGAACACGGTGCACTCCTATCATGTAATCCAAGAACTTAAATTATTAACAATACATAAACGAATACTCGTATTGTACCACTCAAAATGAGAACACAAAGCGTATCTAAACTTTTTTATCAAATAAATATAAGATAAAATCCAAATGTGTAGTGTTTTTAATTCTGAAAAATGTAATTTTGCAGGCAAATCAAGAATTTGATCGAATTTATGGATGTACGAATCTGCACGATTTAATTACATACATATAGCAGCACGGCATGTGTGTGCATGTGCAAGCGTTAAAGAAATTTCGCAACGAACTTCCGTGTACGCTGAATCGGTTGATATTTTTTATTTCAAACACTAGTATAAGCGAAGCAAGTACATAACTACATTCCTAGAAGTCTAATTTTCGCTGAAAGTATGGCATACTAAAAATTAATTCAATTTTTTATCAACCGTCACAGCATAGCTTTTTCGGCCCAAAGCCAAAGTCCAATACAATATCCACAATGGGAAATAAATAGCAGCAATCGCCGTATATAGCCAATTGCCATAAATCTGTAAGGATTAAATACAAATTAAATAAATTTACGTGCACCGTTATAATATTTTCACTTACAATACTGTCCATCAGACCATATGTTATGGCATCCAAAGAGGCGCTAATAGCGCGCACAGCCATGTCCTTCAATGCCAATTCCGGGAATTCAAAAAGAGTCAGCCATAAAACCAGTAAATATATGACAACCATAGGATTGAGCAGAAATGTGTAAATACATGTTAATTTCTGACGCAAGCCATTGACGTGCTCGCTTTGTAGTAATATTGTTACGGGCGAGATGATCACAGCCAATATGAAGCCCAAAGCGAAATTCAACAGTCCAGTTACGATCAGTGCTACGCCCGTGAATATTAGTACACCAATATGTAGCAATTCAAGACCGGCCTCTGGTAGTGTGTAGAATAGTGGCAATAAAATACCCAGTAGCACTTGAGCAGCTAAAATGAGACCAACACTCCATTGGGTGCTAACGCCCATAGAATTGAAGTAGTCCCGGACATGTTGACTGTATGGTAGAGTGTTGCAGAAGAAGCCTAACAGTAGCGCGGCGACCATGTAAAGCAGCACCGAAATGTAAGGTAAATGCATTGGCAGTCTTTCTTCATGTGTCGCTGTGTCCTCTTCCTCTGGCGCTGCGTCATCTGCGCTTGTGGTGGTTAGCCAAAGCAGAAAAGCCTTAATGAACATGGGGCTAGCTAATGCAATAAGACAGGGCATATAATCGCCAATCGAAACGAAGCGATCATTCTGCACTAATATATAGAAGAAGTAACTCTGGTGAAAACGTTCCAGCAAGTTGTTTAAACTACGCGAAATGCCCTCTACTGTTTTCAAAAGTGAGAGTGCAGTGCCATAACGATTGCTGTTATTGGTGTTGGTTGTGCGTTTCACAGCTTCAAGTGTCAGCGATTCTATGCGGTAACGATGGAATAGGCCGTGATTGCCATTGGGTACACCGGTCGCTTGGCTTTTTAACATTTCTACCATGTGACGTAAATTATCCTCCAATGAGTCACGGTTGGAGCGTCGCTTCTTGCGTGGCGTATGCTTATAACCAGATGAAAGACCGCTGCGCGACGTCAGACGTTGCACCAAGTTGAACATATCCAAATTCGGCAATTGACCATTCAAACCTTCAATTTTTACGTCAATGTAATCTAATAAGCGAAATTAAGTTTAATGTTTATAAATTCCAAACAGATTTCATCTGTACATGTACTTTACCAATGTCTAGATCTTGTATTTCTAGATTAAGTGCGGCTTGTAGCGCACCCGCGCGTGCTGGTAGATTTCCGCATCGCAAAATTGGTGAATCTTTTATACCGCCTTCATGATAAGCCTCCAACCAGGCATGCATGCCCAGTTGTTCTTGTTCGGTTACCAGGAATACCAAATCTTTAGCCCAGTAATTTTTTTCTAGAGGAAATGTAAAACATTTGTTCATCAAAGTTCTTTAACTTTATTCAATTCAAACTTACTGCGTGCAAAATCTGCAAATGCTAGTAACATTGGGACACTAGCCGTTATGTCGGTATGCACAGAGTTGACAGCCCGGTATGGCGCCGTATATACCACACCCTCGGTGGAGCTAATACGTGGTGCACGCAATATTCCGTACACATTTTTGCCATGATATTCCTTTCCTGCGCTAAAAGGATAGCGAAGTGTAAAATTGTGCACATGGGTTTCTAGTCCAATTTGGTGCATCTTTGCTGCGATCCAAGCGTGTGGTGTAGTGGATTTATGATCGGTACGCTCACGTTGTAGCTCTTCATATAAAGTTTGCGCGAGACGTACAGAGTCTTGTCCGATTTCCGGATCAACGAGTCCTAATAAGAGAGTTTTTTAAAACGCATTTGAAATTTTATTCTTTTACTTTACCTGGTGAGAGCGCATTTTCTGATAAGTAAGTACCATGGCTGAATTCAGGGTGTGACAGACAAACGAACCAAGCCAAGCCGGCTATATAGAAAAACAAAGAAATTTTTCCACTATGTTTAGCTAACGTACGCCCGAATTTGCCACGCGGCGTTAATGAGGGATCCGATAGGAGACCCATTATTATTTATAAAACGTTTTGTTTAATTTTCAATACTTAAAAAGCCGGAAAACATGAAAAATATGTGTATAGAAAGCAGCTGGTTTTTGTTTTCGTGTACCGCGTTGCCAACTAGCCAAATATAAATGCATAACAGCGATGCCAAATTCATTACCATTGAATTTTATACCAGCGAATTCTTATAATTTTCAGTAGCATTTAAATAAAGGAAAATATTTGATTGTAAAAAATTAAATATACTTTTTGTACGGTTAACGTGAAATTATATTATCCTTTCATTAAATAATTTTAATAATAATTGTTTTCATTTGCGTAAACATTTTTTATTCAATTCTCATTATAATAAAACATTTAAGCGACTTTCTTAAATTTAGCATTTCCAGTTGGGTTTCTTTTAGGTGGTACCCAACGAAGGTAAGCTGGATCCACGGTCAATTTCGGTTTCTTAAATTGCGGCAACTGCAAATGTTCCATAACTGTTTTCGGTGTCACACAGATGACATGTTGACCTTTCCAATATTTAACCATTTTCATTGATTGCAGTGTATAAATGATGTCTTCCTGTGTTATACCACTTAATTCACTCAACTCTTTAATACTTTGCGTTGTTGTGCGACATTCTTTCATAAACTCCAACAAGGTATACGCCCAATAACTGCGGTAGCTCAGACGTCCCAGATCGGAAAGTGGCTTTTCCGGGCTACCAACAACACCTTCTCGCCTTGACAACTCATAGCTAAAGGCTATTAATAATTTTCCATATCCTTTTCGTTGATATGGTGGCAGGATCAATATACAAGCAACATTATTTTCCGGCGACTCTTTCTCTTTAGAAAAATAACCCACTATATGTGCCCCACGCTTGTCGATTTCACAAAGTACGTAAAAATAAAATGGTTCCACATCATAGTATAATGTTTTGTGATCCAAAAATAATTTAGCCATTAAACAGAGTATTTGACAGTAAAGTTTATGCTCTTTACCGTCGATTTCAAATATAGATATTGTACCCTTACGGTATATTTCGTTTCCTGGCGGTTGTCGCTGTGTACACTCGGATGCATGATAGCGGTAGGTCTTTTGAAAACGCATATATTTCAGGCAATACTCACAAACATATAATGTACCCACTTTGCCATATTCCTCGGGATAGGGACTGAAATACCAAGTATCTATTTCGAAACGTCCAATACGTAGCTTATCGATATATTTGACCTTTGTAATTGCTTCGTGTTCTTTTTCTAACGCTGCTGTTGTTGGATCCATTTCTGCATACGTTTTCTGTACATGATTAATTTCATCATGTCGTCTTTTTTGATTGCGTGTCAATTTACGATCACTATTTTCCATTGGCAAAGGGTTTTCTAAGTTTGCAATTTGCTCCTTACTTAATTGTTTAATAGTTTTGCCACCATTACCATCTGCAGAGTCAGCAGAATTTGCTGCTTCACTTGGTGTTTCAGCGTCTGTTGCATCCGTTATACGATCACGCGAAACCCATTCGTCCAGTCGTCGGTTTAGTCCAACATAGTGTACATAATATTCGGCAGGTGTGCTAGCAGAATTGCCCGTGGCTGGTTCTCCAGGACGAGACTGAATAATTTGCGCTGGATATACATTACCATCAGCGCGTTTAATAAGATACACCTCACCGGTTTTAATTTGCATATCGGTTTGATGAGTTGTAGCTGTTGCAGTTGTTGTTGAAGGCCCTAATTCAGCGTTTGTTTTGGCTGCAACATTTTCTGTGGCCGGTGTTTTTCCAGTAGTTTCTGTTGTTGTGCTATTTGCATCTATTTCCTTTTTGTCTGTTGCAATAACCATTTGTTCGTCTTGTTGAGTAGTTTTATCAGCATTGTTTACTTTAGCGCTTTCAGTTACCGTCATTGTGTGCACATTTAAATCTTATTAGCAAAAATTATTTTTACGCGTCCAATCAATTAGCAAAATGTTTTCATTTTCTTCTTCTTACTATTGAATGCACAATGACCATCTAATGTGAATTGTGAACAGTGCTTCCAAGTTTGCATCTAAGTAAATGCAAAAATTGTCAGCGTTTTAAGAAAATATTTCGTTAGCTAGTCTTGGACACTGAAACCCAAGTCCATTGAAAGATTTAACGCGGAAACTAACGTATAATTCATAAAAGGCGTAATTACAGTAAGCACGATCACATAGATACAAGAATTTTGGTTCGAATTGTCGATTGGGCCGCACAGAAACTTTAACAAAATTTTCTGTCAGCATTATTGGGTAATTAACCAGTGAAGTAAGCGACAAGTGACTTAAAGTTCTTTTGATTCAGGAAAAGGTTTGATGAAAATGTATATATGTGCAAAATACCCACCGATTTCATATTGATCCAGTTTCTTAAAATTAAAATAAAATGTGTTTGTTAGATTTGGCACTTTATTCGCATTTCCGACATTTTAATGAAACTAAATATTTGATTCACATTTGTTCTAATGTTAAGAAATTGAATTGAATTAAACTTTTTATCGAATATAATTTATATTTAGTTTAATTTATTAGTATTGAAATAAAATGTTAATTAAACTAATTAAGTAAAATTTTAAAATTATTTGGAAGAACTTTTAATAAATATTAGAGTTGAATAAAAATCAATAAGGTTTCCATTGTTAACTTATGTAATTAATATGTATTGTGAATTATAATTATGGTAAAACCAATTATTATTTCAGTTATGTATACAAATAATATTTGTAGTTAATAATATTTTTGTGTAAGTTCATTCATATGCGAAGAAATTTAAAATTTTCAATAACTAAAACTAAGCTTAACTGCAATTATGCACTTTACGCTAATTTATTTTCATTATTTATGAAAACTCTGCTTGTAATTAAAGAATATAACGGTGCTAAATATACTTAAATGTGTTATGCATGTATATTTCTAATTGATAATTGTCTTCTCTTATTTATTAGTTTAAATTACGTTTTTTGTTCTCGTAATAAAATTCCAATGAAGTTATTAAATATTAATTTATAATTATTTGTCTTTTTTACTTTTTACTTATTACTAAAGCTATTACCAAACTCTGTACACACTTCAAATGGAGCGCCATAAATATTAGTGGCATAAAATTACAAACAAATCATAGCTACATTCCTTCCATACAAGTTTTGAAGAAAAGTAAAAGAGGAATATTAACTTTAAATCACTGAATAAAATATTTAAAATTAAATATTAAATAAAAAAATAATAATAAAAATTTCTCTATTGTGAATTCGACCCATACAAAATTATGACAATATTTAAATAAATATAAAAAATTTAAATTCTTGTTTGCTTTCAATTAAATAATAACTTGGCGCTTAAACCAAACTTTAGGCTCATTATTCAGTTTTACATAAGTGTCACATGGAAGAAAGCCACACTAATAACATTGCTAAAAAGCTTTTAAAGCAAAAAAGTAGAGTAAATAGCATTGAACAGCAAATATTTCTCAAATTGCCATCTGCGGAAGTCAAACACCCTAAATTTATTCAATTAACTAAAATATTTTATGTCACATGCAACTCTGGCAACTGCAGGAGGAAATATTAAAAAAATCTTCCGTTGCAGCTATAGGCGAAGGAATGCAGCTTTTATGATATTTAAAACTACGTTGCGGTCAGCTGTTGATATAACGGATATAGTGCGTTATTACTCGTTTTGTGCTCTTAATTGCTATTGCTTGCGGTAAGAGTTGGTGCTAGAGTACTTTCTTTGATAGTGAAAGATAAATACATATGTATTACTAATAGGCTTCCAATTTTTATTTGCAACCCGTCAAATGAAAGTTAAGCCTCTCCTAAGCGATTTTTCCATCTATATAGTGCGCTGCTTCGAGTAACCATTTAGTGGTGAAGGGCTGTTATATACACATGCATAAGCATTGTTGAGCTAAATAATCTTTATTGTTTTCACAAAATCATTTTTCCATTTCGTTACGCACAGAAATTATGGTGGCACCCGGTGTTCGACGTCTTTGTTCGTCCTTATAGAGTATACGCCTATTGGCTGTCGCGCTCTCCATTGTAGTCTTATTGCTATAAGCATTTACTACATAACCTTCATTGCTTGAGCTGTCTCTACGCACAATACTTGCCGTATCCTTGTTAATTTCAACCGGCGAACGTGTCTCCAGTGATGTGGAGTGGCGCAACTGATGGTACTTATTTGGCGCACCGTGAGCGGTGTAGCTCTCGTCGCCATGCAAAGTCTTGTAGAGATCAGGCGCTTGCTGGTGCAGACCACGCATGAATATTTGCTTCTTTTCCAGCATATCACTTTGCTCACTTTCTAAACTATCAATTTTGGTTAAATCCTTTTGACTGCGACTTATCAGATTCACAATTGAGGGACTTTTCAGCCCACTCTGTAATGAGTTCTCTTTCGATGGACCGCTATAGAGGTGTGGATTCGATTTGTAGGCTTGGCTGGCATATAAATTGCTGGTGTTGTGACCATTGTTTGCGCTGTTCGTGTAATTATTCTTGGTCAGCTTTTCAATGTAAATGGGACTGGGGTCGTGACTGCCGTTCATGGCATGCACGTTGAAGCTTTTGCTGCGATTCAGCGCTTTTGCGTAAGTGCGCGCAGGTTTAGCAGGACCTACTTGTGTTTGCTGCTGTTGCACATTGTGCTGTTGTTGCTGCTGATGGTATTGTGTGCGATGTTCAGGATGCCCCAAAGTGCTGTAGCCACTAGTTACGAGGCGTTGCCCAGGTCGCTGATAGGTGGACGATTGTGTCGCATGCAAGGGCTGATGATGATGTTGCTGTTGTTGATGTGGTTGTTGCTGATGGTCCTGCAATTTGCGTGGCAATGTTTGTGTCGTGCGATAATCCTGATTTAAGTTAGGCGTTGAAGCGGCAAAATTTTGACTTGTACGTTGATATCGTCCCAAAGTGCTGGTCGTTACATTTCTGGAAGAGAATAAGAATTAAGAAACGTAGCAGTGATATATGCAAATAGTTACCTCTGCTTGTAAAGCTCTCCCTCATCGCGACGGTTCGCACTTACATTGTCACGGTTATTTCGTTCCTGCTTACCCGCATAGCCAGCATCCACACTATCTCTGGGCGCTAAGGTTTTGCGCTTGCCGACAGAACCGGGTACATACATATTTTCCTTGCCATACAAAGTGCTCGAATATGGATCTTCACCCAAGTAGTAGCGTTGTCTTGGACTCGGTCCGCGTTCGCCGATTTCACTCCGTTCATTGGCGTATGGATCCGCCGAATTGGCACGTTTGAATTGTGTTTTGTGTATTTGACCGTTGCGCTCCAGTGTTGCCGCATGTATGTAGTTCTTATGCGCTTGTGTTGTGTCCTGCGGCATACTCTCCAACTCGGACTCACCGGAGATACCACCCTGACCGCCGATATGACTGTCTATGAGATTATACTGTTGGTAGGTAGTTTGTTGGCCAACCTTGTCGATAGTTTGTGGTGATGGCGACTGCTCACGTGACTTACTACGCGACTTCATGCGCATTTTGCGCTCGGCGCTGGCTGAGCGTATCTTATTGACAAGCTTGCGCAGCGAATTACCTATCACCTGACCCATTTTGCTGGACTTGTGCGAGGTGACGGTGGAGTTGGAAATGGTTGAGGCTGTCGTCTGTGTGGTTTGTGTCGCCATCACAGGACGCATGTATGACTGCGAGTGCGCATGTTCGTGTTGTGTGGTCGGTGCGAATCGTGTGCGTTGATTTTGCTTTCGTGTCAACGTGCTGGTGCTCTGACCGATCAATTGACTTGGTGGTCCATAGCTGTTGGGTGCATGGTCGGCGATATTGTTGCGGTAGTTGCGCTGATTTCGTATACCATTCACATATTCCACTTGCGGCGATGATGAGCGACTACGTGGCGGTGGCGAATAGTCTGGCGGTGGTTCCAGTAAATTTCGTTGGCTTTGCGCATGCTGGCGCTCCAATGGCACTTTTTGTGGTGGCGGCGGTGAGGCGCTGTGTTGCTGTCGTAGTTTCTTTTCGATGGCGCGTCGACGTTGTGGCACTGTGGGACGACCGAGTGTGCTAGTTTGAAAGTGTTCGCGTTCGGGCGAGATAGCACGTGATTCAGGCAAAGGTAGCGGCTTAAGCGAGTTCGTATTATGCAACTCATAGCCAACGCCACGTGATGTATCCTCCAATGTGCGTTCGTAACTGCGACTACGCATTTCATTGTATTCATATTTCTTGCCGGCGCTTGGTGCAAAGTCAGCTGGTGAACGCCGGATTTCTAAATCACGTTCTTGACTTTGTTGTTTGGGCGGCATGAAAGCGCGTTTGTTGTTGTCCAACTCACCGCCGTTTATTCCACCGTAACGAAGATCACCACGCGAACCGCTTATGTGCCGCACACCCACATCTCGGCTCGTCTTACCAATACCAACACCCAGCGTTGGCGCTTCCAAATCATCGAGTCGATCACGTGAATTACGACTACTTTTCGCCAAAAACTGCGAAGATAAGCTCTGGCGTTGTTTCTGATGCAGAATATCCTCACGACTAACGTAGTTATCTGTAGACTCAACTACGTATTGACTATCTTGCTGTTTGTCGCGTCGCAGGCGATTGCGCTCAACGGTTTCTTGGAGATCATCACGAAAGGCTTTCGAAGCGAAATGATTCGTAGGCGGCTCTTTACGTTCGGTCCAATTTGAGATACCCTGGTAGTACTTTGAACGCCCACCCGGTCCATTCGGTCCATGTGTCTCGATCACATGATCTTTCGATTGTTTACGTTCATACGTATTGCCTGCTGACAGCCGATGACCATTGGTCAGTGGCGTAGGTGTTGGTGTTTGATTTGATTTGATGGTAACATTGAAAAATGTCTTTTTGGTCGGCTCTATTTCGCCGCCGCCGTCATCTTCGCGCGAATCATTAGAAGCAGTAGATTCGCTGCCGAAATGTGATTCCAACCATTTGATCGTCTCGCCCTTGCGTGTTTCCTCCTCACGATCGAAATCCAGCGGCCGCTTGGTTAGCGCATCCTTACGATCAGCCAGTAGCGTGGCTTCTTCAAAGAAACAAATATGCGTATATAGTTTAAAGCGAAAGCAAATGTGTATTAGATGTAGCTTAATTATAGATATGATAAATCAGCAGATCGGTGCACTAAACACTGTCACACGAGGATTAGGGTACCGATATGCGTCTTCAAAAATCCGCAATGAGGTATTTTACATATACCACTAATGATCTTACCCTTATGCGGCTGTAAAGCACTCTTTTGGTGTGGTCGACGTAGTTTTCGCATACGATCCGATAAGCTGTCCCAATCGCCCGGTCGTTCCAATGAGCCATCCTTTTCAATTTGCATTGTCTCGGCAGCGTATTTCATTTCGGTATTAACAACTTTGCCATCAACAATCTTATCGACGTATTGCTCGTCACGTTGTTTGTAAAGATGTTGTGTAGCTTCCTGAAATGTTTAGAGGAAAATCATTTTAGATGTTCAAGACATGAAAGTGTCACACTTAGAACTACTATATAAGTACTTGTAGACTATAAAAGCTGCCATATTATTTACATATTTGAGAAAATTGGATCTATTCATTTTCCAACTCATCTCAATGGTCTTTAACGAATTCAAATGAACCTATGTATTATATATCGAGGATGGAGGCATGTGAAGAAGTTCACGCAAATGAGGAAAGTTCTCTGAGCGCCATTCGCTTGGGAATGGTCAGAAACGATTCTTTTACATATAGCTCATGTAAGTCATGACTTTCGGTCTTTGCCTAGAATGGAATAGAATATTAATTGAGGTTCTGCACCGCGACCTAGGGTCTATTGTGCCCCCCCTATATCACATGATCTCCCAGAGCCCCAGCAGCCTGAACAGTTCTAGTAGTTTGCCGAGCGCCGGTCTTTGCCTAAGTATCCTCTTAGTAGCTAAAAATATCTGTTCGAAGGCTAACTAAAGTGAAAAGGCGAAACATCAGGTGGTGCGCTGGGTTTGGGACTCGCAATGTAAAAACACCCGCAATGAAAAGATCTCGGATGAGAGACCCTCTTTTTGATGACGACCACTGCAATGCATTAAGAATCACGATTTAAGGGCATGCACCTTGAATGTCTGGTTCCTTCTTTGTGAAGGTGTCGCTGACCAGCTGTTTGATGTCTTCGTAAGAGTAAAGGCGGAAATCACCACAGTGCAAGAAGTGCGATGTACGGGGCAAAGACTGTAGGTCCTTGTGGAGTTTACTATAGTGACCATATAAAGGAGTGCAAATTCGCTGTGGGGTTCGTGTTGGGAGAGAGACTCCGTCTCCAAGCCCATTTACCCCGGTGGATGAACGTCTAGCCACAATCCGTATCATAGCGAAGCTCCGATGGAAGAGAAGGACGATGTAACCAAAGATGTCTTCTATGAGCGCACCGTGATTGGCGACTTTAATGGCAGGGTGGGCAAAGAAGGTATCTTTGGTACAATGGTCGTAAATTCAGTCTCCATGATGAAACATCCTCAAATGGGTTGAGGCTGATCAAATTGGCGGGGGCCGAAATATGGTTATCTGTAGTACTAGATTCCAGTGTAGAAAACTTCAGTATAGAGAAATTCACAGGAAGCAGAAGAACAGGAAGACCTCCACTGCGTTGGAAAGACCAGGTGGAGTAGGACCTGGCTACGCTTGGAACCTCCAATTGGACCGCTGTTGTAAACTCGGTTATAACCGCTTATGCGATGTCTACGCTAATAAAGAAAAAGAAGAATGAACCTATCAGCTTCAAGCGTTGAATTGTTCTTTCTAACCGACTGTGAAAATGATTCGTTGAGCCAAAGTTGTTATAAAACTCACGGAATATGAATAAAAATATAAAATTAGCTAGAGAGAAATATCGGTCCAAAAACTGGACTCCATATCTCTCTAATCTGCTCGTACAAGACCAGCTATTAAGCTTTATAATTTACTAATAATATACTCAAGTTATAATAAATAGGTAATAATAAGCTCAGGAGTACCAAAAATTGGTGAAACCCTTCAAATCTGAATCCTCATACACCGATAGTAACGGCTTCCGAATAACATAATATCGTGAAAATTAACAATACTTTATTCTAAGTAACATCGCTTCCACACACTTTACAATCCCAAAGTTTAAGAAATTATTTACCACCCGAACTTAGCACGACCTTACTTTCTGGTGTTTTAGTTTTACTTCAATGTATCTTGTAATGTTTGTCAATGAATTTCTAGTGCGATTATTGCGGATGAGAACCTAACGCACTTTTATTTCTAATTAGTTTTCAAATTTTCCTTTAAATTACTTCGCAAACGGTTACCGCCCCATAAACACTAAGTAGTTTCTACGAAATTTACACCTATCTCCGCACATAGATATTTATGAGTACATGCGGTATGTATGTATGTTGATATTTACCACAGTTTCGATTTTCTCACGACTACCGATCGAATGATCGTCCTCTTCAGGCAATTCACGGTCTACGATAACTTCGTGTTCGGTTGTCTTCTTGCTTTCCGTAACGAGCTGTCCGTCTGCTTGTAGCAGGCAACGCTTCTCGACGTCCTCCGAATCGATTGTCTTAAACGACTTGGTGGTATTGGCGATAATGCGTGGACCCAATGGCACCAGTTGTTTATGATTTTCCGCTGCGCGTAAAGCTTCTTGTAGATTCTCCACGCCGCTATTGACTGCCTTCACATAAGTCTAAGTGGTACGAAGAATAAAAAACAATTAAAAAATTGTTTAAAAATAAATAAGTAAGCGTTTCATCATTACAATTATTGCGTGGCAGAGGAAGGGCAAAGTACGAAATAAATAATGAAATAAAAGAGCGACAAGAATAGAATTGCGGTCGGCGCATTTGAAATATTACATCATCATAATGATGATCGCAACATCATTATCGCTATTGGTGTCGTTATCGACACCAACATCAACGCCAACGTCGTCGGTAGCAACACCAACGAAGACGACAACAACAACAACAACCGTAGTAACCATAATAAACAACCGTCGAAGACCAAGCTCCAAGCAGCAGCAGCAAGAAGTTTATCAACATTAGCGACAACAAGTGCAATTGTGCAGCGTTTTTTGTCACCAACTACGCGCTATTGTTATACACGTTTGTTGTTGTTGTCGTGTGCGTGCGGAGACATCAGACACGCTGAATGCTAGCGCAGTATTTAGAGCAAAACCAAAACCTGCATATTCGTTTGTGCTTGTTTTGCTTTGAAACATGCGCTGCAACCTTTACTACAACAACAATAATAACAATAGCGGTAATAACATTTAAGTCATAGGTGGTATGGTAGGAACAACATAAAAAAACATTAACCGCAACTACTTGGAGGAGTATAAAGAGCACGTTAGCAAGACAATTCACTTTTGCTTAATAGTCTTAAGTTTTTAAGCTTTTACTTTTACCACTTCAGTTAAATGTCTTCCGTTTGCTACCGTTCGGCAGCGCACTGGCGTTCCGAAAGGAGGGGTCGGGCTTTGGTTGCCGCTCTTCGGATAAAAATGCCGCTTTTTTAACGGTGCTAAAAGCTAATCTATGGAGGTTAACAGATATGATGTCTGTTTTATGTACAGACATACTTCTTTAAGATTATATTAGCGATTTTTTAAAATTCCTGGCTGTAGGTTGAGGATAAACTTTGGATTGGGTTTTGAATTGTTACTGTTATTGCTTTGTACCGTTAAGAATGAAGAGACTTTGGGAAGAACTTCGACGATATTGTTCTAGTCATTATAAAGCGTGCTTTTGGATTAGTTACTGGCTAAAAAGTCAAGGTCAGTTCGTTATAAAAGACAACGGCATAGGAAACGAGAGCGTCACAAGCTCTGCCAGGTGTTAAAAATCAATGATGATTAGGTAAAGTTAAGAAAGCTGAGTGTCCTGGTCCGGTTGTGATACCTAAATACTTCTAAGTATTAATCGAGTAGACCTTAATCGGCAAGGCACTTTGAGCCTGCTAAAAATTTGTTGAGGCGATTAATATCGATTCCGGCTATTTACCAGGTACGATAAAGTTATGAATGTCGAGAGGTTTTAACTTCAAGAAAACGACTTTTTCTCCTAAAGATTTGCGCCTCAGTTGCCGAAGCCGCTGATATCCGATGACCATAGCATATATGTATGTAGCTGGTCATACAAACTGAGAGCCCAAAATCAAGTTCTTAAATAAGGAACCTCTGTGAGTGGCAGTCATCTTGGTCTGGGGCAGGGGCCTAAGTTGCAAGGCATACTCAGCATCTCCCAACCTGCAAGAGCGGTGCTACATTCCTGCGTGTTGTAAGAAGCTGCAACCAAGAGTTGCCACCTCCTAATACAGGGTGTTATGCGACTCCCGTGCCCATTGTGTAATTTGCAGCCAGGAGTTTAGTTCGGTTGTGATCGAACGGAGCCTTCCCAACACCGGTCCGAATTCGAAAGTAACGGTGGCCTTACGGCTTAATGGGGCCTGACCCGACGGACCTTTTAGTTCCCCTACAACAGCGTAGACCCGACCGCTCACCGCCAAGGGTCGTGAGGAAAGGATGACCGAATCAAACAAACACACTTAAAACCAAACCATTTGCAATGGACACAAGGAACTGCTAAGGACGACGACATGAGGAGCATGCCAGGGAGGACGATGATGATATGCTCTCATGCAATGGCCACACACTGGCCATCACAAACTAAAAAAAAACACTTAAATATCGGCCTAGCTTCTTGTGCAAATTGCCGGTTCAGTGACAGGAAGCCTGAAACTCCGGAATACCTACGAATTGACTCTACAGCAGTCTGCAGACGAAGAATAAGGCCGCTGGGATCCATTTTTCGAAATAGGGATAACATCGCCTACTCGGCAAGCACTTTGAGCCTGCTGAAATTTGTTGAGGCGATTAATATCGAGTCCGGCTATTTACCAGGTACGATAAGTTATGAATGTCGAGGCCATCACAAACTAAAGAAACACTTATATAACATCAGCCTATTTCGTGCAATATTGCCGGTTCAGTGACAGGAAGCCTGAAACTCCGGAATACCTACGAATTGACTGTATAACAGTCTGCAGACGAAGAATAAGGCCTCTGGGATCCACTTTTCCAAATAGGGATAACATCGCCTCACTAGCACCTAGCAGTATATTGGAATATATCAATATTCTGGGTTAGGTGAGTCTTTGTGAGTTAGGAAATGGCATAATAGACCTAAGGTCGCGGTGCAATCCTTGTCTATTACTCCTACATTATGGGGAACTTTTCATTTGACAATATATCTTCACGAAACTTGGCATGAAATATTGTCAAATATTGTCAAATTTTTCAGTTCGGACCACGATAGCATATAGCTGTCATACAAACTGACCAATCATATTCAAGAAAAAGATATTTTTATACTCTTCTGTGCTATAAGAAATCCACCTGTGAAGGGTATAAATATTAATGAGTTTTTCTTGTTTTTACTTAATGTATGCCAAAAGACAATTGGTCGAAATGGGCGCAATTAAATTTTCACACACGTTCAAGTATAAAACCAACAGACCATCAAACACATGTAGAAATGTAGGAATGTGTGGTAATGCCGAAATTCCCGTACGAACAGGTAGGAGGAGTAAGCTATGAATTAACAATTTCTGCTCTGTGTAGCTTTATAGGAGGCAAACAAATTTTTTGACGTGCCTTCTTTATCTGATTGAAAAGCGTTTAATCTTCGTACAGTCAATGAACTTCTGGAACTAAGAACTTCTTGTTCTAAGGTAGAATAATGATCTATGCTCTATTTATTAGCGAGTGCTCTACGCGTACATGCATAGTTATTTATGTAAATACCTCAAGCGCCCCTTTGATTTGAAGCGTGTTTAATGGATTTACTGTGGAATTAATTGCAAGACGAGCACACATACATACGTAGTTACTTGAAAGTACACATGTACACATGTGTTTGTTTGAAAATGACTTTAAATGGGCGGCACTGTGCATAATAGTAAAAATCTTAAAGATTAATAATTTCGATAGCATGTGGCCGGCATGAGTCAAGCGTTAGTAGAAAGCAATTAAATATTTACATGTGTTTTTGAATGTACTTGTTTATGCCTGCAGGTATTTCAGCTGACATAATGGTAATCTATCATGTGTCCATACAAATAAAATGACAGAAAGAAATTTCCGCAAGTTCTGTGATAATTTAAAAGAGTTCCTGCAGATCATTTGTGAGTCACACACTTCGTCCAAGTGAGTTTGAAAGAAATTGTTAAAAATACTCCTAAATCGAGCCGTATAAACAGAAAAAATCAGCTCTGACCTAATCAGCCTGTTGAGATAATACTATCTTGAATCCATCAAATGATTTCCGTTGTAAGTTTATAAAACAATCACAGTCCTTGGAATATATACTTGTTTTAGTTAAAAAAAAACGTCTGATGTCTTCAGAGTTGTCCAAGAACTTACTGAAGTTAAAATCTGTTTTTCAGGCAATCATCTTTCCTTTAATCTGATACTCAGTTTACTAGTGTATGGATTGCCTGAAAAACAGAAACACTTCCCATCCAGTTTTTGTATTAGAAGTTAAGAAAATTAACTTACTGTTCATTTAAATTAGCTAGGCATTGCAGATTGATGTACATATAAATAAATATCTCGATTATAAATTTTATGATAATTATTCGATAAAATTATCGTTATCGTTCTTAATTGAACACTGAAACCAGATAAAAATATACATATATCGATAAAGTTTCAAATATAACCTTTCGACGATTTTCGTTCTATATATTCATTTCGAAAAAGCCACCTGACCTAACTGCTGCCAAAATGAATCACATCGTCAATGCACTCTTCCCCACACACGAAAAAAACGCTAGTCATTCAGAACAGACTCTAATATTTCCAAAAATACCCCAGTTCATCCTCGAAGAGCTGCAACTAGCCACTGGAGAGCCCAAGACCAACAAATCCCCCGGCCCTTACGGAATTCCAGCAGAAATCCTGAAAAAAAATCCCTGCAGAGCGACAGGCAGTAATATAGAATATGTATAACGCCTTCCTCGAAGCCGGAATATTCCATAAACACTGGAAAAAATAACGTGTGGTGCTAATCAGTAAGGGAAAAGGAAATCCCAACGTGCCATCAGCATACCGTCCACTTTGCATGCTTGACAAATCAGGAAAGCTCTATGAAAGACTACTGATATCGAGACTCGAAGCGGCTATCAATGAAGCTGAAGGACTCTCACCTAGATAACACGGCTTTAGACCAAGCAGATCAACGCTAGGAGCTATAAAATGCGTCATTGAAAGTGTAGAAGCCGCAAAGCGTAGGTAGCACAAATACAAAAGAATACTGCTGCTTGCGACTTTAGTTCTCGAAACACCTTCATCAGCTCTAGATGGGTAGATATGATCGATTCTTTCCAAAAAAGCTTTAAAATCCCCGACTACCGCAGAGCTGTGGTGCAAAGCTACCTTAGTAACAGAAAACTGTTGTACAAAACTAGAGAGGGATCACGACGGATAGCGGTCACGCCAGGAGCAGCATAAGGATCCATTCTAAGGCCAGACTTATTGAACACCAGCCACGATGCTATTCTAAAACTCGAAATGCCAGTAGAATCGTACTTAATTGACTACGTGGAAGACATTGCAGTAGTAATTACAGCACGAGACACAGAAGAAGTGCGAAGAAAGCTTAAGCAGATAATGATACGGATACAGGAATGGCTCGCTCGTTACAAAAAAAAAAAACAGAGCTATCCTTCAAAAGAAGTATGCAAACGACTACGGATAGCCTTATGATACAAAAAGCAGTAAACTACTTAGGAGTAAGACTGGACGTCAGACTAACCTTCTGGGTACAAATCCAGGAAAGGAAAGGCGAAAGTCAACTTCCAACTTAGCAGACTAATGGCTAAAATAGGAATCCCCAGCCAAGAAAACAGAAAGCTCCTAATTTTTTCGACAATTAGCGTCCTATTATACAGAGCTGAGGTCTGGGAAGATGTGCTTAAAAGGAAAACCGACGTAAGCTAGTGGCCAGAGTACACTTCACCGCAGCTCTCAGAGTTACATCAGATTACCGAACAGTGCCAGGTGATGAAATATTGTATTAGTTATAAGCGGTAATGCCCTGATTGACCTTCTGGCATACGAAAGGAAAAAGCTTTGTGAGCTAAAGAAAATATCCGAAAATAACAAGAGCGCAACAGAACAAATGAAGAAAGATACAATAACAACATGGTAACGAAGATTAGAGAATGAGAGTCGCGACAAATGGACGGCCAAACTAAACTTATGTACAAGCCGTAAATTCCGAGAAGTCGACTTTTGCACAACTCAGCTGTTATCCAGTCACGGATACTTTAAAAAGTACCTCCACAATATGGGAAAAGTCGAAGAGTCTTCATTCCTATACAACGATGCGACAGCAGAGGACGCTGAAAACACATTCTTTAAATGTGTGTGCTTTCAAGGAGAACACACCGCCATAGAAGACCTGGTTGGCCCAATAACCGCGGAAAATTTACTCAACGTCATGCTGGAGAGTGAAACAACTGGGGATTATCCAGAAACCTGGACGCAGGTGCGCAGATGTAAATCTCTCAGTTTGAACTTTAACGAACTTTAGTTTTTGGGAACTTATATAATTTCTATCCGGACAGAAAATATTAAAAATAACCTTCATTGACCTCGGTCCGCCTCAATATGCTGTTATTTGTTTGGTGCTTATTTGCATAATTTTGAATTAAACTATTTATTAGCAAAAAACATGTGCTTGTCCACCCACTGGCATACATTAAGGTCAACTATGGTCGAGAGTTTAGTTTTGGTACGAGTTTATCACGTATGCACATACGTGTGTATGTATGTGTATGTGCATACACTTGCATGAGCTTTGCTTAGTGCATTGTGCCTGTGGCGAAGTGATTTTTAAACCACAAAATCTGATAAATATGGCCAGCTATTAGCAACAGCAACCAAACAAGTAGATGGTGAAGAGAAACGTCAATGAAAATAATAACAACAACTCTGTAATCATACGAACGATGCAATGCTATAAGTTGGCCTGCGAAGTTGCATGTAGAAAGCGCGCTTGTATTTTTCTAATTTTATTTAATTTTTTATTGCTCATTTTTGCCATTAACGCACTTTGCTTATTGACATTGTTCGGCGCACTGGTTCAATGGCAAGAGTGCAACGCAAATAAATTCACAAATTAAACCAGCAATTATTACGTCAAATAAACACGAGATGCTGGCGGCGCCTGCTCCATTAGATGCTGCCTTAAATGAGCTCGACGCGCATGCGCATGCGCACCATTGTTGTTATGAGCGTGTGAATGACAAGTAGTGTTAACATAAATACAACAGCGGCACTCAAACAATAGTTGTGTAGCATGGGTATATAACAATAACAACAGAAAAAAGCAAAACACGAGTTAGCAACACATTAACCAACAGCAACAAAGTGTACAATGGTGCAATGATGCTTTCCTTGCGATGTGTGCTGTTGTTGCCTTTGTATTGTTGGCTTTGTGCCTTTCATCGATTTCCATTTCATTATTAGATAATTGCGTCCGCTTTGTTGTGTTGTTTAGATTTTCTTTTCGAAAACCTATTAAGAGAGATACCGTGACACTCACTGTCATGTCAGCATTTAATTACTTGTACCGTTGCATGATGATTTGGTGCAGCGATTACGCCGCTACAAACCCATTTAAAATGGGCCTCTGTGCCTATGTCCCTCTTTGTGTTCGCAGGCGCCAGTGGAAATTGTCCAGATTTGTCGCTGGCAGGTCAAAACTGTTGATGCTGGTTTCTAATGATGTTTGCGCCATATTTTTTGGAAAGCATCGAAACTGGGTTTGTGAAGCACAAATGTTATTGTATTCGATTCCAAATCACTTGAGGCTTGCTAGTTTTGCTGTTATAAAAAAGCATTATCATTTATTGCAACTTTAACTTTAACAAATTTATAATTCATTATACTTTTCGCTTTTTAAGTAAATATACAGGGTGTATCATTTGTCCCGCAAACGTTTGTCTATACAAAATGTTGACCCAACAAGCTTTATTCAAGCTTTTTAATGTTGTATGGTAGTTAACCAGTTTCGCCTTATATAAAAAAATAAGTTATATATAGTATTATATAAGCCAAAAGATCCTAATTCAGATATATACATACAAGTAGGTAGATCGGTTATAATTTGAGATATACTGCTATGAGTAAAAAATAGTAAGGCTTTGTTCATAAATTTAAAATTCTTAATTTATTTTTTAAAATCTATGTCGTCTCACTCAAAGTAATCCTACTTGGTCCCAAAACACTGCCAACGTTTGTTCCGATACTCGAAATAGTTGTTAAAGTCAATTTTCGAAATAGCCTTCGATGCGCGTAGCGATTCACGTTTAACGTCTTCTATTAACCGGAGCGGTCGTTTGAGTTGCTGAATAGCCAGAAGTCCCAAGCAGCTAAATTAGGCGAATATGGTGGTTGCGGCACGATATTGGTTGGAAATTTGGTGGAAAAACTAATGAAGAATCAATACAGTATGCGATGGCACATTATCGTGGTGCAAAAACCAAGAGTTGTCGGCCTATAAATCCGGCCTCTTTTTACGAATAGCTTAGCGCAAACGCATAATATTCAAATAGTATTCCTTCTTGACAGTTTGGTTGGTTGGAAGGAATTCGGAGTGCACCACACCTAGATAATCGAAGAAAACTGTCAACATAACCTTGAATTTTGGCTTGCTTTGATGTGTTTTTTTCGGCTTCGACTCACCTCTGCCACTACATTCGGCCGATAAATCTTTAAATCTGGGTCGTAAGCATAGATCGAAGACACAGCGTAAGTTGGCTAAATGAGCTTCTGAGCCCCCCCTATTAATAAATAAGTTATATATAGTAAATATATGATTAAATATGTTTCATGATATCCTGGTAGTCGTAAAGCATTGTTTCAGAGACGTTAACGTTAGTGACTTTGGAACCAATCGTTCATTCACTTTTTTTCGGCGCAAATGATTTTTTCAAAATGGTTTTCACAAATTTCCGATATTCCAACGATGCTAGTAAGATCTCTCGTTGATTCTCAAGCACCAATTCCTTTATTTCATTCACATATTGATCATTAGTTGATTTTGATAGCCGTCCTGGACGTGGTTTGTCGTCGAGACGTGCTCAACCCTCTTTGAATAATTTGTACAAATGAAAAACACTTGCTGGCGAATACCCTTTTCAACATTCTGAACGGTTTGGCAACAGAAATTCTATTCCGCACAAAAATTTAATGGAACTTCTTTATTGAATAACTTCACTCATCGAAAAAATCGCCGAATGCACTTTATGTACTTCAGAAAGACAAAGCTATATTAAAAACTAATCATTATTTAATGTGACATTTATCGTTTTGTACGGCTGTGGTTTGATATTGGTTTCGACAATGAGCAGCTTCTTAGAATGAAATGGATGTGTCTAAAAGTTCTGATCGATATCTCAAAAACTGAGAGATTTGTAGAGAGAAAAAGACGTGAGTAAAATTTTCAGATTGGCGTCTAAAAACTGAGGATCTAGTTCGCGTATATAAGACAGAAGAACCTGACTTAATCGACTCAGCTCGTCGCGCTGATTATTTACATACATAATGGGTTATTCAAAAGGGACGTTACAAAAACAGACTGATAGGGACTGCAAATAACGGCATATTTTTTTCCGACGTTGGGCATCTCTGTGACGTCGTTCCTAATTTTGCCAAAAGATCTTGACCTACATCCATACAAGATCAAACTGACGCAAGAACTGAAGTCGCTTGACCACCAGAATCGTGGTATGTTCGTGAATTGCGCCGAACAACAGTTCGAATATTATGTGGATTTTCATCGAAAAATGATCTTCAGCTATGAAGACCGACACGTTACTGTGAATGAGAATTGAATAACCAAATATTTTTGTTCAGAATTGGGTGATATGGACTTAGAAAATATGTGGTGCCAACATGGATTTATTGCAAATCAAGTTTGGTCAATTGGTCGCCTCGGTCGTGCAATTTGACGCCGTTAGACTATTTTCTGTGGGGCTACTTCAAGTCTATGGCCTATGCCAACAAAGCAAGCCACGATTGATGAACTTCGTTCGAATCTCGAACGTGAAATTGCAGCAGTATCGGCCGATTTATGCTTGAAATCGAAAATTGTGTTCAGCGTCTGGACTTCTGCAAGCGTGCCCGTGGCAGCCATGCAAAATAAATCGAGTTCCAATTTCCATAACAATTTTTGTAGTGCTCTTATTGTTATATACTTTATAGGGTCTCCGCCGGTTTCCTGCTGTATGTTACTCGCTTCTTGGCGAACTTAATATACTACATATACCCAGGATATAATAATGAATGACGACATTATTCGAAATTGCTTAAACTGAAGCTATTGCAAAAACGCAAAATTTTATGAGGGAAGACCTTTATGACGACGATTTTAATTTATGTTCTAAGTATATATCTTCCTTATCAAATTTAGGTTAAATAATAAATAAACCTTTTTTTGACGGTTTTGTGGATATACTCCATATTAATTACAATCTAGCTGGAGTTTATATAATATAAATGAGATAAGGTGTACCATTTACATACATACTATTTTTGGTTTCTACATTACTTCAAGAGAATAATAAAATAATTGAGCATTTATAAGATTAAAATTTTTGGAGAAGGCTACGGCGGCAGCTACTTATGTATATCAGTTATATGGAAATTGCAATTTTGAAACATTTTTCGCCTATTTTGGAATTGTACTTGTATTTTAATACATTGCATGTTGACCCTTCGAGTTATAAGCAGCTTGTGCATGACTAAAATATTTATGAGAAGCTTTTTGATGCCATATTTTTCATAAACAGGGATTTAAGCCCACGCCACACTGCGTACCTGCCACGCACAACCAAGCAATACAGACACCATTGAGAGACAACTTCCGACACTATAAATACAATAGCGTCAGCTTACTTAGGCGCTTTGCACGAATTTATTTTTTACAGATTCAAAATGATAAAATGCTTTAATAGAAAATTTTCTCACACTCGTCTTGCTCTCAGACGAATGACTAAACATGAATTGAAAATCAGTGAAATAACAATTTTAACTTCTTCCTTGAAATGTTTCTTACAAAAAATTGGTTGATTTTTAATTTTACAAGTTATGGTAATAATGAAAACTGCAATTCATAAAATTCACCACCGAACAACCGAACAAAGTTACATAACAATTAACGAATGCAAGTCGAAAGCAAAGATTAAAATTTTAAATCTCATAATGTGAGGAAAAACTAAGTGGCAACTTTTTCCAAGGGATTTATGTGAACCACTGTCATTTGTTGTAGTAAAAATGTGGATGGCTTTCTTGGTGCCATTTATGCAGCGCAAAGAAGTGTCAAAGACCCAGCTTAGTGCGATAGTTAGACGGGTGTTAGATGCTCTTTGTATGTCTGTATTTATGCAAGCCTTTTTGTATTTGCAAATTACTGTGACTAGCGAAAGTCACTTGTGGCAAGTAAACGTGTGACACTAATGCTTGCAAACAAAAACACAAATCACAAATAAAAATAAACGAATCATAAAAAAGCACGCCGGGCATGCGCAGCATCTTGTCAATAAATATGTATTGTATGTTGAACACGCAAATAATGAAGTCTACAACAATATTTTATTTATTGTAACTATATAAATGGTTATAAGTGCGTTATGTTGTTTAATGCAGGGGTTCCCAAAGAGATTTATATGTAGTATTGGCTTCCTTGTGAAATACAAGGCTTAAGAAAGATAATTGGTAAGAGAGTGAGAGAGAGGGGGAGACAAAAAGAGAAAAGGAGGAATATGGAGTTGTAGGGAGAAAGATCAAAATAACGAGTAATAGAAGAAGAAATTGAACAATCGGATGAATATACCAAAAAAATATTTTCACAACTGGTGCAAACATTGCCAGAGAAAAGTTCTTACAACCTTTTCAAAATTATGATCTGAGTTGGATTCAGTAGCATTATAAAGTTCTTAAATATCTTTGGATTTTATAATAATAATTAGAAATTACTTCATACTTTCTTGGGAGAAAAGAACAATAAGCATAAGCGCATACCATTTTGATAGAAGTCTTTACACATATCAGATTTACTCTCAGAAGTTTGGTTTTGGCCACTTAATTATTGTGAGCAAAGAATAGTAAGACCGTTTAATTTAAATTCGTGCGGAAACCCATTTGACGAAATATTTTTTTTTCTAGGTTGGCATGATGTCAGTGGAATCTATGCCAAATGCATTCGGCGACTTTTACGAAGAGTGAAATTATTCAACAAAGAAGATCTCTTAAATTATGTGAAATCAAATTTCTAGTGCCGAAACGTTCACAATATTGGAAACAGCCTTTGGAGATAGTTGTTTGTCACGAGCAAGTGGTTTCGATTGGCAGAAGTTATTCAAAGAAGTTCGAAAACGCGTTGACGATGAAACACGTCCAGGACGGTCATCAACATCATCTGATGATCAACACTTCAGTAAAATTAAGGAATTGGTGCTGGTGAATCGATGATTAATAATCAGGGATCTCATTGGTATCGTTGGAATATCGGAAGGATGAGTGAAAACCATTTTGAAAAATCATTTGGGTCTAAGGAAAGTGCAAGCACGATTTGTTCGCGTTTATAGCCGAAGTTTTCATTGGAGGCGTTTTTTAAGTGGCGGGTCTCAAACCCACCGCACAACCCTGGGGAGGCATGATTAGCCTTTTCACTTTAGCTCACCTCCAAATGGAAGTTCTTTGGCTACCCAGAGGATAATTGGTCTAAGACCAGAAGTAGTGAGTTGCTTGACCCATATGTATAGGAATCATTTCTGGCCACTTCTAAGTGATTGGAAATCAGAGAACATGACTCCATCCTCCTGGATCTATGCTTACTATCAGGAAATTGACGATCAATCGGCCGGATATCGTGGCAAAGTTGAACGGAAGCCGAAAAAACCACGTCAAAGCAGATCAAAAATCAAGGTTTCGTTCACAGTTTTTGTCGATTATGGAGGTGTGTGCACTTCGCATTCCTTCCTCGAAGTGCTGTTATATTCTTTGGGTTCATTAATGGTTTAATATGCAATAAAATTTTATCTTGGTCCAAAAATAATTCGTAAGTCTCATACTCTCGTGATTTAGACCAAAGTATTGACCAGTACAATTTGATAAATTTGAAATTAAATGAAGGTACTTGTTTTCAGATAGCAGAGCGGCAATGCTAGCCTTGAACTCGTTCACAGTGCGTTCAGGATTGGTCGAAGAATGTCTAACGTCGCTATTTCTAGCAGCGAGAGTTTTTGTGATAAGATTGATATGGGTGCCACAGCGGAAACGCAGGTAATTGCAAAGCTGATGAGCTAGCGAGGAAGGCCACCCTAGATCATTATCGGTAGAATGGGAACGGGTCGGTGCTCCTGTATCCTCTTGTGTTCTACTACTAGATAGCTGGGCCTTGCGGATGCTTTTCCAATGCTGGGCCAGCTTCGGTACTTGCGCGGTCGCAAAAGCCTTTAGACCCAGGATAGATCGCAGGAGATCTAGTGATCTCTTTGCTCTCAGTAAAGTTAACCTCCCATAAGTAGTGGGACTGTTAACAGGCCACTGCCCTATTGGAATACATGTGATAAGAATGGGAATCTTACCGGATGCCGACTATAGAAGCTGTTTGTAAGAAGATGCGGTAGAAACAAACCAGCGCTTCCTTCTTGACTGTCCCGCGTTTGGGAGGTCAAGACTTAGACACTTGGGGGCGCATACCTTCGGACATCCCAACGAACTGGCGGGTGTTGAAGTTAAGCGCCTCTGTAATTATGTATTGGCTACAAAGCGCTTCGCTAATCTGTAAGTCCGAACACGGGAGTTATTTTTTCATGGCTTCACAAAGCCCTACATTATTACTCTACGCGTGATCTCTGATTTCGATAGCTCTAAAACTCATTTTTGTGTGAAATATATATTAACTAAAGGTGTTATTTAAAAGTTTTCCATCTAAGTGTCCAACATTGATTGTTCTAATACTTGCTTCTGTGTTATAACCGATTTCGCTGCGAGCGTCAGAAGGAACCAGAGAAAAATTTGAAAGAGAAAATATTGGGAACCACTGACTCTCACAATTTCTCCAGCTCCACCAGGCACAATCGTCTAATCAGCGCAATGTAACAAAAGTCCAACTTCAGCAGCGATACCAAAACATGAGTCCACCACTACTTACTTTTTATGGCAGTCCACTTGACAGTTGGTGAATTGTGCAACAACAATAACAACAAAATATAGCAATAGAAAAAAGAAGAAGAAAGATAAACAGCAGCATTGACTTCACTTGAAGTGCAGAGTGGCATTAAATAGAAGGCGAAGGCGAAATCTACCAAAACGAGACATGACAAGACCAACGGACAAGACAAGGTAAAACAAGCAAAGCTAGTCATCTAGGTAAGTAGTTACAGCAGATTGCTGCGGCGACAAGGGTTAGGCGTTAGTAGCGACACACACACACTCACACACGAATTTAGCTTTACATATAAGACGATGCCAAGAAGAAACTTGCTTTCTTTCAACCATACTTCATTTCGCCAGCAGCTGAGGTTAACAAAGCAACGCAGCGGCTGCGGGGAAGTTCGTGAGTGCCGCGCAACGCATCCCACTGTGGCGCTGCTGGGTGTCGAAGGCGAAGTTGTGCTATGGTTTGGTTAGAAACTCTGCGCTTATGTATGTATTTAAGTTAATTCATATGTGTGTGTGTGTGTGCCGTGGGCTACTGCAAATATGAATATACATAAATACTCATATATAGAAATGGCAAAGGGGCAATGTTCGACTATTCATTTTCCCAAGACTCGTTTACCTTGGGAGTTGTTCGACATGAACAGGCGGGCGATAGCTGCGCGTATTGGCGCTGCGAATGCGCGACTGCGCGATGTCTTATCTTGGCGCGCTGACAAGAGGTGGTTGCGGAGCTGGTGGGTGATATGGGCTAGCTGCAAGCGCATGTGTGTGTGTAGCATGTGCCTATGCGTGCGCACATAGTCACGCATACACAACTATTTATTATTTTTTGCAAGCTTCTTTGTGTTTGTGAATGCAGCGGCGCGTTCTGCCTCCGTTTGGCGCTGCCTCAGCTGTTTTTTGGGTGTAAATATTCGCATTTGCATGCAAGAAACCCAACTGCTTGCCGAACGCAAACGCTTGTGCAACCACATACAGCCACACACTTGGTTACGTGTAGGTTGGTTGTCAGCGGCTTTTGTTCTGGCTTCTCCGGCAGCTCCGGCGCACCGGTTGTTCGTGCTGCAAGGCGTTCTTCGACTGGTTTCTGCGGCGCGCGTAGCAGTGGATTGGGCGGTGCCACCATCGATAGGCCTCCTTACATGCCAGCTACGTGTATATGCATCGATTATTGCATATCGCCACGCATACACATACACGCACACTTACGAGTATATAGTAGATTATGCGATATTTACACTTTTACAAGTCTGCATGCAAGGCATGTTCTTAGGCAACGTAATCAAGTGCTGCATTAACTACTCGTAATACGCCGCTGCAACTTATATACCATACATTTAGATGTAGCGTGTTGTGTGGCAGTCAACTCACGTCTGTATGTACATATATCTGTATATATGTATATGTAATGTTTATGCATGTATTATCGCTGGTTGCATACCGAGGCATCCATTTCTAAGAATTTTAATTGAAATTCACTTGAAAGTATTTGAAATAATAAAATAAATCAAAATTGATGGTCTCTCATACAATGCGATGCTCACATTATTTTTGGGAATTCTAATTGCAACAACGGTTTTACTTTGATAGAATTGCATGAACCTTCCTTTCGTCTATTACGAATGATTTATAGTATATGCCTTTTTATGGAAAGCAATTAGTAGTTTAGAAAATTTGTAAAGTTTTCCTAAATACAGTATTCAACCGATAATCCACCCAACGAAACATGTGAAAGAAACAAATTTATAAAGTTTTAACCTAGGGCCTCATAATTAATTTAATGAAAGTGAAATGGTTTTGGTCGGAATAAGAAATGTCGCCACAAACTAAAAATCTTTATCTGAGTGTGCTAACCATATACATAGATATATAGAAAATTTTGTCAAAGCTTCATAATATTTCATCTAATCGTTGTGAAGTTACTGTTCTCAAAGTGACGCCATTTTTGATGCTTTTGTTTATAATGAAAAAGTGAAATTCGTTTTTTGATAAAACAGTTTTTTATGAGAAAAACAAAACAACTTTGATGCGACAACTCTGCCTTTTAATATTTACAGGTCAACTACCGGTTTGCTGATTTTCGTCATGAGTTTTAACACAATTGGTAAACCTTTTATAGAAACGCCCCAAGAGGCAAGAACGCACTACCGAATATCTGTACATGCTGGATGACAGTTACATGCATATTATTTCGAAAAATAAGTTCATACATTCAAAAGAACATTATTTCATTCATTCAAAAATATTATAATCATTCACTCAACAAAACAACAACAAAAATAAGCAAAATATAGCAATAGAAAAAAAGAAGAAGAAAGATAATTCCACGAAATTAGTCTTTATGAGGTCATATTTTCTACAAGATTTTACAAAAACGAGTTTTCTATTACGTTTTTCAAAGGAATATCATACAAGTTAGTTAACGACAGGTGGCGGATTCCTAGGTGGAAATGTTTGTAACGTTCCCAAATAGGTAGAAGAAAAAAAGCTGACGAACATTTTCGATCCATTTATTCAGACACGAAAACAAATGGCGTCAGAACTGAAACTTGTCTGAGAAAAAACAATAAACTGCGGTCGACAAACAAAACGCAAAAATTTCTTCGTGATACCTCGCGAAGAATACTACAGGGATAGTGTACATTCTTTTGTTGAACACAATCGGCGACGATATGAAGACGCATTTTTCTAGAGAAGTATTGGATTGGATTCAACTGAGTTTGCTGCTTCCAGAAAAAGTGGTTTGAAATTCAAACAAATGGAAAATCTTATTGATTGTTTGATAGATAGATTCAAAGGCCTTTTGGATAATGACAACATCGTGTCACGTTTGAAGGTCAAAGTGGAACTTGATCACTGGCTGTGCCATTAGGGGCAGAGGCAAAAGTCAAAATACAAGTTACCGACTATTGCATTGGATACATGGAAGAACTGCGATGTAGACCAATACCCATAATTCATAGTTTTATTCGCATATTCTGCACACTTCCTGCGACGAATGCGTGCTCTGAACATTATTTTTCGACACTTCGCCGCATGAAAACGTGGCTGAGGACGAACATGCTTCAAGATAGAGTGATCGGCCTGGCGTTGCTACAAACGCCTCATGACATTGAAGTCACTGTAGAAGAAGTTCTCGAAAAATTTTCAAAACTTGGCTCACATTGTTTTGTTTAGTGAATTTTTTCTATTTAATACACGAACTGTCTGACAGTATTGTGTATTGCAATAAAGTCGTGTGGGTGACACGACTACGATTTATACTGTATTTTTACAATTAAGTAAGATTTCAAGCAAGAGTGTAAAAACGGGAGAATAATTTTGTTTTTGATTTTATGAGTCCGGTTCAAATTCTAACATATCATCTCATGTTTTCCATATCCAATTCAAGCATAAATAGAATATATATATATTTTTTTTTTGTATACTCTGAACTGGGTATACAATATTAACTTTGCTAGGAAGCCTGTAACATCCAGAAGGAAATCTCAGAGACCCTAAGAAATACTATATGTTTACTTCATCAGAGTGACGAGCTAAGTGGATTTAGACAAGTTCATCTGCCTATACTCTCTCCAAGTAGCTGCTTATTTGACGGAACCGCCGATATCGGGCCACTATATCATATAACTCTCACACAAACTCAACATTCAAAATTAAGTTCCTATGTAGAAACTTCGTTATTTGTGAAGAGCTTCAGTGCAACAGAAGTTAAAGTTTTTTTAATCATATTCCATAATACCCTTTTTGATTACTTGAAAGTGAAACGCTGAAGACTTTAATTTAATGCTTCTACATTTACTGATTATTGTGGAATGTACCAGCTCTTTGTTTATATTTATCGCGCTTGCGATATTGACTGGGTGTGCGACACGAACGTGCGCATTACAGAATTCTCATATCTTATCTCAGATGACAAGATTATTATATTAGTAACGATATTAATAAGCACAAATACAAATCTTTAGAAGTTCTTAAAGTAAGTGATAAAATCAGTAATGTTTGTGATACAGAGAACTGTAAATTCACGCATAATATATTCATACAATGGTGACTCGAATAAATATCAGTGAAGAGCGATTTTAATTATATTATAAAAATTAGTAATTCGTAAATCTCATTCACTATGTCAGATAATGATCAATAGTCGATCATAATTTTAAATGCTCCCAGGAAAGGATTTATTCGATTTTTTCCATTACAAACACAAAAAATATATCTTTGTTTTGGCATTAATTTAATAATTGATGTAAAATCTATTTCGAATGCAACTCTGAACGCTTTGTATGCAAAAATTTTTGACGAGAGATGACAAGTCTTCCTTAGACGTCACGCATCACTAATTACTGCGAAATATTCACCCAAACTAACAGCAAATTGTAGATTAGTATGTAAATAAGACGCTGAAGTACAGTTAATTTGTTTACAACACTGATGTAACGAGAAGCACACATAGAAATAGAAGAACCACTGTAGAAAAACCGCACGACTTTCAGGCCACAACAGCGTCAGTTGATTTGCCACACAGATTAGCTGTTATTGGGCTATTATTTATTTTCTGATACTTCCGCACATTTTTAGCATTGCAGACTAACCGAATATCAAGAACTCGCACACTACATTCTAACTAGAATTAGAATTGGAACTAGAAGAGTTCTTTCGACTGTTCTTTTTCAACTTCAACGATAATGCCGTACGCCGTATATGCTGCCACTCCCCATCCCGGTCTAGGTAATTGCCCAGTACCGGTTTGCGAGCAACTTAGAAGTTCAATGGCAATAACAACAATAACAACAACAACAAGACAGCTAAAGTAATCAGCATGCGGTCATAATGATGATGCTGCCGATGCGCCGACTGTTGATTAAGCTGATGTTGAGGATACACACGGTGGGGAAGATGCGGCGCTGTCTGCGTGGAAGGTGCGTCTTGGTAAAAACTTTTTCTACCACATTCTGATTACAGTGTGTAAGAAGAAGAAGTAGCAGAAGAGTAAGCAGCGGCAGAAGCCACCACTGCTGTGGCACAAATGAGCAAAAAGGAACTCAACAAAAATCATTAAATTTATTATAGTTCACTTGAGTCCGTTCATTTGGTTAGCATGCCAGAGCAGCAGCAGCAGCTGCTGGAATAACAACAACAGCAACAACAACAACGCCTTAGCTGCTCTACACATATTATACGCTGTTTCTACAATAAATTCAATCACTGCAGGCCAACACAGATTTTAGCCATTTTTACGCCCTGCCGTGTGTATGCGTGTAGCGCTAGCTGTTTTTGCATTTGTTGCTGTGCGCTTTTGTGTATTCTTCTTCCCTCTTATTCTGCTTCTTCTTCTGCCTGATTTGTTGTTATCGCTTAACCTCCATGCGAACGCTGAGTCAGTAGTGCTGGTATTTTTGCTATAGTTGTTGTTGTTGCCTTTGCCAATGCATAGAATAAAAGATCAAGTTCGTTGCTTAAGTCTTTTGTTTCGCAGTCGCTGTTGCTGTTTCTGTTTTTGCTATTTTGTCACTTCCCTTGCGCATTAAAATATCCGCAAACGGCGCAACCGCAGGCACAGCAACAAAGTAACGATTACAATAACAACAATTACAACAACAATAACAGCGTTAGCATCTGCAATACGAAATTGAACCACAATTTTGCCGTCATCGGGCATTCCGGCATGCGGCAGCGGCAGCGTCATCGACAGTCGCGAGTCATTAGCGCTAGCGCCCAACACCAACAGCAAGCGCAACGGCACAACTGCCTCAAGTAACAGTAACAACAACATGCAATTGCTATGGCCGTGTCATTTAGTCAGTTGGCCACAGCTCTAAACACTATTATCATCATCTCCAAACACATACTCTACATATGTATATGTATGTGTGTATGTATGTATGTAATCGTAAAGGCCGTTTAACGCTTGTGCTCGGTGCGTGGCTGAGGTCGGTGGTTAAAGGAGGTGTTCATAGAAGGCCGTCCGAGCAGCAGCCGTCACCACCGCGACCGCTTGCCGGATTTTGAATCGACGAAACACTTTTGTGATACACAATTTTACCTTTTCTCTGTTGCTCTGTTGTATTTGATTTCTGCAGCTGATCGCCTATGCAATCTTGTTGCTATTTTATTTAGATATTTGCTGCGTTTTGTGTTTATTTGTTTGATTGTCTTTCACAATTGTTACGTAGTTTGAAGTATCATGCTTGTTGTTTTTGTCTTGTGTGTGTTTATTTGATTTGTTGTATTTATATTTTATGCACTGCTAATTATGTATTTCATTTCATTTGTTTTTTGTTATTGTTGTTTCGTTTTTTTCTGTTTTGTGTACTCCAAGGTTGCATTAAATCGATTTTCGACCGCAGTTACCGTTATGTGGGTTTTTTCGATTTTAATTCTCTTTAAAATTACTTTGTAATTTTTTATTTTGAATTAATTTTTGTTGCTGATTTATTTTTGTATGGGAATTGCTGAAACCAATGTTTTTGTATAAGAAATTTGTTATTTTTCATTAATTAGTTTTCTATGTAATTAATTAATTAAGTATTTTAATTTGTTGATTATATTGTTAATCTATTTTAAACCAATTTTTTTAATTTCTGTAGGTTTTTTAATATTTTTCATTAATTAATTTCCTAAGTCATTGATTAATTTTTTTTTTAATTTGTTAGTATCTTAATTTTTTTTATTATTTTATCACAAGTTTATAATTTTTATAATTTATTTAATTTAATATTCTTTCATTAATAACTTTTTTCTTATTAATTTACTAATTTTTTTATTAGTGTTTTTCATATTTCTTCATAATTTTTTATAATTTTCTTTTTTAATTTTTATAATAAATCAACCGTTTGCAATGTTTTCATTACTAATTATTTGTTATTAATTAATTGATATGATTAATTTAATGCTTTTTTCATTTCTTGGTGTTTCATTATTTTTTTTTAATTTTTGTAATCATTTTATTTTAATTTTTTCACTGTATTCTGCTTATTTCTTGACTTTTTTAATCTGTTTAAATTTTTTATAATATTTAACAAAAATAATTGATTTTCTTAATGAATTTATTTTAATTGTTTATTATTAATTTTCAACTTTTTGAATTTATAAATTTTTTCTTGTTATATTTTATTTTATTTATAACAATTAACCGCACCCAATATCAAATTACTTAATTATTATCAATTTTATTTTTTAAATATTTTTCCATAAGTTTTTTAATTTCTTTCTTTTGAATTTATTAATTTATTTTCAATGAATTTTTATTTTATTTTCTATTTTTTTCTAAATATTTTTTAATTTAATTTTAATTTTTTTAATATTTTTTTATTTTTTTTCAATTAATCTTTAATTTTAGCAGCTTGCAGAAATTTTTTCTTGCCTGCTTAGTCAACACACTTGATATTTGCTATAAATAATTAATTAATTAGTGTGAAAGCAAGTCGAATGCCTTGGGTGTTTTCTTCCTCTTTTGCTTTTTCTTCTACCCTTTTCTCCAATTTGCATAATATCCCATGTAAGTTATAAACAGAGCAAGATGTTATTATTATTTTTATAGACAAAAAAACACATACACACACATGCACACAAAGCGAGCTGGAAATATGAACTGTATCTTGCGTACACACGTTCGCCTCCTCAAGCCAGCGTTTACTTGCCTTCGTACCGCACAAGCTACACCGTCGATAAAGCGCGTTCAAAACTATAACTGACCGTCGCGCATGCCAAACAACAACTGATTGCGGCAAACACTCAGCCACGAAGAGGCAGAGACTTTTTTGCTGCCAACCACCACTACCAACGCGAAGCACTTGAGCGGCGCACCAACGCGCCAGCGGCAGCCAAAAGTGTTGCTGTTGTCTGTTGTACCACTCTGTGGCTGTGGCTGTGGCTTTTTCTTCAAGTTTGTATAGCTCAGCCAACTTCGTGGTGGCGCTGCCATTCTGCTAACTCGGGCTTATGTGTTTAAGCATAGCAGCTGAAACCTTAGCTATGGATGCGGCGTTAACCGCAGCGCACTACTCTGCAGCCGCACAGCTCGGCAGCATGATGCAACTCGTTCCGGTGTTTGTTTTGTTGTTGTTCTAGATGTTGGCATGCTACATTGCTACGTTTTTGTTGCTAATGGAGATGAGCGCTTGCTTAATGGCCAGCCATGGCATAACTTCTAATGAAAGCCAAACTTCGGAGAAAAGAAAGAGCTGTAAGTTGCTGTTATTTGCAATCGTAACTCGTCGGCGCTGAGCATATTTGTGGCAGCTTTAACTAACTACGGCTTGAGTTGTGTGCAGCTTCTATTACAACGCCATTGCCATGCTATGGCAGCAGACTGGAGTGTTCATCTCCGGTTGTGGCTGCTTGGCATTTGCTTTTGCGTGTTTTTTTTCGCTTTTATATAATCATTAATTTTTGTTGTTGTTTTCTTGGCTTTTTTGTTGCTAGAATACAGCTGAGCGCTCCTTTTCTGACATTTATTGCGCTGTTGCTTTGTTTTTTAGAAACAGTTGAAGTTGTTTAGGGTTGGTTTATGAAACAAAAGACTGCAGCAGCAAACCTGATTTTCGCTTTGGCCACAAAGTGAATAAAAATAAACACAGGTTTGTAGTCTACACGCTTCAAAACTGTGTGTGTGTGCGTGTTGGCTGTCTACAAGAAGAAGTTGCTCTCGCATTGAAGATGCTTTCTGACTCTCACAGCGAAAGGGCGACGAAGAGTTGGGTTTTCGGCGCAAAGCTATTGAGTTTGACTCTAGTGCAAATAGTAATATGGCAAACTGGGTGTATTAGCAAGCATTATATCGTATAATTTTGTTTGTTCAAACACATATTTCAATGGTTAGCATAACGAATGTGCGCTATTAATAGTTCACAATTTGTTCCCATGCGAAATTTTTGCTTTTGTTTGAGGCTGGTTGCCAGCTCGTGGATAATGGATTGAAATAGAAGCTCAAATAAAAATGTTTAATTAAATTAAAATTAATTAGTAATGGTTTTAACAATAGTTGGTAATAAAAAATTATATTTCTGGCATGAAAGCACATCTCTAGACCTTGTAGGCTTCACTTTTTGTCGTAATTAATCAAAGATCATATGAAAAATGGAAGAAGAAAAGTATTGCATCCAGAAACCTTTTCAAAATCGTTAAATATGTTTTAAAGAGCAAAATATTTGACAAAGTCATAACTTAGGTAGCATAACTAAATAATATTAATGTCAAAAGGCGAGAAAGAAGTTAATTTTTAATATTTTTTTTGCTTTCCGAGGAAATATGTTTACCAGATAGGTATTTTCTTAAGACAGAGCGAAGACGTAAACGATCAAGAACGCTCTAAGAAATCCCCTTTTCAGTTGTATTGCGCTGAAGCGCATTCTCTGTGGATAGTTACGCCAGCACAACAACAATGAATACTCCTTCTCATCAACTTGTTTGCTTGAAAATTTCAAAACACTTGTATTGGGACGTTGCGTTACAGCCCGCTCTTGTAACGTTCCTTTACTAAAAAAATAATAACTCTAGTGAATCCTCTAAACAGAATATGTTCAATTAAATTACAGCTGTTCTCGAAACGCAAATTCTTGGTATAAATTTGTTGCGTTTATTGTTTCAAGTATGTCAAGCAACTCAAGGTTATAGCAGTAAGTTGTAAATTGCGATGAAATTTATTAAGATTGTGCATTACGGCACTTTAAAAACTATTACTACGACCATAAAATCATGAATAATATGTCTAGAAGACTTCTCTGACTTCTCACTTTACATAATAACGTAACACTGGAGAATGATAGTAAGTAGTCTCAGTCAATTGACAAGGCTTGCATAATATCTCGGTAGTTGATAGTAACTGTATAAGGTATGAGAAGCAGTTTTCTAAATGTACTTGTATATTAGTTTCAAAAATCTTTCAATCATAGGCATTTTGAAAGGAAAAAATATTTTTTAAGTAGAGCTCTTGGTATACGACTAATCGTCTAACCGTATTCGACTAATAATATTCGTTTTGCAGTGTCCGGATAATCGTAAGTCGTCGGCTATTCGATTAACCGTTCATTTTTGACCGGTCGTTGTTGATTATCATATAATAAGCGTTCAACTTCTACAAATTTTTCTACGTATGTATATAGGTTTATAGAAACTTTGCAGCACAAAACAAAGAATGCTTGGCTTTTAAACAATTTTCATTTATTCAAACACTCGCCGCAGAGCAACTATTACGACTATTCGTATAATATTAATCGGTTAATATTCAAACGATCGGTTACAAACCGGATATTCGAATAATTCTAATCGAACCTAATTAAGATGTTTGTTACACTTTACATCTTCTGACATTTTGAAAAAATCCCTTAAATATATTAGTTTTTAAGAAAAAAATAGTGTGATCAAATTTGATCCGGACTGAAAAAACATTTACACGTCATTTAAGGGGTTACATGGGTTTACGGGTTTTAAAAAAATTATTATCTTATTAAATTCTACAACACCTCTAGAATATTGTCCTAAATTTTCAATTGATCCGGGTAATAGTTTCGGAGATACAGTCTTGAGAACTTGGGTGCTCGAGGCTACTTAAGCTAAGTATGCCGCCTTTAAAAGCGTTTTTCTCGAAACTGTATTTTTGAAGTCGATTGGCAAAATTTCTCGAGAACTACTCAACCGATCTTCATGAAACCTTACACAGGTCTTTGAGATACAATTCTTAAGGACTTAGACGAAGGGTTTTTTTGATTGCAACTGCTTGAAAAAAAAATATCGCGAAATTTTCACTGAAATTTTCGTGTTTTTTGTAAAAATGTTTAGTGTTTAATATTTTTTTCCAAAAATTTCAGAATTTTTTTGTCATACACTATGTTTGTAATTATAAAAAATTGTAATAAAATATTTAGTTTTTTATATGAGAAAAAAATTGTTGAAAAAGTCTGCTTTTTACCCGAGGAAATCCATGTAACCCCTTAAGAAAATCGTCTGATCGAATTTGACCCGGACTGAAAAAAAACATTTCCTCGTCTTTCAATACAAATCTCTTTATTTAATTCTACATAGGTTTGTCTCAGCTGGGATAACCTTCAGCGCCTTCAACGAGTTTTTTTTTCGGTTACGGCTCATTTTTAGAGCTTTAATCTCTAGATTGTCCACAGTTTCGGCGTCATATTAATAAAGCCAGGTCTTATCACCAGTAATTTTGCGTTAAGCTAAGTAGTCAAACTTCTCGAGTCGTTAAAACAGCTGATAAACACACAATAATGAATATGGAAAAAAAATTAATTCAATTAAATTTCAAAATTAAGACAAACATAAAAGTTGTACACTTCTAGAAAAAAATAGTTTATCGATTCGGATTGCGGCGGGAAAGGTCAGGTCAAATTCGACCAGGGGATAAGTTCGATATTTGATCGTACTTTCAGAGCAATTGTTTTCTATATAAACCTTAGGAAACTTTTTAAAATAGCAAGAGTTATATTTTTAATACAACAACAACAACTTATAATATATTTATTATAAAGCTTACGCGCAATATCTTCTACTCTACATTTAGTCTAGCATACCTTATCAAATACACACATGCACACAAACCAAAATACATATAACTATTTATTTATAAGTGCTTGGATATCAGCAATAATTACATTTAATCGCAAGCAATATTTTGCACTAAATGCCACCGGCTTCACCGGCTTAAGCGCGCCACAATGGGCTTATGCACAAACACATTAAAATTCGTATAAATTTGCCTTTCCCTCATTATTAGCTGAAAATTCGCAATTTGGCTAGAAAAAATGCAACCAAAGCAACGAGTACTTCAACTTCGATAACCGGACTGGGGCTAATATTAAGACCAACCAGCTTGCCTGCCTATCAGGCCGCAGCCGCAGCCGCCAACCAACAGCCACAGTCAGCTAGTCAGCCAGCTGGCTACACAACAAGTATCTAACAGCAAGCCGCATATATATTATTATCATTTTTTGGTTTCCTTTTTTTGCGAAATTATTTCTGCGAATAGTCAAAAATGCCTACACCGCGGCGCTGTGTGTTTGTGTGTGTGTACAATTGTTTCGTCTAGAGTCTAGACCAATAATACAAAGTTGCTTGGAAAATATTTGCATTTGCAACTGTTGGTAGCGAGCAATATACTTTTTTGTTTTTGTTGTTTTTCTGTTCTTTAGCTTGAATGTAGAACGCGTGCTGAAGCCGTAGCAAATTTCGATTTGCCACAGCACAGTTCTACAAGCCACAGCTACCACAAAATTCAATTCTCTCAATACATACAATTTCAAGTGTTCTAATAAAGTTTGTGAGTTCAAAAATTAAAAAAAATAAATAAAAAATGTGAATAACAGAAAAGGTCGTGCCACTCACCTCGTCCGAGAAATCGCCTAGATTGCGCACATCTTCCGTTTCTAGGTAATCCTTGACCTCCTCGTGTGTAATCACGCGTTTGTCGTTCGATTCGCTTACTAGCCCGTCTGCTGGGCGCGGCACCATTTTCTTAATAATTTTGGAGTTTTCAGCTGGCAGCACAGCCACTTGACCGTCAACGGTGTCAGGCGCCTCAAGTGCACCGCCATTGGCCTCCACTGCTATACTATCGATGGGTATACCTAAATCGCGTTTCTGAAATGAAATTTGGAGTTGTGAATAATATTTTGTTAATGAGTAATGTTTTTTTAACTTCATAAATGTGCGTTAGGGTGAGCCGAAAACTAAACTATCGAATTTAGTGGTTAAAATTACCATATATGCAGTGATTGCTTCAAACTTTTGAATTGAAAAAAAAAACTGGGATGGATGTTTTAGGAAATTTTAGGCTCTACAAGAATCCGGAAAGTAAAAAAATTGTATTGTTGAATGACGATTATATATCTTTTAAAGGTTATTATATATCCCTTAAGCTAAAAATTCTGTTTTGCAAGGATGATTTTACTCTGTGCATACGTTAATTTGAACCAGAAAATTCGATGGTTTATTTTTATGGCTCACTTTAATATATATATATTAATCTTCAAGCAACAACGATTTCATCATTTCATATTCTAATGCTTAAAATATTAATTAAATCAAAAATCAGCTTCCAAACAGAGGCTTACTTAGGACCTAAGCTTGTGTGGATAAGAGTAAAAAATTACCCGCGATGCCATTTGGAACAGCGAATCGGACCACAACCTAACTACAACTTCCCACACAACGAAATAAATATGTATGTAATCTCAACAGCTTTACAATGACTATATACTTACATACATATGTCTATTACAACTTTCTTTTAGGAATTGTTCCCATAAAATGAGTATAAGGAGCTCTGCTCCTGCGCTTGACTTTACACCTTATATACCGGCCTCTATAATAGATTTCTTGGTATAGTTGTGTGAATATGTTGTACTGAGCATATTGTGAGCGAATTTCCGATGTTTGGACATAAAGAGAACTATGTTATATTCTTTAAACTCTGTCAATATCTTCTGTTAATGGTTTACATGCAGTAATATTCGTCCATATTTTGACTTTGGACTCGGATAACAAGAAGGCAGGAAAGCTTTGAATTTTTATAGTCTGAACCGGGACTATTAGGTTTCCCAGAAGGAAACGTTGAAGGCTGTGGTGATGTTACAATGTTCCATTTAAAACTTTTTTTAATTTTTCGCGGTTACATAAAATTAAGTTTTTTATGTTAAAAAAATCCTAAAAACTGTGAGAAGTTAATTTTGACTCTAATCCCTTTCTTTTCGAAATTTTTTATTTGTTTTTGAAAAATTGAGTAACCGGCAGGTTTTATCGAAAATCTTCAAAGGAATAGTTGTCGGAAAATAAATTTCGGACAAAAAAGCCTGTACCTTCAGGTCATAAAAGTGCTTTATTTCAGAGATGTGAACAATTTTATAAAAAATAGTAAAGAAAAGCAAAGAATTCAAAAAAATTATGGAACCCCTAATGTAAATACGCGAATTTGTACCTCTGTCTGAAAATTTTCACACGTCTTTTTTTTACTAAGTAGCTATGCATTTCTCAGAACCCTTGATATCGGACCACTATAGTACATTTAAAGCCCATGTATAGAAAACTTTTTTACTTGACAAGATATCTTTACGAAATTAGATGTTCGCGACTGCGCTCCAATCCCCGAAAATATTGTTCCGATGGAACCACTATAGCATATAACTGGGGATCCAAGTAGAGGTACTTTTTTCAAAAGCATTTTTTGACAGATCACGCGTGAATCGTGGCACGCTGATATGTTAGTTTTCTTCAGTATTGTTTGGCATTTCATCGTGGAAAGACTTACACATGAACAACGTTTACAAATAGTTCAACTTTATTACGTAAATTCACGTTCTAAGAAAAATGTATTTCGCGCGCTTTCCTCAACTTATGGGCAATATAATCGGCCTACTGAGCGTTCTATTCGCAACACAATCACCCACCTTGAGACCCAGTACTCATTATTGAATAATATTGGACCGAATAGACCACGTCCAGCAGTAAAGAGATTATAGCAGCCTTAGCTGAAAGTATTCACGAAGACCGGGAAGAGTCAATACGGCGCCGTTTGCAGCAACTCGGACTGACGTATGAAACAATTTGGGACATTTTACGTCGAGATCTTAAATTGATAGCGTATAAAATACAGCTGTTGCAAGAACTGAAGCTGTTTTTGGAAAGTTGCAAGAAAGTCCGACGTTTTCGAACAAAGTTTAGTTCAGCGATGAGGTCCATTTCTGGCTCAAAGGATATGTAAAGAATCAAAATAGCCACATTTGGGGCGAAGATCAATCTGAAGAGCTGCCATTTCATCTAAAAAAACAACACTTTGGTGTGATTTGTGAGCCGGTGGAATCATCGGTCCATATTTCATTAAAAATTCCGGTGAGAACATAACCATCAATGGCGATCGTTATCGCGTCATGATAACCGACTATTTGATGCCTAAAATTGACCATCTGAGACGTTGGCCCAGTGAACATTTGAAAGAGATAATCTTCAAAAAATAAATACCAAAGAATGTTCTTTCGAATGATTATAAACATTCCCCACTAAATTTAAAGCTTTTGTGTTGTTTCTTTGGCAAAGTAGGGAGCTTCGAAATGAGTCACTATTTAATTGGCTTCCCTCTGAAAATAATTTTTCAAAATTTTTAAATAATATTATATTACAATACACAGTTTATTTTTTCCAACCTATTATCATTTCTACGCATTGATATTATTTTAATTTGATTTATCCAATCGCGCAACATTATATATAATTTTTATTGTTCCTCATTTTATTTCTATTATAAGTTATTCTTGCATTTTTATTTTTATTTGACACATTTACACAAACATAACTGTAAAATTTCATTGACACATTTATATATAAGTATATATAATACATACAAACATATATATTATTAAACATTTGATTTTTTTCCTTTCAAACTCACCTCTGTTGTTTCCGTTTCCTGTTTATCTGTATCTTCCGTCGTATTCGTTGAGACAATTGGCCCTGAATCTTCCACCACTTTGCCATCCTCCAGCACCAATTGCCGCTTTACGCGTGTCTCTATTTGGCGTGTTGTTGTAAGTTCGGTTTTTCTTTTTGTTATCCATTCTTCTGCAGAAGAGAAATAAACAAAAATTAAACACATATTAGTAAAATGAGAAATAAAGTGCTAAGCTGGCGTTATGATTTGACTGTAATGCATGCGCCTAAAAGTATGCTATGATAGATGCACTTAATAAGACTTACACTGAGAAAATTTTTTATATAGTTTTGAACGAAATTACATATGGACGGAAATACATATTGATACATGCAATTCTTACATGATAAATACAATTTGGTTTGAATTGAAGAATGTATATTTGAGAAATATTTTTAGTTAGCCAATTTCAATATATTTGGATTATGTTTAATTATGAAAAAATAAATAAGAAATATTTAAAAAAATATATACAATTTTAATTGCATGTGACACATAGATTTATATCTCGTAATGTTGCTTTAGCCAAAATTTATTTTCTAAGAAAATTTCAAAATCGCACCAAAGTGGTTGTAATACAATTATTTGCAGCTTTACATTGAATATCTGCTTCTAAAACATAACTTTTATTATTCTTCAGCACATCATAAATTCAATTTACATTGTTTGTGCACATAATTTCCTTGTTACCGTTAAATTTGTACTAAACTTTGTATTAAAATTGTTAACAACCTGCCAAAACAACCCGAAACTAATTGCGAGCACCTTTTGTATATTGGCTAGGACTCCCACAAGTTGAGGCGATAAAAAGACACAATAAAAATGTGCTAAACTAATTAACCCACGCCAATAAATTAGCTTTGTGGAACACATTCAAAGCATGCTTAAATGGCAGCCAATAAAAACAACATACTCGTCTATGGGGAAACGTGAGCGTGGTGTGACAGCGACTGAGACAATAAAAATCTGTTTGCTTAGACCAAAAAATGGTAAACATGAAAATCTTTGTTGGCGAAAATGAAAAACTAGCAATTAAATGAAGCCAAACGTTAATGTGTGACAATTTGCAGCACTTAAGAGACGTCTACAAAACACCTTACAAGAAATGAAAACGTGGTTTAACCGTTACGTGAAAAATGAGGAGAATTTAAAATATAATTCAGTTGATATATTGCATAATATTAAAAATTAGATATTGGTATTGGTTTCACATTTGATGGCATAGAAATCTCTAATAGATATATTAGAGAATAGGTTCAAGTTGCCTGTAGATATAGTGTCAGAAAGCAATGTATATTGGGCGATAAGAAATTGCAAAGCCTTCAAATCATCGGACCAGGTGGCTCAATCTCAAAACCTGACGGCAGCCTCAAAAGTACATAATAGTCTGGTTAGTAACCATTCTTAAGAGATCGCTGCAATTAAACTTTATTCCTTCGTTATCAAATACTACTCTGATCAAATTGAAAGGTCAATTTCATCTCTTTCAAAGTAGTCCCCTCCCGTTGAAATACACTTATGCCAACGAAATTTCCAGTCCTCATATGAATTTGCTGAACAGCCAGAAGTTACACGAAGATAAATCAGGCGAATGCCATGGTTGCACCATATTAGTTGGAAATGTTGCCAAATGATCACAAATAACCAATTTAATAATTAATTTAGACATGGTAAAAATTAAAAAATTCACTTTTATCTTTTTATTGAATATTTTGAGAAAAAATTTACGGATTCGAAAAAAATGCGAAATATAAATTAAAAATTCATCAATCAATTTGCTCACAGAAGTATATAACAAAAGGTTGGCAAAGTCTTACATACAAATCCGCAGGATTTCAGGCCACTTAGTCTCTTATTCCTCTTAAAGACTAATAGGTGTATTTCTATTAGTTTTTAAGAAACAAATTAAACTCAGAAAATCTGACTGTTTCGCAGCATGCGCATTCTAAAGGAAAATCCACAGAAACAGCACTAAGCTCAATAGTAGCAAAGATTTAAAAATCAAATAATAAGTCCTGGTTACCTCTTAGACATAGAAGTCGATTTTAGTAACACCCAGCCTGGGGCCATACTCAGCGTGCTTAAAGATTTGGACATCGCCGAATCTCCCAAAAAATTTATTGAACAGATGCTCATGGGTAGGTCCATAATTTTAAAGTTGGGAGCTTCAACGATCTGCAGATCTATCTGAAGAAGTACACATCAAGGAGGCGTGTTACCTCAACTTCTCTGGATCTTAACAATGAATAAAATGCTGTTGCTGTGTGGGGTACATGCTGTGGCCTTTTTTGACGATGTGGGGGTTTTGGATATAGGTAAATTCACGAATACCCTAACCAAACTTATGTAAACAGTATTAAATGACAGAAATAGTTGGACCTTGTCGTATGGACTAATACTTAAATGCTAGCAAAGCAGAGTTAGTATTGTTCACTGGGAAACACAGTACTTCAGAAGTCATGACGCCATTATTGAATGGTGCCAGGCTTACAATTGAAAATATGGCAGGCTGCTGAGACCTCATTTTTGAAACAGGAAGATTTCGTTGTAACCAAACTTGGGTGCCAGGGTGAAGAAAGCAACTACACCCTTTGACTCCTGCCCAAAATGAGAATAAACGCCTCGGATTAGTCATTCGCTCTACACAGTATTTGTTAGACCGATTATGACATGCGGTATATTGGTATGGCGGCCAATAATGGAAAATAAATAGGCGGTACGGCGTATAGAAAGCATACAAAAAGTAGTTATTTATGCATCAGTGGAGTATTCAAAACAACGCAAAGTAAATGTCAGACCAACTGGTAGCGAAGTCAGCTCTTGTACTGAGGAAATCCTCCCAATTAATCGCCTGCAATAAGGGACAGTTTATGATACTTAGTAAGTTATCGTTTCTACACATTATCACGGAATGTCGAAGTCTTACAGAGCTGGACCTAAATTTGGTCCCCAATATTACCTTCCTTTCCTGAGAAGAGTTAAAAAGGAGCGAGGTAGACAGGATGCAAGGATTAGCATCTATATGCATGTGTCCACCCTAGATAATCACCTTCTGTTTACCAGACTCTTCCAAGTGGAAAAATAAAAGTCTTGTTGTTCTGATATATACGGATAGTCAAGTAGCGTTAAAATTTCTGAAGTCTCCTACGGTTTCGTTATAGAATACTTTGATCTCTTAGTGGATGTAACAACATATTTCACGATAAACCTGCAATGGACTCCAAAGCATAATGATATCATTGGTTACTGTGAAGCAGATTAGACTCCGAAAAAGAGGGAATTTAAATGCCTCTGGGTATGTAGATATTTAATCGACGAACATGTTATAAAATTAGCTGAGTCCCGGTGGAGTCAATCCCTGACTTGCTGAACAAGGAGACAAACATGGCATGAGTGGAACAGGGGCCTCATATGCCGACTATTAAAATTCAAAACATCTTCTATTTGAATGCAAGACTCTGTACAGAAAAATAATTGCAACTATTGCACCGTTCCGAATGCTCAGTGAGCACCAAATCATTTGGAATCATTTAAATAAGACTGCATACAGAAAGAAGCTTTATGCATGAACGCTAAAACTGACGAAGAGCGTATTTCTATTTGCGAAATATTTTCACAAAATTTGGCATAGATTATTGTTCAAGACAACAACATTTTTTCTTATTACAGGAATACAGAAATCTTGTCACTCAACACTTTCTAAGAGACCGAACCAAAAGTAATTTCAGATCTAAAGGATTGTTTTATTTTATTGCTTGCTTCGAATAGGGAATACCCCTATTTGCAAAAAAAAAAAACTTAACCAAAAAATAAAAAGAAAATTGAAAATTTGCTCAAACACAGAATACGACCGCCGAAATTAGTCCAATAATTCAAAATTTGTGACTAAAACAAAAACCGCAAGAAACGCTATTTATGAACCTACCAAATATAGACTCATTCAGTTATATGGACATACATACATACATGGTTACGTAGATATGGCATGTATCACAGTTAGCGGTTCGCTATATTTTGCATTTTCATCTTATTTGCTTCTACTTTAATAAATACATTTTTTTTCTGTTTACATTTAGATTTTCTGAGAAACCTAATACGAACCTGCCTCCTGAGGCTTAGTCATGCCCCATGCTGGAGGTGCAACCTGAGCTGCTCAAAATGCTTACATACATATACACACCGCTACATATGTAGTGACATGAAAACAGCTAGCAGCTAACAGCTTATTGCTCTAATGTATGCCAAATAGACAGCTTAGCTGTCAGACAGACCAAGAGCTCCACCAGCAGCTTTATAAATAGTCAACTCACAAGCTGTTGTTAAGCTGAGTAGAGTGGAGGAGGAGGAAGAGGAGAGATAAGGGAATTGCGGCAAGCAGAGTTTGCGTTGCAGAAGCATGCTTAATATGCAGTTTTAGAGTCCACTGCTGGCTTACTGGCTGACTTACAAGCTGGTGCATTGTGTTCATGTGTCTGTGTATATTTCTGCTTACAATGCTATTATTGTTGTTGTTTTAGCTAAATATTATTATTGTTATTGTTTTTGTAGCACAGTTGTGTTGTTTTTGTTGTTGTATGTAAGCAACGTTGTGCTTGAGCGATTTTGCGTTTAGTTAAAGCTCTTACGTAACAAAGCCAAGGAATATGTGTGTGTGTATAAAATGTATGTATGTATTTGAGTTTTATATGTGTGCATGCTTTTTGCCTGTAACATTAAGAAACTCTATCATATATGTATGTGTGTGTTTGGCAAGCGCAACCTGCTGAAGAACAATGAAATTGTTGTTGCTAGCGATGCTGTACGCTTTTTATGTCGGCCAGTGGACAGCAATAAGCAACAAGAAGAAAAAAGCGTTAAATTCGACTGCACCGAAGCTATAATACCCTCCACACATGCATTCACTATAGCATAAAAGTGTATAAAAAGATCATTGTCTAGCTCGCTCAGTTTGTATGGCCGCTATTTGCTATATTGGTCCGATCTAAACTATATGTTCGGAGAGTGCAGGGTTGCTTAGGTCAATAATCTATGTCAAATTTCCGGAGGATATCTCCTCAAATAAAAAAGCTTCCTTACAAGAACTTGATTCCGAAGGTTCAGTTCAAAGGACAACTATATGCTTTAGAGGTCTGATATCAGCTAAAAACAAGCAGCTTATTGATTCAGTTTTATCAAAAATACCTACGAGTGATACAAAGCCTTCAAAGACGCTCGAGAGATCGTTGAAAACATGCCTGATCTGGACGACATTCGACCTCTTCCCGACTAATGAAAATAATGAAAAAGTAAAGGATATGGTGCTTAAAAATCGTCAGACAAATGAACTGAAACAAAACTCAGAAATCAAGAGAGATAATGATTTTGCTAGGCTCGTCCCGATAAAGCCGGATTTTTTTAATCATGCGAATTCCGATCCCACATTCATGGAGAACATTGAAACTGCCAATGAGACATGGGTTTATGAGTGTCACAGAGTCGATCGATTGCGTTTTATGTACAATTTTCGGGTACTTTTTTGTCACAAGTGTGTCTTACAAACTTCGTGGCAAACTCAATATACCCTGTGCAGGGTATAAAAGCAATATAACAACACAATATGGCAAAGCAAACTACTGAATGAAACCGTTTTTCCCGTTGCTGAAGCTTTTGTTCTGCACTCATACAACAGCACTTGCGCGCACACATACATATTCCATACAAGTGTATGTATGTGTGTTTCTAAGGCATTGCAGTCATAGAAGCAACGCTATCTAAGATTTTACTGCTATGCAGTTGTAGCGTTGCGGCTGGCTAGCGCGACGTGTCGCCACAATGAAATCACTGGACCATTAAAGGTCACTTGTACATCCAGCCAAGCAGTTATTTCTCAGACACAACAAGCGACGCCAGCGTTTGCTACCGCTCAGCAGGTCAGTAAGGTAAGCTCTCAGTCAGCATCAAATTGTTAACAACTCGGCGCGGTTTTGGGTTGAAATCTTGGCGCTGTTTATTCCTTATTTTTTATTCTTTGCTTTATGCTTGTTTACAATATTTTTTATTTTTGTTTTTGCTGTTGCACATACTTGGTTTTGTTGTCTTAAGTATTCGAATGAAATCGAAACATGCTGAAAGCAACGGACGCGTTTTGCTACAGTGCACTCGCATACAAGCGCACACCTTCACACATACACACAAGCTTCTACCTAAATAGTTAGGTGTGTGTGTGTGTGTTGGTGAATTATGCTTTAGCCATTAATTTAATATCAAAGTAACTAAGTAGCCGCTTAGTTACCTGTCGCGGTGTATCCGCATTTTTGCAATAGATAATTTATTTAGATAAGCATTTATTACTTTTGAGCTGTTTGTCAGGTAATGAATTGATAAAAACGAGAAAAAAATATTGAAATTAATAACAGGTGATAGCGTTCGGCATCGTTGATCAGGTGTATTGCTTAGAAAATACAGACATATGCATCGAGGCAAGCTTTTGAGTAATGTTTTACGCCTACAAATCTGATGGGTAATTATTTTGTTTTCATATTTTATCCGCCCTTTAGTATATTCGAACATCGATTCTTGTTTTCTGTCTCCAATAAAATATGGATGTTTCATATCTACAGTTTAAATTACTTATTTACAGATTTATAATTGTATTTCCATATTTGATTCAGTTTTTACTGTGAGCCCAAGCAGGACCGATGAGAGTGTAGATCAGTCGCCAGATTGTTCTGGAAAACTCCTTGGTTAAACGTTCTTTAGTAATTTTTTTTTAATTTGTAAAAAGCTAAAAAAATGTTTATTTCGGCTGCACTATCTTTGGCCACAGTCGAATGTCGTGAAGAAATCTTGTAAAATAAAAAAAATTTCCTCAAGGACTTGATTTTCATCCCACAAATGAACATATAGGCCTTTCAAAAATATTGATTTGATATTCTTTCTACGTTTAATTATCGAAAATAAAATATAAATAACACAGTTGGAAAGTGTTTATAGTTGACAGAATATAATTTTAAATAATATGCCCAGAACTCGGATAGCTCACGATATATTGTTTAAGTATACTCTATATATTGTGAAACGTATTATAAGACGATAAGTCTTGGATCTATACTTACGACTCATAAACAGACGATCAATCCTCCTAATATCGTGACAAAGGTAAGCCAAAGCCGAAAAAACACATCAAAACAGTTTTAAAATCAAGGTTGTGTTGAGAGTTTTCTTCGATTATCAAGGTGTGGTACACTGCGCATTCCTTCCGACCAGCCAAACAGTCAACAAGGCATACTATTTGAGTGTTATGCGTCGTTTGCGCGCAGTTATTTGTAAAAAGGGCCGATAGCTCCTGGTTTTTGCACAACGATAATTCACCATCACATACTGCATTGATTCTTTGTAAGTTTTTCGCCAAATTTTAAACCAATATTGCCGTAATCGGCTGATTTACCTCCTTGTGACTTCTGGCTATATAAAAAACTCAATCGATCGCTCCGGAGAAAACGTTTTGAGTCAACTGAAAACATTAAACGAGAATCGCTACGCGCATTGAAATCTATTCCAGAAATTGACTTTAACTATTGGGGCAAAGTTGGATTACTTTGAGAGGGTCGACATAGATTTTGAAGAATAAATTAATTTTCATTTTGCTCTTAGTAGTAATCATAATCGAGTGAACAGATTTAATTCTCTTCCACAAATTTTAAGAACCGATGTTTGTAAAACCGAAAGAGAATCGTTGAAGACTCTAAAAAATATATATTCATATAAATTAACGCGACGAGCAGAATCAATTTCTCCGTCTGTTTATCCGTTCGTTTGTATATACATATGTGAACTAGTCCCTCAATTTTTTAGATATTGGTCTGGAATTTTGCATTCGTCCTTTTCTCATCAGTTGGACTCATTTGTTGGACGGTCGATATCTGGCATGCAAACTAAACGATCGGAATAAAGTGCTTGTATGGAAAACTGGTATGTGGTATTGTCTAAGGCCAGGATGCAACCTACAAAAAATTGTTCGTTTGGGACAAGTATAGCATATAGCTGCCATACAAACTGAACGATCGCAGTTCTTGTAAAGAATCTTTGTATTTGAGAAGAGTACATATTATATCTTCGGTGCAAACGTTATGTTCTTCAACACCTGAAGGTAAAAATATGAATATTCACATTATCTTAGTTGGTACATGGGTAATTTACGTGATTGATATATTTAAACACATATCGGTGTAATTTACGATTTAACGATCTGATTAAAAAATATTTCATAAATTGGATAAAAATCGATAAAATTTTGAAGAAACACATAGCTATCAGAAGTTAGAAGCAGACTTGAACTAAGTTTGTTAACAAAGGGTGATCCATTTCGAGGGTCTCTACTTTTTTTTAAGAAAAAACACAGAAACTTCAAATTTAAAGGGGAATGTTTATTCCCATTCGAAAGAACATTGTTTGCTATTTATTTTGTGAAGATTATCTCTTTCAAATATTGGTCGTGGCTATGTCTTAAATGGTCCATCCACTGAGTCCAGTTTTCGATGACTAGTTCGAGCATTTCGACTGGTAACTGGCGAATGACACGCGTGATGTTTTGCTCCAAGGCCTGAATCGAAGCGGGATTATCCGCAAAGATTTAGACTTTACATATCCTCACAGAAAAAGTCTAATGGCGTGATATCACACGATCTTGGTGGCTTATTGATCGGACCAAAGTGTAAAATATTTTATTATTCTCTCAATAATTCAATAAATTGCTTAAACCAAATGTCGCCGAGATCACGAGGCATCAAATAGTTGGATATCATGGCGCAATAACGGTCGCGATTGACCGTTACGTTATTAGCGGCATTATCTTTAAAGAAATATGAACCGATTTGTTCATTGAAAGACATACATATAAGGGGCATACATTTCTAATAAAGTCGCTTGGGCCAGTTAGGTGGCAGAAGAATATCTAAATATCCATATTTAGTCATCTGTACTTCGCTTTAAAATCCAGGTTAGCTTAAGCTAAGTATGTATATATTTGTGTAATATCCCTTACTCTTATTAAGACTAAAAGAAACCAGGTCTATATAGCAACCATTCACCATTTGCTAACGGCAACTACACCAAACTACTTTGCCTGCATTTCGCTGCAATTGCCTACAAAGCCATATTTAAATGTCAAAATGCAAACATTCGTTAGACAGGCATTTTTGCACATTTATTAACTGTTAATTATAACCCAAACTAACTGTTAATTTATATGTTTTTAGCCGCCGAACACAATGCTAATTGACGCCCCGCTATGAGCGCTGTCAGCGCCTCGGCTTTAACGAACCAAAATTCAAAAATAATTTAATAAAATTGAAATAAAGCAAAAATACACTTCCCTTTTACGATTTTTTAGTGAATGCAGTCGCTCATCATATTTGGTCAGCGGTAGCCGGCCATTTAAACTAAATAGGTAATTCACGGTGTACGCGACGTTGGCATCGTGAAGTGCATATAGGAGTGTGTACGTGTGTGTATTAAACTTCAATAAATAAGTGTGCCATTCACGATGTGTTATAAATATATACCCACGCATGGTTATATATGTCGATACATATGTTTGTATTGCATTTATGTAGCCTGCTTTGAAATGTTTGTTGTATTTATTTCGACTTGACGTCACGGAGTCGTGTGACAGAAATGCATTTATGAGTAACGGTTATATTTATGACCACATTTACGAGGGTATTTCGATAAGCGCGAGATTACAAAATTTTTTCAATTAGAAATGCAACACTACTGTTGTCACATCACTGTCACTTTGTATATCGTCAATTGACGTTTACTCTTTGGCTAAAGTTTGGCTTGAAGCTTTTTCTTAACGTCCGAGATCTAAAGCATCAAAATGAAAGGTTGGTGTATGGATAGTATTATGAGTATGAGTATTAATCAACAATTAAATTCAGTACGCAGGTTGCTTTTCTATACTGGGGGGTTTGCCAACCCTAGTGTGGCAATCTGGCAACTGAAAACTTCATCGTAAAGTATGACATTTGACATACAACTGATAACTTAAACTATTCATCTCGGCCAAAAATGGAATTAAATTTTGAACATTTCTCATTTATCTCAGCAATAATGCAGTGATGAACTTAATTCAATATTTAGCGATGAAACCCCATCAAGAGCCAGTGTTCATCGATGATATGGTGAATTCAATCAAGGTGAAGATCAAGGTCAAGACGGAATTCATGAAGGTCTCCAAAATCAGTTGATGTTTGGGAAACTATTGATGATGTGCGCAAACTAATGGAGAAAAATCGACATTTGATCCATCATGAGATAGAGACAACTATGCATTTACATTTGCCATTTGGCTGTAAAAAATATTTGTTAACAGAATTTCTCCATCGCCAAAAAAAATGCTCGTGTCGATAGAAGTCTAAAAAAATATGATAGCTGTGCTTTGAAACATATCTATGATCGTAAACAGCAGTCGATTATAGGGGTGTTTCAAAATGAGCCGTGTTCAAGCTCTTCCATGCAAATAGTTGCCTTTTTTTGAAACAACTGGACAAATCGCAACCATACCACTAGAATAAAGAAGAACAGTAAATTTTGAGTGTTACACAATCGTTTTTTTGCCAGTTGTCTTTCAAGATTTAGGAAAACCAACGGCGAAGACAGATCACTATTGATCACGACAATGCGAACTCTCACACATCGACTGAAACAACTGCATTTTTGAGCACTCAAACCATCATTTTGATAGTCTTCCACCATATAGTCCTGACTTACGACTGATTGACTTCTTTTCTTTCCAGTAGGAAAAAATAAACTAAATGTTCAACGCTTTTCGACTCTTCAGGCGGTTGATACGTTCAGAACGCATATTTTGGAGAAACCTCAATCAGAGTTGCAAAAGTGCCTTGACAATTGGTTTAAGCTCACGCAAAAGTATTTAGATCTTCAAGAAGCATATTTTGAAAAACAATAAATCGATTTTTGATGATCAAAATTTGTTTTTGAAATATAAAAGACAACCTACGTAACATAGAATAATGTATTAGCCCCTCAATATGATTGTAGGTTGAGTTCTAGAGATATCAAAAAACCAGAAGATCGCTTTAACTACTCCCCTTATTTTCCATACTAATCTCCCATGAATTGGTCTCCTTAGAAATATTTTAAAATCACATTTTTCAGCCCTAGCTGAAAACTCTTTATAAAGTAAAGATTCTCAGAACAAAGAAAATTCTAAATAATATGCACTAAAGCGTCTTTAAAAACTTCTTCTCTAGATTGCAAAAAGTCCAAATAGATCGTCACAAACAAATTCTGATAGTAGAAATCTGAATATCCATAGTTTTTTAAAGACCGAAGGCCCAATGGTCGGTTCAGATACTTCTGAAACCTAGCAAAATCATTAACGAGTTTTTCTTTCGATCAAAAGTTATACCCATCACTCCATATATTAAAGAAAAGTGGAAGCAAAAGACGGATACAAATAAATCAGAGTAGGACAAAGGCCAAAGAGGAAGAAATAGACTAAGATTATGAACTGTTGAGCTTTCAAAGAACAATAATATTGATGAATTAAGTTAGAAGTTACCTTTCTGCGACTATTTTCACTCCCCGGGTGGAAATTTTTTTTCGTGGATTTTGAGAATAATAAATTTTAAAATGGTACAAATATGAAAACTGAATTGAAAATAAAGCATTGCCTTTTTGGCAAAAAAAAAACATGTATTTAAACACCCTGACTTATCCAAATGTCTCTGTATTTACCATCGCTCCTATTTATACTAACATAAATGGCATATTTAAACTCGTAATAGCTATATGTGTTAACAATGTAAGATTGTAATTATTAGATAAGTGTTTTATGCTTTTTAAGCATACAGTATTTTTCTGAAGAAAAAATTGTGTAGTCTCTGCCACAAGTACCTGTCTAGATATGCATAAGTAGAAATAAGACTTTTGTGTATTAATTTTACATTGCTTAAAAAATGTTAATTGTAACGCTTTCTCTTTCAATATAATTGCAGTACATAAGAAAATATGTATACCCGGTTCAAATAACAAACACCATATACATATATATATATAACGGTGGGAAAGGAAACGGCTTGTCGCATATAACCTATTTTATTAGATGCCTATTAGGCGCAATTAAAGTCAGGTAGAAAATAATTATTTTGTATTCCAATCGATATCGAACTTTATTGGTTCCTTGAATCAGTAATGTGGATATAAGTACATATGTGTATCTATGTATGTATATAAAATAAAATGTACCTATAGACCTTGTCATTAATGTACTACACAAGTGCTCTTGAAATGTCTCGTACGCCTCACTTTGATATTGCAGTAACGGCACGTACGTGATTTTCGAAAAATACTTAAAATAATGCGAAAATACTTCATTTGAAGTGAGGCAATTAGTGAGAAGTTGGGCGGGTCGTGATTTAAGCTTTTATTTAATGGCTATATGATACCAAATTTTTGTTTTGAATTGTAAATCAGATTAATTGTTAATCTTAATGATTTAGTAGAATTCTAAAATTAGAAAATTACTGAAAGCAGTGGCAAGCAGCTTCTTTGATAAATTGGTGGATATTATAGTTAGATTATTTTTATTGATAATATGGCTAACTAATATTATTGGTTTACCTCTGTGACCTTAGATGCAACAGAAAAAAAGAAAATAGCTTCGACTCTAAAGGTGTAAAAGTTAATGGCACATGAGATCAGAGATGTGGTCTGTTACAAGAAAAGGTCAAAGCATTATAGGAATTAAAGAGTCCTTATATTATTGAAAAGTGTCACAACAAATTCTTAAGATATTAACTTTAAAACTTAAATATAAAACGATTTGCATAAGATTCTTCTAATTTTCGATGCGAACGATAAATATACCGTAATTGAAAGGAATCTTTCTACTAACTAGCTGCTGCATAGGTATAGTATAATCAAGTGGACACCAACGGTTCGAACACGTCGGAAGCTATTAGTACAGGAGTTGCAGGATCACGCACCAAGCTCTCCAAATCTATGGGTAGTATTTCGAGAATTTTCAAGCCGTAGTTTTTGCCATACGTACGTAGAGATAAACGCAACTATCGCAACGAACGTATAATCATAATTAGCGACAGTCAAGTGGCGCCTAAAACAATTTCTACCTACGAGATCAAATCTCTACTGAAGCTGGAGTGTGCAGTCTATTGGAATGTTACCAACTGCATCTTATCTGGGTGCCCGGTCCCAAAAGTATAGTTGAAAATGAACTGGCTGATGAACTCGGCCGCTCCGCAGCATCTAACATGGTAAGACCTGAATCCTTCATCGCGGTGGGTCTCATACCATAAAGGAGCTCCTCCGTAGGAAAGAAGGAGTAGGCAGAGACAAGTATTGGCAACAAGTCCATGCAAAATGCCAAGTTGCTAATAGGGGGTTACAACCAAATTTAGTAGATATGCGGATTTTTGTGACACTTGGCACACCAATTTCAGCAAGACTTCTTGCCTAATGGATTCGAGGCGCTATTTTAGCAGTCCAAGAGAATGGGAGTGATTTAGGAAAAAGATACCGGATACGATTCGCTTTGTTCGCCAATGGGCGTAAAAGTATGACCTGTGGACATAGCAAACTGAAGTCTATCGTGTTGCCGCGTTCCTGGTGGCTATGGCTGTTGATAATGGAAGTAGAAGGTAGGATGTACTAAGTCTAGATCCAGACCTATTAGAACTTTCCTATGACGTGACATCTAACCGAACTTGAAGGAAAAGAAGATACGAGTATAAGACAGACAGACTGGGAACTGCAATGAGGCTCCTGATTGTCAATGATCAAATGTAAGATAAATAAATAAACATACATTCATCAAAAGACCTTGAACTAAGCACTTCTATATTATAAACAGCAAGGCTGAATACAATTTAAAATCAGTTCTAACTTTGTTGCATATTACTGACTTCATAAAATGTGCAAAAGCCAATCTCTCACATCAACTTAACGATCTAACGTATATAAAGTCGTACTTTACTCGGCTAGATAAACATAATATATACTAGAAGTTAATACGTTACTAAAGTACACATACTATGTACATTATATTAGCATATTTCATTTGAACATCGCACTCACCTTCTTTGGTAATAGCTTCCGTATCGCATTCATCACTATCATCTTTGGGCTCGAATTCGACCTGCGAAGTAACAACATCATAGAAATTAACACGTGTCACGTGGCGTACATAATCATTGGTGTTAGTATTATTATAATTGTTGTTGTTGTTGTTGTCGTATTTGCTATAGTTGTAATAATTCGCATTGGCTGGTGGCATTTGTTGTTGTCGCATTGTTGGAGGAGCATAAGAAGCAGGTAGAAAAGAAGGAAGCGAGTGCGTTGGTGTGATGTGTTGACGCCACTGGTGAGTGGTGTAGTTGGCGGGTTCTTGTGCTGGTGGAATGGACCAACGCGCTTGCGGCGTCCTTCCAGCGGTTGTATTTCTGCGCGTCGTACCAACGCGCGGAGTACTGGAGGACGCAGCAGAGGCAGTGGTAGTCGCACTGTGGGTTGCGCCACTTCTGGGCGGTTTTGGCAGCGGATTCGTACACGATGGATGTGAATGCAGATGCGGTTGCACCTCGCCACACCAACAGCAATAGCCAGGGCTGTAGGGTGGCTGGCTCTTCGGCAGAGGCGGCGGCGGCGGCGGTGGTGCTGGCGCTGCTGCCATTGAGTCTGTTGCGTCGGTGTCGAGTGGTGGCGACGGTGGCGGCGGCGGTGAGACGATAATTCTTGGTGGATACCCTGTACCAGGCATCTTGCCGGCACGCTCCTCGTTAACGCGACCGTGCTGCCTAGCGTATGCGCGCCGCGCATGTTGTGTGTACGCCGTGTTTGAATATCCAACACGTTCGCTGGTGTTTCTTGCTTCTGCACTACGCAAATGACTAGATCGTGGTGGTGCTGCGGCTGTATGGTGGTAGGATTTGGTTTGTTGTTGTGCTGTTTTTTCATGCAACGAATGCGCACGGTGACGTCGTTGACGCTGCCGTTCGTATTCGCCAGGCGCATGAAGTTGTGGGTGATGTGGCTGTGGCTGGTGATGATGTTGTTGTGTTTGTACAATTGCCGTTGGCGCCGGTGGTTGGGGTGGTTGATAGTGCTGGTATGTGGCTTCGTTTGGCAGTGGTATTCCTTTGTTGTCGGTATAGATGGTGGGTATAACGGTATCGCCGGTCGATGTCGTCGATACGGTGCTGCTATCGTTTGATCCTCCATCACAGCCATTTGTGCTTGTTACTGCTGCTGCTGCTGTTTCTGTTGTTGTGTACGGTGGTTGTGGCGTTGGTGGCGGCGGCGATAGTAGTAGAATTACCACCATTCGATCATTTGTAAAACATTAATTTACACTCTCACAAATTACGAACATTTCAAATTACAATTTTTTTGTTGTTTTTTGTTATAGTTTACTTTTTGTTGCTGTGGTTGGCTTTATCTTTATGGTCTCTTTTTTCTTTTCATTGTGTAATTATTGGCATTGAGTGTCTTATTTTTTTAATTTACTTTTATAAACTCTCATATTTTTTTTAACTTGGTATTCTTCTCGAACTGTCACAATTTTCGGCGCTGTGGGCATTAATATTTAATTCAATAGGTGTGCATTATATTTTCTGTAGCATCATTCAGAACAAGTTTACTTATGTTTACATCAGCATTATCATCGCTTTGCAGCTAACATTAGACACATGTCAAATAAAATATTTAAAGTCAGCCAAAATTTGGCTTTACATATGTACAACATCACTAAAAAATAGAATAAAGTAAAAAATTCCCAAAAAAAATATCTACAAAAATATCATAATAAACAACAAGTATACCAAAAACTCGAACAGCTGCGTTTAACTATACAATTCTTGGCCTCAAGTGCATTAATGTACTAGTGTAATAAAAAAGGCATTTTGGAGAAATTATTTTTTGAAAGTGGCGCCCACTGATGTTATTGGTCAAGGGTCAAAGAAAGAAAGTATGTAGATCATAAATATGAGAATAGACAGTTTTTGAGTAACCTATGTATTACAGTAATGATGTTAAAAAAGAAGTAAATCGCATTAAAAATTAAATATTTAGAAACTACTCGACTTTGTCCCAGATATTTCTGAAAAAATTACGCAGGTAATGGAGACGCAACAGAACACTTATTTAAGGTAGTAGTCTGGTAACTTGGGTTCAAAAATAATATCAAAAAATATACTGTCAAAATTTCAGACAGAAATTCGAAATATTTCGGGAGTTATAACGAGTTTCCTCGAGTTTCCTAACGCGCCTCGGAGTCCCCTCTCTCGGAGTTGTTGAACTTTAAACGAGTTTTTCTCAAAACATTGTTTTTCTGGTCGGCCCGGGTCCTAATTTTTTTTCTACTGAACCGATTGCTTTCAAATTTTAACAGCTATTATACACACTTATAAGAGAACTTTTTTCACCCCTAACTTTCTATTTCACAACCCTTTCTTCGCAAAATAAAAGGACTATATTTTTTTAAAGTCCGCCATTTTGTTATTTACCCTTGAAATTTAACTTCAGTAGTTCCGACCAGAATGGCATGTCTATAGATTACGAATAAACATGAATATTTGATTTCAGATACCATCAAGGGCCAAAATCACCCGGGCCGCCCACGTGCATTTTTTTTTTGAGGTTCCAACTTCGAGTGACAATAATAATGGTAATAAAGTATTAAATTTTTCAAATACATTTTTTTTTATTATTTCAACATGTAAACAAAAACACTCTAAATATTCAAGATAATTCATTTTTATTTTCCTATAAAAAACCACCCTCCAAAGAAGTCATCAAAATATGCATAAGTTACCAGACTACTACCTTAAGCAGTTAAACACGCCAAAAACACTCCTGCTTTCTGGTGGCGTAGGCCGATAACATCGATATCATGGGACATAACAAACCCGCTGTGAGTTTTGCTTTATTCAGGTTGAAAGAGGATGACCTCATATCCGTTGGAGTGGACCTGGCTACACTTGGAATCTCCAATTGGCGCCTAACAGCGAAAGTGGTACCTACGCCAATAAAAATGAAGAAGAATTAACTTGAACTCAGAATTTTAAACTCCGATTTAGATCACGGATGTTCGGAATAAAGCATGTGTTTTGCTTTCGCGTTTTACATATGCCAATGTTCCGAATTATATATCCTGTTAGTGATCAGTAATACAATACCTTCCTAACCCATAAAAAGTAAATCACTAACATAATCTGGAAAAGTTGTATAACCTATTTATACCTATACATATGTACACATATAATATTGCAAAGTCAAAATATATTAAATAATTAGGAATTTATAAACAACCGCTGTCAAAACTCCCAAAGCAACCTATAGAGGAGACCTTGTTATTACCAGAAATTTTATCATCCATATAAATTTATCTGAGCATTTTGTGTTACTCTCTTATATAAAACGTGATGATAGAAACGTGTAAAACCGTTTTAGTTAAACGGTTCGAGTGCTTGACAAAAACTTACTTAAGCCCGGAATATGAGATTTATCTTAATGAACACCCTTAAATAGGTCATATTAAATTTGAAGAATTACTAAGCGTAATAATAGATGAAAAAATTCAAGCATTCAGAAAGCTTAAAGTTAGCGTTACAATAAGAAGATTTATCTTTTTCGACCCAATAAGAAAAGTCAGCTTAAAAGTACCCAACTACTTCGTATGCTAAAAGAATTACTAGTTAGCAAGTTGTTAACGAGCATGATAACTACTTACACGAAAGATATAAATTTACATACTTATACAAATATATATGGGTTATTTTTTAATATCTTCTTAAGACTGCATTTTTGCTATTTATTTATTCATGAGCTGCGATAAGCAAGCATTTGATCATCTACTCTTTCGTAGTCGCTCTTCTTAATAACTTCAAATATTTATGTAACAAGTTTGCTAAACCGTTATAATTGCTGTTAAAACAATGCAGACAAGTGTGAGGCTTCAAAGTATCGGATTTCAAAGCAACTTTAACAAGCTAGAGTGAATACTTAAGACCAAAAATAGTGAGAACGTAATATGAATAATTGTATAGTAGTTGCATAATGTTGGGTGTGTACGAGCAAATGGATATTCCGCGCAGAAGATTTAGTGTTGATTTGCAAGCAAGGGCTTTTAATGGTATATTTTAAGCTTTTATTACATTTATATTTATTTATTATATCCTCAACAAAAGTATGGTAAAGAAAATTAAAACCCGATGGAACGAGCTACCTGGTTGCAAAGCTGGAAAAGTCATGTAGTCAAAACGGTAGATTGGAAGTACGCAAAATTCCTACTGGCACTCGATTGGAAGGACTGTAGAAACATGATCGGAATACTAACTGGTTACTGTCTGGTGGCGGCACACGTCCGCAGAATGGGGTTGATAGATCGAGAAGAGTGCAGGCATCATTCAAACAATAGATCATCTCTTCTCTTGGACCTAGGAACTTCATCTGGTATCGCAAAGAACCAAAACTGGTCTATGCGTGGCTTATTAGCCTACCAGTTTAACCTAACCTGACCTAATACACCCTCAACAGGGTATATTAAGTTTGCATTGAAGTATGCAACACCAAGACGGTAAGGGTACAATCTCCGAGCAAATTGTTCAGATCGGTTTACTATAACATATAGCAGTCAAACGAATGGAGTGATCAAAATCAAGTTGAATATATTTTTATACATTTTTGTGCACCTCTGAAAGGTATTATAGCTTTGGTGCAGCCGAAATTAATTTTTTTAATTTTAATTTTATTTTTTTTTTAATTTTTTTGTTTTGAAGTTCTAATTGCTGGCATTTGATGTATTTCTTATACTAGTATCTCGTTTGCTGATTTCCAGTTTGCGTTTCTACACACACACTCACACATATAACTACAACAACAATATATCTGATGCACCTTTGTTGTATTATTTTTTGTTTATTCTTTATGCACTTTTTTGCACTATGCATTATGCAAATTTCCACCCGCAAGCAGATTCACAACAGCCCAGCAAGGCAAAAACAATCACAACAACAACAACAATCATAACTGCAATTGAGTCACTCGTTTGCCTGTTGCATGCCGTTTTCGTACAATGCAATCTTTTCCTTGCGCAGTCGGCAAACGCCAGTAGTAAGCTGTTGTCGTTGTTGTTGTTTTTGGCGCATTTGCACGGCAGATGACTTCATGCGGCTCCCAATTGCGACTTTAAATATGCATTGCAATGCATTGTTGTTGGTGCGCTTTCAGCTTTATTTTGCCGCTGATTTGTCGTTGCTGTTGTTGTTGTCGTTTCATTATATATTTCTGTAATGCATCAATTTCCTTGAGATTTCTCAATTGAATGGCGGCAAGCGGCGCTCACGTACTTGCACCAGACGCTGCACGCGGCGCGGCAAAATGACGCAGCAGCAAATGCGCTGATTTCGAGTGAGCGAAAACCAAAAAAAAATGTAATAAAAATTATGCATAAGCATTTGTATGTATGTGTGTGTGTGCGTGAAAGCAAATGAGAAATTCGAGTGCATAAAATGCAGGAATTGAAAAATTGAATATGCATTTTGAATTGTTTTCAATTTTCTAGCGCGCTGGCATTTCCCCGGCACACACACACCAACATAATCGCAATCGCATATACATATGTATGTGTGCGTGTGTGTGTTAGCGCATAGCATTCCAATATTTTAACGAATTTTCGCTTCACCACTTTTTATGCCGCCTTTTATTGTTTTCTAAGCGCACCAAATATGCATTTCACACCCAAGCGAATATGAACTTGCATATGCAGCGGTTCGCGCATGCGCCTATGTGCCTATGCGCTTCCGGCATTTCACCGAAAAGCGAGTTTCCTACTTTTGCCTTCTTTCTATGTGGCAAGCGCGTAATTATTTAATTAAGAAACTTTTAATTGCATTCATTAGGTTGCGTTGAACTCGATTTTAAATTGGAAACTGCATGAATGGTCAAGAAAAAGTGGGCAAAGCGCACGCACGTACACACATTAAGCGCAGACGCACGCACACATGCGCAGAAGCAGCAATTAATTGTAACACACTTAATTTATTGTTGGGTGTGTGCGTGTGCTTTTGGTCAGCCTCGAAACCTCGACCCATTTCACACAACACCAAACAAAACAAATTTTTTATATCTTACTATTGTTGTTGTTTTGTGCTCATCTACATATTCATTAGTAACAACTTGCCACATTTTTATGAGTAATTCTTCATATTTGCGCTTGTGCTGTCAGCACGCTCGTCGTTGACTTAAACAAAGCTTATTCGCATATAAAGCTGTTTGTAGTCTTGGTCGGGTGCTGCGTATTGTCCGCCTTTCCACCCTCAACATCTACTAATCTGCTACACGAGCGTGGTTCTCTTTTCTGGGCCCTAAAGTATAGAACTGTGTATGGCGGAGGGGTACTACGCGGTCTTCGGTTTGAATATTACTTTAACCACAACTGTGATTGCACAATTGGCCTAGATCTCACGATGATCATGCCGCTTCGGCGCACTTCGCAGCGTGACGGTGCGCGAGTCATCGGCAAAGCACAGTGTAGCGAGAACTTAGGTTATGTGCTGTTAATTAATCAATTTCCTTGCATATAGCTGTATGGATTACAAGAATATTTGCTAATATTCTCAGAAAATTGCAAGATGATCCGAAATCTAGAAGTTTCGAAGATATGAGTAGACTTTTTCAGGAAACGTTGTTGTTGCTGTAGCGGCCGAATTATGCCGAGTGAACAGTCCTTGACCGGATTAAAATCAGAGTTCATTCCGGTTACGTAGATCCGACTGTCGTGGGAACGGCTGGAAACGTTGTCTTCAGAGTCAGTGAGAAAAATGTAGATATATTTGTCAGGTAAGGATCGGAGAAATAAGGTTTACTATTTTTATCTCAAAACGTTGTTTTCAGAGCAAATGTAGAAATTAGGAGATATGAGTGTATTTTTTTCTCGAAACGTCAGAATCGGTGAGAAAATTTTCTCCGAAACGGCTGGAATGATCGACTTTCACACGAACTTCTTAGATATATTTGTCAAGTAATGAACAAATTAAAAATGAAAAAATTAGAGTTATTTTAATAATTTCGATTTTTAAGCCTCTCTCAAGTATAAATTCGTTCAAAAAAATCAATTTTTTTTGGGCCGATGCCCGATGAGTTTTCTGACTCGCAAATGATCTTACTCTTTAATTTTATACAAGCTTTGATTGAAATAATTTCCAAGGTTTAATCCTCGGATTATTTTACTCCGGTACATATCTGTATGCTCTTATTACCAATTATTACCGTTAAACTGGATTTTTAATTAACAGGGTAAGTTTGTAACATTTTAAAGGAAACGTCGAACAGCCTTTGGGTTATGCTTATAAAGGCTGATAGCGATTTACGGTAACTAGTCTCTCAGTTCTTGAGATCTCGATCAGAAATTAAGTACAACTCTCTCAAGAAGTTGTATATTTATCGGAACAGTCGAAATCGGGCTGCTATAGTATATACTGCCATACAAATTGATCGGACAAAACCAAGTCCTTCTATGGAAAAACTTTTAATTTTTTTACGGTATATAAAGGCAACTCTATAATCTCCGAACATTTTCATATTGGATCTCTATACCAAATAGTCAAACAAATAATCAAGAACTACATGAAAATTCCGTTTTCCATATTAGAAAAAAGTAGTGAAATATTTTCCGGTGGATACAAACCATTGGCCGGTTGCGTTTTCAGATTTAGTTATGCATGTAAATATGTAGTTGCTATAAAGAATCCACCTATGAAAAGTATTATAGCTTCATTGCAGCCGAAATTAATGGTATTTCTTGTTTAATCCCAAATCAAGGTTTCAAGGTTTCAATTTTGTTCCGAATTATTAACAAAAATGGTATTCAGTATAAATATTGTTATTGTCTGGGCGTTCGAGCCATTCGATTAACCTTTTTTTAGGGAATTCAATTATTTATCTCATTATTATTATATCTACTTGGGATGAAAGACTTCTTTTAGTCACATAAACATCTTCTATACATGGATATTAATTAGGAGACTAACTAACTGGTGATATATTTTCTGTTCAGTATATGGGCTGTGAAGAAAGTGTTTCTTGAATTTTCTGAGAAAGATCGAAAAGATAAATTAGAGAGATCAAGGGAAGGTTTTCAAGTACATTTATTGCTTATAGTTTAAATCCATATTAGACTTAAATACTATAGATAGACAAAATAAGATGTGAATGTTAATATACATATGATAGGGAAATATACGTAATATCAGAGAGATTTCAGCAGAGAAGCTCAGCCTGATAGCTTCCCTGTTGATTTTTAAAACAAATAAAACCCAAAATCAGGTACAAATATATGAAATTGTATACAGGGTTTTAAAAACTATTTGCAATGGATCAAAGCCGCAACTACAGTCTCTCCGTCAAAAACCTCAAGCTGACACTGTTCTTTAACAAGAGACACAGATTCAAATGGATCTACGAATTGCTCGCTCAATTTCGCCTTATATTTGCTTGGTAACTCCCACAGTGCGTTTGCTGACACTGTGCAGATGGTTTTGCTCGGATCGCGCGCTCAATTTGGAAGGTGATTCAACTTTAATAACACCAACAAGAAACACTAAAACAATAACAATAATAATAACAGTAACTAATGCGCAGATAAACTATAAACTAAATTAAAGTTGAAGGCGAAATGCGACGAAGCTAGATCAAGCAAAAGCAACAGCAAAAAGCAAAAAATCAGCAACAACACCAAAGGAAAAGCGCAAATGCAAACCTCAATGAACTACGTTGAGTTGAATTTTTGTTTCTTATAACTTTTTGTGCAACAGAGGGAAATATGTTTGTTGTATTTGTATGTGTATGTGTGTGTGTGTGTGTCGAAAAAGGAAATGAAAACGAAATTGAAAATGACAGACAAGTCAAGTCAAGCAGGGCATACGCTCTGTGTCAGATGTACTCGTACGAACAAGCTCTATTAGGCCAAGTCTGTGATGGAAACCTCTAACCTAAGACCTCAGACCAAAAACAAAAGAGCGAAAGAAAGAAAAACAGAAAACAAATAAATGAAATAAAGGAAAATTCATTGTACACAACTGACACGCGCATGTGCGACGTAACAACACAGAAATAGCAACAATTCGGTTGTAATCGTAGTATAATACATTAGTCGTAGTGGTTAGTTAGTATGTAGCAATCGCAGACAGAGCTGAGTCGACCACGGTGACAACAGACGGTAGTGAAACCGCAGAATGGCCAGCCATCAACGAGCCAAGACCAAGTCCAAGTTGGTGTTGATGTCGCTCTTGTTGTGACTGCCGAAGTCAGAGTGAGCAGTTACGGCCACTGCCACAAATGGCCAACAAATGGCCCAATGGCCGCAACCAAAGTCCAACTCATCTCAAATTTTATGTTTTGGACAATTCAAGTTTTTTCCCGTTGCATTTTTAATTCAAATTGTTGGTGACTTTTTGTTTAATTCGTTGTTGTTGTTTTAGGTGGGATGTTTTCTGTGGCAAAAAAATGTTCAGATCTCATGAGACTATGCGTTAGATTGCTGAATGTCTGAATGTTGGCGAATTAAAAATTTATAGACGAACTAAGCTTGATAAGTCAGTGGGTTTTGACTTATGGCTTTTCCAGCGCATATTAAGTTTGTCACAATAGACCCTATAGGTATAAGTATATAAATGATTATAAGTCGGTTAAGCCATGTCCATCCATTACTGGATTTCCGATGATGATGTGGAGAGATATCTGGAGAGCAGGAGGCTTCTAGATGATAGGGTCAGGGTCATACGTACATTCGCGACGTTGGGTTTGTTGAGGGTAATCCAGACTTCAAATTCTGTCTGAGTCTGGGTTTTCTGCTTACGAGGCATGGACCTCTGAATATATGTATTTTGCATCAGAACCACCTATCTTATAGGTCGGAATGTTTTTGTGGAGCGGGAGTAAAGGACTGGGTGCACGTAATACCAGAATGGACATTACAGATCTGCGTGAACTGGGGATTAGTTGGATTGATGGATGTTTAGATGATAGCGGTGTGATCTCCACCAGTCGGAATGCCGAACTGTTCGAGTTGTTTGCGCGTGAAGTGTTTAGGCGGCGAAGGCGTTTAACTGAGAATTAGGGTTGGCTTATTGTGTGAATGGGATGTACATGTAGTGTGCGTATGTGGTCCAACTTGTAGTCACCAATCCAGAGCAGTATAGAACCTCAACTGGTAGTAGCTTCGGCTACGAGGTCTGACCGAAGGCTTAATTCTGGTACCACGGGGTGCAGGAGCCCTTGGAGTTCGCTCCAATCTGGTCATGCGGACTGGCCCCTCGGGGTGTATCCCGAGTACTGGAAGAACTGACCTTTTGTCAGACGAATGTGGAGATGCATTGCAATCAGGTCCCGTCTGGTACCCAAAGTACGGCAGCGGGATTTAGTTGGACCCCGAACCCTAACAAAGTGGTAATGTGTCCATTCCACACTGCCAATTGGTACTGAAAATGCCTGGCGTTTCGGACAACTATAGCATATAGCTGCCATACGAACCGACCGATCCTAGTTCTTGTAAGAAATCTTTGTATTTTTGAATACTAAGTATTACAGCTTTGATATTTTGACAAAAAACGACTTTTGAGAAGCTGCTATTTCGATAACTTTGACTAGTTCTTAGATCATTAGTAAAAACATCTCACAAACAACAATATCACGAACTTCATTACAGAAGAAGTTGGTAATTCGGCATTCTATTCCAATTTATTTGGAAGTTAGTTTTTTTCTGTGATCTATATCAGATTATAGGTTCAAGTATATCCAGTTTATAAAGCCTTTTGTTGAGAAGAAGTCTCAACTAACCACGGCTTCTTTTGGCTATAGATGAAGCTAGAGTCTCTGATGGAAGAAATTCGTTCGGGTTAAAGAATGTTAAACGGATTTGGTTAAAGACGCCGTAACTTTTGATATGCGGCGACTCTTGAAACAATATATTGTACTCAATCAATGCGAAACAATATATTGTACTCAATCATTGAAAGCGCTTCCCAAATAGCCCATCAAAAATTTTCAAGCTGCCTTTAGTTACAGCAAACCTTTGCTATACAAAGGATATTGTGTGATAAGCACATGAAGTCACATAACAGCGAAATTTCTGACAGTTATCTCATCTTAAGGGACTATATTTACAGATACAAGGTTGCATTTGAAATTACTACTCCCATATACCAAAATATCACGGTTTTATCGAACTGACCTAATACTTATGTACATGCAAACTGAAAAACATTTTGAAAATTTTGTATTTACTTTTTTTTAGTCTGTCATTTATTTTAGTTTTTACTGTGTTTGCGATACATAAACGTCACCTTGTTCTTATTTCATGACAATCGGCGCTGGCGACAGCAACAGCAACAGCTTAAAGTCACTCGTACTTATACTGAGACGCTGCTCAAAGCAATGGCAGTGGCAACAAACTGTGCTAACTTTGGTTTAAGTGGCTAATACTGCGTTTTTCCTCGATTCATTTTTGCCTTATTTTGGTAGTTTTTGTTCGAAAATGTTCGTTCGTCACGAACATTTCAAAATCTACGCGAATGCAAATAAATTCCGTAAGTTTGAGCTTTATTTACAAACACACATACATTTACATATGCGTGTGTGTGTTTACAAATCTATATATTATATTTCTCTGTGTGCGCTGTTGTTGTAAGGTTTTCTCAATGTGTTTTAAATTGTTTTTCCTTCTAATATCGCATAAAATATTGCGCACTTATTCAAGCGCACCCAAAATACCTATTTGACTTGTGTGCAGTGCCTGAGAGCATACGAGCACGAGCTTACATAAATATTTACTTATGTGAACATTTATGCTTAGACACTTGGGAAGTTTATTTGCATTTACTAATTTTAAGCTTTGCGAGATGCTTTAAATGCGTAGATAATTTGACTGACTCACGAATTGGAAAATGCGTGCTAGAATGCAGATTATCGTGCGAAACGTGCTTGCATTTTATGCTAATTTATTTTATGTATATTTAATACCGGGACCGAAGTACAAAGTACGAAAAATGTTGAAAAAGTTTTGTAATAATTAAAATTCAATAGTTTTCTTAATTTTAAATCGATAACTTAGGTGTACAGTATGCTGTAGAGACTTAAAAAATTGTTAGAATAATAAAAAAAAATATTTATGGTGCGTTGTAATGATAATGGTACACGGGTACTATCGCTCGTAACAATTTGAATTTTTAATTGAAGCTTCATGGTAATATTATTTATTAAACTTTATTTATAGATCATATTAAACTTGGAAAGATGTTTGTAACATGCAAAAGGTAACGTCGGAAACGCTATAAAGTACATATGTACATACATAGATATTATGTAAGTGATCAGTGAGATAATCTGAGTCGATTTAGCCAAAACGATCAAAAGAAAGTTGCTCAGTACCGTGTATGAGTTGATGAAGGGTATCTCAGCGTCGTTTCAAATTAGGCGGTCGGAAGTCCGGTGGCACAGAGACATCCCTCTGCAACCGGCGCATACAGTGAAATATCTAGGGCTCATCCTAGATAGGAAGCTTTCATGGAAACCGAATATCGAAGAGAGAGCAAAAATGGCTTCGATTGCTTTGTACTGCTGTAGAGGAGCTATTGGTAAAAGGTGGGGTCTCTCACCGAAAGGAATCCTCTGGCTATACGACACCATAGTCAAGCCCATTGTTGGCCGTAGATATCGCCGGAAGGTGTATGCCTGCGAAAGCTTACTGTCAGAAGCTCCTTATCAACTCTCAACTCAGCTTCTGACCATTGCTGTGTTTTAGAAGAGTACAGCAATTAAGATAGCAGACGACTTTTTGCTCCGGAGTGCAGCCTCCTTCAGAGAAATTGCTTAAACTCATTAATAGTACGTTCAGGTTTAGTCAAGGAGTGCCTAACCGCGCTGTCAATAGAATCTAGTGTCTTTGTGATAAGACTGGTATGGGTGTCATAGCTAAAAATTATAAAGCTGATGAGCTAGCAAGGAAAGGGACCCAAGAACCGCTAACGATAGAACGAGAGCGGGCCAGTGCTCCTATATCTTCTTGTGTTATACTACTAGACAGCTGTGCTTCGCGGACCAACGCTGGGCATCATTGTTACTTGTGTTGTCGTAAAAGATCGATCGCAAGAGATCTAGTGATCTCTTTGCCCTTAGTAAAGCTAGCCTCTTTCTAGTTGTGGAGCTTTAACAGGTTATTGCCCATTGACGTCCACCCTGTAAGGCTGGGGATCTTACCAGACATCATCTACAGAAGCTGTATGGAAGAATATGAGGTGGAAACAACTCAACACTTCCTTCTTGATTGTCCCGCGTATGGGAGGTCAAGACTTAAACACTTGGAAGCGCACACCTTCAGCGTTCCACCAAACTGTCATAATTGGAAATTAAACGCCTATGCATATTTGTATTGGCTAGTAAGTGAGTTTCTAATTTATAAGTTCTAACACAAGAATTCTTCTCTTCTATAGCTTCCCAAAGCAGTACATATATTACTCCACGTGCGCTCTCTCTAGATCAGCCATCTTACGTAACCTAACCTAAACTTAAGGGCTACAGACTGGTCTAATGAAATAGAGTATCGTCGCTCAAGATAAGAAGTATTCTTCTTCTTTACTGGTGTAGACATCGCTTGCGCGATTATAGCCGAGTCAACAACAGCGCGCTAGTCGTTTAAGAAGTATTACCTTTGAATATATAAGGGTATTAAGTGGTCGAACGATGGAGAATATACGTATGGTGAAACCTTTTAGTTGATCCCATGACGTTGGCGAATTGTTTTGTGCAACTGTAATACGTATTTGAAATATAAAATAAATCATTAGAAGAAACTTATTAAATCGCACTCACGAGCCACTAAACTGCAACTATTTGTTCGCTCAGTTATGGCGGCCTCGGGTGTTGTATATGATGTATCTTCCGCAATTTTATTGAATTTCAATATCTTCGAATTTTCAGGGTGTAACGAAGCGTGTGAGTTGAAGCCCGATGCCAAGCAAACAACTACTCATGTGAAACGGAGTGTACACGTAGAAACATACATCTTCACGTATGCAAAATAGCAAAAAAAATAATTATTTTGTTTGGCGGCTTTTTGTTTAACGACCAAAGATACAAAAGTACTCTTGCTGGCTGGGCACACACATAAATTCTATTAAATAATTCTTTTGGAATGCCACAACTGACCATTTGCTACACGCAACCAGCCAGCAGTGCTTTTTTATTGCGCAAATTTTTCGGTTGATAATAAATGTCGATTTGAAAGGCATTTGACTTGCCAAATGAGGTGTGCACGCCTATCACAAATGCAAATTAAACAAGCCGGCAAAGGCACTTACAGGAAGGCAAAATATATTTGTATAAACGTGTAATATTGTCCATTATATGTAAGCGTATGTATGTAAGTATGCATTGTAGTTGCGATTCCGCGATTCTGCGTGTATGTGCTTGTGTGAGTGTGTGAATGCGTGTATAAATTTTCGGCGGTTGCTTGACTTAATATGAGAGCGCACAAAATATGTGGCTGACAAACAGGTGTAAGCGATTTTTAAGGATATATATACAAACATGTGAACTGTATATATATACACAATTATATGTAGTTATCTCAATATACTTATGTAAGTTGAAGCAAAAGAATTTTACTTTCAAAATTCGGCCAATTGGTCTTAAATGTTTTTTTCTTCTTCTTCTTCTTCGTCTTAACAAATGACAGTTGTAGATTATTTAATTAATGCGAAACAGTTAAAATTATACGTCTATCAACATTTGTGACCAAACAAAATTGGCATTTCAACCTCACCTTGTCATTGTGCAGTGTGCGCGCGCACAGTGAAACCACAACAACAACTCTATTTTGTAAACACAAATAACGTTATAATGTGCAGTGTTCGGCTGAGTGTGTGCGCTGAAGTTTCATGTCAGCTGTCGGACAGACAGACAGACATATAGCTAGATAGACAAACGGGCCAACAAATAACTCGATTGTCGACTGCAAATGAGGCGTGAGCTCATAACCGCAACCGCAACACCAACACCGCCAACAACAGCAACAACACTTTCGGTACAAAATCCAAAAATTCAAAAACAAAAAATAATAAATAAAACACACACACATGGAAACAATCGCTGTCTACTTACGTGCGAAGCGATGACCAGTTTAATAGAAAACAAAATTAGAAAAAAAGTTTTACCAAATTGGGTAAAGAATTTCATTTAGGTTGCTTACAGTGGCGGTGGTTCACACCAAAAATGAAATCCAATCTAAAGTTTCGAAAAAACACAACAAACATCCAAAAATCCTACCGACTAGGTACCTTGCCTTCCAGAGTAAAACACACATATATATCGCAGTATGTATGTATGTGGCCACTGGCTTAACTGTGAAATAAACAGCGTACAGCTCGAAATCTAATACAATTTATAAGCTGCCTGCGCCTGGCCAGCGTCTAGTCGCGCTCGCACTTTGCACAAATGCGCGGTAAAGGTGAATAACGATGGCCAACATCAGGCCGCGTTCTGCCGGCAGTAATACGGCGGCGTGGCGGCGCGGCGCGTCAAAACGCCAAAAAAGTCATAGAAGCAGGCGTCACGCCAATCGCCAGCAGCGACCACCAGCAACACGCTCGCGCAAATGCCACAATCTGTGCGGCGGCGGCAAGCGGTGCTGGAAGAGTTGGTGGCGGTGGTGGCGCTGCAGATGATGGTGTGGCGGTGAGAGTGTTGCACAAACAGCCTAATTGTACGTATCTGGAAGTACCGATCGGTACTATTATATGTTGGTTGTCAATATATGTTTGTTTGTATGCATGTGATTACAAGCATGCTTAAAATTAGAGATATGTATGTATGTGTATGTGTTATGCAAATATATTACCAGCTTCGTGTAAATTTTAAATACCCAATTAGCAATTATTCACAGTCTATTATATTAAAAATAAATATTTTTTAAAAATCTGCTGAATATACATAACTCTTTCTTGACACTAATCTTTCCAACACTGGCTTATGAGTTTGCACTTTTTGTCCTTAAATCGGTGTTTGACAAATTGTCTGCAATATATGGATGAACCGCAGGCAGGGTTGCAAATAAAGAATTAATAAGAAAAATTATTTTTTTACTTTGTAATCTCGAAAATCTTAAATAAAAAAAAAAATTTTAAATATTTAATTTCAAAAAATTTCAAAATTTTTTATAATAATTTCAAAAATTTTTTTTCAAGTTTTTTAATTAAAAATAATATTTGAATTTCCTAATTAAAAATAATTGTCAAATTTCAATCCCATATACTGAATTGAAAAATTAAAATTAAATTTTTAATCAAACCGGTTTAGGAGTAAAAAATGAAAATTTAATCCTTAGTACTGAATAATAATGTAACTGAACACTTTATACTCTCGCAACTTGCAAGAATCAAAGTGTGGAAAACACATTCAGTTGTTGGCAAAGTTTTATAGTAAACTAGGGAAAATATCGCCATGATTTCAGCCATTTAAGGCAAGAGGATACATTCAGATGCGATATAAAGTGAACCCGAAGTTCGAAAATATTTCAGTATGTTAAATACATGGGGGCTATGGGTAGTTTTGACCCGATTTTACTAATTTTTGACACAAGTTATAGATCGATTTCAACAATTTTCGGACGGAAGATTTAAAACCTCGATGAAAGTTTGCTTGGGACGAAGGCCTAAGCAGCCAATTCCCTTAGTTTCATAATCTGTCTGTAAATGTATTTAAGGTTATGTAATATTTAAATAATTTTGTTCTGTGGGAAGTTGGCGTAATTGTCATCCAATTTTCACTGTCTCTGAATGGCGTGTTTTCCCTTAAAGGTGAGCGGTACCCCGGCCATTATATAACTTTTATAACTGCTCCCATAAAGCACGTCCTTACCGTCATGATTGCGTAAGTTAATGCTTGTGGCTCTTTTTGGTGGTTTTCAACACCGTTCTATGGGAAGTGGGCGTAGTTATTATCTGATTCTACCCATTTTCACAAAGAGTAAAGAGATGTTAAACAGACTAACAGATATAGCTAAAGGTATTTGGATGATATGTATATTAAGCCATTTAGGGAGCGGGGCCATGTCCACTTTGAAAAAGTCAGTATATCTAACGCGATTATTTTAAGGTGATACAAAAAATCTTTATTTGAACAAAACTAATACACTCTTTAGCAACATGTTAGGTTAGGTTAGATGGCTAATCAAAGATCGCACGTGGACTGCTATATGTAGTCCTTTGTAAAGCGATAGAAACGAACTCCTGTGGTCGAACTTATAAATTACCAAAACGCTTAGTAGCCAATATAAAGCCATAGGCGTTTCATTTTCACTCCCGCCAGCTTGGTAGGATATCCAAAGGTATGCAATCCCAAAAGTGGGACAGTCAAGAAAAAACTGTTGAGTTGTTTCCACCTCATCTTCTTCCATACAGCTTTTGCACATGACGTCCACACCAAAGGTATGCAATCCCAAAAGTGGGACAGTCAAGAAAAAACTGTTGAGTTGTTTCCACCTCATCTTCTTCCATACAGCTTCTGCACATGACGTCCCGTAAGATGAGCATGGAATACAATAAAGAGCCTGTTGAAAGCTCCACAACTAGGAATAGGCTAGCCTTACTGGGGGCATAGAGAACACTTGATCTCTAGCGATCGATCTGAGCCAAAAGGTTTTGTGACAGCGCATGTACCAAAGGTGGCATAGCTCTGACCAATTTCTTATTTTTTGTTCAATATTATAAATTACTTAACTAAAGGTCACGAGTTACTGGTATCACGGCCAATATTACTTATGATATACTTGTATAACCATCGCAGATCAATACGTACTTTTTAGAATATGAATTTCAATAATATTAGCACGATCGTGTTTCACAAAATATACATTTCGTTGCTAGGAACCAAATGGGCATTGTCATAAAATATAGTAATCAAAAACTAATAAAAAATACCGATCGTGTCAAATATACTACCAACTTTTAAGTCTGCGACGAAAAAATTGTGTCGTGGCAGAGAAAAGTTGGATTCAGGTTTCACTAAGTGGGGCAAATAAATACCTACTGCCAAGAAAGAGTTGTCCAACATCTTTTATAACCGTATTAAAGCCGAAACATAAAACTCTAGCTCTAATCGAAGTGTTATCAATTGGCATATTTCACAAAGAATCTTGCCCAATGTGGATATAATAGTTATAATAATGTGATGATAGGTTTGGTGTAAGCTTTAGAGGAGATCAGTCCACTTAAATACTTTTGTAATTCCCTAGTAACCTATTAATTAGAGTTAATTCTTTAATAAACTTAAAATTAATAAAAATTTATTACTGTTAATTCCTTATACCTTATATACCATAAGGATATCAACCCAATGCTTGCAAAATCAAAATCAAGATTACATATTGCTATCGGTTCTTTAACAGTCATTCGCTAATTTGACACAAAAAAGTTATACAAGGATCCGATACACTAACCATCTTATCCAGATGCTACCTTAGAATACGGTCATGAGTAGACGACTAAACTAATCATAAAGGAGGTAACTCAGAGAACTACTTTCTGTACAAAGAAACTCTGATCTACTCTCTGCTTCACAAAAGGAAAGATTTTTTAATATTTTAGGAAGTATTTATGCAAAGGCGGAAAATCAATTTCAAAATTCATGCATATCTTGAATTATCGCTCGGTAATTAGTGAAGCGAAAATTTTCTCAAGCCACAAAAAGGCTGATTGGGTCCAATATATTGTGCATGTAGATACATATGCATGTGCATAAATATATACAACGTTGAAGTGTGTTCGTATGTCTGTTGCGCATTTTTCAAGCTCGTGTGCATGGGTGGACAAATAATGTGGGAACCTAAACTATTCATTTGTGATACGTCTAGGTGTCTGTATGTATGCAGACATATACATATGTACGTGCCATTTGGCGTTTTGACGATTTTCGCGCGGGAAACAGCTTGCGCGAAATCAACAATTCACTTGCTGTGTGCATAAATTTAATGCAAGCAAAAAAACACAACAAAAATAAATTACCAAAAACGGAAAAATGCTAAGTACAAAATTTTGAAAATAAAATGAAAATTGCGGCGAAAAAGTTTGCGAGCGTGGAAAAAAGTTATTATTTTTTAAATAAAAATTTAATACATATTTTAGAAAAAATAATTTTAAAAACCATAACAAAAAAGTTAAATAAAAAATTAAATAAAAATGCAATACAAAATAATTAAATAAGAAATAATTAAACAAATAAAAAAATAATTGAATAAAAATTATTTTTTATTATGTTTTTTTTTTTATTTTTAATTTTTCTTTAAACTATTTATTATTACTTTACTGCAAAAAAAAAATTTGTTTAATTATTTTTTATTCGAATTAATTTTTATAATTTTTTAATATAAAAAACTATAAAAATTATAATTTTTTATGTACAACAATTCACTTTTAATTTAATTCACAATTAAATAAAAAAAATTATTTTTTATTATATTATTGTATCAAATATTTTTTATAAATTTAATTAATTTTATTTAATTATTTTTTATAAATAATTTAAAAATAATAAAAAAAAATATTTAAATTTGTTGAAGAAATTAATGTTTTTCCCCCCTTCACAAATTTCGATTCTAAAGTGCAACTAACTAAACTCGTTTGCTATTTAATAATAAGAACAATAATAGCGCTATCGAGTCAATACTGCGGATATGCATAGAAATTAATTTGTTTATTTCGCCGCCGTGCGCTCGGGCGCCACTATTGTGTCAACTAATTGCTGCAATTGTTGCTTTGTTATTGCTGTTTTTGCCCCAAATTACATATTGTTAAAGTCGGCAATGTCAATGTCGCTGAAATTGCTGCCTATATGCTGATGATAATGACGATAATGGTGGCAGTTCGCAGTCGCCGCTTAAAAAGGTGTAATTTCACTTTTTATTTCACTGAACTTTTTTTTATAAGCACATTCTCGTAATACTTTTAGTTAGTTAAATGTCGTTTTTATGTTTCGTTGTTTTACGTTTATTGTTATGTTTTTGTTTTATACTTAGTTATATGTATTTTTTATTGCGTTGAGCGTAGGTTACAACGTTTGTAGTCTTTAACTTTTTAAATGTTTATTTGTGTCTTTCTTTTGTTTTTAATTTTTGCTCTTCAAACGGGTGCAAAGTTTTTAATTAATTTTTTTATAAGATTTAATGCGTGTGAAATTGTTTTTGGTTCTTGATTTGAATATATTGATGCTTATTAATTTTCGAGTCTGATTCCGTTTATTTTTATTTTTTTATTTTAAATTTTTTTTTTATATATTATATTAATATGTATTGAATTAGCATATTTCAGAAAGTTTTCATAAATTCTCTTTTCCATGTCACGCTATTTTTCATAGTTGATAAATAGATTTTTCATAATATGTAATAAGGTCGACAAATATAAAAAATCCGTCACTATTAAGAGTAAGATTTCTTTACAATAACCAAAGAAAATTTTATCAGTTCTTATTGGGTGCCTGGTACTTCAAGGGAGTTGTAAAGCTATCATCTTAATATTTTACGTAGAGTATTACCTCTAATAATGTTCTTAAAGCCAGTAAAAGTAAACGAAAAATTAACAATTTATGATTATTACACGCCTTAAAAACTCCTTATTGCTATGATAACCAAGCCAACTGCCATTTGCGCAAGACCTCATACCTAACGAACTCTTAAGATAATAACAAAATAAATACAATTATAATAACTCAATTAATGCAAGGCTAATTGGATATTTATATATGCAGAATTATCGCGTGATTGGTCGGTTTCATTTGATATTAGAACTGACTTTTGCAATCGAGATTAGAATACCTGAACAGGAAAACAACCTTGCAGGTTACAGGGTATAAATTAAGAAAACTAGTGCATTTAACGTCAAATACTCTAAAATATGGTCTATTAAAAGCTAATTGGTTAGGATTTATTGACAAAAATGTGGAAAACTTGTTAAACTAGCTTTATAGTAATATACCATATCAATAATTTGTGGCGAAGTTTGTAACACACAGAAGGAAGCATCGAAAACCGCATCAAGTATATCCGTCTACACATATGTGAGTTTTTGAGATATCGAGCTGAAATTTTGCACACGCCCTTCCTTGCCAAGAAGCTGCTCTGTTGTTGGAACCATTTACAAGTATAATGGATATTTATGCCACATAGCTGTCCTACAAATTGACAAATCAAACTAAAAACGTTGTATGCGAAACTTTTATATTTGACAAGCTATCTTAACGAAATTTGGCGTAAGTTATTATACAAAGCATCACTATAATCTCCGAAGAAATTGTTCAGTTTCGCCAGCTATTCTGCATAGCTTCCATACAAACTAAACGATCAAAATCAAATCGCTTTATGAGAAACATTTTTGATTTCACAAGGTAATTTCGCGAAGTTTGGCATAAATTATTACGTAAGGCATCATTACAATGGCCGAATAAATGGTTAAGATCAGAAAACTAAAGCATATAATTGCCATACAATTTGACCGTTTAGAATCAAGCTGTTTAATGGAAAACTATTTTATTTGACAAGGTAACTTAACGAAATTTTATATATATTATTATCCCAGACATCGCTACAATGTCCGAACAAATTGCTCAAATCGGAAAACGATAGCATACGAGTATAACTGACATACAAACTGATAGAACTCTTTTATTTGACAAGATATTTTCACGAAATATTATATATTCTCTAAACGCGAAATATTGTATTTTATTTTTCAAAGCATTGCTACAAACTGTCAACATACATATTATTCATATCGCACCACTATGACAAACAACTGCCATTCTTTTTAGTATGAAAAGTCTGATATTCCTTATTTTGGCACAATAATATAAAAAAATTAAAAAATAGAGATGAGAAGCCTTATTTTACTTGTGTGCTCATGCAAATTCATAACCTTAAATTGCTCAGAATTATCTCTTTAAATATAGATAGATCTTACTTGTCACTTTAATTATAATTATTATTATCATTTACTTATAATTATTTTGCAATTAATTGAAATTATTATTTATTCATTTTATTTTAATTCATATTAGTCGTTTTAAATTAAAATTCAGTGCTTGGTTCCCAGTTTTCAACGGCGGCATGAAATTAATTAGCACACAGCAAACACAACACACAATTAAAAAAATTTCCATCTAACAACCGTTACACACGCACAAAACTATAACACTGCATTGTCAATTGAACGGCAAATACAAAAAACTACTTGCAACTACTTGCAGACATTTGCACCGACACCAAGAACAGGCAACTTTTTGCTCACTTTCTACAAGCTTTATACGCACAACTAAACGAGAATGAAATCGAAACCGAAAACTAAAATGTTATCTAGCAGTTTGGTAACACCAAATCAAATAGACAAAGTCAAATATTTCTCCCGTTGTATGTGCTCAAGTGTGTGTACGCGTTGACAACTTGAACGCGCGTCGTTGTGTGACCAACTGATTCACAGTTCTTACATTTTACGCCATACACCACCCCAAAGCGATTATCCGCCCGCCAGCAACAACAAAAAAAGAACACCGTTCACACGAGTGGCTTCCGCTGTCCGTCGTTTGTTGACGATTTTCTCTTGCCGTCTGTGAATGAATACGGAATATTGCAGGCAAGCGTTTCGGGTGGCGATGTTGCGCGCGTCCGCGGCTATTTCGAAGCGCGTCGTAATGGAAAATGATTTGTGAAAAGCGTACACAAGTGCGATTTGGTTGCGACTTTGCGCGTTTTGCGCGCGCGTACCTCAACAATCTGCTACGATTTGTGCACCACAACAAGCTGAGCACGCCAGCAACACCCCAAAGTGTCTAGCCGAGCGCATGGCGCAGTGCAGCGTGCCAGTGCAACATAGTCGGGCGGCGCTGAGCGGCGGTGCCAAACAAAAAACTTTAGCAACAAACTTCAATTTTGCCAACAAAGTGTACAATTAGCAACAACTCCCAAGTGGCGCTAACGGTTTGTGGTGCTCGCGCGTTTTCACTCTCCCGCTCATGCGCTCTCAGCAAGCGCGTGCTTTGGTGAAAAAGCTTTGCATTTCCTTTGCCGTAAGCGTCCCACTAGCCCCTCCTTTGGCATTTTCTCAAAAGCTGTGCTCATTTTCTAACATGTGCTTGTATAAGTGTGTGCGTTCAGCTATTCACCTGTTATCAATCCATGTGGCGTGGTGGAGCTTTCGCCGTTATTGTTTTGCTTTGCCGTCTCTCAACAGTGTATGTAAATATGTGTTTATTTTGCTTTTAACTCTTTTTTAGCAATCATAGTAATTGTTTAGCGAGTTGTATATTATTTGTTGGTATTTATTATCATTAAGCTAAAAGCTTCTCTCCCTTGCTTCTTCAATAGGTGCGCGTTTTACACAACATTTTAGAATATTATTAGCGGAATATCTGCCGGCACCATGTACGAACCCACCAGCAATGAAATGGGGTTTGTTGCATAACAGTGGGCTTGTATGAGCAGTTTACAATTCAAATAATTAATACTTTTTATTTTTTTTATTTTTTTTCGAGTGCCAGTATGTTACAATGGGATTCTAGTGTGTTTTTATCGCCACTATAGATTTAATAGAATGAGAAAAATATGATTTCAACGAAAAGGAAAAGGCTTACGGTGATTCCGTTTTATCAAAAACACTGTCTTTTGCGTGGTACAAAGACTTTTAAGTCGGTTGAGAGTTCGTTGAAGACATGCCTCCTTCTGGATGATCTTCGCCCTCTTTAACTGATGAAAATATAAAAAGTAAAGTGTTAGAGAGATAGCAATTTTTATTCACAAAACAGCAACTATTGCGGCGATAAGAATAAAAGAATTGAGTGGTTGGAATCAGCAGAACTACGGATATAGTGTAATCCTAAACAAGCTCACCATTAATAAATCTGACTACATTCTCGCAAAGTTGGATTTCAATAGTTACTTCCAGGTGAAGATACCCTCTAGACGAGAATGGAGAAGGGGTATAATAGGAGAAGAAGATAACATCTCAGTCTATACCGACGGGTCCAAAATGGACTGCGAAGTAGGCACGGGGGTTTCTCCGATGATCTAGGCATATCGCTCTTTATATGTCTACCGAACTCGGCTAGCATCTTCCAAGCAAAAATACTACGCATAGAGAAAGCCTGCGAAGTTCTATTAGAAAACCACGAGAATATACATACATTAACGGATAGCCAGGCGGCGCTCTTGGCCTTACCTTCACCCATGACAAATTCCAGTATAGTTCACAACTGCAAGAAAGCACTAAGCTCAACAAAAGACAAACTCCAACTAGACTTGATCTGGGTTCCCGGCCGCAGGAACATTTTCGGTAACGAAAAAGCAGACGAGTTGGCAAAGGCAGGAGCTTTCCTCAACGAATCCGAGGCGGAGCTAATACCAAGCCCGCTAGGATCGATCAAAGGAGAGATCAATAGACAATTTCAACAAGTTGCAAATAACAGGTGGAAAAACATTACAAAATGCGTCATAACTAAACAATTATGGCCAACATATGACAGGAAAAGAACCAACGACTTATTAAATAGGTCAAGAAAAAGTATTTACAGAGTAACATGCGTCCAAAATGGGTATGCCCTACAACGACATCTGCCGTGGCTGCGGAGTAGCAGGGAACAAGGAAACACTTTCCACTTTCTCTGCGAATGCCCAACTCTAGCACAGATCCGGCACAAAACACTCGAAATTCACCAAGCACCAAACCTTGAATGGATTTCTACTAAAAGCATATCGGACATAAGTAGTTTCATCGAAAACCTCAAAAGAGAGAAGGTGAAACGTAATAGCAGATACAGGAGGTTCTACAAATAGTGTATCAAAATGGCACATCAAGTGCTAATTGAACAGATAACTTATTTCGACTTGAATATTGTGCATATCAAACTAGATATAGTAACTAAAAAAACTATACTGAAATTGCTAAGACTCTAAATATACTAAAAAACGCATAGTTTACATTGCTAATCAATATTTGGGACTGCGAAAGCTCTGTGCAAAGTGGATGTCACGGTAACTCACAAATAATCAAATATAATGAAAACGAATTTGAATTTTTCCTCGAATTGTTTACATATTCACTGAATTCTCCAAGTCTGGTCCACAGGCACTGAGATTCAGGAGCTCAAAATAAAATAAAATGAAAAATTCATATAGCCTGAGGCTTATTTTCTAACGAACCACAAAACATACAAGTATATTGAAAAATCACCATAATTGGTTTATTGCTCTGATGGCAACTGTGCTGAAAAATTCAATCGTATTTCGTTAAAAAATCGCGTTTGTCTGAAATTAACTTTTTCGCCTGCCTGTTACTTATGTATGTAATGAAACTACCATACATCGCGAAACAAACTAAGATTTTTTTCATCACTTATTTTTAAAGTTAAACATTTAGAAAAAAAAGATTGAAATAAAATACACCCATCTTTAGGCAATATATTGTTGCGAGAGCAAAAAAAGTAAGTTGCGGTTCAACATGTTGTAAACATTATTACATTCCTTAGTTTTGAAGTCCTTGAGTAACAGATTGGTCACGATGACTTAAAACCGATTTTTCGAAATCTACACGCAGGGAAAAAATTAAAAATATTTTTGATGTTGCCCGGTAATTTTTTAACAAGTTGCACATGTTACTTCACCGAAAATGTCTCGAAATGTATTGATATGTGTAATCATTATGTTAATAAAATATATTAATTTCTTTTCAAAGAAGAATTTACAACTGGAAAATTTAAAATAGCCCACTGTTGCTATAATATTTACCACAAAAAAATTTCAAAAAGTTAGCAAATAAGAATAAGTAAGTGTTAAGTAAACATTTTTACAAATTTGTGTCTTCTTCAAGCTAAAATTATATAATAAATAAAGTGTGGCAAAAACTACTAAATAAATATGATAATGGAATATTTGTTTTGCGAAATAAAAGTTAAAAGCTAGGACACAGAAACTTGACTAAACACCCTTTAGAGGTACCAACCATTTTCGAATTCCAAAAGCTGTGCATAGTATTATCAAATAAGCCTCAAATTTGGTCCAAACAATTTTGCTTGTAAAATTTCCTTAAATAATTCCATCAATTAAAAAAAAAATCGTGCGACTAAGATTTAGAAAAATGAAAATTTTTGTATATTTAAAATAAATTATTATTTTAGGCTCCACTGTAGCCAAACGCCTACAACTTCGATGAACAATAACCAGCGTTGAATAAAAATAAATAATTTTTGTTGTTTTTTATGACAATGTTAAGCTATTGTTACAGTAAAGTTGTTTTTGCTTTCGTGTCCATAAAAGTTATTTTTCACATCATCGCATAGCGAGTTCTAATATTTTTAGCATAAAATTTCGCGGATGATTTGATTTCCAAAGCACGCTCGTTAACTGTTTATGCCACCGCCTCATTTTACGCCGCGCATGTTTCAATTGTTGTTGCTAGAATTCTTTGGTAGCACTTCTTACCGCACATGGCAGCAACACTTGCTGCTAGTTATTGTTATTGTGCTCATGAGCGTACGAGTACGTAATAAGTTATAGAATAAATTTATTAATTTGTATTGATTTGTTTTTCTGCTTTATCCGGTTTTTAGAGTTATTCAATACTTATGTATGTATGTATGTACTTATATTTATTCTGTATTATGTATAGTTAGTATATACATACATATGTAAAGACACTTTGTATGCACTTAGCGTGTATTATTACTTTTCAAGTTCACTTCGCGTCGGTCCAAACTGAGCTAAGCTCTCAGCTTAGCCGAGCAAGATCGTACTGAGCTGGGTGAACTAAGCGATGGGCGTTTTTCATATTTGAATAACTACGTCTATGTCAGTATGTATGTATGTATGAAGGCTGCAAATTAGTTCAGAGAGACGCGCGGGCGCTGAATTGCAACAATGCGCCACAGCAATTAGCGCAAAATACACGTTGTTTGCCGATATTGACCGACCGTTAGCGACAGGTGATCTTACAATAATTAAAAAAGCTGTCGGTCAGTATTAATTCTCGTACATATTTTGATACAAAAATTCATTAAAATTTTGTGGCAAGTTATAGGTTTCTGCATATATTTTTAGAAAACGCATAGTTTGGAATTTAGTAAAATTAAATTGTAAAAAAAATCAAATAAAAAAAATTAAAAATTGAAAACCCCAAAAAAAGGAAATATATAAAAAAATATAAATAAAAAAATTTAAAACAAATTTTAAAGAGTTTATCATCTTGATATTTTTTTTGCATAGAAGGTTGAAAAAAATAATTTTTTTTTTGGAATTCATTAAAAATTTGTGTAAAAAAATATGAAGCAATAAAAATAAGTTTAAAAAAATTTCAGTTTCATTAAAAGAATATGAAGTGATAATAAAAATAGTTTTTAACTATTTGAAATAAAATAAATATAAATAACATTTTTTATAAAAAAAATAATTATATATGAAAAAATTAAAAAAAAAAATATAAAATATATACATATATTCAAAATATTTCAAAATATATGTATTTTACATTATAGTTTTTATTATTTTGGAAATTTCTTTTAAATAAAGGTTTAGAAAAATTAGTATTTGTTGAAATTCATTAAAATTTTTTGTAAAAAAAATATTAAGTACAAAAAAACTAAATAATTTACATAAAACTAACTTTTCAAAATTTTTTAAATTCAAAATATAATATATTAAAAAAATATGATATGTTTAAAAAAAAATACTTTTAACTCTTTGAAAAAAAAATTGTCAGTAAACATAAACAATACTTTTTTTATAAAAAAAATTTAATGTGAATAAATAAGAGAATAAAAAATATATAAGAAATAAAGAAAAATGATATAGAGTTTTTATGATTTTGAAAATGTTTTTCAATTGTGGTTTAAAGAAATTAATATTTTTTGTAAAAAAATATAAACTGCAAGAAAAAAACTAAATAATTTGCATAAAACAATCATAAAAAAATCAAATTCAATAAAAAAAAACATAAAATGATTTAAAAAATAAAAAAAAAAGTTTTCAAATTTGAAAACAAAGTGTCAGTAATAAAAAACAAAAATTTTTATAAAAAAAAATTATTATAAATTAAATAAATATTAAACAAGTAATTTAATTTATTTGTAGGTACATAAAACAAATATATATATATTTTTTTTCTTTTTATTGCTTAAAAAATCGTTTCTTTCAAGAAATATAAACAACAACAATCAACAATACATAAGCTTGTTAGTAAAATATTAAAATTGTATAAACAATTGAAAAAATCTCTACTCACCACTTCTTTATCAGCGTCGCTATCCCTTCTGGGTTTCTTCAACAATTGCTTGGTTGTTACATCTTCGTCTCCAAACTTTGTTGTTTTCAAAATGCTGTTGATTTTCGATTTATCGTTGCTGTTCATTGTGTTTCACTAACAACACAACACGAAATAATTTTGTTGCACTAATGATTTTCTTTTGCCGTATTTTTAATTCACTTTTATACACGATCATTGGTTTTGCTTCAAGCGCTGCATATTTTTAGGCACTTCATTACAAGATGTATAATTCACATACATACACAAATGATCTTTTGAAGCTTATCGATTTGGCGCTAAACTTTTGTGTTTTCACTGGCTTACAATGCACTTGTTTCTTTGTTGTTTCATTTCATACTGCTGGTTTATGAATGTTGTTGTTTTTGATGACGCTAAAGAGAATTAGTTTCCAAGAAGTTATTAAACGTTAGTTGAAGTGGAAATAAACGGAAATACTTGTCGTTTGTTAAGATAGATTTACATTGTGTGAGTAATCTAATATACAAAACAAAATAAATTAATAAAAAATACAAGGTGAGTCTAGAGTTATAAACATCTAAATCAGTAGAGTAAGTGGAATGGAAATTTAGTTCTGTTTAGCCATCAATATGTTTCTTTTAGCTTTTGCTAAGTCAACTTGACAACAGCAAACCCACAATTCAAGAACTTTTTACTAAACAAATTTCATTACATTATCTTGAAGCACCAGTACGAGTAAAGCCGATAATTCCCACTCCAATTAAGAAACGAAGAAAAGCAATCTGATTTCCGAGAAAACTTGTTATTAATTTTCATATTTCCTTATCCGTTTTAACTTTTCTCCCCCCTGAGTGGGGAAAATTATTTAGAGAACCGCTATGCTTTCGAAATGCAAACATATTTATATTAATGTCCGCTAAAAATTATTATATTAATATAGCATGAAATTCTGTATCGTGCGTTCTGATCAACTCAATATATCAATAAATAAAACACTAGACTACTGAACCGATTTAGAAAACACTGTGACACACTGTGTCCAGTTAGATCTAACTTAAAAGATTGAATAGTTTATATCTCAATTATATTAAATGTAAAACTATTCATAAGAAAAACATATGCATACATCTCTAAACATAAGCAATCATTTTCAAATTTAAACCTCCAGTACAATCCATTTGACTCTTAGATTGGCAATAACAGTTTCGCCTTTATTCATAACTAATAATTTCACTGTATTCAATAATTTAATATAATAGTATTTAATATATATATATGGGCCATTCCATCAATTGGCGACATGGTTTTGTACCCGTGGTTCTCCGATTTTGACGAAACTTTAGAATATCATAATATAGACTAAAATAAGAATATCTGTAAACTTTTTAGTGGCCAAACTTGCTTCATTGTTTTTTGGCGCGCACTTCAAATTGAGATCAAACAAAAATAACTTTTTCTTTTATTTTTTAACGACCTCAAAATTTAGTGAAAAAAATTTTGAAGTTATCCATTTTTATGTAAAAAAAACATCATCTTTCTGAAAAAAATATTTTCAAAATCTAAAAAAAAATTCAAATTCCAAAAAAACCATGTTTTTCCAAAAATCCCGCTTTTTGTGCCTTCCCCCACTTTTTTTTCAAAATTGACATTATTTTTCGATTCCTCGTTAAATTTTACATAAGAATCAGTGTTCAAAAATATGGGACTCTGATCCCATGAACAGCAAAAAAAATTCAAATTTGACGATCAAAATCCATAAAAAGAACATTATTTTCCAAAAAATCCGGTTTTTTGTGCTTTTCCACCAACTTTTTTTCAAAATTGACTTTTTATATATATATATCAAAGCCATAACAAGGCGACGGAGAGTCTATTAGTTAAATTATATAGTTTGAACTAAAGTATCACGGTCAAAAAAACTTTTCAAACTGTTCTTTAAACCAAAACATTTTAAGGTTACCATTAATTGAAAACGTCAGGGTTGAACAATGTACTACTGTTGGCAAAATATAGTTAGACTTTTTAATTTAAATTTCGCGCGAAAATCCATTAGTAGAAGTAATTTTTTTTCTATATTGGTATAACGGTCAGTGACATCTGCATACGCTTGTCTATCTGAAGTACCTAAAGTGCATTCGGCGATGTTTACGATGAGTGAAATTATTCGATGAAGAAGTTCCATTAATTTTAGTGTGCAGAACAAAATTTCTTATGCCGAAACGTTCAGAATGTTAGAAGAGTCTTTCGGCGATAATTATTTGTCGCAAGCAAGTGTTTTTGATTGGTAAAAATTCTTCCAAGAGCTTGAGAATCGACAATTAACAATCAGAGATCTTACTGGCATCGTTGGAATATCGGAATGATCGCTGAAAACTATTTCGAATCGATCATTTGGGCCTAAGAAAAGTGAAAGTACAATTGGTTCCAAAAGCACTCAAATTTTTGGAAAAACAGCGTCGCGTTAACGTCCGCGAAACAATGCTTTCCGACAACTAGGATGTCATGAAATGTAAATATTACTGGCGATGAGTCTTGGATCTATGCTTACGACCCAGAAACAGACGATCAATCGGCCGAAATCGTGGCAAGAGAGAGGAGAAGCCGAAAAAACCTCGTCAAAGCACGTCGAAAATTAAGTTTATGTTGACAGCTTTCTTCGATTATGGAAGTGTAGTGCACTCCGAATTTTGAACGGCCAAACTGTTAACAAGGAATACTATTCGTGTGGTTGCGTCGCTCGCACGAAGCTGTTCGTAAAAAGAGGCCGACAACTCTTGGTTTATCACCACGATAACGAATGAGTTTTTCGAAAAATTTTGAACCACTATCGTGCCGCAACCACCACACTCGTCTGATTTAGCTCAGTGTGACTTCTGGCTATTCAGCAAACTCAAACGACCGCTCCGGGGAAACCTTTTGAGTCAATTGAAGCCATTAAACGTGAATCGCTACGAACATTGAATTTTATTTCAAGAAAAGACTTCAACAAGTGTTTCAAGGATTGGAAGAAGGTTGAACAAGTTTATTGGGGCCAAAGGGATTATTTTGAGGGGGACGACATAGATTTTGAATAATAAATTATGTCTTACTTTTTTTGCTTATATTAGATTATAAAAAACCGCGTCAAACTTAAAGTTCAAAACCAATTTCTTTAATGTTTACGACTGATCTATATAACCGTTTTAAATACCGAATACTTTAAGCCCAAAAAAATGATTGCCACTTATTTCCAATTTTCATGCCAAATAAGTTCAAAAAAGCTAAAATTCAAACTTTTTATAAGGGTTGCCAACGAAGCTTTTAATGTTATCAACAGTTTTTGCATTGGGTTTTTTATGACATGAACCATTCATATAACTGTTGGTCAAGGGTATTATTAAAAAAAACAATTACCCTTTTATGTCTTTTTAACTTATGAATATCTCGTATACTTATTCTACTGATCGATTCATTTGAAGAAATTTTTTCCTTTGGGTTTATGATCTCTTAAAAATCAGTCCATAAATTACCTCCAACAATTTTGAGATGAGAGTTCTCTCAGTTGTTTATAGGCGATTTATATGTAGTGTTGAGGTGATTTTAACAGTTGTTAAAATGTTAATGTAGTTTCTCAGGCAAAGTTTTTAGTTCCTCAAAGATGATTTGAAATTCCATGAATCACTGTTGTAAACATTCTCTGGATATTTTTACAATACTACTAAATACATACCTACATAATCGCGTACAACTGTTGATGAGTATGCAAATTTCTATAGACTAATTGAGTGTCTAAAACACGTTTTGTACAATGACTTAATAATGTACCGTTATTTTTTTTTTATACATTTAAACAAACGCCTAGCGCCAATCGTGCCACAGACGACCTAAGCAGTTATGTGGGTATGTAGGTGAGTATTCGCTACAAATTACCTTCAACTAAATTTATTTTGCCAACTCATTGATGCGCACAAATTGACGTAACTGTGTGTATTTTGCACGCTGTCAAGCAACAACAATAAGCACTAAAGCAAAACAACAACTTTTAAGTTTCAGTTTTAAAAATCAACAATGCGGAATGCCATAAGACACTCCCACCTGCCAACTTAAAAAGTACACGCAGAGCCATCAACTAAATACGCATGCGCGGATGCGCAAAAATGAAGCGCAAACAATCATATACGAGTAGTTAGGTATGTCAGTACTTTTACTTAAGAGTGTTTGTGCGTACGCGTGTTATGCGTGGAAAAGAGTTTTTAGTAGTCAGTCGGTTGTTAGTGGCGTCGCGACATCAGCATTGACCCATTAATCTCAAGCATTTGTAGAAACATTTATTTGCCTAAGTAAGTGTGTGTGTGTGGCTATGTTTGCATTGCGTGCGCACACGCATTTGGTCAAGACGACAAAAAACAATAGCCATAAAAATGCAAACAACAAGCGCGTTCAACATAAGTGGCTTTGGAAAGCGCACAAAGCGTTTGTAAAACACATAAAGATTTTCTAAGCCGCGACTGGCCATCGATTGGTTTTGTTAAAAATAAAAATGAAAGAAAAAAACGTAGACTTCGGCTGTACCGGAGCTATAATACACTTCACAGGTGTGATTTCTTATATCGTAAAGGGTATAAAATGATCTTTAACTTGACGTAAGCGGCTATCTTTCCTCTCTTAACACTCTCCCCCCCTAAATCCACAGCGACCATATTTACAAACTGGACGAACTGGAGTAGAGACTTGACCTTAATATTGCAATGGATGGCATTAAGATTTCGACTGTCAATAAGCATACGATTTTAAGTGTGATTTTCGACAGACTATGTTCCTTCACTCCTCACGCAACTGCGATTATTACCAAAGTACAGAATCGCAAGGAAATCCTCAAGTCGCTAGCCGGCTGCACATGAGGAAAGGATAAAGAAACGTTGTTGGTAACTTACAAGGCAATCGGGCGGCTGGTCGTTAGCTCCGCCGTACCAATATGGTCGACTGGATGTAGTGAAACGCAGACGAGGACACTACAGAAATGTCAGAAGACTGAATTCCGAACTATGACAGGATGCCTATTGATCTCCCATCGAACACCTGCACAGTGAGGGCCGTATGCTTCCAGTTAAGAAGCATAATTAACTACTTTCCAAGAAGTTTCTGCAGGGATTATCCCTGCAATTACCCGTTTGGAGCGGAACCGCTCCCTAGGAACATTAAGAAGTCCTTGCTCAACTACGTTGACGACATAAAGCAATACACCGACCAGACTTCGGACGCAACAAACTTCAGACATGCACTGACCGTCATTCACAGTGGATCCTTTCCGACTCTTTCTCAGTGAATGGCGTACTTGGAGTCAAACGACCATCCATTGCAAACGAAGCGCTCGAGTTGCCGCGAGAATCGAGAGTGACCCAGCTTCGTTCTGGATACTCTTAAACTCTTATTTATCCAGAATAGACCCTGACATATCAAACATACATATGTCCAGCGTGCAATGAGTCCCCGCATGACAGAGGTGGCTTTGCATGCCCTGCTAACCCACAGCCTTCACCTTTTGATCCGGCCCGTCGAAACAGTACATTTCCTGGGCCTACCGTTGGATGACGTCGATGACAACTTATCTAATCTTTGCTATCCGTTACAACAACATCATCTTTATCTTGGTTTCTTGGCAGCTATATGTAATAGTGGTCCAAACTGAACAATATGTTCGGAGAGTGTAGCGCTATCTCGAACAATAATCCAAGCCAAATTTCATGAAGAAATCTTATCAAATAAAACAGTTTTCCAAACAAGAGTTTCATTTGGATCGGTCAGTCAGAATGACAGTTATATCCAATAATGGTCCGACAAATGAGCAGCTTCTTGGGAAGAAAAGCCGATGTGGCACCTTTCAGCTCAATATCTCATTGAGCTAGAGACAGGTGTACAAGGCTAAATTGAGTCAAAAAACCACGCTGATCTTATATATATACATTTTATAGTGTCTCCACGATTCCTTCGGGGCATTACACATTTGGTGCAAACTTAAGATACCCTATTCAGGGTATAAAAAATAAAATAAATTAAAATACCGAAAATTAACAAAAAAATAAATAAAAAATTAAAAATCGCGTTAAAGAACCGAAAATTAAATTTGAGCGCAAACAAAACCCAAAATTAAAGACAAAAAAGAAACCACAACGGCAGCAAAACAATCACTGAAAATGTCAACAAGCACGCTACAAAAAAGGCGTCGTCACTTGTCGCCAAAGCTTTGCTTTATTCAGCGCAGTGGTTTGACTTGTCGCTGTACTTGAATGTGTGCGACAGAGTTTGTTTTATCTGATGTTTGATTTTCCCTTAAAGGCTAAGTCCAAATAACCAGCTTTGAACTCAATCAAAGCTTCAGATTCTTGAAATTGCTGCAGCGGCCCACACACGCCTGCTGGTAGCCACCAAACCTGACAGCACGTCGGCCGACTGCCTTGCTCATTGCCTTAAGGGGTCGGCAATTTAGCTGTTTGCACTGTTCGGCTTGCGTTGAGTGACGAAAAGTATTGTGGTTAGATTCGTAATTCTATCTATAATTGGATCAATGGCTGCCAAAATAAAAAAAGAGACAAAAGTCGGGAAAGGTAAGTTTTGGGGAAACCCTAAATACTAGAAAAATTTAAGAAATATCTTTTTAAATGTCAAAATCGCGTTTTAGGGAATAATGTGTACTAAATACGATGCGGTTGTTTGATTTATTGTTTTAGACATAGATATTAGCAACCTGTTATGTTACGATAATGAAAAATTATTGGCCGATGTCATTAAGAGCTCACCTTATACAGTTCCTTTTTGCACAGTATAACCAACACGGCAGTATACATATAAATTAGGGCGATCCGATAAGTACTTTCATCACGATTTACAAGAAGTTACAAGATCACGTCATGGAAATATCTGTGGCTCGATGGGGTAGAGTTAACTACTAAAGAGGGTAAAAAAGGCCAGCGATGCTCCATATGCTTGTAAGAAGATGCGGGTTCAACGTAAGGCCTGTCACTTACTTTACGGTGCTTTGGTGTGGTGGACCGCTGTCAGTAAAATCTCATACTGGAAACCGTTGAAGCGAATACAGCGGCTCGCTGTCCTCTGCAGCGAGGTCAGCTGTAAGATAGAAGGCACCTGGTGAATTTTCCACAGAAAACTTTGAATACAGCTTGACAGGCGCAGGTGGACGAGACCCATCAACGGTACTTTCAACATCTAAACGGAAGGATCAAACATTGCTGATGGAATGGTCGCCGAGATCTATTGCATGGAGCTAGATTTCTAGCAACCCTTTACGCTGCCGAAATACTATTACTAATAAGTATCTTCCAGACAGAAGACTTTACGTTCAAGAAAACTGCTGCTGAGATAGCTAATATTGCAGGAAATGACGTAAAAAATATATACATCGATAGCCAAGCGGCAATTAAAGCAATAGTCTCACAACGCATTGAACCAGCCTTAGAAGTAGGAAGTGAGTAGATATTGTGAATAAGCGACTGCATATATATTGTGTTCCAGGCCACAATGGCGTTCCCGGAAAGAAATAGCTTATTAGATTGCCAAAAGTGCCATCTGCTTGACTACCAAGCCAATTCAGGAAATACTCAAGTCTCTAGAAATAATACACAATGAAATTTCCGAAAGGACTGACAGACGGATCAGTGTGTGATGGAATATCTAAAGACTATGAATCTTCAGCTCATATTATTAATGGCGCCTGTAGGCCAGTCAGTGGAATCTAACCTAACACGCCTTTTAAACCACAATAAAACAAAACAAAAAAAAACTTTTTTGGGAAGCCGCCATTTTGTCAAACATCAAAATTTTTGCCAGTCCTGCGATTTTTGCCCGTATTATTTTATAGTAGCAAAAATTTTTTTTGGGGTTTTTTGGATCTGAGATAATTTTAAGCAGAAAAAACCTTCTCACCGACAGACGCCTTTTTTCGGCACACGAAAAAAAGTCTTTAATAATAGTCAAATTTGAAGATACCTATATTAAGTAGTAGCTATGAAAACAGTAAACAGTTTTTTAAATAAATTTTGGTAAACTTTATTTTTAACAAAAGAAGACACATCCTAATGTTACCAATATAAAGCCATTGATATTGGATTGTAAATAAAGAAGCTCATAGGAAATGGTAGCAAAAACTGAAGTACATAAATAACACTAAAAAATATAAATAATAATCAATAACGAGAAATACAAGAGAATACAGAAGAATAGATATTATGCCATGCATAAAAAACAACCTTAATGACATAAAGAATAATGGAGAGCTTTGCGGACCATTTATAGATTCACACAAAAATATTTTTTTTTTCATAATTATTTTTGTATTAACAGTTGTTCGGTAACCACACATACACAACCGTGACCAAAGCCATATAAAGAGTAGTCTATATGCATACAAATATACACTCTATATAAAATACTACGAGTATGTATGTATGTATAAGAAAAATGTGAAACACGAATGAATACAGATATTCATGCATGTGTTTCGTTTGCCTATTTACATAAATACCCAATTGATTTCCATCGATTCTTCACACTTATTGTCAGACACAAATCAAAGTTATTTCTTTTATTTCCTGCGATTTTTTATTTTTTTGATTTTTGAATTTTTGTATATTGCTTTTTTCATCATTTTTATAATTTCTGGAATTCATATTTGTTTAATTTTTATTTTATTTCATTTTTTTGTTATTTATGTTGCCTTTTTTGTTAATGGGTTTTTGAACTCTGCGCTATTCAGACTAATCGATGTTTGCTGAAGTGAGGAAAAAATTCCAAATGACAAGAAAATATCAGCCTCATGTCTGATTTGTATTTGTATGTATTTACATATGTACATACGTGCGTATGGTATGTTGTAAATATTTTTTCTTTCTTTTGCAAATTGTGGATTTACTCATAACAACCATAAATTTTATGACGAAGTCTGATGGCATTAATTTCATTATTTTTTATCAAAATAAATATATACAAAAACAAACAATAATACCCTTCACAAATAGAGGAAATGTTTCCATATAAAGATTTGATTTTGATCAGTTGGTATGGCAGTAGATATTGTGGTATTGTTTAAAGCAACGCTATAATCTCCGAATAAATGTTTGAGATCGAATCACTATAGCATATACTTATATACTGGTCCATTTTCTAAAATTTCTTTGGAGATTTTTAAGAATAATTAATGCCAGATATCTTGTCAAATAAAGTAAATAAAAAAGCTTTCCATATAACGATTTGATTATAATGGGTTCATTTGTTTGGCAGCTATAACCTAAAGAGGTTCGATATTGGCGGTAATATTTCCAAAACTAGTTCGCTTAAATGCATACAGATGTACATGGCTAAAATCAACTCAATTCGTCAGCAGATCTTTCACTATATATTCAACCATGTATATTTCATGGGGTCTCCGACGGGTGTAACAAACTTAATACATCCTGTTCAGGGTATAAAAATGAACAAACGAAAAATGGTAAATGTAAAGCTTTTATGTTTCTAGAAATATCTCTTAAACAAAATTATTATTATTTTGTTAATTAAAACATTTCAAACTTTTGAGTTCTCTCAGGACTTATATACATCCATATGCACTAAGTACATCACATACCGATAGAAAATACATGATTTTGACACCTCCTGGCGGCCATGTTTGTGTAAAATTTTGTTCAGTAAAGTTTGCTTTTCGTCAGATCAAGTTTCAATATGGTACAACGCTTCAAAAATCTACAAATTCACATTCATCGAAAATCATCTTCTCAATGGTGCCCATTTGTGGTTTAATTATACCCCCGATATGGTATTAGAGGGCTTTATGGGAGCCGGTTTAAAAATTGTAGGATTGGTAAACAATTTTAATGAAATCACATATCACGTAACCCGACCGATCGACTACGACTAACTTTGGTATTATTCGCACATACTTTTGTCACAAATGAGAGAAATCGGACTGAAACCACGCCTACTTCTTGTATATTATTCTACTTGATAAAACTGTGCCATAATAATTCCTTTAAGGTATGCGGCCTTTTAACCAAAAATGCCCAAATCCAACTAAAACTTTTCAAACCCCCAGTTGACTTTTGACCGAAAATCTCGGTCAATGTATTGGATATACAATTGAAATGTAGAGAGAATTCTCTCCTGATAATAATAACTGTGTGTATCAAAAATGGGTTGAATCGGGTCAATACTTCCCTGAACCCCCATATACCTAATATAAAAGTTTTACGAACTTCCGGGTGGCTTTATGCTGGATATATCAGCCAATATTTGAGATATCTTAATGAAAATTAAAAAGCTTGTTTTACTCATAACAGGATTCCGAATGTCTGGTTAACGTTTTACATCTTAAGGCATTTTCCTGACTTTGATTCTTGGCAGTTGCAAGAGTATAAAATGTTCGGTTTCACCCGAATTTATCCTTTGACTGAAGACTGAGCTGTTATATGTTGATGGGTAACTTAAGATGGTATTCTAGCCTAGAAACTTAAAAAATCCAAATCTCAAATTATTTTCAAAGTTATAGCCATTTTAGTGACATGGCAACTAGACCGGTTGAGCGAGTATCGTATAACGTAAAACTTTAAAAGCGTTTTTCTCAAAACTCCTTATAATATTTTTTTTATTAATTGTTGAAAAAAGCTCAAAACTCGAGCCTCTAGACTAGAATACCCCCTTAAACTGTCCACCATTGATAAATAGTAATTCAAAATAATATATATTTAAATAAAAAGTAATATTTAAAATAATAAAAATTTGTTGAAATTGGCATTCCACAATCACATTCCAGCACAAACAGTACATTCAATTGCAAGTATATTTGGCTTTAGTTATTTCATTATTAAGCTCATTAGCCTAATGAATTATTAATGCACTGGGAGGTGTTTGAACTGCCTGTGTAGCCCAAACACGCTTACTTTTGTTTTATTTCGATCTTTTTAGTGGAATTATTTTCATTCATGAACAAGTGAGTAATGCGAGTATGCTTGTTAGCAACAAGGCGGTGAGCGCTTTTAGATAACGATAAGTCAATCAGACACGACAAAAAGTTTCAAGTAAGCATGTAGATATGTATATTAATAGATATACATATATACCCAGATTTACGCTCATTCATTCGGCATACTAATTTACGATTTGTAATGTAATACGAGCTAATAAACAAGTCCATTGATGCTTTATTGAACCAACTACGGTACGCGTGCGCATTAAAACGCATTAAAACAACCGCATTAAAATCAAGGTCATTACATGAATACCCGCATAAACATATGTATGTATGTATATGTGGCATGCGCATATACAGACAAACAAGTAGTCAACTTTAGTCACAAAACATCAACAGTGGAAATGACAATCACGTCTGTCTCACCAACAATCCACAACCGGCATTGGCACTGGCACCACCGTCAGCGGTTGGCCGTCAATCGAGTCAATCGGCGCTTGCATACACTTACATATGCACATGTATGTACAGGTGTATGTATGTAAATAGGTATTCCAAATGCATATGGAAATGGAAGTCGCCTATGCGTCCCATAAATGGCATTGATATTGACAGTTGGGAGCGACCGTCGCGCACGCCGCGCCACGTATGGAATAAATCAGCGAACAGCTGTGGCAGCCCTATTGTTATTTAATCATGACGGAATATATACATACTCTAAATATATGTATATAATATTTGTGAGCTATTTGCGTGCAAGTGGGCGTTTTCTAAGGAAAAGTGCGTTGAGTCGGCCTTAGAAGGCATTTTGTGTGCGCGTATATATGTATGACTGTCCATATATGAGTACTGTGAGTCTAAAAATACTTTTCGAAAATTTACGAATTATTTAGATTTATTTTGTTTTTGTAAATATTATAGCACGCAAAAATAGCTTGTCGATCATAGGAGCGAACGAGTTTCAACAGAGAGTCTGTTGAAAACAAAAAATTATTTAGATTTTTCTAATTTATTATAGAGCTCAGCATAAGAAGGACAAACTCTTCTCCTTCTTTCCATAAATTAGTGATTCTGATGGTGTACCTATAAAATTGATTGGGAAAGCTACCTGCGTTATTCCCTGCCATCACCAGTGGTCTTTTAAATTTGGGTTATTTCCACTCACCATCCAATAATTAGAAGTTTGAAATGATTCATCGATTTATATAGGATTAGATCGGCAACAGAATCACCAAGTAAAGCCTGGAGCTGGATGTAGTGAAAGTTGGCAGGCTCGATTCCTTTTTCTTCACCTTCAATACCGATACAATATATAAAAGTAATAAAATTCTGCTAAACTTGTTCCCAATGTGTAAGCATCGCATATGTGCCACTTATCAAAGAAATGCCACAATATTAGTTTTTTTGGGTACAGTGGTGCACTGGTTTAACTTTAATTATGGTTCCGTACATATTATTGACCGTAAAATGCAATCATATACGAGTATAAGATATTTGTAAGTAGACAAGAATTCCCAGATCTATCTTAAAGAATGTGTGATGGCTGTGGCTATGCCCGGGTTTTTTAAACTGAAATAGGCTGGCAAAATACAGTAAGCCTCAACACAAAAAACCCTTACAAACCTATATCCGAAACTAGTATTTGCCGTATCAACTTCATATTTTCGGAGAATATTTTCAAATACATATGTGTACACATTCAATAAAATAAGCAAAAAAATACAATATATATTCTGAAATTCCCAAATGGATATACATAATTCCTTAAGGATTACTGAGGTTTACGGGTTAAAAAAAAACGATTTTTTTGTGGTCTTACTAAATTCTATAACACCTCTTAAATACTTTACTAAATTTTCAAGTTAATCCGAGTAATAGTTACGGAGATATAGCCTTGAGAACGTGTACGCTCGAGGCTAGCTGGGCTTAAGTGCGGCAGCTTTAAACGTATTTTTCTCTAAACTGTGTTTTTGAAGTCGGTGGGCAAGATTTCTGGAGAACTACTCAACCGATTTTTGAGATACAATTCTTAAAGACTTGGACGAAGGATTTTTTTTCGATAACAGCTATTTGTAACACTTTTTTTGTAAAAAATATCTGCTAAAAATCTAAATTTCAGTTTTTTTCCTTCGTTAAAGTTCTAAGTTATGGTTTTAACTAAAAAACACATATTTTTTCACTTTGGATGATAATTTAAGGTGTTATCCTTTCATATCTCTTTCCCGAGGGGTCACCGGAAATGGCGTCAATGGCCGAGTTTAAAATATGCTTCTACAAAAATTTCGGAATTTCTTTGTTAATAGTGTATGATTGTCACAATAAAAATTCTAATAAAATACTTCATTTTTTTTTTATATGAGAAGGATTTTTTTGAAAAAGGCTGCTTTTTACCTGAGGAATCCCATGTAACCCCTTAAATAGGCTGACAAAATACAGTAAGCTTCAAAACTTTGCAAATAAACCCATATTTGAAACTATTTGCCAGTTCATCTTCAAATTTTTAGAGAATTTGTTAAAATATGTGTATGTACTATGTACATTCATTTATGTGAATACATACATATAAGCAAAGAATGTATTTTTTGAAATTCATAGACCTCAGTTTTTCATATACAAAATTCGAAAACAAGATATTCGTTTCTTTAAATCACTTTCTTTTTATCTATAATATAAAAACGATATTGAGCTACAGATGCGGTATAAAGTGAATCGGAAGTTCGAAGATATTTTTGTTATATACTATATATGTGAAGCTTTGAATCGATTTTAGCCATTTTTGACAAAAAAAAATAAAATTTAGAGTTTGATAATTTTTGAGCTTAAATACGTAGAGGACACTATTTGTGCAAAGTTTTACTCGAATAACTTTATTGATGATGGATTTGTACACTGTAAAGTGAAAGAATTCGATGGAACTTCGAAGTTTGTTATATGGGAAGTAGATAATAAAATATATGTAAATAATAGGATAACCTAACACACTAAATTTGGTTGAAATTGATCAAATAGTTCCCGAGATATCGAATTTCATCTAATTTTTACACCGGCTCCAACAAATCCCTTACTTGGCATCCTGGTTTTGAAATTTAATGCGAAGGACTTATTTATTCAGTGAGTTATCGCACTTTGGTAGTTTTCAACATAGGTGAGTATTGAGCGTGGTTATTTTTTGATAACTCATTTTCACAGCGGGTGCAGAAAAGACTTTAAATCAGCAAGTTCGGTTGAGTAGAGTGGTTTGGACAATATCTACATTTAACCATTTAAAATGCGAGTTCGCGGCCATTTTACAGGTGCCTCTTGCTTCTGCGATCCCCTATACTGAAACACAGTGCTATATCTTAAAAATATTATTTCCCTAATTCAATATTCTTATTGTGCCACCCTTTATATCTAAAAATGTTAGAAAAGTTGATGCATAGCAATTATAATATCTTCAATTGAAATTTTTCAATCACTAACAGCATCGAAATGTAAGTTTATATGGTATGTACCTGTTACAAATCAACTGGAGCAAAGTTCCAGGTAAGCGATCGCATTGGTGTTATTATTGCTATTAAAAAGTAATTACAACAACAAAACTAGTTAAAACTAAAGTTGTTTTGACATTTCAGGTTCAGTTAGAAAATTATTTACAAATGAATCGTCGCAATTACATAAGCACCCACGCACACAACCATGCACCTGTGACTGTTTTTACTGAGACAGCTATAGAAACAAGTGGTTTTTCAATACCATATATAAATATAGTCATAATAGTCCATCTAAATCTGCAACCAACAGTATTCTAACGTATATCAGAATGAGAAACAAATAGAACGATTTTAGAAAATTAGTGTGAAAGTTTAAAGATAGAGGGGGAAGTGGTCGTCATGACTTATCTCCAATATATAATTTTCTTTGAGCACATATTAAAAGGAAAGTTTTTAAAAACGGTACAATATCTTTTCTTGAAATGTATATTATGACAATACATGGTCATTCCATCAATAATTCACATTAAAATTTTAATTTTGTGTCGAAATATAAAAATACCTACCCCATAATTTGCCTCAGAGAGCACTAGAAAAATACCCAAAGTTTAATTAAATCCTGGAAAAAAGTTGTTAAAAATGTACCTTCAGCTCTATATCAAAAATTTCAGACCTTTTGGTTTTCAGCACTTATTCAGCTTTGGAAGCGGATAGCCGGATAAATTGCTGAAAGCCTAGGCGCTTGGTGACCTATATATAAGTTTCAAGTCAAAACAATATATGCTCTGGGATCGTGACGCTTTGGAGGCACCTTTTAGAATTGCCTCCAGCAGTTTTAATAGCTTTTAAGAAATATACATAAAGTTGTAAATAAGTACAACACAACAACAACAAAACTAAATGAAACCATATTCTAACCGCAACAAATTATTAGCAAATGAAAAAGGAGCGCTAAAACAAGCTCGCACTGAAACGAATTCACTAAGCTAAGCGCGTTACGCCCACTCTGCTACCGATTACATACTAAAGCACTAAAAAGCAACAAAAAATGTATACAGCATAGGCGCAAAATAATAATATTAAAAACTAACAACAAGCAAACTCTAAAAATATAAGCATAACCAGTAAGGAAGGGCTAAGTTCGGTTTAACCGAACATTTTATACTCTTGCAAGCCAGGCGAAATAACTTAAGGTGTAAGACATCAACCAGAGGATCGTAATCTAAGCAATTTTATATATACATATACTATACATAACTCATACACTGACTGAAATAAGGTATATTAGAAAAACAAAATCGTTATATGCAGTTGGAGTAGTATCAACCCGATTTTATCTATTTTTACTCATCCCATATACTACTTCAAGGTGGTTCCTAAGTAAACAGGACTTTAAGCAGAAAAAAAAGAATAAATGAATTTTTCGTAAATCAATTTATTTTATTCAATACAGCTTTTTGCACGGTCCAAAAGCATGTCGAACGAGTGTTTTAGCTCTTTGGCCGGTATGGCCACTAGTATGCCGGTGCAAGCTTTTTGAATAGCCTCTACGTCTGCATAACGCTTTCTTTTAATAGGCAAATGCGTTTTTCTGAAAAGGAAGAAGTCACATGGTGTCATATCAGGTGAATACGGGTAGTGGTTAATGGTTAATATGTGATTTTTTGGTCAAATAATCGTCCTTTGAATGTTGGATTCTGAACAATTTTTGGTCGTCAATCAATTTGTGCGGAACAAACCGTACACATACCTTTCCTAAGCCCAAATGTTCGGTAAAAATGCGATAAATCGATGTTTTGGAGACGTTCAATTCCATTTCCATGAATTTCAATGATGATTTCGGCTGATTTTTGATGAATTCAAGCACAGTTTCTATGGAATTTCCGGGGAACACGGATTTTGATTGGGATTGATGTTGATCGTCATTTATGTCCTCACGACCACTTTGAAAACGTTGAAACCACTCGTGCACTCTGCTATGGGATAGGCAATCGTCGCCATAAACTTGTTTCATCAATTGAAACATTTTTGTAAAAGTCTTACCAATTTGAAAATAAAGTTTTGTTCGAAGCTCATTTTCGCACCGATAACACAAACATACTGACACTTAAAACGCAATAACTTCACTTCCAATCGATGAAAATGCCATGAAGACAATCGATAAAGATAGCAGACTAACGCACCAGTCGACATATAGATGGCGCCACCAGGGGCGCTAGATTCAACAAGTCCTGTTTACTTTGGAACCACCTTTTATTTACATTATAGGGTGGTGCCATGACCAATTTTTTTATATTTTTTGCCCACCGGTGTCCCTTGCTGCTGCGATCCCCTCTGCCAAATAAAATATTTATATCTTAATTTAGTGCTTGTTATGGTATTTCATAGATTTTGTGGGCGTGGCAGTTGTTCGATTATGTATGTATATATATATAACCTTATATCTATCTCGTTTAGGTTCAGGTAATACGATGAACAAAACTGTTACACTCTGTAGCAACATGTTGCAAGAGTATAATAAATCACAAGCAACTAAAAAAGTTGGAGGAAAATACACTTAACTCAAACTTAAGCGCCCAACTAATAAATGAATGAACACAAAACTTGCTTTGAGTTGTCGAGTTGTATGAATGACAGTCAAACAATCGAAAAAAACGCAATCAACGCTCGAAAAGGAAACGATCATCGGCTATCCCGTTGTAAGCGTAGAAAATTGGGTCGACAATCAAAAGACAAAAGAAACGAACTCGATTTGGCACACAAGCGAAAAGCAACAATAAAAACCACGCAGAAGAAAAAAAGCTTAACAACTGACTCGCATAAACTGCCAATCAGGCAGCTAGTCAATCAGTGGGCAACAAGCTACCGTCGCTGACCACACGAGCCAACCATACTAATGCGCGCACCGCACGCAACGAATTGACGTACCGCGTGTTGGCGGCGCATGCGCAAGCGCATATGTGGGCTGCCGGCAATGTTAGTGGCGGCGCTCACCCGCGCCAATTTGCAATTTAATGACTGCGTCGCACTGGCTTCAGCGTTCTTCGTTTTTTCACTTAATTGTGTGCTGAACTTCGTCACTCAAGCGCTGGCGGCGCATTACACCGTTACGCAGCGCGTTAAGTGAGTTGAGCGTGCGCGCGTAAATAAGCAGCGTAATTGTTGTGAGCCACTAAAGCTTGCGCGTATTGGATTTGCGCATGCGCGCTGGAAGCAGGTTTGTAACGATGACGACAGCCGCAATCAGCGGCCACTCGATATCTGGCTTGCGCTGGGAGCAAGCAAGCAGCGCGCCGAGCTGTTTTAGTTTTTCTCACATTGGCGCATGCAATTTAATTTACGAATTTGTGCATTTTTCCATTTTTTCGATTCAATTTAAATTTCTTTGCATCAGGCATGCGCTGCGCGGACCACTTTGGTGCGAATATTTTCCAAAACCAAACATGTTATTCAAATTGAGTGCGGTAATTTGGATTTTTGTTTGTTTGTTGTTTTTGTATTGCAGCGAGTTACAAGCGAGTATCGCTGCCAGACGAACAGATGTTTGGAAAAATTGTAATTTTCACGCTTCGGCGCAACCGCCAGTCAATAAACTGCCCGCATTGTACTAGCAACATTGCAACAAAACATTAGAACAACAAAAAAAATGGTCACAAATTGTAATGCAAAATAAAACGCCAATAATAGCTGATGCTCGTTTACACAGGTGCGCGCTCAAAGGGCCGCCGTTACACTTAGTACGCCATACCACGCCCCACACCGCATCGCTCAGCAACACACGCGCATCGTTGCCTGTATTTGGCGACAGCGTTCCACTTGTTGTGCTGCACTTTGCGGCGCGGCGTGCGGTCGGCGGAGGCAATGATGCGAAAAAATCGCGTTAATTGGTTTCACTTTTTTCCAGCGCTCTCTCGGGCGCGTGCAAGCGCTCAAGTTAAACAAGTCGATCGCGACGATTCGATTTCGATTCGATCTGCAGTTTGCCGTTTGACTAAGTTCGTGAGGTTTGCTGTTCGATTGTGTGTTGTTTTTTTCATTCTTGACTCATTACTCATCCGTCAAAGCAGTGCACTATAAGCACACCGAAATGTTGTTGGTTTAAGTGAAAAATTAAAAAAATATAATAAGTGCTCATGTTTTTTTTTTTCACTGTTGTCATATAACTGCTTACATAAGATCGTTGCATGCCTTTTGACATAGTAATTATAATGCTTTAATTGTACTCGACTTTGCAAACTGGAGTGATTACTTGCGCATTGTATACTGTGTATTGTTAATGGAATTGGTTAATAATCGCATCGCAATTTAATTGTAATTTAATGAAATTTCTTGTGCCAATTATTCGATGTAATTAAAAAGCATGAAAAATTCATCACAATTTATTTTTATTAGCCCTTAAAATTTAATTAAATTAAATTTTGAATTAATTTATAATTAAATATATAATTAACGTATAAAAATGTTAATGCAAAATATTAATTAAATAAAAATTTGTTATATTTAATTAATTAAATAAAAATTACCTAATAATTAGAGATTTTAATAATAGTTATAACATATAATAATTTTAATTAATTTAATTTATTTTTAATAATTAAAGTGAAAAAAATTCAGAGAGAATTTTATTCCTGAAATAATTAACATATTAAAATATTAATTAGCCAAAATTTGTTATACTTAATTAATAAAAAAATTTTAACTAATAGTTATTATCTATTATTTTAATTTTTAAGTAAATTTTAATTTAACTTTATTATTTAAAAATTGATTATAATGAAACCTGTTCGTTGATTTTTTAATTATAACTAAATTTATGCTTTGACTTATTAATTTTTTTTTATTTTTTTCGATTTTAATTTTTAATTTTTTTTTAATTTAACTAATTTTTATTTTACTTATAAGCAATTTTTGTACACATTTAAAATATTTTTTTTTTTTTTTTTAATTTGTAAAAGTATAAATCTGTTCGTTTATTTAATTATTTTTTTGGAACAAATATATTTCAATTACATATTTAGAGATTATAAATATTTTTTGCATATTCTATATTATAATTTATTTTAGTTCAAATCTATTAGTTAATGAAGTATAACAAATTTTTATTAATTAGTAATTTCAGTTAAATTTTTATTAAATTCTAGATCTTAATTGTAATTAATTAATTAAAAAAATAAATTTAATTTAATTTTAGTAGTTAATAAAAATTGATTATGTTAAATTTTTGTTGATGTTCAATTACATCGAATACATGGGCATCATTAGCTAAATTATTTTCAATTTGCTTTAATTAATAAAAAAAGTGTTAAATTAAGCATTTTTATAAATTTAATGTAAATAAACTTTAATTATGATTAACTTTTAAATAAAAAATTTACCTTAAACTTTAATTAAGAAAATTAATAATTATAATTAATTTTTTAATTAATATTTAATTTATTTTTTTTTTTAATTAATAAAATGTAATTAATTAAAATTAATTTTTTAATTAATATTTAATTAATTTATTTTTTTAAATTAATAATTTAGATAATTTTTTTCTTATTTAAATATGTTAATTATAATTAACTAATTATAAAAATTAGATTTAATTTAATTTTAATAGTTAATAAAAATTAATTATGATTCATTTTTGCTGCTTTTAATTAAATCGAATAAATGAAATAAACATCAGATTAATTATTTTTTACTTAATTAATAAAAAAATGTTTAATTAATCATATTAACAAATTTAATAAAACTAAATATTAATTATAATTAACTTTTAAATAATAAATTTAACTTAATTTTGATTATTTTTGCAGAAATTTTACTCATTTATGTTATCGAAGTTTATTAAGTTTGATTTTGAATTAATTTATATAAAATATATGAATGTTGTATATTGGTTAATATAATTTATTTCTAATACACTTTTTTTATTATTTTTCTTTCCATTCTTTGTCATAATTTTTTTCTTAACTTAAACTTTTTTGGTTTTCTGCAAGATATTTTAATATAATTTGATTTTACAGTTTATTTTCACTGATTTTTTTTTTTAAGTTTATTTTATCAAATCCACCACTTTAAAAAAATCACAGCATTTATGAGACGCAAATATATGACAGTAGAAATCCGATTCATCACATCCGATCAATCAATAAATCGTTAAAGCAATTCAATAAATAGCTTGGCGATCACATTACATCTTAAAACCAACAAACAAACAACGATTATTGCTAATGTTTTTTACAACAACAAAATGCACAAAAATCGCCAATCCGTTCCAATTAGATTTAGCACTTTGTAAGATTCGCGCGAGAATGGCTAATCATCGCTTGTGAGGTGACAACAAAAAATCACGCAAAAACAAAAACTACATGTGTATTAACAACTAATTTATATATTTAATATACTAACAACAAAAACCACACAACAACACACCGTAAATTCGATATCGATTCGACCAACTAATTCGTATATGGATCTCCACCGGCGGCGACAACAGCAACAACACAACGACTGATCGTATTCGCTGAGATACGCTGTGGTTTCGTGCAGTTCGTACAAGTATCGCGTCACAACTGATCTGTCGATCTACCTGCTTACGATTTTCAAGCGCAAACAATTTGCGGTGTTGCGGTCCATCGGAGTATATTGCTGTCACAATATACACAAGCACACACACACACGCAGAGGTATGCCTGAGCTTTGACTGACGTCGTCCACTACCAGTCGTCGGCCAAGCACACCGCACGTCACGCATTTCCCACCGCCTCAGTGCTGTGCTTCATCCAGCTATTCAAGCGCTCGCTCATATATACACACAAATATGAATGCGAACACACACACACATGCGCAAAGCTTTCCTCCAAAATCACTTTGAAACGGCGACAGCGACGCCATATGAATATCGTTTTGTTTTTACTTTCAGCCTTAACCGTCGCAACAACAACAATAGCGGCAATGCCAATAATATTAAAAACAACAACATTAAGAATAACAACGTTAAAACGCCAACACACGGTGCGTCAAGCAAAACACTGGCGTCCGGCGATTGGGTGCTGCAATACGGCTGATACACGAAAGCGCCAATGTGCGGTTATATTCCCGATTCGAAAAAGTGGGAATTTTCAATGCAAAAATATGTGGATTCTTCAAATAGTCTAAATACGAACATTTGCGCCACCTGCTGGACTTAATTTTGTGGAAATTTTTGGATCAATTCGGAGCATGACCAACGACTTTCAATCATACGGAGTTGATTCACCAAGTTACTATGATAAGGCGAAGCAGTTCTACCAACGAACTCTAGTGGGTTAAGACAAGCAAGGTACCATTACATACTGCTCATTGAAGTAAGCTTGAACCTTTCCTTCCATTCCATTCGGGCCTTAAACTAGTATCTCATCTAAAATGTTTATCTGTATAGACAAACTCATCCGAGGCTGTTTTCTTCAGCGGCAGCGCTGACTAGGTCCTGTTGTTCGGATGGAAGAAAACACTCCAGCTCTTAAGGTACCCGCCTGTTGAAGCAGAGGAATAGGAAGACCTCCACTCCGTTGGAAAGACCAGATAGAGAAGAACCTAGCTACACTTGAAACCTCCAATTGGCGTCAAAACGTAAAGCGCTGTCTACATCAATCTATTAGACTAGTCAACATAAAAAGTGAGGTCAGTGGGTTTTAGTTCAAACAAAATTCTACGAATACATTACTACAAACTAGACAATGTAAGCAACTTTCCGATCATTCTCAAACCTAATATGGCCTGGGGATCTGTAGCTTAAATCAAAGTGCAGATCCCGATGGAAGAAACAGCATCTATTACGATTAGAAAGCAAGAAGGAAAAAACTCTTCACAGGTTTTACATGCAAGGGTTCGATTTTCGTCAATCAGTTTGTAGACAGATATATCTTACCAATAGTGATCCTATATCGACGGTTTCGAAAGCTAAGGATCTTCTTGGGAAAAAATGGACGGGTGAAAAATTTTAGATCGATATCTCGAAAACTGAAGGTCTAATTTGTATACATACGGACAGACAGCCTTGTCCAAAACGACTCCGCCCGCCATGATGATCATTTGTATATACTTTATAAGGTCATTATTCCTTCTGGGGCTTACACACTTAATGGCACCTTAGGTACACCTTGATTTTTAATCGACAAATTGACCGTTCAACAAGTTCAATTCATTGTTCCAAACGGCGGCAAAAATTACAAAATATATTTTTTTGCTTATGGTAGACTTGGGTTGAACTCAGTTGCTGTGTTTTAGATTGAAAAGAAAGCAATAAGTCTGATAGGTCACCACGACACGGCGAAACAGGTTCTGGCATCAGGTTTGCTGACTACACGAGTAGTAGTTACTATGAAAGAGGTGAAGACAAAGTGTCATTTTGGTTGGAATTTATAAGCAAGAGAAAAGCTTTATGAGTACTCGATAGATGCCACCAGTTTTATTGGTACTCTTACATACAATAAAAATCAACATGATTTATTCGTGACTATAAGTCACGATTATACAATGTTGGCTGTCGAAATACCACTGTGAGATTTGAAATATTCCAACTGTCGACGAAACGTATTCTGTAGTTCTTTCCTAATTCAACATCATGCGGCACTTCTTGTTTATAGATAAAGTACTAATTTCTACAGAATTTCAAAATATTTCTTTAAATCTAAGCGATATCTACTAAAAAGAGAAAAAATTGAAAAGTACCTTGTCACCCGCCTGCTAGCCCCTCTCGAATGCGGCATTTCCGGCCACGCCACTGCTGTGTGTGTTGGCTGATCTTCACTGTGGCAGCGTGTTTTTCAAATATGGCAAATCAAGGAGCGAAAAATATTACAAAAGCGAGTTTGAAAGATTTTGACTATTTTGTGTGAGCGCGACGCAATGCTGAGTAATTACTCATTTGTACGTTTGTATGAAAGTCGGTAGGTGCAGAGTAATTTTTTTGCGTTAGCTGTGTGGTTACTTGATTGGATGGGCAAGTTGATCTTGAAAGAACGTGAATTGAAATTTTCTCAACTTGCTTTCTTGTTGGCTTTCTTCCATTCATTCAATGCTGTTTTTTGATTGTTGCTTTCAAAATAATTGCTTGTTGCGATAAAATTTGGATATATCAACTTGATTGTTTTGAGCTTGTTGAAGAAAGAAGGCATAATTGTCAGAGAAAATAAACAAAAATTAAATACGAATTTTTTTAGTTGCCGAAAAGTATATAAATAACACTTTAGGATGTAGAAAAATAGTTACACATTTAAAATGGGTTTTGTACCCTGAACAGAGTATGTTATGAGATGTCGATCTGAGATTTTGCACAAGTCCTCCTTCCTGGAGGGTGCTCATTTGACGGAAATGCCGATATTTGTTATCAATGTGTTGAATATAGTTTGGAGTCTTTTTATTTCCAAAGAACTTTTGTTCAATCCAAATAAATTCTAAACATGCAGATTTCTCCTTATCTGGCATACAATTAGTAAAATGTTGGTCCTTTATTAGATCCCTTATTTAAGGACCTTCTAAATACCAGCTTTAATTTTTTCTGTGCTCAATTACGAAAATATTTTAGTGATATATAATTATTAAAACATTACCAACCCTTGTTTACAGCTTTTAACAACTGTTTTATCAGATCTACAAACTTTATATGAAGATAGAGCCTTTTATCACTTTCACACTACCCTGTACTAAATTTACTCTCAAAGGTGAAGCATTTTTAGTATAGTGTTCTGTCTTGGCTCGGTTACACCATAAGCACATGAAATAGGGGTATATTTGGTATATTTTTCTTGTTGACGCAAAAGAAAATTTACCATTTTAAGATCCACGCATATCAGTCAGTTATGTTTCATAAATTTTATTTTCTCTATAACCAAGGTTACCGTGAGATATTCCTCTTTAGCTTTTGTTGAAAGTACAGGCCATTTTACTTCCATTATGTTATGTAAGAGCTCACACTGAAGACTGCGTTTCGACGAATCTATAAATAGACGGCAATTTCTTGGATCACAGTTTGTTAACCCCATTTCAGCCATAAAACCTTGAATATTTTTGCAAAATGCAAAATCATCGTAAAAAAGGCAGCAGATGCTTTCTTCGTGTACGGTAAACTGATACTTTAGTCTCTGAAGTTTTGAGATGTCTTACTTTAAATTGTGAAATCGTCGACTTTAGTATTGATCTGTTAAGTCGAAGAGATCGAAATCCAAATCGTTGTCCTCTGACTCCGACTCCTCCTTTTTGACTTCTTCCTTCTTTTCGGCAGCTGCGCTAGCGGCATTCGTGAAGCAAGTAGTTCTGATACTTTCTTTGAATGACCAAGATCTGTTAACAACTCCTCTAGGTTATTTTGTTTGAATAGTCGAGGTTCTCCTACTCTGGAGAAAAAAGTTGCTGTCCTCATTATCATTGTCTGAGCGAACTTGTGGTGTAAAATTTGAAGTTTGATAAAGTTGCGTATCCGCCACAGGTCCTTTGCTAGTATTTGGGATTGGCCTAATAGCTGAATTTTAATCAGGGTAAGTGTATTTGGTACGACTTTGAGGTTTATTCCAGTAATACTCACAACACACATGTATACTCATATAACAATCACCGTGATGACTAGTGAGTTCACGTCAAATCGTAGGACTTTCGAACTTTAAAGTTGATCATTTTTTATTAATCCATAAACGCAATAATATTACGCAACCATCACATACAAAATTTGGTATCCAAGGCTTACAAAACCCTTGCAATGGCCGAGTAACGATATTTCAAGAGTTACCTGTATCACTAAAACTAAATCTACTAGAAACTGAGGGTAGATTTGAAAACAACAAAGTCAAATTAGTAAGCAACATTTTATAAACTTCATAAAACAAAAAAGTTAAATTTTACCAGTTTTATTGTTCAAGGCAGGGACAAAATATCTGAAGAAATTTTCAAGATCGGAACACTATAGCATCTGGCTGCGATACAAATCGACCAATCAATCTGCAATGAAAATCAAGATAAAGATCTTTTTATAACCCTTTTTGCTATAAGAAATAAACTGGTGAGGGTTTTTATAGCATCGGCGCAGCCGAAGTAAACGTTTTTGCTTGTTCTTTTTTTCTTTAATTTTTATTAATGCTGTATATTTCTCTTCCCAAAAAGTTCTTTTGTTACATAATGAGTTTAAAGCACAATGCCAGGTATTTTAAACTCAATGTAAAAGTGTGTATGTGTGTGTGACAAGTTTGCAGCGTACTTCCTTCTCACCTCAAAAGTCTGCTTTGATGATATGACACACACATAAGTGTGTATGTATGTATGCATGTATGTTTGCATATCATTAATTTTTGTTGCATTGGGCGCGAGTCAATTTATACTGACTTCAATATGTGTATGTATGTACATATGTATGTTTTTTTCGCAAAAAGTCGCAAACTAACGATTCTAATCCATTGTGGCGCGAGTCCCGCACGCCCCGCCTATTAACATATGAAAAGTCAGCGCTGCAAAGAATTGCTGAGTGACATGGTGACGCTGTTGCAAGTCAAGTGTTGTAGTTGCTACGCTTTTGTGAGCCTACATAAAGAAATTAAAAAAAAAAAGTAATAATAGAAACACATAAAAAATGACACAATATGTGTAAACCCACATATAGTGTGTAAAAATTGTTGTTGTTTTTATAGTTTTTTTTTAGTTTTTCTGACAAGCAATTCGCATAATTAATACTTACATATTCATTGATGTATGCATAAATGACTGCAAGTCTGTGTATAGTATGTATTAGGGTGCATCAAAAAAAAATTTTGAATTTCTTTTTTCAACTCTTACCCCTTCAAATGTTAGTGCTAGACCCAAAAAATTCTCTCTCAAGCCAAGCGCTATAGTTTAACTCTAAGGGGTCGCTATTTTTTTTTTTAGGTTCCCATTCATTTAATTAACATAAGAATCTTCGTTCCTTCATTCATTGGTAAGAGTTGAAAAAAAAAATTGAAAATTTTTTTTGAGCACCCTAGTATGTATGCATGTATGCAGATGTGCATGTACTTTAGGAAAGAAATAGCCAATGTTGACTTTGGCGTTGACCAGCTGTGGGGCGACAATTACGGCATTGGTAATTAACATATTGGAAAAGTAATGCAACGCGTAAATTTTCACTTTTGACACAAAATAATATTTTGTAATATGAGTGCAATTTCAATATACATATATGTATGTATATACATATTGTATGTATGTACATATGTGTTTATATGCATGGATATTAATGCAAAGTAAGTCTATTTAGAATGCAATTTAAAGTGTGTTTGGCTACTAAAGTAAATAAGAAATAAGCGAAGAAAAGAGCATAACATAATAACAAAAATTTTTAATATGCAAATAAAATTATTATCAAACAAATAAGCAAAATATGAGCAACAACAATAATGTAAAAATAAAAAGAAAACAAAAAAATTACAATAAAGAAAATTAAATGAAAATAAAATAAAATATATAAAAAAATGTACTGAAATATATAAAAAGTATTTAAAAAAAGTAAAAAAAAAATAAATAAAAATAATACATACTTGTACATATGTATAGGTATCTAATTGTATATACATACATAAAAAATAGTGAAACAAAGTAAAATAAATAAAAACAAAAATAAATAATTTAATTTAAAAAAATTTTATTGTTAACCATAATTAGTTATGTGAAACTAAAGAAATTTCCAAATATGTATGTATGTACATATGCAGCCAGCTATTATCCAGTTTCGAAAAGCAAAGATGAGAACACAGACCTCTAGAGAACTGCGTACAAAATTTGCATGTCAAAGTTCAAAAATAAGTCCCACAGCTCTAATAGACATCCTTTATGAGAAGAATAGTCAGGCCATCATACCTTATCTCATACGCTAGCCACGAAACAAAGATGCCGAACCACTTTTGGTGATCACTGAAGATGATACATTGACCATAGCTAAAATAATTAAAAATAACACAGCGTCTGGATTAGATGGCATTCCCAATAGAGCCCTTAAGAGAGGCATGCTTATAAAACTCAGTTTGTTTGTAAAATAGTATAACGCGTGTATACTAGAAGTGTTCCCCGAACCGTGGGAGATACATTACAGCCTGAGCTGAAGTACCTGGGATTAAAATTGTATTCCAAATTAAAATTTAAGAAACACCTGAGGATAAAGCAAACAAAATATATAATCCTCTATCAAGAATGATTACCAATAGCGTCTGCGTGCGTTTTACCAACGTTTTTTAATAGCAAAAGCAATGAATTCTGTGATATTGTATGCAGCACCAACAGACACTGGACAAAAAATCATACGCAAGACCAATAAAAGCGGGGTATAGCCTTTCTGCAATCCGAGTAATAAGTGCTTTCAGAACGACATCAAACGATACTGCTGAAGTATATACTAGCCAGCATGTCGCCTATTGATATCCAGGGGTAGGAATTCGCGCGTAAGATGGAAAAAAGCAGAGAGAACCTAAAGACTTGCAATGTGGCAGCTATGGCAAACCTCATCCAAAAGACGATGGGCCCACAGACTGAACCCAGACTTTCATTCGCGGATAGACAGATGACATGGGAACTTGGATTTCCACCTAAAACAAAAACTGAGCGACTTAAAACATGCGAGAATTATTAAAAATTTAAAGAAGCGAAGATAAAAAATATGACTAATAAAAAAATTAATTGACTGACGACCAAAAATTGGTCAGAATCCAACATTCGAATCGACGCTTTTGACCAAAAATCACCTTTTAACCATTAACCACTCCCCATAGTGAAGCAGAAGGAAACTATTTTGAATAAAATAAATTGATTTTGCCGAAAGAACCATTTGTTCAGTTTTTTTAGGTCCTGTTTACTTTGGAATGCACCTTCCAGTAGTATATGGAAGTTGGGGTAGTATCGACCAAAATTTATCTTTTTTTCCTAATATTACAAACTGTTAACATGTCACATACTGAAAAACTAATAATATATAGTGAAGTCAGTCGATGTTCGAAAATCCTGATATTAGTCATATAGGGGCTAGATCAAGTTTTTGCTCAAATGTAACTATTTTCGACCAATAGCAAATTATAGGTAGCGGGGTCCAAATATTCGGTACCTAGTGGCTTGCAGTTTTTGTTGGATTTGAAAAATTTTTGCTCATAAGGTGGCATACACTAAAGGCATTATTCGTGCAAAGTTTTATTCTGTTATATTGATTACTTCTTGATTTGTGTATTGGAAAGTTAAAGAATCAGATTGCATTTAAAAATGTGCTATATGGGAAGTAGATGTGGTTGTTGTCCGATTTCGTCTAGTTTCTTACTCTGACATAGAAATAAGAGAAGAGTGCACTCAATTTAGTCGAAATCGGTCGAGTGGGACTCGGGTTTTGTGATTTCACCAAAAAGAGTTAGGTGCCATGCCCATTGTCCAAGTTTCACACCGGCTCCATTAATGCCCTTTGTTACCATCTCGGGATGATATTGAATGTCTCTGGTTTATTTACTTATTGATTTATTGTGCTTTTAGAAGTTTTTAACAATAGGGAGTTTGCAGAGTTATTATCCGATTTTATCCATCACACTGTCGTTAGGAGTTTGCGCTACGCGAATTTGGTTGTTGTAGCGCTAGTAGTTTAGGAGATATGTATGTACATATGTTAAACTTATTAGAGGGCGGGACCACGTCCACTTTTTCAAACGTTTTTCTTACAGTTTTTCCTTGCCACTGCGAACACCTATACCAAGTTAGAGTTTTTATCTTAATTTAGTACTTAGTTATGGTAGTTTATATTTTTTCGATTACGGGCGTTTTGTGGGCGTGGCGGTGACCTGGTTGCGCTCAGCTACGAACTCGTCCTCACTTTTTTGTAGATTAACAAGTGTACCAAGTTTCATTATATCTCAATTTGCGCCCAAGTTACAGCTTGAACGAACGGACGGACAGCAGTCACCCATATTTCAACTCGTCCCGACATCCTGCTCATTTTTATATGTGTATACAGGTGATATAAACAACTGTTAGGTTAAACTATTATACTCTGCACCATACATGTTGCAAGGGTATAAAAAGAAAAGCATAAAATTGTTAATTAGCGCGACAAAAGAGTAAAATAATTTTGCTTAAGCGGAAATGGCTATATTTAGTAACATCAGTAAGTTTAATTTAATTTTAAAAACCAAAACTTAAAAAATAAAATGCTTAAAAACCAAGCACTTAAATTAAGCGTATATTGAATGGCTAAGAAAACGTAAAATGCAAATTAGTATTTCCAAAGTAGAAATGAAATCATAAAAAATATTACAAACAATGTGCGTTGCGTACCTTGTCACGCCCACATAAGTACATAGTTCGCAAACGAGACATTAAATCATAACCACATGCCGCTGCGACGAACTTCCTACATCACTCAGCCATTATGCATGAATTGTAACAAATTCCAACACTCAATGTCCATCAGAATCAAAATTATAAGAACATTATAATTGACATTTTACATTTTTTTGTTTGCACAATTGCTTTTCTTTTATTTCAGACTACTACACGCTAAAAATGGTACACGGGAAGGTGTTCGATAGGCGATTCTCATTGTTGTTGCTTTGTTTTTTGTTCACTCTCAGTATATGTATATCAGTTTTAATGCATGAGCGGTTAATACAATATATTTATATGTAGTAAGTAATATGTATGTATGTATGCATGTATGTATTTAACCAACGTGTGCATGCAATAAGTGTGTGGGTGTTGTGGATGGCGATTTGTGGCGAGTATGAGTTTGAAGGAAAATGTTAGCAGTTTTTTTGCTTTGAACACAAGTGCGCTTAAATGCTGCAAAATACAAAGCGCACATACACACAAAAATACAAAAAAAACTGTGTGTATGTTTCTACACACATTCATAAATCATAAATATTTTTGTATGTGAGTACGCATAATGCTAAACATTTCGCGCTTTTGCTATATAAATGAAATTGTGTAGCCATTGAACCGTTCTGTAAGATATATATATGTACATATGTATTAGCGAGTCCGTTCTTCTTCAAGTTAATTTTTATTTCATTTTATTAATATGCAAAATTTAAAATGATTTAATTTTTCTTTCTTGAACCATCAGAGAGCGTCGAGAAACTTGGCTCATAACGAACACCCTAATACATACATATGTATATGTTTGCACCTGGTGTGCATGTTTCCATAAGGCGCACAAGTATAAAATTAGTTTTGGTTTTCTCTATTTTTTTTTTGTTTCTAAGAGTTTATAAATATGCAATTAGAACAATACATTAGGTAAATTAATGCTAAATAAAACTTAGTATTATATTACATAGTATTTAGTTTCTTCTCTTTTATAACAATTATTATACTATCCTGACTAATTTCAAAGGAGAAAGCTAAGAAGAATTACACAAAATTATATTTAAATATTTATCGAACATGGCTCAATTAAGAAAAGTGTATATACTTATGTGTGTGTCTTGTTTATGTGATGCCTACGGTATCGTGTCCAAATTAATTCATTAATAAAACATAAAGCTATTGTAATGATAATCCATTCCATTTAAAATGTGCCAAATTAAAGAAATAAAAGAAATGCACATGTCTACTGTTATTCCAGCAACAGACGAAACTTGTAGCATATGTATAAATAGCGTACATAGTGAATATACCGTTTCACACTGATTTCTTTTTTTTTTATAACATGTGTGGAGTGATTTTTTGTGTTGTTAGTTAGAGCTGTGGTTAGAGCTGTACTGCTCTCCTCTGCATTCTTTAACACTGTTATTATTATTATGTTTCTGTTGTTATAATTATTATTGCAATTGGGTATTAATTATAATTGCTAATGCTGCTCCTGTTGCCGTTGCTTCTGTACTTGCATTTGCCACTTAATGCTTCTTGGATGTTTTGGCTTAGTTTGCTTTTGTTAATTTTTTTAAGAATTGAACGCTAAGGTGACTTGTTGTGTTACCGCCCTTTGGTAAAGGCTCAATACATATACAACTACCGCCTCATAACCGCTTCAACATACGTTTCTTCTCTTTGATTAGCTTTTCTTTTTTCTTGTCCTGCAGTTTTTTGTCGACAGCATGTTTTTTAGAGGAGGGACCATCATCATCTTTCGCGTCACCACTGGCGGCACCTTTTGCGGGCTATAAAATGGAAGAAAAGTATTACTATTTTATGTTTATATGTATGTATATGTTTAAGGGATTATTGGTTTTGAAATATCAAAAAATCGTATACTATGACATGACTAACAACACGGGAAAGGACGGTACTGAAATATTTTTAAATGCTGTATGAACACACGCTTCTAAGAGACTCAGGTTCGATGTTCCCTCGATCAGGACAAAAGCCATCCAAACATTTTTTTACGCTAAAACAAAAAAATCATCACATCTATACGTAGTAGGCCCGCGTACATTTCCCAAGAGTCTTTCAACAATTGATTTTTATATCCATAGTTTTAATACACGAGCTAAATACCAACCTGCGCATGAATTTCCGTCATCATTTTTGCACGCTGCGAGTAATCATCATAACGCTCCAGTAGCAGTTTACCAGCTTCTTCGTTTAGCGCAGATTCAGCATTTGGTACAATAAGAAGGCATTTTATGGTGAGCAATATATGTTTAATACCCAAATCAGGTTTCCAATCCTTCTTTAATGTGTTTACGCAAATTTCACCATTAGCCGCCACATTTGGATGAAAAATTTTTGTAAGGAAAAAGGCTTTTGGCGGTGATTGCGGAAAATCTTTTCCGAGTGTTAGCTTAACACGAAAAACGCCACCAGCGTATGGGGTTCCAGCTACAACGAATATAAAATAGTATTACAACTATATAAAGAAAAACGTTAAAAAATTTAAGCCTATATTTATCACATATGCACGCATTCCAAGAAACTTTGCGACAAGGCCAAACGACATGCGTATCAAGGGCAGTTTGCATTGATTTTTCTTATTTGTCACGTTTTTTTACAAAAAGCATGCATTGCATTGCAAGGGAGTCACCGAAACTAGTATTTGTTTGTATGCAATGCACATATGAACATATACTTACCAGGACCTTCGATTAACGCTTGAATGTCAGTTACATCAGCGTCATTTATTTGTATTTTGATGCCCTCTAATGGTGTTTCGCTCATCTGCTGCATTTCCTTCATTACTTGACGAATTGTCTGTGGTGACAGATTTTCCACATTTGATATCTGTAGCATAGAAATATGAAAAATAAAAGTTGTATATATAATTTGCATAAGACAATCAACTTGTAGCTTTAAGGTGTACTTACCGAACTCATGGTTATGACTTTCGATTTCTGTAAATGTTGTGTCTACTAATGCTACGTATGCTGTGTGATGCTGTCGATGCTCTTACTTTCCACTTGCTTTTGTTTTGCTCTTGTGTTTTATTTGTTGGTTCGTCTTGTGCAACTCAACTAGCTGACAATACAAATTTTCCTATGTACGGATATTTGTGCGTCTATCGCTTTTTTGGTTACCCTTTACCTTGAGCACTATCGCTTTCAGCACCCACAACAGCACACAAAAGTTTTCAATACAAATCAAACTTGCGCCGTGTAAAAAGCGTCACTTTGGATCGGCACGTCTTTGGAAATGGAAAATGTATGCGTATTTTCTTTTTGTGTTCCTTCAATTTTCCCACTACACTTACTTTTGCGATGGCGTCGCTTGTTATTAATGTTTCACTCACACACTTCTTTGTAGCAAATTTTCTGCTGCACTTCAATGTGTACTTTAGCGGGCTTTCTAAACACAATTTATTTGAGTTTATGTTTTTAAGATTCTGCCTCTTTTGAAGTTGTTCAAAAAATTTCACTCGACTTACTAGAATTTTACAGTTTTCGAACAAAACTCCCAAAAAGAAAATGTCAATTGGCGAAACAAACTTTTCCCACTCGACGGGAACAGTGTTGCGATGAGTGCTTTCGTAAACTGTACGATTGCCGATGTTGTATTGCTAATGGAAAGTATTAATTCAAATTTTTAATTATTTTTCTGCAATAAAAGCATATATTTTAGCTGAAAAATATTAATGTGCAATTCTGGCCAAAAAAATTTGTTAATTTAAAAGCCCACCACGTGCACAAAAGCAAGCGATTTATATTTAACTATTAAAATTCTAATTGGAATATTTGATAACTTTACATGCAACACTGCGTGCTTATGAAACGCAGCTAGTCTCCATTGTACCGGTAGGGGTCGCGAATGTTGTTTTAATGTTTAACGGCGGGATGAAAGTCTGGAAAATTCGATTAATTAACTTGAAAATGTAATAAATTTCTATTTTATAATATTTTAAATATGTTTGAAGTGCATTAAACAGTCAAAAAGTATTGTAGAGTATGTACAACTAACTGTAAAATGAGTTCATTGGTTTAGTTTTCAAAATGAAAGTGTTTAGTGTTTGTGGCTTAGCATACAAAGTGGTTTGTACGCTTGTACAAAATTGGTTTCCTATATCCGCCACTGCAAAACTCAAGCTTCCGTAAGAAATACGCTACGGGATTGTGCTTCAACTATTAGACGTATATGTATAACTGGTATGTAAACAAGAAAGGTTTTATTAACTTCATTCAATCAATATAAAATTTATTTATATATTTACCAAAAATGTGTATGTAGTATTATATTATTATTATGTATAGAAATCCATTTTAATTCCAATTTATTGCAAATTTTTTAAAATTGGAAACTCCGATTCCGCAATTGCCTAAAGAAGTTGATTTTTCTTCGTGACTCTGAGATATTAAAAACTTTGTCGTCCATAAACTTTGTATCCACCCAAGGCACCATTTCAAAATCGTTCACGGTTCTACGGTTGAAAAGTGGATCCGGTGATTCTACATCATGTACGTTTTTCGGCTTGCACTTCGATGGCAATGGTTCCACATAGTCACGTTTGTAGGTTGAAACACTCTGAAATTCTTTAGGCTTATCGAAGTGCAGCAAATCAAAGCGGAAGTCGTTCATGGGATAGGATTGAAAGTTGAGTTGCTTTCTGGCGATGATGCGTATGTTTGATGTCGCTTTTCGTCCGGCCTCAAGCATTTCATGTGTAACAGATTTTGGTGTTGGTATATTAGCATCATAGCTCATCCACTCGCCGGTGGGACGACATTTATACATTTTTGTTATATTTGAAACAAAAATAATAGAAAATATGTTGATTGATAGCTTATTCGTACAAAATGTATTTGAAACAAAACAAATTTAAAAATATGCTATGTTATCGAATAATTATTATTTACCATATCGGTATTTTCAATTTGTTGTTATAGGGTGTGTGATAAAATTATAACAGTTGAACATTCATAAAAAATATATCGAAACAGAAAAGTTACGGAAAGAAAGACAAAATAAATCGCGATATTTAATTTTCACGCAAAAGACTGCCTTTTAGTTTTCAAAACCATCAAACCCGTAGACTTTGATAGGTTTTGTCAAAAACGCAAACATAACCTTTCGATGTGTAACTACATTTTGATTTTATACTCCGAACAAGGTAAAATAGTCTTGCCACGAAGGTTATGACACTCAGAAGGAAACGTCGGTTTCTTCTGTTTGTATATACGTGAACTATTCCTTCAGTTCTGAAGATATCGATCTGAAATTTTGCATATATCATAAAGAAATTCATAGTAGACGTTTCTCACTAAGCACCTGCATACTATATATACATATCTCACTCATTTTGCGAACCCTTCGTTGCCACCGAATTCAGAAAAAGATGAAGAAAACACCTCAAATTTCAATACAAGAGTGCATGATTTGATTTTTTAATAGCAGCGCACTCAGCTACATACAAGAGCTCAAGCAAATTAATAATACCGTAATCATAAAAGACAACCGAAGTGAGGGAAATATAAACAAATCGGTTAAAAATCAACACACACATCATAAACAAAAGTGTGAGTAATTGCAAAAATTATAATTACGTTCATTATGACAGCGATAATGGCTGTGCGCCACGCGGTAATAACGGTAAGAAATCAATGTTAACTAAATATTTAAACAATTCAACGAATAATCGTTGTATTATTTATTGCAAACTCAAATGATGAACGGAATTTTCACAGCAGTCTTGCCAACTGATGATTTGCTTTGCTTGGCAGAGCTGCATTTTGGATGATTATTTTGCCCGCGGACTTGGCAGGTACATTTGTTTGAGTGATGGCATGGTCAAGGTGTAAAAAATAATGATTAAGCGCTTACGCTTCACAAGTTTGAGTTTGAATGATGTACAAAGGTAGCGTTGTTTGCCCAGCGGTTATTTAGCATTTAACTGCCGATTTTCGGGTTTTAGTTGTACTTGTTATTCAAACATAAATATTCGCATATATTACATAAGGATTATATAGATTTACTCACTTGGATATTGATATTATTGGATTGATATATTGGATTTTCTTCTCATCACTGCGGCAGCCTCAACTTCTACCAAGTGAAAATGTCATACAAGTATACGCTACTCAGTATACGCGATCTTCTTTTCTTCGATTTTGGGAAATGTTTCCGGCCGAATGAGTACCTGAGACAAAAAAAATTCAAAAAGTTGATTAAACATAAAGATACTTATTTTCTATACAATTATAATACCTACGATCTTTGGAAAATATCAAAAATTAACAAAATGGCGTAGTTTAAAAAAAATCGGTTTTTTTAGGTAAAAAAATGGTCGTTCTTTTAATGCCAAATTGACAATTTTTAACCAATCAAAAAGATCGTAGGTCATTGTACTTGTATAGTAAATATATTCACCAATACTCAGTTTTAATTTGAAGTCGATCGGTTATTTTCTCGTTGAATTATGATGTCAGCAATTTTGAAAAATGCCGTTTCGAGAAAAACGCTTTTAAAGTTTCACTCATATATTGGGTTGTCAAAAAAGTTTTGCGGTATTTTTATTAAATTTTTTTTATTTTTATTGAAATTGAAATGAATTTTTGATGACTCATGCCCAGCTCTTGACCGATGCTACGGCTGCTACTATGCCGGTCTCTTTCGACCAATTCAGCGATTTTATCGCAATTTTCGACGACAGGCCTTCCGGAGCGTGGCGCATCTTCGACCACCTCTACACCAGAACGAAAACGTTGAAACCATCGTTGTGCGGTGGAAATGGAAACTGTATCGGGTTCATAAACTGCACAAATTTTATTGGCGGCTTGAGATGAAAATTGTTTTTGAAAGTGTCACACTGGTATTTCCCTCGATTTGGTTCTAGTTCGATTCGATTAACTCGAACATAGCCCTTTCTTAATTGTTCCGAATAATTTCGAAATATTGGAATTAGACCCCAGAATTAACAGAGGTGATCTAGTTACTGGTGCCCACAGCATACAGAAATTATGGAGAGAACAATTTTCCAGCTTGCTTAACGGTAGTGAAAGCATAACACCAGGATGGCGATGAAGCAGACGTTCCAATGCCCGATCAAGAACAAAGCGGCAGGTGCCGATGGATTGCCGGCCGAGAACTAAAAAGGAGTATATATCAGCTTCTTTGTAGACTATGGTCTGACGATAGTATGCCCGACTATTGAAAATTAAATGTGTTCTGCCCAATCCCCAAAAAAGGAGACCCCATATTCTGCAACAAGATTCCTCTTTGTCGATTTTAAAGCTGCTTTTTCAGCACTGAAAAGAGCTGCCTTTATGCCACTATGTCTGAATTTGGTATCCACGCAAAATTAATACGGCTGTGTAAGCTGACGTTGAGCAATACCAAAAGCTCCGTCAGGATCGAGAAGAACCTTTCCGAGCCGTTCGATACCAAACAAGGTTTCAGACAAAGCGACTCCCTATCGTGCGACTTCTTCAATCTACTCCTGGAGAAAATAATTCGAGCTGCAGATCTGAATAGAGAAGTTACAATCTTCTACAAGAGTGTACAACTGCTGGCATACGCCGATGACATCGATTTCATTTAGATTTATCTATGCTCCTTTGCGCATTGTCAACGGCGAATACCGAAGTCGTTAGAACGATGAGCTATACAAGTTATACGACGACATTGCCATAGTTGAGTGAATTAAAAGACAATGGCTACGCTGGCTAGGTCATGTTGTCTGTATGGATGAAAATACTCCAGCTCTGAGAGTATCCTATGCAGTACCCAGGTTGGAATTTCCAATTGACGCCAAACAGCGAAAAGAAAGAATGACTGGCGCGCTGTTGTAAAATTGGTTATAACCGCGTCTTTTCATTAAACGTTAATAAGTAAGTCTCTCAATAATGCGCTTATCTTTAATTAGTTTCTGTTGAGATGTTTTCGAAAAAAAAAAACACTCTGCAGTCGTCTCCTAAGAACATTACGAAGTCATTCCTTGATTACGCCGGGCCATCAATATCTTCACCAAGTTCTAGTATCGAACAATTTTTCATATGACCAGATATTATCACGAAATTCGGCGCAGATTATTGTCGACGACAATTGTGAACTCTTCGAAATAATTCCTTAGATCGGACTACTATAGTATATGGCTGCCATACAAGTTGGCCAATCAAAATTAAACACCTGTAAGGAAAACATGATCCTAGGAATGGTATTAGGGTTGTGGTGCAGCTGAAGTTAAGGTTTGTTCTTTAATGATAAATAAATAACGCTAGATAATATTGAAGCAGCAGTTATGATACTATAATGAGCTATATTTTATTTGTCAAATTCGACTAACTAATTTTGTTGTTGCTTTTACATAAACATTTTTGAACAGCTGCGGGTAGCAAGCAGAGAAAAGGCATATCGGAGATGATTATTTAAATGCTGTAGAGTGTTTACCTATTATATCAGGTATATTAGGTTCCGTCTGAGCTGAACCTCTCCTTATGTGGTTTTATATATCTTAACTTATATTTTCTCCTCAAATGTTAGAAATGTAAACATATTTTCGTATGCCTATGCAACAACATGTGCTTCACTTTAACCATTATTTATGAGCTGTTTAGGCATGCTGTGTGCCTAGTGTGTTATTAGCGTGTTTAATGGGGTATCGACAGCGGCTGTGCAAACAAACAGAAAATATGCCAAAAAACAAAACATTCAAAAGAAAGTAAAATTATCATATAGAAAATCATGATTACAAGGTATAAAACGTCAATGAAGACTTTCGCACAAACTAAACTCCGCTGCTGTTGCTGCTTTAATTGCAACTTTTCTTCTTTCTTATCCAACATCTGTAACTCACTACAAAATTAGCGATTAACGAGATAAACTAAACCAAAACGCCGATCGTCAAAGATTTGCCCATAATTGACGTGTGCTTGGGTTTGTTATTGTTGTTGCCACAACTTTATTGTTGCTACTTTGTTGCTATTTAGTTTCGTTATGATGTGGTGTGTGGTGAGGTGTTGGTAGGCAACAGTGCATAAAGTGGAAATGAACAGAAGTGGGAAGTAGTCTTGCGAATCAGGTAGACATGCCCACTAAAGAAAATTAAAAAAATAAATATAGAAAAAAATAAAAATAATACTGAAGGTATAAAATATTACTGTTTTCCAGCACTGGGTAAGTGCATAAGCACATGCGTCCATAAGCAACTTTGCCCACGAGCATTGATATGATTGCCTGTTGTCTGCAATTATGGTTAGAAAAATGTGCGAGTGTGTGTGTTTTGGTATCCACCGGCAGCGAGTTGGCGTGGTTGGCAGTCACTAAGGCAAAAGCCACTAGCCACTGGCCACTAGTTACTGTTAGCCACTGCAAAATTGCTTCCATGGAATTTTTTAAGCGCAACAATTCATACAGAAGTGAGAAAAAATAAACAAACAGCCAAACAAAAAATGCAACACAAAAGAACTGTTCATTCGTCGAGTACAGGAAGTGCTTTTGTTGCGCTTTTCTTGCATATAAATTTTCTTCTTTTTACTTTTTTCTCGTTTTTTTGTGTAATTAAAGCGAAATATTCGCTCTGCACTTGTATGCAAGTATTTATACTATATAATTGGTTGTAGGTACTTGGAAGAGGTGTTGGCGTTTTTTGTTTTGTACGGAAAAGCGTAAATTTGAGCTGCTCTTATGCCAATAATAAATAAAGTGTGTTTTCTTATGAATTTTTTTTTTTTGAAGAGACAAAGTAAATAATATCATTGCCAAGAATTTCAATTTTAGAAGGGTTTAACAGCTTTAACCGGAGGATGGAGTCATGTTTAGATGTTCACGTAAGTGAAGAAAGTTCTCTGAGCGTCATTAACTTGGGAGTGGCCGGAAACGATTCTTTCAGATATGGCTTAAGCAACTCACGAGTTCCGGTCTTAGACCAAGTATCCTCTGGGTAGCTAAAAAAACAGCCGATTGAAGGCGAGTTAAAGTGAAAAGACAAATCATCCCTCTCCATGGTTGAGCGCAGGGGTTGGGACCCGCCATGTAAAAGAATACCCCCAATGAAAAGGATACAATAGCCTCAGATGGGAGACCCCCCCCCTTTTAACTCAGTCATAACCGCGGAAGTCAGTAAAGAAGAAGAACATCATTATCAAGATATCCCGGTTGCATACACACACAATCAGCTAGGCAATAGATAAATAATAAACAATTGGCAAAGCCGTTCTATGATTTTCAAAATATCATAACTTTTTTTCTCAGCTTAAAGAATGCTTTAGGATCTAAAAAGAGAAGAAAAAACGTTCGCTTCCGTTGCACTAAAACTATAATAATCTTCACAGGTATATATTATATTACTATGATCACAAAATAGTAAGACTTTGTTTATAATTCTCAAATTACTAATATATTCTTCAAAATCTAAGTTGTATCTCTCAAAGTAATTCCACTTGACCCCAATACACACTAACATTTTTTCCAATCCTCGAAACCGTTGTTAAAGTCAATTTCCGGAGGTGCCTTCAATACGCGTAGCTATTCACTTTTAATGTCTACAATTGACTCAAAGCGGTTTCCCAAAACGGGCGTTTGAGTTTGCTGAGTAGCCAGAAATCACATGGAACTAAGTTCATCGCATAGGGTGTTGCGACACGATATTGGTTGAAAATTTGGTAAAAATCTCATGAAGAATCAATGCAGTATGCGTCGGTATATTATCATGGTACAAAATCCAAGAGTTGTCGGCCCATGATTTGACACATAACACTCAAACAGTATTTCTTGTTGACATTTTGGCCGGTAGGAAGGAATTCAGAGTGCACCTCACGTCTATAATCGAAGAACTGTCTACATAACCTTGATTTTTGACCTGATTTGATGTGTTTTTTTCGGCTTCGGCCCATCTTTGTCATTATATTCGGCCGATTAATCGCCTCTTTCCAAGTCGTAAGCATAGATCCAAGACTCATTGCCAGTAATAATACTTTTCTTGACATCCCATTGTTTCGAAAACATTAACGCGACGCAGTTTTTCGAAAAATTGAGTGATTTTGGAACTAATCGTGCTTTCACTTTCCTTAGGCAAATAATTGTTCCTGGATCCTTCTGACATTTCAGCGATGCAAATAAGATCTCTGACTGTTAATTGTCTATCCTGCTCACGAGAAAAATAATCACCGAAGGCCTTTTCCAACATCTGAACTTTTAGGCACTAAAAATTTGTTTCCGGACACAAAATATAATGTAACTTCTATTTTCACTAATCGTATAAATCGCCGAATGCACTTCGTGTTCTTCATAAAGATAAGCTTATACTAAACTCTAATGATTATTTTGATGTCACATTTCGCAGAGACGTCACTGACAGTCATACCAACCTAGAAAAAAAATTTCGACAAATGTTTTTTTTTAATCAATTTGGTAGAATGATAACTGTGAAGTGTGTTTAACGTAAGTTCCTACTGTCGAACAGCTTAAATCTACGGTGCTCAGAAGCACAACGCATCAATACAATGCGTTGATCAGCGCCCTGAAAACTGGGTAAACATTTTCAGTACCAATTGGCAGTGTGGCATGGACACACTAACCACCTTGGTAGGGTTCGACGCCCATCTAAAACCTCTACCGTACTATGTGCACGGCACCAGGTTGCAATGCAACTCCACATTCGAACTGACAAAGTCAGTTCTTCCCGCGATTTGGGTTTTAACCACAACCACCACGAATCTCCACAAAGGGCCAAACCCAATGAGCAGATTGGAGTTACCTCCAAGGGCTAACTGCTCCCCGTGGTACCAGGTTAAAGTCTTTGGTATGACCTTGTAACCGAAGCTACTACCAGTTGAGTTTCCACACAACTCTGGACTGGCGGCCAGGATCTTAGTCGCCTCTTACGACAGGCATGCCTTACCACGGGTATATTCGGTTTCCCCCCGAACCGATGGGGTCCCCCCTACCCGCAAGGGGAGATAGAATGGTAAATAGGATTTCCAAAATTTGATGTAAAGAAAGAAAGAAGAAGAAAGCTGATTTTGAAAGTTGGTCCAGTAGCCGCCAGCTTGTAAGAAAATGTCAATATAAAATTTCTGTTTGAAACATACAAATGCATGTTTAGTATATCCCAGAATAAAGTCTCAACGTTTGAGGGTTCTAAGCTAGTCTAAATTCATGAGCACCCAAGATATACTCACACTCCTTTTCTGTTATTTGCTCTTCAGGTATATGTGAACATTTTCAAAATTGAGTTCGACTTCACTCTTCTCGAATATTGCTATCTTTAAAATATGTACACGAATGATTTTCAAACATCACTTCATTGTGATAGACAGACAGATAGATAGAAATTAATTGAGGTTTTGTACTGCGACCTATGATCTAATGTGCCCTCTTATATCACATTTGGTCACAAAGATTCAGCACTCTGAACAATTCCAAGAGCTGGCTGGACGCGATTGGGGAGTTCCCTGTATAGAGCGCGTCAAGGAGATGGAATTTGCCTCTGGCGAGGCTAACGTAACATAAGGTATATAGTGATCGTGACTTGATAGATTACAATATGATAAGGTGAATTTACACTTTATTTGTAACATACACTCTAGAGGCACCCTGTCTCTATATAACAATGTACTTACATAGATGCTTGTTCCAAGCACTTGCAGATGTTCGCGTGCTCTTGCCAAAGTATATTATACAGCACACATAAATCAAACTTGAAACCAGCAAATTAATTTATTTAACTGTTTGAATATACTATTTGATATTACATTAAAAGAAATATTCAGAGTCAAGATATTCAACTATCGATAGTTAGTTTAGATATGAATGGGAGACGTCTACACAAATAGCAATGAAGGGCTCTGTGCAACTCCTTATATGTATTTAATACAATTCACAATTTTTAATGATATTTAGAAGATTATGTTTTGAAATCGTTCTTCAATAGTATTTTTATTGTCTCAGTGAAATTTTCATTTCAAATGTTTCTTAGCAATATAACTCTAGAACTTGGAAAACGTAATAGTAATTTGTGTGGCTAGCTTTTGCTCCAATACACTTTGCCATCTTTCGGGCAAGAGATTGATCCACGCTAAAAAAATGTGTGATTCTTGACGTCCAGATTCGAGGTAAAAGTTCTACCATTCAAAAAAATTTGCGGAAACTGGAACAAGTAATATTCCGAAAGTGCTAGAGAATATGGTTGTTGTGGCAGCACATATAAATTAAGCTGCAAAAGCTTTTGGCGAGCCATCAAACTTGTAAGAGGTCTCGCATTATCCTGGTGGAAAATTACAATTTTTCTATTCAATATTCAATTCTGTCCTCTTTTGTTTGAATGCATCACTCAATTTGTTCAGCTGATCACAATACACTTCAGAATTAATCAACGTATTGTTGGGCAAAAGCTCAAAATAAACGTTCCCTTTGAAATCGCCATTAAACAGACAACATAATACGATAGTCATTAACGGTTTGGGAAGTGGTTTGAGCTGGCTCATCCTTTAATAAACATAATTTCTTACACTTTACATTCTTGTAAAAATAGGCTTCAAAACTGATTCGCCCCTAAGTAAATTTAAGACGTTAATGCGACGAAGCAAATTTCCTTCTATAGGGACATGAGGAACCACATAGAATATAAAGCTACAGAGCTAAATAGAGAAGGAAGCGAAGCGTAAGGGTCTAGTTGTGGACGAAGGCAAGACGAAATATCTCCTGTCATCAAACAAACAGTCCTCGCATTAGCGACTTGGCTCGCACGTCACTGTTGACAGTCATAACTTCGAAATCGTAGAACAACTCTTACCAACAGGTGCTACTTTGGACTGAGTTAATTGTTGAGAAGTAAAGTCCTCTTTCGACCAAATTCTACAAGTCGCTCATCATCTGCGTCCTGCTATATGGTACTGGGGCATGAACGATGACAACCCCTGATGAGTCGACGTTCCGAGTTTTCGAGAGTTTTCTACGGAAGATTTATGGTTATTTTCGCATTAGCAACGGCGAGTTCCGCAATCAATGGAACGATAATATAGGGCGACACTGACATAGTTTATTCGCTGAGACAGCGGCTGCACTGGCTAAGCCATGGAATCAACACACATTCAGTGGAAGGATCAAGTGCATAACGACCTGTCTGCTCTCTGGATGTACAACTGACGTGGCCTCGCAAAGGATAGGGACAACTGGTACTTTATCACTTTGTGTTCTCGGTCCAGAGCGACATACGGTTGTACTGGTAAAGAAAAAGAAGTTTACAGACTTTTCTTTTTTTTTTAAATTATATATGTAAGTCCACATCGATCTTCTGCTATTGAGAGAATTTTTTTAATAAATTCCCGATGTGTTCTGCCTTTTCAACTTTGGACTCCTTTAAAATTTTTTGACCATTTACCTTCACAAATTCTCTTTTCTACCCTCTACATCTCTCTCTCTGAATTTTTTTAAAACTTCACTATGTTGGTAATATCTTAGAGGTTATGTAAATATTTTGTTTGGAAAAAACTTTCATTGAAGAAAAACTTTAATTGAACTTGATGAGGCGCTAACAGTTAGATTATCTTTTTTTTCTATCCAAATATATGCATTATTTAATTAATTTTGCGGTCTTTACGTTTTCGTTTTGCAATATTCGTAGTCTGCTGTCGATTGGTTCAAATGCGCAGAGACAAAAGCTCATAACTCATCTGCGCGGCGGGCAATAAAGCGCGCGGCATTTTAGTGAAGAAAGATGAGCCGCGAATGCCTAAAAATAAGTATGTGAATCCATATACATGGCATATGTGTAAGTAGTTTGAGTCAGATTGACTTAGTGTGCGGAACGAAAATGCATGCAAATCAATGCTTTGTGAACTGTGGCCAACGAACTGCTGTAAAATTGAAAACGCAACGCCAGCGGACGGACAGACAGGCAGTAAGGCGATAATGGAGCGATGCGAAAGCGTTTTATGAGCGTTCGTTTGCTACTTGGCAGCCGCCAATGGAAGCCAACAACAACAGATAATCGACGAAATTTCCAAAACAAGAAATAAAAAATGTAAAGCAAATTAGAAACACAAATCTACAAAGTATAGAAATTGGAAAAACTACGTATTTGTGTTAGAAACAATTTTCGCCGAGACGACAGTAAAATTGAAACTAACAAATGAAGCGAAGAAAAAGCGTTTTTTGCAGTATTTTCTATTTTTTATACCCTAAATAGGTATAGGTAACAACAGAGGATGGTGAACCCGAATCCCCAATCGATGACGTTGGAGCGGACGTTGCATTGGCTGACCATGAAGAAGTTCGAATTACCCATCTGAAGAAGAACAAAATGGCGGGCTTAGTTTCTCCGTATAACTAATATGGCTGTGTAAACTAAGGTCTGCAATAGATGGTAGTTTGACTTAAAGTACGCCATTCACTGAGAGGGAGTCGGTGAAAGTGTTTATGGCTCCACTGTGAATGACATTCCGTGCATTTCGGAAGTTTGATGCGTCCTAAGTTGGCGTATTGCTTTACGTCGTCGACATGGCTGCGGAAAGACGAACTCAATGTGCAGATGTTTAATGGGAGATCTCAAGAGACATCCATTGTGCAGTGTTCTGATATTTCTGCAGCTTCCTCGTCTGCGTTTCACTGCATCCAGTTGACCATATTGGTACGGTGGAGTTAAGGACCGGCCGGCCGATTGCCTTGTACGTTGCCAACTACGTGTCTTTGTCTTTTTCCCATGTTCTATCGGCCAGCGACTTGCGGCTCTGTACTTTGACAATAATCACGGTCGTGAAGAGTGAAGGGTCATAGGCTAACGTCATATCTAAAATCTCAGGGTTATTGACAGTCGAAATGAATTATTGCTCAAGGCGAGGGCGCAATCTCCGAAGAATTGTTCTAATCGAGTCACTATAGCATATAGCTGCCATACAAAGAGATCAGTCAAAAGTAAGTTCTTTAAAGAGTCTTTTATATTTGTGAAGGGTATTATAGCTTTGGCGCAATTGTAGTGAGCGTTTTTTCTTGATTTTGTTTTCACTTAAAGTAGTTGTTGTTTACTGTTCATTGTTTATGTATGTGTATGTATGTATGTATACCACATTTCCAACTTCAACTGTTGTTGTTGCTGTTGCTTTTTATTGCATTATTAGTTGACGCGGTTTTGCAAATTTTCGCGCGAAAAGTTCGTTGCGACTAGCAATGCAATATTTACAAGAACAACAACAAGACAGGCAATAATAATATGCTGTCAATATATAGTTGCAGCAGCAAAAATGCAAATGCTGTGTACACTTGAACAATAATTGCAGTGGAGAAAAATTTGCAACAACAGCAACACCTTTTTGTGCCAGCAAGCAAACAGCAACAACTGTACAACAACAACCGCTGAATATTGGTCACAAAATAACGACACAGCCAGCCCACATCGCAAACCGCACAATGTTGGCATAACCACCAACCGCACACACACATCTACACATGCATATTTACAAGTCTATATGTAATTACGATCTTTCAGCAGCAATTTTTTGCCGCATTTTTTCACTGAACCAAACAACAGTCAACCTGCTGCAAAATCGACAGCCGAACTGTGCAAATTGCTGCACTGCCTGACTGTTAGTTGCCGCTACGCGCTGTTGCTGCTGCTGCCGGTTTGCGACAGCGCTGCAGCATTTCGCTGCCTGAGCTGAGTATGATAATTTCTATGCACCCGGTCGGAAAACATAATGAAGTGCTTTGAAGTGACTTCGTAGTCATATAATCACACATCTGTTATATAAAGGAGATATTTGTGTCGAGGAATGAAATCTAGAGTAATTCTGTTCATTAAAATAAATAAGGAAGTGTATTTTCATAGGTCATATTTCTCTATTGTAAACCTTCTTCTGAAGTAGATATTGACTTAAGCTGTTATATTCACTTACAACTCAATTAACTCCCTTGATCTCGTATTCCCTCTTCGGGAGGATCTCTGGAAATGGAAAAATGTTTCAGGCGGTAAGGAAGATTTTTCTGCTTAAAATTATTTCAAATCCAAACACAAGCTAAAATCGGTTCTATTACTAGCCGCAATTTTGATTTTTGACAAAATAGAGGTTTCCCAAACAAGTTGGTTTCCGATTGTGCTTGAGTATTCGAAATGATTATCAAAAACCTTATTCATTCGATATTAGTTAAGATATATTTCTAAGAAGGTCGTATGAATAATACAAGTTGATCCGTCCAGTCGTTTCGGAGAAGTTTTCCTCCCCGACTCTGGAAACAAACTATCGTCATGTTATTTTTGTTCAGTATTATTTGTCATTCCATCATGGAAAGACCTAAATCTGAACAACATTTACAAATCCTTTAACTTTATAATGAAAATTCACGTCTGTAAAGAATGAGTTTCGCTCTTTCGCCCAACTTATGAGCAACATAATTGGCCTACCCAGGATACTATCCGCAACACTATCACCAATCTTGAGGCCCAGTATTTATTATGAGTCAACATTCGTAAAATTTACCCGAAGACCGTCGATTCGGTGCCATTCACAAGACTGTCGTTGCCCGCCCGTCCCAAACGACATCGCTTCGCTTTATGCGCTCTAAAAAGATCTAAGAAGATCCGACGTTTTCGAGCCAAATTATGTTCAGAGATGGGGCTAATTTCTGGCAAGCGCGACGAATTGGGACTAAGAGTAACCTGAAGAGATTTAAAAGCTATCATTTCATCCAGAAACAAGAAAAAACGTTAACTTCGGTTGCACCGAAGCTAAATACCCTTCACAGGTGCATTTCTGTTAGTAACTATCTGTTCAGTTTGTATGACAGCTATATGCTATAGTTAACCGATCTGAACAATTTCTTCGGAGATTAAATTGTTGTTGATTAATTGTCGTTCAGTTTGTATATAGTTAACCGATCTGAACAATTTCTTCGGAGATTAAATTGTTGCCTTAGAAAATAATCTGTACCAAATTTCGTGAATATATCTTGTCAAATGTGAAAGTTTTCCATTCAAGAACTTGATTCCGATCGTTCAGTTTATATGGCAGCTATATGTTATAGTGGTCCGATATCGGCCGTTCCGACAAATGAGCAGCTTCTTGAGGACAAAATGACGTTTGCAAAATTTAAAAAGGATATCTTAAAAACTGAGGGACTAGTTCGTATATACATATACAGACAGACAGACGGACGGGCAGACAGACGGACATGGCTAAATCGACTCAGCTCAACATAGCGATCATTTATATATATACTTTATAGGGTCTCCGATGCTTCCTTCTGGGTGTTACAAACATCGTGACAAACTTAATATACCCTGTTCAGGGTATAAAAACAAAGATTTGGTGTCGTTTGTGCGCCAGTCGAATCATCGGTCCACACTCCCAAAAAAAGATGCCAGGGAGAACGTAACCTAAAGCCTGAAATTGATGCTCGTGATCTCGGCGACATTTAGCTCCAACAAGCCACTTCCCATACATCACATCAAAGGATTGATTGAGAGAACACTTCGGTGAGCAGATAACTTCACGTTTGGGCCGGTCGATTGGCCACCAAAATTGTGTAATATCACACCGTTAGCTTTTTTCTGTTGGTGATGTGTAAAGTATAAAGCCTATGCGGATAATCCCGCTTCGATTCGGGCGTTGAAGCAACACATCACGCGTGCCATTCACCAGTTACTAGGCAAATGTTCCAACGAATCATCGAAACTTAACGGATGGACCATCTGTGACGTAGCCATCATACGGAAGATAAAAAATAAATGCCAAAGAATGTTCTTTCGAATGATAACAGTAGTTATTCATTTCATTGCGAACCCACATTTTTAAAAGCTCCAAATGTGTTCACAATAATGGCGATCCTAAATAATTGAAGATTTTGACCAAATCCCTCAGATTTTGGGTATCTAATCCCTTGTTGAATTACTTAGATACATATTTTCAAAGTTCGAATAGACTAGTACTATAAGAAGAGTAATAAATTATAATGCTACTACGCTTGTCAAAGATTTGACCTATGTAGGCATACATGAACTATAGCCTTTTGATCAGCTATATCCGTGTGAAGTTTTCTCATTTTCAAGATGAAGTTGGAAAGTTTGAAAAGTTATTAGTATTATGCTCATCAAATGGCTAAAACCCTGAGGATTCGGTCATTATTATAACTAATACTTAAGTCCGAAAAGGAAGTTAAATATGGTCCACTTGAGAACGCCTCTGATAGTGTTAAAAAACAGGATGTAGTAGTCATTAGAAACTTAAAAATATACCAATTTCAACTCTATTAACTTCCTCGCAGGGCATATATCTACATTGCAACTGTGTCTTTTGGCTTCTACTTGGGTATTCACCCTCTTACAGCGTAGTAATTTGTTGTTCACCTTTTGCGGTTCGATCGGCAGCACTGCTGGCAGCGCCCTGAATGACTCCAACTAGATGCCGAACTACAAATTAATAAGTAAATGCGACTTATTTCGTAGGTGCATACAGGTATGTATGTTTGTGTTTGCATATTGTCTGCCAGAAGTTTTATATTTTTCGTGCTGGCTTGCGCTTGCGCTCTTGTTGCGGTCAACGCTGCAGCTGTTGCTTGAATTTCGTGCTTTTTTGTTGCTTTTTTTAATGACAACGCTACTGTTGTCATTGTTATTATTATTATCGCTGTAGTCAGCCGGCTGCCGACATTTTTAGCATGCCAGTCATTCTTTACGCTCTCGCTCGCTGGAGTTTTGTCGCAGCTGTTGTGGAATTTAAAATACTGGCCACTGGATTGGGCTACACTGAAAAGTTTTGGAAAACAGTTTTCTTTGTGGTCATGAAACCAAGTCCCTTGGTTATGTTTATCGGTTTATCAATATTTTTATTTATTTAGTAAAGCATAGCCTTTGCTGAATAATCGTTCTAGAAATATGAATATTTTGGAATCAGCGTCAATTCAGAAGCTTTTTGATAATGTAAAATTTTATACTTTGACCTTATTGGATTATACGATCAGTTTGGGCCGTAATGGGATGTAGCCATGCTTCTGGGTATAAAGTTACAGTCGCAGGGCTATACTCAATTCCTTCACTTATGTCCTCGCCGCGCAACTCTTGTGTAAGATGAGGAGCCAACCCGTAAGTCAAGGGTAACGGCTAAAAGAGAGGAAGCTTCAGCCGATCCATTTCGACAAATTTGGTCACAACAGCCTCGGGTGAGAGACCCCCCTTTTGATGACGACCACAACTAATGTACTGAGGAATGCGATTTAAAGAAATACACCTGGAATGTCCGGTACCTTAATTGAGAGGTGCCATTGTCCGACTCAGACGAGTAGATCTTTGTGGCATTTACCACAGTGGTCATAAAAAGGAGCCCAAATTCGGCGAGGGGTTCGTGGTGGGAGAGGGACTCTGTCGCCGAGTCCTGGCATTCATCCCGGTGGATGAACGTCTAGCCGCAATCCACATCAAAGCGAAGTTCTTCAACATATCGCTGATTTGCACCCACACCCCGACGGAAGAGAAGGATGATGTGACCAAAAATAAGTTCTATGAGCGCTTGGAGCTCATCTATGATACACAAAATTTCGTCTATCTTGCAACCAGTATTAACACCAATATCAGCCCAGAAATATAACGCAGAATCACTCTTGCGAACACTTTGGACTGAGTAGGGAATTGAAAAGTAAAGTCCTCTCCCGACGAACAAAGACCGAACTCTAAAAGTCAATCGGAATATTTATGGTCCTTTGCGCATTTTCATCGGCGAATACCGCGGTGCAGTGAATGGGAGTTGCCGCGAGAAACGAGAACGACCCTTGCGTAGCTTCGTACTGAATACTTTAGCAGTATAAACGTCTACTTATCCAGAATCGACTTCGACATACAATATATATGTCCAGCGTGCAACGAGTCTCCGCATGACTCTAACCACCTATTTGCATGCTCAGATAACCCTACACATCTGACAACTGTCTCCCTATGGTCCAACCCCGTCGAAAGGACACGTTTCCTGGGCTTTCCGCAGTCGTTGGGACGATAAGTCCTACGAGATATACCATGACATTGAATAAAGAATCAATAGACAGCGGCTGCGCTGACTAGGGCATGTAGTCCGGATGGAAGAGAATACTGTAGATCGAGAGGTTTGAAGCAGAGGATGAGGAAGACCTCTTGTGGAGAAGGATCTGGCCACACTTGGCATCTCGAATTGGCGTCATATAGCGAAAAGTAGAATTGATTGGCCCGCGGTCGTTAACTCAGCTATAACCAGGTAAGCGGTGTCTACACTAGTAAAGAAGAAGAAGAAGAAGAGGAACTTTTAACGGCTTCGCCAAGCCACCTTCAACTTTTTTGAATTTATCTTAATAAGTATTGGAATCAGTTGATACTATTTTTTCGTGTGTCTAAAATTACAAGACCAATAAAATCACTTTCAACCTTGTCGTTTTTCAATACTTCATCAGCGATACTACATACATACGTACACACACAAATATTATCAAAAGGCCACAACAAAAGCTCAAGAAATCTGATCAACGCAAAAAATGAAATAAAACCCGGTTTCATAGGTTGTTGTTGTTGCAGAATTTCAAGTATTTATAATGTTAAATGCGCGAAACACAGAAATGTCAGGTTATGGCTATTGTTGTAGACATTAAACATAAATAGTTATGTAAATATGTATGGTTTGTATGTAAGCAGCTTTGTTTATTTCCACGCCAAGTCAAGTTGTGCCAACTACTACTTTAACAGCTAAGAACAACAACGCGCAAGCACAAGCAGCACAAAACAAAATAACTGAATCAAAACCTTTTTGCCAACACGCCGACGAAGCAAAACAAACCAAATAGAACAGAAATAAATAAAAACAAAAAACGCCCAGCAGCGCGCGCCGTTTGCGCAGCCGCATCGGTAGCGGTAGCGCAGCGCATGCGCGCCACCGAACGCCAACAGCGCGCCCGAGTTGCAGCGCCGCATAAGCAAATTCTCGCAAATGCCGCTGACGACGCCGTCGACTGCGTTTCTATTTTTCACATTTATTTAAAATTTTTGTGCGCTGACGAGCTGTGTCGGCTTCGCCAGCCAGTCGTCAAATACCCGTTCAGCTGTATTTTTTTCGACTTGTTTTCGAAAGCGCGCCGTCGCCGCACGTCGCATCGCAGCGAAAGCTTTTTAGCGCGGCGCTTTTGGTGGAGCCCAGCAGCGACAGCGCGGCAACTGTTCGCATTGAAGCTTTGACTTTGACGTCTTGGCTGCTTGCCTGCTCGGCGGCTTGGCGGCTGACTCTGCGGTTTGCTGAATGGTGGATGGATGGATGGCTTAGCTCGTTGGCAAGTGGCAAAGCGCCATATGCCTGATCGCAGGCAGTTTTAGTCGCCGACGTGATACTGAATGAGGCGTACGCGCGTTTTACCACCAACGAGACCGTTATAAGAGCGTTACCATAAATTTTATGCCAAGTGAATTTGTGCTAAGTTGTGCAGCCTGAAGTAGAAAAATCAGTTTGAAATCGTAATAAAAATTAAAAAAGGCAAAAATAATTAAAAAAAAAAAAATAAAAATAAAAACCGCGCGCATGTGTGTGTTTGCCATTAACACTACAGTTTTTGCTTATAAACCCACAGCGTTGGGTTGCCGCGCGGTCTATTGTCTACCAACCTGCCAAAAACAACAACAAAAACAACAACAAAAGTGGGGTAGTAAAGTGAGCTTGATGATACTGGAAATTTAATATTTGCTGCAACGGCAGACTTGAATGTCACAGCGAAAAGCTGCTGAACAATAACAGCAACAACAACAAAAAAAGCAAACAATTTGCAGTGAAAAAGCAACAAACATACGTGCTTCTACTAGCGGCAATTGAAGCTGCAGCAATGCAACAAGGCGCGTCACACTACCGCCAACACAGCCAGCAACAACAACAACAAAACTGCTAACAACAACAATCAGCAACCACAATAAGCTGTAAGTAGTGCCACTTGAGCAACACACTTCCGATCAGCAGCGCCGTGCCGCGTTGTTACACCGGCTTTCGGCTTTCTTTTGTAGCCAAAACGCTTATTATTGCGACTGGGAACTTCTACTTGCGTCGCATATGGGTGTGTGTGTGCCTGCTATGCTAGTATATTTGGCATTCGCATTTCGTGAAAGTCAATAATATTTTTTTTCTGCGCGAAGAAAGAGAGAGAAAGGACAAACAAGTGGAAAAAGTTAAGTGAATAAATAGCTGCAACAAAAGTAGCAACAACAACAATAAGAAAATCAGCAGCAGCACCAAATTGAGAATATGAAAAATTCACTAATGCATGCGAAGTGAATCCACAAACAAACCTTTGTGCACTTACGCGCATGTGTGTGTGCCAATCAACCCAGTTAATGTATTTTCCACTCAAATAAAACACAAACAAAAAAAAAATAATAATAAAAAAACAACAAAACAAACTTAAGTTACTTGAAAGCGTGGCGAGTAAAAAATCATTAAATGCAACAACGTGTCTATTAAGCGCCACGAAATTGTGGTGAAATGTTTGTGTAGCGAATTTGAAGCGTAAAAAGTGTAGCAGCGTAGCATTGTAAAAGAAAAGTATGAAAAAACAGCAACAAACTATTACAAAGTAAGAGAAACGTGAGAAATCTGTTTACGTGTTTTTTGTTAAAAACTTAAGAAAGGTGCAACCGCATATACAGTTAGGTACATAGTTACACATTTGCTCACGAGAACGTTTGTTACTTAAACACGCTTAGCATGGCAGCGTCAACGCGTTTATTTTGAAGATGTTTTCAGCCCGGCAGCAATTTTTTGAGTAATTGTTTTGGAAGGTGTGTTAAATGCCTGTTTGTTGTTGTTGAGTTAGCATATTTAAATGTCATACATACAAACATTAGTGCGAATTGTCACAGCAGGCTAACCTTTAGGAAAATTTTGAAAGAAATTTTAATAATTTATTAACAAAAATAAATTTTATTTATTATAAAATTCCTTGCTGTGTATTTCAACATTTGTTTTTATAGTTTTGGTTTTTCTACCGTTATTGGTTTTTCTATTTTCAATAAGGGTTGCCAATAGTGCATTGAAGGGACAATTGAACTAACTTTTAAATTAAAATTTGCCTTTCATTTTGTAAGCTCAAAAATCTTAATTAAAAGTAACTTTCAAGTATCCTATTTCAAAAATCGGATTAAAGATTAAAATTGAAAATTTTATCTTAAATAACGGAAGAAAATGAAAAAAATTGTTTATTTCAAGTTTATATTAAATTTAAATTAAATAAAATTGTGTTTTGGAGTTACATTGGTTTCCTCGGACAAAAACAAAATTTTTTCAAAAAAAATTTTTTTCATATATAATTTGATTAGAAATATACATACAACAAACAAAGAAATTCTGAAATTAAAGAAATATTTTGAGCTCGGCCATTGCGACGCCATATCTAGTGGCTCCTCAGAAAAAAGATGCGCCCGCGTTGGCAGAAGAACTTCTTACAGAATCATCCAAAGTGAAAAAATAAGTGTTTTAGTTGAAAACTTTACTTAGAACTTGGACGAGTGAAAAAATACTGAAAATTGGATTTTTGGCAGAATAACATAAAAATTAATATTTAAGTGAAAATTTCGCGACAATGATTTTTTTTTTTTCAAATACAATAGTTCGAATCGAAAAAAAATCCTTCATCCAAGTCTTTAAGAATTGAATCTCAAAGACCTCTGTAAATTTCATGAAGATCGGTTAAGTAGTTCTCGAGAAATCTTGTCAACCGACTTCAAAAACAGAGTTTCGAGAAAAACGCGTTTAAAAATGGCGCACTTAGCCTATCTCAAGGCTGTGTCTTCGAAATTATTACTCGGATCAACCTGGAAATTGAGCACAATATTCTAGATATGCCGTAGAATTTAATAAAACAATAAAGAAATTCGATTTTTTGAAACCCATAAGCGTATTTCGTTTTCTGCCATTTGGTTAACTTTGTAAAAGTATCGCTGATTATGCGTAGAACACAGAGCACGCTGTTTGTAACACCCAAAAAGAAACGTTCGGCTACGGGACCAAGTTTTGAAATATTTTTTTTTTCGAAGAACCGATTTTGATGTGTTTACTTACATTGATATGAGAGGAAAACGCAAATAGGTTGCATTTTTTTAAAAGCTCAAATCTTCTTCCTTAAAGGCGTAGACACCGCTCACGCGGTTATAGCCCATTTTACAACAGCGCGCCAGTTGTAAACTCTTCCCAACTGAGTGGAGGTCTTCCTCTTCCTCTGCTTCCCTCGGCGGGTACTGCGTCGAATTCTCACAGAGCTGAAGTTTTTTCATTCATTTGGACTACACGATATAGCCAACGTAGCAATGCCATAGGACCATAAATTTTCCGCAGATCATTTCTCTCGAGAATTCGCGACGCCGACTTATCAGATGTTGTCATTGTCCATGCCTCTGAACCATAGAGCAGGAGGGGAATGGTGAGTGACTTGTAGAGTTCGGTCTTTGTTTGTCGAGTGTAGCTGTACACTCTTATAGAATTTGGACCTTCTCTTTTTAGCTTCTTATTTTCTCCAGAAATTGATTGAAGAAGTCACGCCTTAGGGAGTCTTTCTGTCTATAACCTCGTTTGGTGTCGGACTGCTTGGAGAGGTCCTTCCCGATACTGACGGGGCTTTTGGTGATGCTCAACGTCAGTTTTCACACCCGTATTAGCTTTGCTGGGATACCAAGTTTCCAGCTTTGAAATGAACGAAGAGGTAGCGCGTGTCGATTCCCTTTTCACGGGTATTTTCCAAGATTTGACGTATGGTGGTCGTTTGTTGATTTTACAGGCCTAAAGCCAAATCGATAAAGTCCAATCAGTTTGTTGACGGGGAGCTTTAACCTTGCACACAAAACACTCATTAGAACCTTATATGCGATGTTGGGCAAACGTATCCCACGGTAGTTGTCGCAGACTGTGGGGTCTCCCTTTTTGTGGTTTGGACATACTTAAATTCCAATTGTTGAGCATGTTTTCGACTGTCCATATTCTACAAAGAAGCTGATGCATGCTCCTTATCAGTTCTTCGCCGCCATATTTGATAAGCTAACATACATATTGTAATTAATAATGGTGTTTTCAATGAGCTCAATTTCGAAATTCGAAGGAAATAATTCGAATTTAAAGGCAAACTTCTAAAACGAAGAAATTACCCAATAACATTAAGAAAAAAATCGCTTGATTTCCAGAAAAAGTGCCTTATGATATTATGAATGTAAAAGGATTGTTGTTATAACATAACATTTGATGGGAATTAAAAAAAAATAAAAAAGTATTAATTTACCTTTTACATGATTGTATTTTGAAATTGCTTTTGTTAGTTTTGTGTTTGTTGATGTAATTTAATGGTAACTACTTCTTAAACTAATGTTTGTTTGATAATATTTTCTACTATTAAAAGCCGTTTTATTTAATTTATGCGATCTAGAAAAGTTTGTTCAGAGAAAGAATAACCTTTGATGAACCTTTAATGAGAATTTTAAAATTGCAAGCCCTCAAGTTACTTGTACCACTAAGTGGGTTCAAATGAAGGCTGGGAAAGCGTTGGTAGTTTTATAGTTACATTTGATAACGCTGCTCGGTTCTGGTAGTTCGGAACGATCTTTCGACTAAAATACTATGTAGCCTTGTCGAGAAATATTTTTTAAACTCATATTTTTTTGAAAAATTTTAATTAATTTTGCAAAAAAATGGACAATTGTGTTGAAAAGAATGTGTGCAGTAGTTTTGAAATTGTCAATGAGACCGACATTGAAAACCTGAGCTGTGGAAAAACGCTCTAAACCCTTAAACTCTAAAAAGCCTGATAGTATAAAGCGTCCATGAAATAGTTATAAATGCAACCGTAACTTGACACTATCACGTCATAGTTGTATATTTCCACATTCCACTGTAATCTTATGCAGTATTTCATACATTTATTTGTGGTGATAAATTGCGGCGTTTTTTGTTTAGACAACGTTCACACGGGGACTCTTTTCTCATTCACACGTGTGACACGAGTCCCATAACTAGAGTCAAACAATTTTCGTCAATTTCTTTCACATCAATTCTCAAATTCAAGTGCTTCATGTACACAGTGAATAAAGGAAATATTGATGCCTAAATATCCATTTAGGTTGCGTAGACCCAACTATGGTGGTAGCGATTTTTTTGTAAAGGTTGACTTTATTAAAGTTGCACGGAGAAAATCTGATTTCTTATAGAAAAAGTTTGTGTCAATTCAAAGATATGTATATAATTATGTATAATATATACTATATATATTATTATATGCCATCACTAGGTTCTAACAGTAAGTTTAACAGAATTTTTTTTTCTAGCATACATGCATAAATATCTATATATTTATTAATATTACGAGGGCTGCTATATAAATATCTGGCCTAATAATGAAAATAGGAATATTTATCAACGAAAATGGTTTTATGGTTTTTCAAAATATTCTCCATCAAGATTTATACACTTTTGCATGCGCTCAAACCAATTTTCGAAGCACTTTTTCCACTCCGATTGAGACACCTCCAAAACATGGTTTTTGAATGCTTCAACAGCATCTTCTGGCGACGAAAATCGTTGACCACGCATTATTTTCTTGATGTGTGGGAATAAAAAGAAGTCATTGGGTGCCAAGTCAGGGCTGTACGGCGGATGACCCATCAATTCGACGTTTTGGCCGGTCAAAAAGGCGCTGGTTTGAGCCGATGTGTGAGAGCTCGCATTGTCATGGTGCACAATGACTCGTCTTGGAAGATCCATGATTCGTCACCTGTGACGATCTTATAAACGTCTTTTGAAGCACCGCGATCGTATTTTTTCAGCATTTCTTTACACCAATCCACACGAGCCTTTTTTTGAGCGATTGTCAAATTGTGCGGGATCCAACGAGAACAAACCTTTTTTACGGCCAGGTGTTCATGCAATATCGAATGTATGCTGGTGGGAGAAATGCATAGGCATGCCTCTATCTGAAGGTATGTTACATGACGGTCTTGCATTATCAGTTCACGTACGGCATCTATGTTGTGATGGCACAACGGCTGTTTTTGGACGACCTTCACGGAATTCGTCTTTGAGCGAGTGTCGGCCACGATTGAATTCGTTGTAACAGTTTTTCACAGTGCTATAGGATGGTGCTTCATAGCCATACAAAGATTTTAGTCCATCGATGCACTCTTGTCGTGATAATCCACGTCGAAAGTTGTGAAAGATGATCGCACGAAAATGTTCACGAGTTAATTCCATTTTTTGGCCAAGATGAATTTTTTAATTCCCTGTAAATAAAGCAATTCACGATTAAATGACAAAACGTTCTGAGTGATGTTATGCTAAAAAATGTCAAACTTTCCAATGGAAATGTCAGATTGCACCTGGCAACACTTAGTGTTGCGAAGGCCAGAAATAAATATAGCAGCCCTCGTATATGCAATTCAATGCAACGCCGTAATTAACGTAATTGTGTCAGGATAACTGATACTCATATTGATAAATGTACTGAAATCTACAAAATTTTCGTGAGAATATGCGAAAAGACATTGGCATAAACAATATCTATGTATGTATGCTAACTGGACAAATTCCCACGCGGTTTATTCAGTAAAAACGCAATATATTTACGAACGTGTGTTAATTGGAAAATTCCTGATGTTTAAGTGTATGTAGATAAATACAAAGAGTTAATAGCTATATCCACTTTTATCGCCATTTGCTAAAAAAGAATTTCATAAAATAATGGCTTTTGTAGAGCGGAAGTTACCGCGTTGTATCAAAAACAAAAAACAATCATAATTTGGAGCAAATCGTTTATAGTCACTAATAACAATTATTAGCGACTTATTAGTGACAATTACTCACAATAATAAGCAATTACACTGTGGGAATTTCTCTGTTGGTATAATGGATCAAATATTTATGACAATAAGTGAATTTTTTTTTTAAATTAGAGTTGAAATCTATTTATATAAAACGTGTATTAAAGTAACGAATACTTTGATAGCGAACAATGATAGTTTGAGAACTAATGATAGATTTTCAAATCTTTGAATCTAAATCTAAATCTTTGATAGCATTTTCTTCTGTAATGTTATCCTTAGTTGTGTTGATTTGCCGTAAATTCCTCACTTGCAAAGTGGTCAGTCGAACTATACACTGTATGTAAATTCATATTTTTGTTCTTGGTTTCCAAGTCAGCAGGTCAGCTGGCTGGTTTCTACTCGTAATAGAAATTAACCCAAACCTTCTTCTAGTCACATTATTATTAAAGAAATAATAGAGTGACTTTTTTTTATAAATTTATAAATGGTAGCAGATAATGTTAAGAACTAGTTTGATTAATCATTCTTCCCTACACGTACAGCATCTGCCCTCTAGGCCTCTTGATAAAATGTGCACAAAGGAGGAAAAAGGATCGAAGTATTCTCTAAGCAGTGAAAGCTAGTAATCTAATGAGTTCTGCGAAGACCCTTCCAATTGATCTACCAGCTTTTTTATCGAAAAGTTGTCCTTCGGCTTCTAGATGTTTAAAGGGACACCTTGTTTGACATCCTAAAAAAGGCGATTTTTTTTTAGATTTGTAAAGGAGGATGGAGTCATGTATAGAATTTAACGAAAGTAAGGAAAGTTCGCTGAGTGGCATTCACTTGTAAGTGTCCAAAAACTGATTTTTTGTACATATGGCTCAAGCAGCTCACGACTTCCGGTCTTAGACCAAGTATCCTCTGGGTAGCCAAAGAACATACCTTTGCAGGCGACCAAAAGTGAGCAGGCGAACCATCCCTCCCCAGGGTGGTGCGGTGGGTTTGGAACCCGCCACGCAAAAAACACTACCAATGAAAAGGAAAACTTACGGCCTCGTGTAAGTGACCCCCCTTTTGATGACGACCCCTGCAAACGTGTTAAGAAATATGAATTAAGAGCATGCACCTAGAATGTCCGGTCCCTTAAGCGGGAGGATGTCGCTGCCAAGCTGGTTGAAGTCCTCATAAAAATAAAGGCTTACAGCACCGCCGTCCAAGAAGTGCAATGGACGGACAAGGACTGAGACTGACAGGTCCTTGTGGCATTTACTACAGTGGGTATATATAAAGAGCGCAAATTTGGTGTGGAGTTTATAGTAGAATCCTGGCATTCATCCCGGTGGATGGACTTCTAGTCACAATCTGCATCAAAGTGAACATTTTCTTGAACATTTCGCTGACCCCTCATTAAAGTTTGTTTATACTTATTGTCTCATTTACTTCCTGTTGGAAAGGCTTCTTTGAGAATAAAAGGTATAAAATCCTGTTTAATTTGCTCTGAATATGCAGTTGGAGACAAAAACGCGATTTTTTCCCTTTCCTTTCCTTTTGTTCCCATAACACTGAAAATACTTGCTTGCAGGTGTCTTTAATGTACTTGAAAAATGCATAGTGAACTAAATGCGAAACAAAAAATTGTCATAATTTTTTAATGACCAAGTGCAGTCAGAGCGCTGTAAGGACGACTGGCGGGCAGCCTTGTCGTGGCGTGTTTAACTTTAAGAGTTTTACTTGACTTTGGTTTGTTTTATATCGTAACCGGCCTGACTATAAAGTTGTCTGCCTGTTTGTGTGTATGTATGTATGTGCGAGTATATACCGGTTTAGCTGTTGCCACCATGAGTTCTCATTTCACCAACCTGCCTGCAAGCTCATCAATAATAAAAAAATGCAAATGTTGTCTCGAATTCACGTTTGTTTTTATTTTTAATTTTTTTTTGTTTTGCTTTTAATGTTTTATTTTTATTGTAATAACACTTGCTGAGGCGGCTGCAGTGTTTTTGTGTTGATATTTGTAATTGCAAAATAATATCAAAAGTACAACTCTTTAACCCACTGAGCGGCGTGACTTTTTATAGCTTTTTTCATTGAACTTTTGCTTTTTATATATATTTTTTTGTGTTTTTAACTTCTAATTGGTCTTAAACCCATTTATTTTGTTGCTCACCAGCAATTACGGCTAGTTAAGTTTAGGTACTGAAATTGCCGTAAAATTAAAAAGTAAAACTGAAATGTGTAAATATATGTATGTGATATATGTGTATACAAAGGCACCTCAGTAACAGTTAACATTCATTTTAACGATTTTGTAAGAACAAACCAATGTGAAGAAGTTATAAATAGTAAAGTGGCTAGGAAATCCAGTTTGTCAGAGACACGGGTTTGGCATTCTCTGAAAAGTAAATGCGCAAAATTGTGTCTTCAGGTTGAAACGAAATTGTTAAAAAACTAAAAATAAAATAAAAAAAATATGAATAAATATGTTTATGTTATGTACAGTTGTGTACAGAAAAATAGCATAACGCTATAAAATTTCATGTTATATATCATTGTGTTTTATTTAAGTATTTATATTTATTTCGAATTACATACATATAACAAACTGACTATGTAAATACATATAGTCTGTAACACGGTTACAACCGAGTCTACACCAGTCGTTCTTCCTTTTCGCTGTTTGGCGCCAATTGGAAATTACAAGTGCAACCAGATTCTTCTCCACCTGGTCTTCAACGGAGTGCAGGTCATTCTCTTCCTCTGCTGAGCTGGAGTGTTTTCGTCCATTCGGATTACTTGGCCTAGCCAGCGTAGTCGTTGTCGCTTAATTCGCTAAAATATGGCAATGTTGTCGTATATATCGTACAGCTCATAGTTCCAACGAGTGCGATATTCACCGGGGCCAACGCGCAAAGATTATACATCTTTCTTAGAACCTTTCTCTCGAAAACTCTTAAGGGCGACTCATTAGATGTTGTTATCGTCCATGCCTCTGCACCATATAGCAGGACGAGGATGATCAGTGACTTGTAGAATTTGGTATTTGTTTGTCGAGAGAGGATTTTACTTCTTAAATGCCTGCTCAGTCCGAAGTAGCAGCGTTGGATTTCGAGGCTTCTTGTTGTTGTTGGTGTTAATACTGGTTCCAAGATAGACGAATTTATCTATTCAGATCTGCAGCTCGAATTATTTTCTCACACGATAGGGAGTAGCGTTGTCTGAAACCTCGTATGCTGTCAAAAACAGTTTTAAAATCGACGAAGAGGTGGTACGAGTATGTATCGACAACCTTTTCACGCGTATGTTCCAAAATTTGGCGGACGATGAATATCTGGTCAGTTGTTTATTTTCCAGGCAGGCCTGAAGCCATACTAATAAAGCCCACAATTTGTGGAAGTCCGGCTCTAATCTTTCGCACAGTATGCTCGATAGAACCATATATGCGATGTAGAGGAGACTTATTATCCCACGGTAATTGGCGCATATTTTGTGGATTGGGCAAAGCACACTTAAATTCCAATCGTAGGGCATGATTTTGTCCGACCATATTCTAAAAAGAAGCTGATGCATGTTCATTATCAGTTCTTTGCATCCGTATTTGAATAGTTCGACCGGTAAATCATCGGTCTGCACCGCTTTGTAAGTAATTGATATTCGAACTTCTTCATGGTCGACTGATGGAACGTCTGCTCCATCGTCATCGATTAAAGCATCAGGTTCACCATCTCCTGGTGTTATGCCGTGGAGAGTCAATACGGCGAATGGAACGACTTGGCGTCGAGATCTTAAATTGAACCGTACAAAATACAGCTTGTGCAAGAACTAAAGCCGCTCGACCTTCCCAAGCGACATCACTTCGTTTGATGGGCTCTTGAAATGTTTCAAGAAGATCCGACATGTTCGAGTCAAATTTTCTGCTATGAGGCCCATTTCTGACCCAATGGACATATGAACAAGCAAAATTTTCGCACTTGGGGCGAGTCATCGAAAAAGGGGCTCAACAGATAGACCTTCTGAGACGTAGCCGCGGCCAACATTTGAAAGAGATACTCTTCAAAAAATAAATGCCAAAGAATGTTTTCTCGAATGATAATAAACATTCCCCTTTAAATTTGAAGTTTCTGTGTTTTATCTTTAAAACAGTAGCAACCGCGAAATGGATCACTCTTTGATAAAGTGCATAAGTGGCATATAGAAAATAATGTGAATTACGAAAATGAAATAAAAGTTGTATGCTATCTTTTCTGTATTAAAAAATATGATCTGAAAATCATTATTTCTAACAAAATTTTCAGATATTCATATAGTATAATTTTGCTCACAAGTGTGCCGATCTATACAGATATGTAGATATCTACTAGGAAACAAGAAACAGACAACAAGTTCACCATGATCTTTCGTCTATTGTTATTCTTAAGCAAATCATTAGATTATTATTTATGCATTTGCTGAGAAACCCAACTGGCTTGGTTACGTCCGAGTTTTGGCTCATTAGCATGACAATTGTTTCTCCGTGGATTGGTGCTCATCAGCAAATTATCTGCTGACTTAAAGTTATGTACATTTCTAAATTGTTTGGTATTTTTAAAGGCAAGTCTTACCGGTTCGAGCAGCTTCTGCTTATTGCGTCTATAATTTATTGGTTATTAAGATTGTTTTTCGCGATTTGCACACTATTTTTGAGCGCTTTTAATTCAATCATATTCAATTTATTATCATACTGTTATTTTTTATGGAAAACTCATATTTAACGCTGAATGCCTTTGCTGCTATCGTAGAAAGCAGCTTGAAGCAATTTAATTATTAATATAGCCGGTGAACCTTAGATCTATCAGAGATGACTCTCTACTGCCTAAATCTATAACTTCGATCCTCGACGAAATGTTATTGCCTGCTGAAAGTGAGACGAATTTGAAAACTCTCGAAAACACAACATTCCCCAGGCAAGGTTTGAGCTACAAATTTTTGTGGCTTTTGTGGAATTATTCTCATTGACCGTCTCGAATATAAATCAATCAGCAAACCATATTAACGAGCATCCGTGACTAAAATTAGGCCAAATGGGGAGGACAAATAATTTTAGCCTATGTAGTAGTTCTCTAAATCTATTACATCGAAACATATCCCTAAAAAGCTGGGTATAAAAATATAAAATAAATTTCTCTATAGATTTCCAACAGATGCTAAAACCTTCCTAACGAAATCAAAATTATGATCCGAATTTTTTTTGACAACTCCCACAATTTGCTGGTTTGTCGGAATTGACGATACCGGACCACTTTAATACATTTCTGCTATAAAAACTGGACGATCGAAACCAAAAACATTCTAGAAAATACGCAATTTCTGCGGACATTGGACTATTTGGGCATTGGATATCTTCGGATATTTCGTCAACTCAAAACGTTTTCCATGAAAGCCTTTGATTGCGTTAGTTCAATTTGTATGACAGCTGTTTGCCATACTGGTCCGTTATTAGCGAAGAAAAACGCGAGTGCAAAATATCAGATCAATATTTCAAGAACTGAAGGAGTATTCAGGAAGTCTGGAGTCGATAGACCTGGAGTTCATAAATAGCTCTTGACACGGCTTCTTTCCTCCCAGAACTCCCTCGTCAGTAAATGGACAAAAAAGGAACTGCTATAGTTCGGTTTAATGACTCCATGATCCAAGTGACCTGATAAGAAGTCAAAGTGTGTGAGGATATCCGAGTGTTTAGATACGTATTCTTTTAATAACCCAGATTCTCTGAGTCTGATAGCAACTTTCGTAGCCATACACCGTCCGACAATGTCTATGGGCACTATGTGCAAGTATGGGTTAAATGTGATGGGTGGAGTGGACCTTAGTGCACCACACGTACTGATGAGCGCTGCCCGTTGAATGCTCTCGAGTTTTTTTGCAAGTGTAATCTTTTCTAGAGCAATCCACCACATAACGACTCCGTTGAATATAATGGGCTTGACTATGGTGTCATAAAGCCAGAAGTTCATTTTCGGTAAGAGACCCCACCTTTTGCCAATGTCTGCTCTACAACAGTATTAGACAATCTATAAATTTTTTACTCATTCTTCGATATTCCGCTTCCATAAAAGTTTCCTATCTATGATGAGCTCTAGATATTTCACTATATCCGCGTACATGGTACTCAGGAACTTTCCTTTGGCCATAAGTGCTACATCATCTCCATAGGCAATCACCCGGCAGCCATGATCATCAAGCTTTTAAAGTGGTCGTTAACGTCCTGGAAGACGTTGTACGATGGACGGAGGTGTTTGAGGTTTGATTCAACCCCTAGACCGTCCAAAGCCGTAAAGTCTTTTTCCGGCAGGACATTATTGAAAGCTTCCTCAATATCAAATAAGGTCCCAACAGCGAAATCCAATGGCTTCGTCAAGCCATGACACTGACTCGCCTTTACAATAAGCATGTTGCGCTCCTGATAGATAGTCCCTCGAAATGCGCCTCTTATATACCAGTGCATCAATCTCTCCAGAGTTTTTAGTACGAAAGATGAGAAGCTGATGGGCGTAACGTGGGAGCCCCTACCAGCCTTCGGGATGAACGTAACTCTGACTCGTCTCCAGGCCACCGGTATGTAACCTAGTGTAATGGTGTTCGCATAGATAGGTGCCAACAAGTTGCGCTGGTAAGATGCCATCCGATCATGGGAACAGGAAATATTTGAACAAATTGACCACCTAGGTTAAGTGTCATTCATCCAGAAGGTCGACAAAGGCGCAATCATTTTTCATCACTCCGAGAGATATCCCCACAGGCGAGGTATTGTTCGCGGCCAACTTAATATACCCAGTTCAAAGTATAAAAATATTTTATATGTGTATGTATGTAAGCAAGTAGATTAGCATAATTTAAAAAAATAGCGTTGCCATCTAATTTCAAACTCAAAATTAATTGAAAATATAAAAGATACGAGTATGTATGAAGCCTGTAAGTAATATGTTATACTCATATATAGACAATTTAAAAAATTTGCAAATTATATGAATTTTAAAAGAATCGTTTCCATCATTAAATTTTGTATTTTTTTTTTTTTATTTACAGTTACGACAACGAGAAATACTCAACTTCAAACGGAGTGCAATTTTCACACAAAAACGTCTGAAAAATATACGAGTGAATGCTTGCCAGTAAAAGGAGCAGTGAAAATAAAGAAATAAACAATATAGAAAAATTAAAAGTAATGCGCAATTTTGCTGCTGCAATTGCAATTTTAATGCAAAAAAAAAAAATGCGATAAAACACTTCGAGTGAAAAAAATTAAGTTTCATTAAAATAACGACTAAGCAAAGGGATTACTTGCAGCGACTGCATGACAATAAGTGCAATGAAGACAACAAAAGAAAATTATAAAGACATCAAATCAGGAAGTGCATGTAGAAACGTGTAAACGCCGACAAGTGCCCAGAGACCATTGAGTGTACACCCAGTGCCAGTAACTACTGTTAGGGAGTTACAGCGATTATATTACACGCCACAAATTGCATAACTGCAAATCACGCTGCAGTGAGATCGAAAAAAAAGAAAACGAAAACAAAGAAACTGCAGACAAAAGCCATAGAAACAAAAGCGAAGCTTTGGAAGATCACATTTGCTTTGGAAAAGAACAAAGTGCGCGCTGCAAATCAGGCAAAAAGCGAGGCGAGGTGTTGCAAACGGAGCAATAACGAAGACGGAAGAGCGAAGAAGCGGAGGAAGATTCGCGTCTGTATGTATAAGTGCGCCAAGAGAACGGAGCTTGAGCGAAGATCAACAATAACGCGGTGAAGCGCGAAGTGAGGAAAATAGTGCAAGACCAAGAAAAACGAGGCAAAAGCCGAAGCGCAAAAGAAGTAATCAGCTGCGCAGTAATCACAAGCAATTTTTAGTAATCACATTTTAAGCTATTAGAGCCAACCTACAAAGCGGCGCAACAACAATAATGGCAACGAAAACTGTTATAAACACGAATACGCCAACAACGCGTGGCATCTCCATACTAATTGACCAGAATACAGCAACAACAACACCAACAACAATACAAAAACAACAACCACACGCAGTCAACAATTGTCAGAAAGAAACATTGAGACCAACAACACATATGACCGAAGCGGCCAAGATCACCATCTATCAAAATACAACAACAACGAAAACACAAATGGCACCAACACCATCAACGGCGGTAACTAGAACAGTGCTCACCAAGCTGCAGCCGCAGCCAAGTAAATTAGTGGCAACAACAACAACAACACGTATTGGTGTTAACGGTATAGATAATAATTACAACAACAATAATGATAACCACAATAATGATGATGTTTTTGTCAAAGCAAATAATGAGCAAACGTTGAACGACGATGATGGGCGACGTCACTCGTATCGCATACAGAGTGGTGAGTACGAGAGTGACCAGAAAACTAGTTACGCCACAATCAAGCAGAAAATAACAACATCCACGGCGGTGCCAACTTTTCCACACTTGCTGTTGAAAGTGGTGAGTGAAAGAGGAAAAGCCAATAATGGTCAAACCGAACGCAGCGATGGCGGCGTTGTGAGCAACGAAGACGTGCACGAAACGAATGGAAACGACGACGGCCGTTTAGCTAACGGTGTTGGAAGTGATGTTGGAAAATCGCAAGTAAATAGAAATGTGGCGGCCGCAGGTGTTGTTATGGCGCACACAAATGGTCAAAATGAGCAGCCGAGCAGCAACAACAATACTGTGCACACGAAACCGACAGCACAAGCGAATGTTAATGGTCAGCGCGGCTCGATGATCATTAAGTGCAATGGCGATGAGCAAAATGACAACAACAAAGCTGATAATCATGCTGCTGATGATGATGCACATGATCAGCATGCCGATAATGATGAGCGCGGCGCTAACGACGTTCATGCCGATCAGCAGCATGCTGATCAAGTTGGTTCACTTGTTGCGCCGACTGCGACGTCTAATATATATCGCGACGAAAGTTGTGTGACTAGTGCTATTGGAAATGGTCAAAACGCGTTTGAACATTATATCTGTACGAATGCGATGAACGTTAGCGAACGCGATCGCCATGCGGCTGGCCATAGTCTCTGCAATACAGATGTCCAAGAGCAGCTGGAAAGTGCAGACGTGAACGCGAATTCGAATGCGATCGGCGTGAATAGTCTACTAACGGCAACGAGAGCAGATTGTGGAAGTGCACTGACCGAAACAGACGCAGCCACACGCAGGCGCAGTGTTGAACCAATAACAACAAATCAAAAAGAAACGAATTTGAATACGCAATTAGAACCGAAATTACATGTGTTGAAGATACAAATAAAACCGAACGAAGTGCATGAAAAGAATGACAAACAAGTGTCGGTAGTGACCCTTAACGAGGCACAAGTGCAAGATAAGCCCCAGCAACAGTACGCCCCAGCAAAAGATCAAATTAAAGAATTAACACAACAAAGTGCTCCAGTGCAAATAATTGACTCCACTCAGGCAACACCGACGGGTGAAAGTGCGAACGAATTATACGCGAACGAATACAACAAGAGCCACCACGTACAGAAAATGGTGCAAAAGCCTGCAGCTACAACGCCTACAGCGGCCACATTGGCAACGTCGACGACGACATCAATGATTCTCAATACGGGCGCGGTAACCGTGTCGTCGGGCGGTAATGCTGCAACAAACTTGTTAGGCGCGATCACAATCGCAAACGGTAACGGCAACAGTAACGGTAACGGTAATGCCAATATTAATGGTAACGGTCACGCGAACAACACGAACGCTACGTCGAATACAAGCATTACCGATTTAAATGTCACACATCCTTCGTATATGTACTATGTTATATCCAGTGGTCAATTCTCACCTTGCGACACACTAGACAGCGGCACAGGTAGCGATCTGGAGAGTAATGGTAATGTAACACCCGGCGCACCAACCACACAGAACAAGTTTCTCGGCACACTCGAGAAACTCAACGCTGTCACACAGAATGGTGTTAACGGTAGCGCACCCAAAATGGAATTGCACATGAAAGCGACCAAAATACGTCTAAATGGCAGCGCCAAGAAGTCAGCGTTGGACTTGACAAACGGCACTACGAAGTCGCATACGAATGGTGACCACGCACGCGCTGGCAGTTTCACCGATAGCGAGGAGAGTGAATCGTCCTCGCTGAGTTGTGATTCACTGCACTCCACCGAATTCATACGGCAATCGTCGGTTTCGCCAACAGCGCACAAATCGACGGGCAACGCCGCATCCTTGGCTTGCGTCAAAATGTTGGGCTCTTTTCTGCCGGACTCCTTGTTGCGCGATATACGCGATCGCAAGTTTCCCACCAATGATTTCGAGGCGAAATATGGTGATGCTGGCAGTGCTGCCAGCGCTGATGGTGGCAGTGATGCGGATGGTGAGGGTGATGTGACAACGCCTGCTACGCCAATTGACAAAAACGAGCAGGATTATATTAATGTGGAGCATAAGCAATTCTTAAAGGAACGTAACGGTAATAATATAACCGTTAATAATAGTCACAGCAATAAACGCGCGTCGCTGCCGAATAAAACGTTCGTTTTAAACGCGGATAACGGTACGTTCGTTGATACGAAAATGAACTCGATGCCGCGCAAATATGAGGCAGATAAATATTACAATTTCCATGTGCGGGAACATGAAAATTTCCGTAGTTTCGACATAACTGGCGGTCTTGGTGGTATTAATGGTGGTAGTGTTGGTGGTGGTTCGGCCAGTTTGGGCGGTGGCGATCTTGAAAGTCTCTCCGAATACGAAACGAAGAGTTTGCACGACGATGCCTTTGCCGGCTACAAGGATATACGTTGCGGTTCGGCCACTTCGACTATACGTTCGTCGAAGGGCACGGTGCGCGGCGTCAAGAATCGTGTGCGCAATGGAATAGCCACATTCTTGCAGTTGCAGCAGCCAAATGTAAAGGTGAGTGAGGCAGACAGTTTTAATTTATTTTGTGTGTTAGCTTTGAGCTATAAAAGCAGTGATGGAGAAGAGTAAAAAAATTATTTAAAACATGGTGATTTATTTGTTGATAAATTGACGGATGATCGGGATCGGGATTTTTAGGGTTACCTTGTATTTAGTATTCCGTCTTAATTCTATTTTTTTGGGCTTCCATGCTTTTCAAGAAGATCTAATATTCTTAAAGCAGAGTAGAAGAATTAACAACAAATGAATATTCTTATATATTTTTAAAATTGAAAAAAATATTTTTCGTGAAATGAAAATTAATAATTAATATTATCTATTATTTATTTTTCAAAAACAAATAAGTATTCTCTTTATTAAGTACAAAATAGATAGATAAATTAAATTTTGAGGTTTGCACTACGACTCTTAGTCCATTGTGCAATTTCCTGTTATTATCACACTTCGTTTAACCCAATCAAATCAAAGAGGATTAGTACAGCTCCCGGGTTACAATGTGTTCTTTCACTTGATTCAACTGTCCGATAGCCTGAATCCATGGAAAAAACATTGGTACAAGTCTATTGGGTCCAAGGGGATTATTTTGAGAGAGACGACAAAGATTTTAAAGAGTAAATTATGAATTTTAAAATTATGAACAAAGTCTTACTATTTTTTGCCCACATACAACACAACCTAATCAAACTTAATTAAATAACACTTGCGTTTTCACGCGCTCTTCCAAGCTTCTACCACATACATATATACAAGTACGTATATACGAGCTTACAAACGCACACTCCCTAGCTATAGTTTCATGTATTCTACGAAAAACGCAGATTCTCACATATTTTCTTCAGCATGACATTTATCTGATTGCAGCAGCTGTCATACACCATGCGAGTACTTTCTCACGTGCATAGTGCACCCCATATACTCGTATTCACTCACAGTGCACAGAGTCAGCCAAAAAAAGGTGCAAACAATTTACATAAAATAATGTCACAACTCAATTTGAAAAGGCAACACAGGCAAACAATAGCTAACTGACAGAGCCAACAGCTGACTGTCAAGAAAAATTAAAACAAGAACAACAATTTGCTAAATAAAACTGCCTCCAAAACAAAGGATTGACAACCTTGTGGCAAAATAATGCAGACAATTGTCATAGACCAAAGCTCACCGTCAGTCAAATTTATGTACATAAATTTACAAGTTTGCACATACACATACATATATGTATATACTGTCTATATGGAAATACATAAATTTGTTGACTTTTGATGCATTGTTCGGCGTTTTGAAGTGTTTTCGAATAAAAAATTGAAAAAATGAGAGCAGCTCGACGGAAGTGATGGGCGTAAAAATTAAATACATTTCTAAATGACTGTATGAATAATAAAACAAAGCTTGCGGTTTAGGCTCGAAAGCGTGGTAAATGTTGTTCGTATTGTAAATGAGAAGTGTCAAAATCTTGTTAAAGGCAAAATATCGTCACACTTGACAATTCGTATGTTAGAAAGAAGTTAAATTTATTATGTGTTTGTAGTATTTGAATTTATAATGATTCAATCAAAGACATATTTTCGAAGGTTTCTAAAAAAATTTGTTTTATTGATTAGTGTTTTAGATAATTGTTCATAAAAGCTTATAATCTGTGTGGGGGAAAGGTTGGATTTTTCAGTAAAAAATAATATATAATAGACTGTTTTTATGCTTTTAACTTTTAAAATTGAACCAACGCAAAAATTTAGCGATTGCCGAAAGCATTCACTACTAAAAGTATTATGCAGACATACAGCCATGGACACATAAATAGCACACTTGGTCATAAAATAAGAAAACATTTATTTATTCCTTAGGTTTATCATTTACGGATTTAAAGAGGAATGCGTTTTATTTTAAAAATTATTCACTTTAATATAACTATAACACTAAAACAATAAATATTTTATTATCGCCAAAAAAAAGACGAAAAAAAGGTACAAAAATTTATAAAAATTATTAAAAAAATGCAAAAAATTGTTAATTTCGTTAGTATTTTGTACTATATCCATCATTTTTAAGCACCCGTTCACATCTTTGCTGCATGCTGTCCACCAGTTCTTGATATCGTTCCTTTGGGATTGAATACCAAGGCTCCTCAATTCCAGCCCATAAATCATCAAAATTTTTGAATTTTTTGCTTGCTATTTTGAACTTTATATCATTCCATAAATTTTCTATTGGTTTCAGATCTGGGTTTTGCACAGGCCACTCATATATTCTAAATTTTTTATTGCCGAGACCATACTTTACTACCTTTGCGGTGTGCTTCGGATCATTGTCTTGCATAAATGTCCAGTTTATGGGCATGGATTGAAATACATTTTATTTTTCAGTGTATCCAAATACTAAAACTGGTCCATTTTATCATTTATTCGAACAATTGGCACGATGCCATGCCATGAAAACACGTCCCAGACCATGGTACTTCCACCGCCATACTTAATGGTTTTTTTTGGTATACCTAGGTTTAAGGGATTGACCTTGTGGACAACGTAAAAATTATTTTCCAACTGGAACCTTTCTATTTATCTTGGTTTTGTAGCTAAAAAACACGTTCTTCCGAAATTGTGTTGGTTTGTCTCTGTGGGCCTTTTCAAATGCCAGTCGAATTTTGGTGTGGCGTTTTGGCAGGAGTGGTTTCTTGCTGGTAATTTGTCCAAAAAGTTGAGATAAGTTGAGTTGTCTTCCTACAAGCTTTCTGGACACGTCCACGCCATATTCGTCATTAATTGCGATCATAATTTCTCTGGTTGACTTAAAAGGATCCGCTTTGTTCTTCCGTGCTATGTATTTTTCAACACTAATATCGGTTTTACCTGGTCCTGGTTTTGTTGGTATTTTTTTATTAACACATGGTGGGTCTGTTTTGTTGCATAAAGAGCATCTTATAACATTTTTGGAGAGCAATGTATTATTTTAGCAATTTTGGCAGTATCTTTTCCTTTTTTGCTCATATTGGATATAAGGACTCCCTTTTCTGGCATGGAATGTTTCTTTTTAACGAAATATCGATGAAATAATTATATATTCGCAGAATTAAATTAAAAATATGCGAGAACCTCACACAAATTTCAAAAAAGACTACGAACTTAAAAATGTGTTTAAAAACCACTATCAAAAAATTTTTTCGAAGAAGGAAATTCCTCGAAAATGTAAAAAAGTTGAAAACTTAAATCAATTTATTATATTCTATTTTCTTCAGGAAATTTTTTGAAACTTTTGATTATAAGGAATCTTCCAAAGATTATTTTAAAAGTAGAAATTTATTTAAATTCTCGTAAATACATGAAATTTAGGAATCTTTCATAAAGGCTAAGAATTTTGAAAATTGTTTCCTGTTTGTTAGCTATCTCGGTCGCTCCGCTCGGCCTCTTCCGAAATAGATCTCGGTTAGTATTCTTAAGATTTCTGAAGGTTACATTTTATTGAGGTTTGAGAATCTTATTTGACATACTATATCTATGGTCAAAAAACGAGGGAGTACGAAACACCTAAAGTTAAGTAGAGGCACACCTAGATCAATATATGACTTTACCGGAATAGTTGTTCTTACCCTATTTGTTGCATTCGGGAAGTACGTATAGTATGTAGGCGACTTTAGTCAAGATACCATATTTCCCGAGGCTATCCATTATTCCTGAACTAAAGCCGCATCGTAGCTGATCCTCGCCATGAACATGAGTTCGACAGAGGCCACTTTACTGTTATGCAAATTTATTTGAAACACCTTCACTTTTTTGTCCGAACTTCTTCGCGTGGTCGGGTTGGTGCTCTGCCTCTCCTTGCCACAGTTGATAACCTTCAACACCCTCCAACTTTCCGTCGGCACATCAGGATTTGTTTCCTAAGAAGCCGCAGTGCATACTCCAGTTTTACCTTGCGAGGTATCAAACCCTTCACGTTCGGTATAGGTGAAATGCAACTACGGCTTTGCAACCGTTTCCTTTACCCATAGCGGTGAGGGGTCTCTGGCCGTCGCTGTCACCCTGGACGTTAATGGTTTCTCTTGATCGAGTCTGAAGTATGGCCTTACTGCCTCGTACGTTTTCCTCGGTCGTTTCGTTGGCACTGTTGCTTGACTTTCAACGGACCTCTGCCGTTTGGCTGCAATTCCTTTTTCGGTCCGGTTTGTGAACCTCGGATACGAGGATTGAGGCCTCGATGCATAATATACTCGGTCTTCTTCCATTTATGCTGCAGCCCAAACCAACCTCTCTCTTCATCCTTCGCCCGGTTGGTCTTGCAGCTAAGCCTTTCGTGGACTTTCACCGCTGCTTTGTATATCACTTTTGCTTTGAACCCTTCTTACTGGGGTTTGCGCATAGCACCTATGACATCTCCCGGAGACTGTAGCAAATGGAGAAGAACAATGTGTTTATGATTCCAACGCTTTCGAGGTGCAAAGTGATATAGCCGTAACACTGCAACAATGTATGATATATGTAGATACGAGGATATTCGCTGACCCCTATAAAATACAGCTGCCACACAACTTGACTTGTCAAAAGATTTTTACGTATCCTTAGTTTAAGATTTCTACATCTACCAGGTCACTAGGTTGCCTATTGCTAAATGAGGCGTGAATGCATTGTTGACATCTACAAATATTACAAAAACATTCCTAGCGTGGAACATAAAACACCGCATATACTTTGTGCATAATTTTTCAAAAGTTTATGTGTAAATAGCTTACAAAATTAGCAGCAAACGCATTCAAAATTTAATAGCCACATAAAATAATATAAATAAGAAACTGTCTCGCGTAAATAGCTTAAGCCTACAAGCGAATATGTGTATGCGTATAGTGCTCCGCTAACATTTGCATGCCAAAATGCCAGCTGGTATGCAAATAAATAAAAACTAAACATAAATATTGGCATAAAGCACACACAGGTAGACGGCGGTTGCATTGTTGCACGATAACGAGGACAACACACCTCTTTGACAATCAGTCAACAGCTTAGACAGCGTGTCATTAAACCCACACCAGCATGCTTACTGCAAGTGTACATGTGCATGTGTGTGTATGGTTTACTATGTTTTGGGGAATTTCAATATTTTTTCCTTTTTTGTTCACCTAAATTATTTTCAAACTAAAAGAAGGCGAAAAGAAGGCTGCGAGCACACACAGACACACCTGTATTGACAAAAGCGTATTTGCGCATCAGTTTCCCAGCCTCACAACAACAACATCGTATGTCTGTATGTAGGTGTTGTGTCTCATGTTTGTTGTTGACAGCTTGACGTGCTTGTCAGCGCTTTGGCCGGGTCTGAGAGTGCACAATGCAAAAGCTCAGCAGCTGCAGCTCGCCTAGGCGCAATTTATAGGCTGCACATGCGCTGGATGCGCATTTATATTTTTATACCCTGAACAGGTTATGCTAAGCTGGTCACGAAGTTTATAGCACCCAGAGAAAACGTTGGCGACCCTATAAAATATATATTTAAATGTTCAGTGTGATGAGCTATATCTTTGTAATCATGTCCGCCTGTCCTTCTATCTGTCTGTACATATATAAGGGAACTAGTTCTTAATTTTTAGCAGTATTGTTCTGAAATTTTGCACACGTATTTTTCTCTACAAGTAGCTGTTCATTTGTCGAAATCGCCGATATCGAAGCATTATAGTATATAGCTGACATACAAACTGACCGAACAAACTGAAATCTTTATATGGAAAACTTCTTTATTTAACAAGATATCTTCACGAATTTTGACAGGATTAGAGGCACAAAGTAACGGTATAATTTTCTAAAAAAAATTATCAGAACGAACCACTATAGCATATCGCTGCTATACAAACTGATTCATCAAAATCATGTTATTGTATAGAAAACTTCTTTATTTAGCAAGATATCTTCACGAAAATCGGCAGGATTTCTATCCAAGCTAACGGTATAATTTTCTAAAAAAATTTATCAGAACGAACCACTATAGCATATAGCTGTCATACAAACTAACCAATCGAACTCAAGTCCTTATATGGAAAACTTTTTTATTTAACGAGATATTTTCACGAAATTTAGTATGGATCTCTATCCAAGTTAACGGCATAATTTTTGAAGCTATTGTTCAGATCGAACCACTATAACATATAGCTGCCATACAAACTGAGCTATCAAAGTCAAGTTCTTGTATGAGAAAACTTCTTTGCTTAACGAGGTATCTTCATGAAATTTAGTACGAGACTATATCCAAAGTTAACGGCATAATATTTGAAGAAATTGTTCAGATCGAACCACCATAGCATATAGCTGCCATACAAACTGAGCTATCAAAGTCAAGTTCTTGTATGAGAAACATTTTTAGTTGTGCAGTGTATTATAGCTTCGGTGCAGCCCTAGTTAAGCTTCTTTCTTGCTTTGCTGTTGTATATACATATATATATGCATATATACAGACATGAATTAACAAATAACCATTGTAATGACTAAGCTTAATTGAGACTGCAAGTGTGATTGCACTTGCAACATGCAACTAAGCATACACACAGTCAGCATTATCGCTTTGCGTTATTTGCCCTCCTACTCCTCCGCCGCCTCTGCGTTAATGTGCGGTATTACAATATCTCAATAAAATCTGCACACGCGGCCATCAGTCAAATTTGCCAGCGTTCACATTTCATTTAATTATTTTCGTTTAAGTTTTTGTTGCGGTTTTTTTTCAAATGATTAATTAAATTAAATAAAATGCAGTTATCTGGTCATTGGCTACAGCAACAACAACAGCAACAGTCATTCGATAAGCATGCGAATCATTTATTCAACAACAACAAAAAGCCAACTAACGCTTAGGTAGGCACAATTGTGTCTGTGTGCGTGTATGTTTGTATGTGTGTGTATTTCTGCTTAGGTGTTTTTCTCAAAACTTTTATTTATCTATTATTTCGTTCGTTTAGCTGCATAATAAGTCACGTTTTATTTTTCTTCAGTGCCGCAGGTGAAAGTAGAAATTTGTGCGCATGTGTATGTGTGGGTGCGCGCGTTGCTTAGGTGCTTGCGTGTGTATGTCTGTGAGCTTTTATCTGTTTTTATTTCTCACAGTCATTGGTTTGTTTGGCGGTTGCTCAATCAAAGTACAATATTGCTTGTATTTTGATCGTAAAATCCCGAATATGTGAGTCATTGTAATTGCCAGAAATAATTTCTTTGTAGCTTCGTTATGTGTAAACGTGCGCTTATGGCACCTAACATATTGTATGTACATATGTGCATCTCCACCTGATACCTGCCGATCTTCTTCTTCTCTTTTGCTTTTTTTATGTGCACATTGATCTTATCCGACAGATGGAGGTATACACTTGCAAGCTTTCAAGTTGTCTCCAAACATATAATGGGGTTTTCGAACAAGCTTAGAGACCCCAAAGCTCTGAAGGTATTCACAATCTACTACTTGGTTTATCAAAAGTCGAATATTTGCTATTACAATTATGTATATCATAAAATAATTTTCCAAACAAAGCTTAAAAGCTTCTCTAAAGCCTCAAAATCAGATTTTGCTATTATATTGAGCCAATATATGTGACCTGGTTACGGAAAGGGGGCTTGGGTGTCAAAAAATCAATTTTCACTTTTTAGTTGATTCGGATGGAAGATGATTTTAACCGCTGTTTCCCAGAAAACTAGTTTTCGCACGTTAGCTCCCTTTTCGTAGACCAGGTCACATATAAATAGATATGTAAGTATGTATGTATATGGTCTTAATGCCATTTTTCAGTAGCAAAATTAGTCACCATAGACAGGAACAGGTCGTAAAGACTTGATGCCAGATTCAGACTATAAAGTGTATGCGTAAGAAGCTCCCAACCAAGCCCCCGGAACTTTTGACTTGTCATTATTATTGTGTGTGGCTCAGCGTTGTCCTTATAGAATACAGTTTTTCTGGACGATCGCTTCCTTCAGACGATCCAATCATTGACAGAATAGTCTGAATTAAGAATTTGGTCGTAGAGAAACAGCTCATAGTAAATGATTCCCTGCTAATCCCACCAAACACATGGCGAAACATTTGTAACCATCAATCCTGACTTGGATCGTTTGCGCCGGCTTATCGCAGTTAGGCAACGAAATTTTTCGCTTGACGTTGTCCTAACTCATACAATCTTTGACTAGTAACCATCTACTTTCGGTCCATCATTAGATTTCTTTGAATAAGAATCGGTCCTGATCGTGACGAGAAACAGCTTGCCCTTTCCTAGTTATTCTATAGTGGTTTGACTGCCTTTGATTTCAATAGTTAAAAGAAAAAGAGACAGTATCTCCGCCTGATACATGCATACTATATAAGCATAAAACGAAATGCTTGATAAAAGTAGCTATGTGACAATCGAAAATAACCCAAATTCTTCCAATACTACTGATCCTATTAAAAAATAAAACACAAATTAAATGTTTTCCTATTTCATTTCACGCTCAAACTCTTTAATAAAAGCACTATTAAGCCACATGTGTTTTTGTTATTGCTTGGTTTTGGTTTTTTGTTTTGCTTTTTTGGAATGTGGAAAGCGTTAAATCCACCACAACCAAATTGTGTTGGTCTCGATTTTATTGTGCGCTTCCCAACTTGTCACACAGTGATTTACGCACCTGAAAGTTTCTTCGTGTGTCTGCGTCAAGCGCCCGTTCGCTCTAATGAATTTAATGCACGCAGCTTATTTCAGCAGCCAGGTGCTAATGGCAGCGGCATGTGGCACAACTAAGTGTGGACAACTGACTAACTGACCGGTATTTTCGTTTTTAAAATTTTCAGTTAGTGCTTTTGGCCAGACAGACACACCTTTCCACCTGGCTGTGCGCATTTTTCATATTTCTCATTCGATTTCGTCGATAAACCATTGGGAATCAACCGATTTTGATGCGGTCAAGTGTGTGTTTGTTTGTGCAAGTATGTTGTTTATTAATAAAATTTATATTTTTGAAATTACACGGAAGGTTTTTATTACAATGCTAATAGGAAGCACTCGTAACAAAAATAATATTTTTCTCTTTGCTTACGTGAAAAATAAAGACAAAAATATTAATGACAAATTTCATGTAAGAGGGAATTTTTTTGGAAATATTATACATATATCCATCTGTCTAATTATCTGTAGCTGATTTTTTATACAACTTCTAATCTGAAAACATTATAAGTTTCTTACTAAAGCTCGCTGGATATGACTTTCTCGTCCCGAGCGGAGTAAGTGCAAAGTATGCGGGTATTTCAGAATAGCGGAATAGCTACATAAAAGCAATCTTAATGAAAAAATTTGATACGATATCAAAAGCGTTGATCACACTTAGCATTTGAACAAATGTTGTATTATCCATCATAACACTTAACGGTATGGTTATCTGACTGACAGGTTAACAGACTTTAAACCCTATATAAAACAACCTCTACAGTTGTTTTTCAAACAGCCGAACATCTTTCATCTAAATATGATAAACTCATCCGTAAAGAATACTTTTTGAGATTCTTTACTGTGTGAGAAAAAATGCTTTTCAGAGACCAAAACCAAAGAAAGGAAGTGAAGATGCAATTATGTATTCTGAATAAAGTCTCTGCCCAATTAAAGACTGTCTTATTGGCATATTATTACCGGAAAAATTTTATTAGTTTATCTGAAGCAATCTCTTTGCATTGATCTATGTCGAATTTTCTTAGATTACTCTATGGTGAATACTTTACATTATCTTTACTGAACACTCAGACTCAGACTTGATGGGTCATAAAATATTTGTTTACTTAAGGCAACATCTTTTTCGACTATGGATTTTCCAGTTATTCTTCTAGCACTATTATGAAGCATACCGCAAGTCCCAAAACCCTTCTGACTGGCGTTGTTGTTGGTGTTGATGCTGGTTCCAAGATAGACGAAATTATTTACGACTTCGAAGTTGTGACTGTCAACAGTGAGGTGACGGTGACGGCTTGTTCGATGTCAGCAGACATGTCTTTCTCTCGTTCATTACCAGACCCATTTCCTTCGCTTCTCTATCCAGTCTGGAGAAAGGAGAACTAACGGCGCACTTGTACACTCTTGTAGAAGAATGTAATTTCTCTATTCAGCTCTGCAGCTCGATTTATTTGCTCCAGCAGTAGATTGACTTAAATTCCAACCATTAAACATCCTTTCGTCCGACTATATTCTACAAAGAAGCTCATGCATGCATTTCGCTGGCATATTTGCACAGCTCGGTCGCCAATCCATCGTCCACTTGGTTGTTCTTCAGACGGGTAATTGCTCCATGGTTGGGCAATGGAACGTCTGCCTTTTTAAGTGGCGCAGCCCAAATCCAGGCACAACCGTGGGGAAGGATTAGGTAGACTAAATATGTAAAAAAATATTTTCTCGTTCGCAATATCAAAGTGTTGCAGCAGACTATGTGAAAAACACAATCGCAACTCAAGGGTCTGGGCTTATATCTGTGTTTAGGTATCTAAAATTATAGAAAATGGGGTTTCAAATACCAATCAACACATCAGCAAACAAGTTAATCATCAGAGTTTATTTTCAACTTGCAAATTTTTCTTCAAATACGAGGGCTGCTATATATATTTCTGGCCTAATAATGAAAATAGGAATATTTATCAACGAAAATGGTTTTATTGTTTTTCAAAATATTCTCCATCAAGATTTATACACTTTTGCATGCGCTCAAACCAATTTTCGAAGCACTTTTTCCACTCCGATTGAGACATCTCCAAAACATGGTTTTTGAATGCTTCAACAGCATCTTCTGGCGACGAAAATCGTTGACCACGCATTATTTTCTTGATGTGTGGGAATAAAAAAAAGTCATTGGGTGCCAAGTCAGGGCTGTATGGCGGATGGCCCATCAATTCGACGTTTTGGCCGATCAAAAAGGCGCTGGTTTGAGCCGATGTGTGAGAGCTCGCATTGTCATGGTGCACAATGATTCGTCTTCTCTTGTTCGTTTTTCGAATTTCTCCGAAGACCTCAGGCAAACAAATGTACCACTCAGTTTTGCCGAAGAAACAGGCGACCATTTCGGGCTCATACGCATAGATCCATGATTCGTCACCTGTGACGATCTTATAAACGTCTTTTGAAGCACCGCGATCGTATTTTTTCAGCATTTCTTTACAGCAATCCACACGAGCCTTTTTTTGAGCGATTGTCAAATTGTACGGGCTCCAACGAGAACAAACCTTTTTTACGGCCAGGTGTTCATGCAATATCGAATGTATGCTGGTGGGAGAAATGCATAGGCATGCCTCTATCTGAAGGTATGTTACATGACGGTCTTGCATTATCAGTTCACGTACGGCATCGATGTTTTCTGGCACAACGGCTGTTTTTGGATGACCTTCACGGAATTCGTCTTTGAGCGAGCGTCGGCCACGATTGAATTCGTTGTAACAGTTTTTCACAGTGCTATAGGATGGTGCTTCATAGCCATACAAAGTTTTAGTTCATCGATGCACTCTTGTCGTGATAATCCACGTCGAAAGTTGTGAAAAATGATCGCACGAAAATGTTCACGAGTTAATTCCATTTTTGGCCGAGATGAATTTTTTAATTCCCTGTAAATAAAACAATTCACGATTAAATGACAAAACGTTCTGAGTGATGTTATGCTAAAAAATGTCAAATTTTCCAATGGAAATGTCAGATTGCACCTGGCAACACTTAGTGTTGAACTAGGCCAGAAATATATATAACAGCATATGTATTTTCAGATACCATTGCTTAGCTAGAAAAAAAAAAAACAATATCTTGTTAATACAATCCTGAACGAGGGACAAAATCTACCATTTTGAGCTTTTCGAATTAAAGTTGACTCATATTTTATATACCCACAAATTTGACTCTAAAAAGATAATAAAAAATAAATTGATTTTCACTTTGTTATGACACACATTTCAGCGACACATTTACCGAGTTTCTTTGCAAAAATTTTACAAAATCATAAGCAAAAATGAAAAAGTTGAAATGATTGTAGCTTTAGTGAAATTTTCACGCCCACGTCGTAAAAACATATGTAATAAAAGAAGCTATAAAAATTGCATTAAAATTTCGTAAGCCGCAACGACACATAAAAATACATACATACATATGTTCGTGTGAAGCCATTTATGAAAATATCGAAGCCAGAAAGTATGTAAAATCAATTGAGCATTTCATAACTGTGACCATAGACATACGCAAATCTATCGCTGCACTGTATGTAAATATGTCAAACAAAAATCGAACAGTGAAAATCGCGTAAAATAAAAACTGCTCGATATGGTATGTACAGTTGCATGTGGACGCAGTGAGTGAAAATGTGCAGCAACCTGCCACAAGCTGCCGCAAACGGCGGCCGGGCTGTCGGATCATTACGTCAACACCTTGCCACCGATCTACACAATCTGTCTGTCTGTCTGTCTGTCCGTCCGCCTATCGTATGCATTGATTTTCCGCACTCCATCACTGTCAGTTTGACTTGGTTTGCAAATCGTGTGTAACAGTACACCATACTTACATTGCTGCATACATTTCTGTTTGTGAGTGTGTGTGTATTTGCGGCTTATGCAAACGTGGTTGGTTGGAAAATTGTAAAATTTATGTTTTGTAAATCAGATTGCAGTTAGCAACAAATTAATCTGTGGCTTGTGGCATATAAAGCCGCCAATATGTATGCATGTGTGTGCGAGTACAGGCATAATGCGTCATAAATCAAATTGCAACGAGTTTAACTTTTTCCCATACTTATGAAGGTGCCAAATTGTTAGTGCGCGTGTACTTATCTAGTCACTTTTTATTGAGAGTTTTTCGTGGGGGAAGGACTACTGTTTTTAAATTAAGGATGAATCTACGAATAATAATTCTTAAGGAAGGTCGAATTCGGTTATCCAATCGTAGACAGATCGCATTAAACTATACTATATTATGTGAAAATTCTTCCGTAGAGATGATGGTGGCCCTTAGTGCTTTCAGTGAATATGCCATTATATTCCTCTTAGAATTTTTTGTGATTCAGCTCTCCAAAAACTATTCATTGACGTTTAAGAAGTGGTGTATTTGTCAAATATATTCTATTATGTTAAATCTTCTTACATCGACACACTCTAGTTTTTTATGGAAAAGTGAAATATAGGGTAGGAATCGGTACATACTACTATGAGCAAAAAATAGTACGATTTTGTTCATAATTCAGAAGGAGCTAAATCAGCCGGATACGATGTTTGTGGCACGATATTGGTTAAAAATTTGGCTAAAAACTCACGAAGAATCAGCTCGGTATGCGACGGTGCATTATCGTGGTGCAAAATCAAGAGTTGTCGGTCCAAAATTCCCGCTTATTTTTACAAATAGTTTCGCGCAAACAACGCATAACACTTAAATAGTATTCCTTGTTAACAGTTTAGCCGGTTAGAAGGTATTCGGAGCGCACCACACCTCGATAATCAAAGAAAACTATCAACATAGCCTTTAATTTTGGACTGCTTTGACGTGGTTTTTTCAGGTTCGGTTCACCTTTGCCACAATATTCGACCGATTGATCGTCTGTTTCCGGGTCGTATGCATAGATCCAAGACTCATCGCCAAAAATAATATTTTTCATGACCCCTTGGTAGTCAGAGGGTATTATTTCACAGACGTTAATGAGACGCTGTTTTTCAAAAAATTCAGTGATTTTGGAACCAATCGTGTTTTCATGTTTCTTAGACCTAAATGATATTTCAAAAAGGTTTTCACTGATCCTTTCCATATTTCAACGATGCCGATAAGATCTCTGACTATTCATCGTCGATTCTCAAGCACTAGTTCCTTTATTTTGTTGACGCATTGATCATCAAATGATGTTGATGGACGTCCTGGACATGGTTCGTCGACAACGTGTTCTCGACCCTCTTACAATAATTTAAACCAATTAAAAAACTTTTGCTCGTAGCAAACAATTATTTCCAACATTCTCCTATTTTTTTGCGGAAATATAAAATTTAATGGAACTACGTTGTTGAATAATTTCACTTTTCACGTCGTGAAATTCGCCGAATGCACTTTATGTACTTCAGAAAGACAAACGTATACTAAACACTAATGATTTAATGTGACATTTGGCACAGATGGCTAACTATTTTTTCACATTAGTATTTGCTTTCGACATACAGATATCTTAGTTATTTTCGCCAATAATTAAAAACTGTTTTTGAAAAGTTTATGTGGACATTCGTTGTTAAAGTTTTTAAGGGTCGACGCACCTATCAAATAAAAAAAGGTCATTTAGCACTCTAATTGCATGACATGCTGGAAGGTTATGGCATTCCAAACAAGTCATTTTTAATATGAAAACGTCATTTTTCGTAATGCTATAACTATTTTTATATCCAATTATGCAAATATTCATACATACTTACATACATAGGTACGTTATATGTCTTTTTATATTAGAACCTGTTACAATCGATTTGTCATTATTCATTTAATGTGATTTAATTGATTCTATTAGGTAATCAACCTTCATAAAGAATTCTGACATAAAAATGTAAACACTTACATAAGTTCATGTACATATGTATGTATATATTAATGCACCTTGCCATGCTTTATTAATTCTTAATCGGTGAGTTTGAATATTTTTCTAGTTGCTACTTTGACAAATTTATAGTGTAGCCTTTCTCACCTTTTCCAGTATTTTAATTTCATTACTCGCTTATACTCGTACTGGATATTTCAACTTCTATGAATTATATATTCATTATAATCTTGTATATGTGCTAAGCGCACATGCTTTTAATGGACAAGTTCTCGGAATGAGTAATGCTCGAGTTTTATTCTTTCGAATTTGAAATTTATTTGCAAGAAACGCGATTTTGTGGAATTAAAAAATGTTATTATACTTGGTACTTACTTTTATATACGAGTGGTACTTATATACGTGTGTATAACGACTAAATTAATTTTTTTCGAAAGTATTGCTTTTATTATAAGCTAAGTTAATAGTTTTTGAATATATTTTTCTTTTAAATAACACCGGTCAACACGATTTTTAGGTCTGACATCTACATGTTAAATTTTAGTTACTCCTATGACAAAAATTAAGAAAAATTTTTTTCCCGGTTAAAGTTTGCTTTCGTAGAAAAGATAGCAATTTTTCGATTTTTAAGCAGAAATGACTGATTTTTTATATTTTTTCTACAATTTCACTATAGATTATAATCTAAAAAAAAGCCAAAGCCAAAAAGCCAAAAGCTTATACGCTTTTAAGGGGTTACATGGGTTCCTTAAGATAAATACCAGCATTTTTTCAAAAAAATTTTTCTCATATAAAAAATGATATATTTTATTCGAATTTTTATTGTTACAAACCAACACTATTAACAAAGAAATTCTGAAATTTTTTGAAAAATAAATTTTTTTTGACCCGTCGGAAAACACATGCGCCTGCCTTGGCAGGATAACTCCTTACGAGATCATCTAAAGCGAAAAATACGTGTTTTAGTTAGAACCTTAACTGAGAACTTGGAACTGAAAATTGGTTTTTTGACAGACCTTTTTACAAAAAATGAAAATTTCAGTGAAAATTGTGACATTTTTTTTCAAATAGTTGTAATCGAAAAAAGTCCTTCGTCCAAATCTTTAAAATTTGTACCTCAAAGGACAGTTTAAAATTTCATGAAGACCGGTTAAGTAGTTCTCGAGAAATCTTGCCAACCGACTTCAAAAACACTGTTTCGAGAAAAACCCGTTGTGATACAGTATCTTCAAAACCTGTAGTCTAACGCACAGTACGGCATATTTTTCTTATTTCAAATTATTTATGCCAATAGCTAACGGCAATTTTTCGAAATGAGTAACACATAAAAATAAAATTTTCGTTGTTTCTAATTTTATATATTTTTTTAATTTTTTGTTTTGTTGTTATTAATACAACCTGTCGAACGAGTCGCATTGAATAATATATACAAATGGTTTTTTTTTAGCAATAAATTATATTTACTGGTTTGCTTTATACTTTTCGCTTTGTTTAATTTTTGACTTTATTAATCGCTGCTTTATGCTTCTTTGTGCTTTGTTTCCGTGGTCATTTTTTATTGCTATCACTGCTTTTGGTTTTTTGTGCTCAAAGACTTTTCGTCTCCTGCTGAAACTGATCACTCAATAATTAATTATGGTTCAATGATGAAATGTAAATGGCATGGTTTTTGCGGCACTTAAGAAGATTTATGATACAAGCCTAAGGTTATTGTGTCTCCATGTGGCATATCGTATGTCGATACTTACATATAACACTTTTACATTGTTCTTGTTTGTTGTAGAACACACATTCAGCAATAAATTACGATTCTTGTTGTTAAAGGGCGTTGTTTGCGTATATCCTTAGGCTTTAATTTGTTATGTCATAAGTGGATTTTTGGTTTGTTAAATTTATGATTTTTTCACACGCAAAGATATCGTTAGCTTCAATTATATCAAATTAATTATATAATGAAAAATGTATACTCATATCTACATACTTAGAAAGCTTTTAAAATTTTTTTACGGCCTTTGGACTATTTTTGTTACAATTTTAACTTGTATTGTCGACTTGTCGCCTTGTCGCCAAATTCTACTTTGAAATTCATTGGATGAAATTCATTTATTAGGAGTGCCCTTGGAGTATAGGAAATTTAAATGGTTTAAAAAGAGCTTAAGTCAGGAATTAAAAAACATATACATATATTATATTTCGGTAGGACATACCAATAAGAGATAACAATATTAAATTTTTAATCACTGTCTCAAATAGTTTTTCAGAACCGCATTTCTCAAATTTGCTGCAGCTATTACTCGGAGACAAATGTTCCGAAAGAACTAATTTTTTCTGCATATAGTTCTCCATGCAATGACCTACCAGGTTTTTTAACCGATCAAAAATCGAAATTTAACAGGACAAAAAAGACCAAAATTTTGACAAAAATACAAGTTTTTTGTGAATTTTTGGTTTTTTCGACAATAAGTTATTCTTCGGACAATATTATCTTCTAATACATATATAGCACCATTTTATGCTTGATCCCTTTCCTCCTGGTTCTCAACATTATATGTAATATCTTGCAGCGTTTCCAAACGTGTAATAATAATTAAATTAGAATTAAAGTACCTTTAGTGCTGCCGGGTCAGTACTATAATATAAACCTACATAGATAAGAGATTTTCAGAAATTAGGGATTACCTTGGAATATTTTACTTTTTATGTTATCAGGCGTTTCACCCACGGATAAGATGCAATCACCGACCTGTCCGACCTCAAATTTTAGAGGCTTTCTGAACCATAAGAATTGCATTGAATCGCAATAAAATCTTTTCAAGAAGTATATGCCTTACAAAGTTGAGTGCATCTTTTTAAGTTTTCACATGCACTAAATCCAGACTAAACCGTTTGTGAGCTAGACACAAGTTAATGAGGAACAATTTCGACCATATAAACATTTTAACTCTACAACGCATTGAGTAAGAATAGAATGTTAAAAGACATTTCCTTTGCTATGCTTTAAAAATTCTCCTGGGTTGTAACCTCAAATTCTATAATGAGTTGTCAGTGCGTATACGCAACTCCTTTTCGTCCTTTTGTTTTGGATATATCCTAAAATTGCACAGGGGAAATAAAAATTTATTTTTTACTTCTTCTCCCTTGCTGCCTCTGAACATTTGGTTAAAAGCAAAGAATTTCTAGGCATTCCAATACAATAGGCAATATACATACATACCATCCAAAAAGGACGAAAAGGAGTTGCGTATACGCACTGACGTCTCTAAATTCAATCTGATGCTCCAACCTAGGAGAATTTTTAAATCAAAGTACATTGCTGATTGTTGCCAACTAAAAATCCTTGACTACAATCGAATCGTATTTCGATTTTCTCAGGATGCGAACCATTTGTAATGGTGCTAAATCCATCTAAAACACACTACTTCACAGCCAGCCAACATATCTATTAATATGTACGTAAGTATAAATTGTGAAATATATGTATATGTAAACAACTGGCATCGGTAATTGCAACCTGCTGCTTTCAGTAAATCCACCGCTTCTTAAGTTAATTGATTCTTTTTATTTTGCTGTTTTGTTTGCGCGACTGCGCATTTACGCAGCAGGTCTGCTAATTTACTCGCTTTGCTAAACAAGCTCTCCGTTCGCACACACACACACACTTGAGTATTTGGTTGCAGCAAAGCGAATGTTAATTTACGTTAATTGGTATCACCTCAATTCCAAGTAGCGTTTTGCTTGCGTTTGCTGATTTTATTTTTATTTTCGCATATATTGGCATTTGTATTTTTCTGCTTTTCGCGCAATTTTTGCTTATGACTAAGTGCCAATCAGTTAAAAATGTCGGTGTTTAGTTTCGTGTTTTCGTTGTGGATTTCAAAATATGGCCAATTGGCAATTATTTTCATTTTAGTGTGTCGTTGAAATCGAAACCCCAATTTTTCGATTTCGAAACACACGAACAACGTGCGGCTAGCTTCCTGTTGTGACATATATATTAGGAAATTAAGGCGAGAAAGAATTACTACTAATCACTCATAGGTTCGTATAAAGCGCATAATTAATCTGACAGAATTGCAGATCTTCATAGCATCTTTGCATTTTTTGTAATGTCTATGAGTGTGCTCGGCAGATTATTTTAAGCAGCGATGGGTTTCTATATTGCATTGCAGCAGTCAGATTTTGAGTGATTTTTTTTATGAAGTTTGTGCGAAATCTCTCTATATAACGTAACCTAACTTTCATTTCTGAGGAACTAGCATGTCAACCAAATAGATTCGATGTTCAACACTGAAGAGAAATGTCTTTTTCTTATTAAGGCCACAATGTAATCTACTTATAAAACGGCGTTCAAACAATTATTATTGCGGTTATGCAGTGTTTTTTGGTTCCTTTGAGAACCGGCAAGCAAACCGCAGGCTAATTAAGCAATCCAATTTAATAATTATGAAGATATTAAATTTACAAAATGATCGTTTATCGTTAACTGTTGCTCGTTTTAAAACGAAAAAGCAGCGGTTATGAATTAGTAGTCATAAAAGCTCGTAATATGACGCTTGCTTACTGACAGTTGTTTGGCCAAGCTTCAAACAACTTTGCTTGGCCCCACAATTCTTGTTGTGTTGCTTAATCTTTCATTAAAACACATATCATTTACATTATTTCTGCGACAGTAAAAACGTTTGAAAGAACATATAAATATGTGTAATATAGATGATATCTTATATAAATTAGTTTTTTTAACAGCATTTGAGTTTCGAACCAGTCAAACACAGTAGTCAAGCACAAAACTCACTCCGTTATGCGGGTCATTTGGTGAAAGGTCAATGCTAATGCTCAAGATTAATTAAATATCTAATTTTTTATATAATGAGCTGAACCACAGCTCAATAACTTATTAACTCAAATAATGCTTTAAACAACGAAATAATATGAAATGCTAGACATTGAATTAAAGAGCTAAAAAGAGACGAATTAATTTTCGGTAAAATATTAAAATATGCTAATTCATGGGAACATTTTATGCTTGATCCCTTTCCTCCTGGTTCTTAAACTTCTTATAATTCTCTCTTCTTATAATATCTTTCGGCGTCACCAAAACGTGTAATGATAATAAAATTAGAATTAAAGCACTTTTAGTGCTGCCGATTGAAAAAAGATCAGTAGTAGACTATAAGCATACATAGATAAAAGAATTTCAGTAATTAGGGATTACCAGAGAATATTTTATTTTTATGTTTTTTATTTTTATTTTTATTTTTTTTTAATCTGGTTTAATTTTATTTTTTTCACACTACACATTTCTAAAATCACGAAATTGCTATGCTTATTTATTCTGGGTATTTGCGTTTGAAAACTGGATGATTCGCAGAAATGGAAGTATACAATTAGTATACAAATTTAACGCATATATGATTTTGAACACCTTTTTTATGAAAAATTTTTTTTGAAAGTAATATTGGTAGAATAAATTGAATTGATTTGATTTTATTCTATAAAATCGCGTATGTAGATATGTGCTACTCATCACTATGAACAACTCTGCCTAAGAGACTATAAATCTAAAACCGGTTCGAGCCAAAGATTTAGAAAGATAGAATATATTAACTTTCATTTGGATATGCCAAAAAATGAAGACACTTCGCCTTGAAAATCGCTGCGTCAAAACCGGTTTAAGACTCATATTCTCTTAAGCAAATTTCAAAATGATCTGTAGAACATTTCCCGCATCTGCGATTTTTCCTTATTTCTTAGCTTCCTGTAAATCTACCCGCTCTACTGTATATAGCTTGTCCGGAAAGTAATATGACGGAGTCGATTTAAAAAAATGCATTGAACCAATCGTTACAATTCTTTAAAAACTTTCAAAATAGGCTCCTTCTGCGTCGATACAGAGCTGCCAGCGCTATTTCCAAGCATTGAAGTCGTCACGAAAGGCATTCTCCGGAATAGCCTTGAGAGCCGAGGTGATGCTGCTTGCCTTTCAGCGGGCTTTTCAGACAAAGAAACAAAATAAGTCCGGGGGGCGACATTTGGGCTATAGAGCCGTTACGGAAGCGTGGGATGCCAACCTTGGTTAGGTACCTGTTCACAAGAAATGCGGTGTGAACCGGGCCATTGTCATGGTGCAACTTCCAATCGACTGCGATGTCTTGTCGGACTCGATTGACCCTTCGCTTGAGTCTCTTGAGGACTTCCACGTAAAACTTGGCGTTAACGGTTTGTCCAGGAGGAACAAATTCAGGGTGGACGATGCCTTTGATGTCAAAAAGACAATGAGCATCGTTTTCCTCATTCAGCAGTGACCACTTTCGGGCCTCTAAAAAGGCCTGGTGCCACCGAAACACACCATCTGCTTGAAAAAAATTTAAAAAATGAAAGAATCGCTTATACAAATATGAATTTAGATTTTTGTAACATTTTTAAAAGCTCAAAAACGTAGCTTCGTAGCGCTTCACTGCTGATTGCCGTATAAAATATAGTATATAATGCTACCGACGCCTTTACTTTTGGTTCAGCAGACCACATATAGTACATATAAGAAAGCGTAAAATTCGCATGTTTTTCTTTTTGAATTAGTATTCATATATTATCTAACTTTTCAAAATTTACGCCAAATACATATATAAAACTGTATAAGTCCCAGACGCTACTCCACATAAACATTTGCCGAATGGCTACCACATTCATATAAATTTGATGCAAAGCTATCCATTGCTTAGCTAATTTTATTTATGATAGTATTTGATTTTTGCTATTTTTTCCAAATTTTCAAGGTTAAAACGGAGAAAACATAGCAACAGTTAAAATAGGGAGAAGTAATAAAATAAATATTTATGCTAGCTTTGGACGCTTGCGATTTATTCGCTAAATTTGCTTAATGAATGCATTCAAATCCGTAAAACTTAAGATAACGCCAATGATAGCGTTTAAAAATTTTCGCCAAGATATATTAAATGAATTAATTAATGTTTATTTGCATATTTTGGGTTTTATATAATAACTGGACGTTTAAAGTGACGCTACATCAGGCTTTTAGGACTTTTCGTTTTCAATACACTTTGAGCTGGGGAGAATGATAGCTGAATAAAGCGATGAATGCGAAAGCGACTGCAAATTCTGGTATGTATTAGGATGAACGAACATTTCCAATTTCGAAATTTCATCTAAAATAATACCAGTCTATCTATAAACTATTCCCAGACCACCAATTGCTATAGCCTGCCGAACTTTTGACGGCCTAAGTTCCTAGGTTAGTTGCAAATTCCCAATAAGCAGCCCCTGTTCAAGAGTGGAGGCTTCGACTGAAAATACCTGAAACATTCTATGCATTTGTGGTGATGAATTGAATATATGCCGTCTCGAAATAAGAATCCACAACACCTAAGAGGCTGCCTGTACAAAAATCCCTGATTTCTGACTAGCCGGAGTCACAGTTGGCGGTCTGCAAAGTTTTAGGTTAGCTGTGAATAACAAATGAGAAACTCCCGCCCAAGGACGCGGCACAGATAGCAAACTAAGAAAGCAAGCAACGAAGTAGGACCACGATTTTTACAAACGATTTGGAAACGTTAAGCTTGAGCAGACGGTAGTGGCATTCATTACCGTAGCAAACAATAGTAATATCTTTAGAAATGGCTTTCAGGATTATCGCGCAGGCGAATCTGTTCCGTTAAAGCCTTGGCAGGGCTTCAAGTACGTTTGATGCTACGCCGCCATTAGATTGGCGATACAATCTCAATTGATTTAGATCCTGACTAATGCTATGGTCCTGGATTTGAACTCGCATTCCCAAAAGGTTTCATGTCAACTCTCATATTGCCTCTCTGCAATGCATAGAAAATCACAGGGATCGAGAATGCAACTGTGCGATCGAGCGGAGATAACGGTGTGAAGTGGCGACTCATGACAACATGAATAATGGAAATAACCAAAACAACAAGCATTTTTTATAACTCTTAATTGGATATGAGGGTTCAAGCGGGGTATTCTGTGCCTTCATATGGAATTAAGAATTTTTGACGCGACAATGCAAGCTAGCTCATTCTTATGTCGGAGAAGGTATCATCAAAGGTTAGTTAAGAAAAAATAAATTTGACTACTAACCTTTTTTTGACTTGTAAAGTATTATATGTACATATATGTATATGTATGTAGTAAATAGCACTTAAAACTTCTATAGCTTCACTGGAAAAGTGGTACAACAAGTTTCCTCAGAAATTCTCGTGAACTTTAGGCTAATTTTTGCATTTGAAATTTGTATTCAGAACCCCAACAGCAATAGTACTGAATTCTTTCCACTACATATTATTTATTTTTCATAACACAAATTAAGCGAAGCGAACTGTAACTAACGGAACTGTGCGCATTCTTATTTTAAGCCCACTGGAATGTCTGAGTATTGATACTCACACTATCGTTACCGCTCAAGCCAATGAAATATTGAAACGGGCACTTGAGCTTTGAATGGCTTTCGACCATACTAAGTGTTTTGATTAACACTTCTTTATGAATAGACAACAAAAACAAAAAAAAAAATGTCAGTGATTTCTATAGCTCCAAGTGGCGATGTTAATCTCAGGTTGCTCTAGGCATTTATTGAGCAAAAATACATGTACACCCATTTGTTGCTCGCATCACTGGACCACGAAGCGTGAGATCTTTGTTTAAATTTCCTTTTTGTTTTCAATATTTTTTTTTATTAATTTGTTTGTTTTTTTGCTTTGTCAAATAGTTTCTCTTTGCATATGTGATTTATGACAGCAATCTTTCATTGTCAAATCTTTTCTCAATCAAAAACAATTGAAGCATCCAAATATTTTCTCCGCTGTAAATGCTTTCCTAAGAACCTTAAGTTTGCATATATTTGTGTATTGTTGTTTCTGCCTTTATGCTAATTTTACAGCTTTATTCGCCACGCTTTGAGTGCCTTTGCTTTACACGTGTATTTTTCTTGAGAATTTAGGTTTGTGTGCTTGAATTTTGGAATTTATTTTTTTATATTTTTTTTAACAAATATGTCAGCAGCATTTCAAAGAAACTTCTTTATTATATTTAACATTATAAATGTGCAATCTTCAACGCTTTAGCAGCTATTTTCACTTTTTTGCTGTTTTTAAGGCAATAAACTATAAATTTTAGTTAAGCTATTAATTTTATTTGAGCTAATCGCTTGCAGAATCTTTCCAAATAGCATACCCCTGGGAATTTTCGGTCATTCGATATGATAATATTAATCAATATTCAATGGAGAAATGAGAACAGTATATAGACAAATAAAAATGGTAAATGACAATATATAAAGCATTAAACTTTTTTTTATAAAAGGTGCTCCATTTCGAGGGTACTACTTTTTTAAAGAAAAAAATACAGAAACTTCAATTTTAACAGAGAATGTTTATTATCATTCGAAAGAACATTATTTGGCATCTATTTTTTTAAGATTATCTCTTTTAAATGTTGGTCGCGGCTACGTCTTAAATGGTCTATTTCAATTTTCGATGGCTTGTTCGGGCATTTTGACTGGTAACTGGCGAATAACACCCATGATAATTGCTCCAAGGCCTGAATCGAAGCGGGTCTGCATAGTCTTTAGGCCTTACAAATCCTTACAGGAAATAGTCTAATGGATCTTGGTGGCCAATCGACTGGCACAAAACGTGAAATTATCTACTCACCGAAATGTTCTCTCAACAAATCTATTGATTGAACCCGTCTTATTAAAAGCAAATGTCGTCGAGATCACGTGCTTCGATTTCAGGCATCAGATTACGTTCTCACCGTCGACATTTTTGAAGAAATATGGACCGATGATTTTACCGACCCACAAACCACACCAAACCGTTGTTTTTTTCTGGAGGAAATGGCAGCTCTTGAATCTCTTCAAGTTGCTTTTCTTCTCAAATGCGGCAGTTTTGCTTGCATATGCATTGAGCCTTATCGCCGTCGCTTGAAAAGGTCGAGCGGCTTCAGTTCTTGCATAAGCTGTAGTTTCTACGCTTTCAATTTAAAATCTCGTCGGCAAATGCGCCAAGATGTTCCATACGTCATACATAGAAGAAGTTTGTCCTTCAATAACCGGACAAAAGTGAGAATTACAAACTACAGCGAAGCTTCTCAAAATTTACTTTTTTTAGAACCTAAGTAACCGTATTACAATAAGCCGATAAAATGATTGACTCCCAGCCCGCTATATTGCCAGACAAGTAGTCGGAACCTAGTCTTCGTTCAGTACGCACGTCCTTATTGTCGACACTTTCTATTATTCTCGAAATTTCAATTGGTGTTTTGTGTAGCGTGAAGTGAATTTGGAAAAATATTTGCTACAGACTTTTTGAGACCAAATGCTTCTATGTGTCCGAGTTACTACGAACGACGGCAGATTGACTCTCTACAGGTGCTATATTTTCTTCACTGCGTGCTGAACCTTATCTATTCTATTTAATTTTCGGTCTTGATGTTGTCGAACCGAATAAATGATCTCAAAGAGAAAGAAAGAGAGCTTTCGGTGTTGAAACTTGGGTGGAATATACTTTCAAATTTGTGTTGGTATTGCGTTAGAATTTTTTCCAAATAACTTCGTAGAATTGATAGATTTGAACTGGATGAAAATCCAAGTTCGTAACGGACGAAATTCATTTCCAAACGCTTTGGTAGTAGAATGTCTTAAATATTTTAAAATAAAAGTTTTCAAAATATTCTGTATAAACCATTGAAATTCTTTTATAAACCATATACATAATATCGATTTCATTATAAATAAAAAAAATGTAAAACATTATTTACATTTGTAATTCCTAAAAAAAACTAAATAGCACTAAACTTATACGATTTACAAAACAAATAAAAATCTCCACAATTATGAAATGTTTCAGAAAGTCACTGACACAGTGAAAGTTTATAGACATAGCATTTCTCCACCCAAAGTGTCTAGACACAGCGCGCTTGCGTGTGCATTCTGCGCATGTTTCGTAATATTTGCCTTAACCACACAACGCCGTTATCTGTGTCTGTATGTCGGTACAACATTTCACCACTACTATTACACATAATTAGCATAAAAATTATATTTTCCGCAATTTTTGCATTTTTATAACACAATTAATTAATAAATACTGCAAATAACTTAGTGTAGGAAGTTTTCTAGCGAAATTTATCTATGAAATCACCCATTAAATGGAGTTAAATAAAAGAAAATAACAAATAAATGCGCCTTCACTTATGGCTTCCGCCTCCATTTCTGCACGAAACAGCCGCTACTTATGAGTGTTTTTCTACGCCAACAGTTCCTTATTTACAAATAAATTAAAAGAAGTCGAAACACTTTTTCTTAACCCTCTTTTTATGGGTATAGACCGAAAATATTGACGCCCCTTATATTGTTTGGGTTTTTATGCCGGTTGTTTGGACGACGTGACTGTCATAATTTACAAAAACATCCAACAAAGTATAACGGTCCATGCCAAATAAAGTCATATGTATGTAAATGCTTTAGGTATAAAAAATGGTTATATTTTCTAGTAGCCACTATTTACAACGCGCTGTCATTACTTTTCTGTGACAATTGAAAGTAAAAAACATTTACTTAGAAACATTTGCCAAAATCGGTGCGATTTCCTTTTATTTGGCTTGCCAAAAGAAAATGCTAATACTCGTTTTGCAGCACTGACTTCAAAAGTTTTATTTTCATTAAAACTATGCGCTTCCGGTGGGAAATCGCAAGTTCGAAAGTTGATTCGTCTTAAAGTCTTGCACGTGCTTCACTGTTTCATATGGACAGTCGAAATGTGATTTGTGAAAATATTTCAACAATGAATCATTTTGTATGCTTTAATTGGCCATCGATGTCGATTCACGCTGTTTTGTGTTAAAAAATACTTTCTAAGTATTATACAAATAGTATATCTCTTAAGCTTATGTCACTTTTTATTGCTTTGAATACCAATGAAACATCTTGCTACTTTTTATATATTGCAAGCTTCAACTATGAAACTTAGGATTTCAGATCCATCGCCTATCATAATATGGGAAAAACCAGCGGAAAATTTTGAAATTCTACCTCTTTCCAAAAAAACAATTAAAATAACTGTAAATTGTAAGCCTTTTTATTCGCTTTTATTGATGATATGTAAAGAAAAAATACGTTTCATCCTACCTACCGTTAGAACTACCTATACTAACTCGGGAACCACTCCACAGATCTTAATCAAATTTGAGCCGATCATGTTCTAATATTCTCTTAAATACGATTTTTTCCTAACTACCACTAGAACTACCTATTCTAACTCGGAAACCACTCCACAGATCTCAATCAAATTTGGCTGATTAGTTCTTTGATTTGAACAATTTGTTCGGAGATTGCATTATAGCCTTCTGGATATTACAATATTCGTGGCAAACTTAAAAATAAAATTACATAAATTCAAAATTTTTGCCAATGAAACATAAGGTTCTTCCGGTAAAGGCATTGTAAGCTTTTAAATTTGCGAAGCCAATACACGTTTTTATTCGCAATTCCCAGCATCATTAATTTTTATTCACTTTAACGAATTCCGGGTATTCCGTAAACATTATTTCGTGTACTTCACTCCAGCAGCATTTGATTTTTTCCTTTGCATACTCCTAATTACACGTTCTTTGTTCATTTTTGTTGTTGAAGCAGAAATCCATGTTATTGCATTTATCACTTTACCAACTTTCATTAAACAAATAAATGTACGCTTCTGACCTGCGGCGCTTAATTCCCATCACACATAATTACATACATTTGAATTTTTGCGTTGAACATGTTCGCCAAGTGAGCACTCACTCAGTATTATTCATTGCAAACAACAGTTATGGGAATCAATAAGCCTTAATGGAACGAGTAGTGTTGGAGGGCAATTGAATTGATGATGTAGTACACTTGAGATATCTTAGTTATGTTGTGAAAAATACAAAGCAACAGGATTTTAGCTGCCCTGCGGACTTCAGCAAACTAAGTGCAAAGCTCTGCACGAGTATGCTTGATAATTCCAAGCGCCGAAAGATGGTGGAAACAGATTCGCGGAGCCGTTTGCGTTTTGGGAAATTCTTTTTATGGCCACAAATTACACTCGACCGAACGGATTTGGCTATCGGAAATCGAAAATTTTACTGAAGACGAAAAAGGAGGTTGAATGATGACTTTAGTTATGTTAGTTATGTTAGTGCAAAATTAAAATTCTAAAGTCTTGCTTTTTAAGTTGTTTTTAAAAACATTCAAACAAAATTTCATACCCCAAACTGCAAACTAAATGTATTGAAATAAAGCAGTTAAAAATTGTATTTGTTGTAAAGAGCGATTTACTTCGAGGTTTCCCTACTTAAAAAAAAAAAACAAAAAACACACAGAAACTTCAAATTTAATTCAAAAGAACATTCTTTGGCTTTTATTTTTTGAAGATTATCTCTTTCGAATGGCCGCGGCTACGTCTCAGATGATTCATCCGTTGAGTACAATTTTCGATGACTCGTTCGAGCACTTCGACTGGTAACTGATGGATGAATGACCCGTATGAAGCATAATTGATACCATAAAAACCGTATATTTGAAAATTATTCTACAACTCTGCCATCCCCTTCAAAGTAGTCCCCTTGGGCAGCTATACAGCGATTCCAGCGCGTTTTCCATGCTTCGTAACATTTCTGGAACGCTTCGACTGGAATGTCCGCGAGTACCCTCGTCACGGCCGCCTGGATGTCCGTAATCGACTCCAAATGGGTTCCTTTGACCACCGATTTGGTTTTAGGAAACAAAAAAGTCACAGGGTGACATGTCGGGCGAATAAGGCGGCTGTTGCAACACGGCGATCCCTTTAGAGGCCAAATACTGGGACACGCTGAGGGCGGTGTGGCACGGCGCGTTGTCGTGATGAAGGATCCAGTTACGAGCTGTTGACTCGTTTTCGCAATCTTTCGAGTACTTGGCAATAGTAGACTTGATTCACAATTTTCCCCGGTGGAACGAATTCATTGTGAACGATTTCACGGCTATCAAAAAAAGCAATAATCATAGTTTTCACCTTCGACTTGCTCTTGCGAGCTTTTTTCGGGCGGGGGGCAACCATTGTGACCTTTGGCGTTTGATTTCTGGGTCGTATTGGAAAAACTAGCTCTCATCGCCTGTAATAACTAGTGATCGATATTTCACTACCGGTGATTTTTTCACTGTGATTGAAAAATCGCAAATCGCAACGATCGCAGTTCGCATTTTGTGATGCGATCAAGCAGCGTGGGATCGTTTCCCACTTGTTCCAAACACACGTCTACTCAACTTGGCACAGCAGGCAAACTAAACAAGATAGAGCGATGATACATATATCAATGGAGAGGGGAGAGATGCCGGAAAAAGAGAAAGGGAATTTAAAGGCCACAGGTTTGCCAAAAGCGCGGCAATAAAATCAGTCTCATTACTTAATTGTCAAACCTATTAGCTTGGATTAAGATTAGGCTTCAAATGTATTTTATTGAGAAAAGTTATACTTCTCCGAATTGAATTTCTATTATTTTGATTAGATTTCTTTGGTATATATTTTATTTAAGAAACATAATTCTGTAATTACAAAATGACTTTAGTACTTTTATATCGACTTAAACCTCTAGTCTCTGCAACTTTTTCAATATTTTGCGAAACTTAATTTTTTTTTGAAAGCGGGGAGTTCTGTTTGAAAATAACATTAATTTCAAGATTTTCGTGAAGAACTTTTAAGCATTTTACGGTTAGTAGATACTTCCAAATATTTTTATTTATTTATTTTTTGATAGACTGTCAAAAATAAGCATATATTGGAGACACTTTCACAAGCAATGTCCCTAAATGGTCATATCGTCTCATCAGCGAACCAATTGAGAGTTCCCTTTGTAGGAAAATTATTTTTCATGCTAAATATCATTAATTAATTTTTTTTACTTAATAATTTTTTTTTTTTAAATAACCAAAGATCACATATATTTTTTATTTTTTTTTTTTTGAAGTGCCAATTTACCTACAAATATTATTGCTAAACTCAAATCTCTGGTTATTTGCTTCATTGCACAATTTGAAATTTGTTTTTGAATAAATATTATTTTGCGTAACTTGCAACATTTGATCGAAGCATGTGAAACTTGCATCATTTTCACCAACATACATATACTCATCTACCATACATATGTACAAACATTATAAATAACTGAATCACCGCATCCATAACCAATTATTAATAGTGAATCAATCATACACATATTACACACCTTGATTTACATATGTACATATGTATATGCTTACATTTATATATACATACATACATACGTACGAGGGTATCAATTTCCATGCTACAATCACACTTGACCGCCTTTATGGCCCGTAGAGTCACGCTCAATACCCTTTAATGATTCAATTAACTTTGCGCGCGGTGAATGCACCACGAAATGCATAACGGAAAACCGAAAAGTGAAAAATCAAAGCCGAAAAACGAAAACAAAGCACAAAACCTTTCAAATTTGAAGAAACCAAAGGAATTAAGCAATCAAATGTCAGGATGGCTGTGTGAATGCACAGCTGGAAGACAATTGTCGCGGACGCAGTGGCATTTGCAGTGGAAGTGGAAATGACAGTCACTGCTGCAGTGACACGTTCACACTCACATACAAATAAATAGACACACGTACATAATGAAAACCTACAACAACAACAAACAAAGTGTGTGTCAGCACATAAATGGCAGAATCGTAATAAGGGATTGCAACAACAAAAACAGTTTTAATGACAACAACAAAAAACAGTTATAACAACAACAACAATTGCCACCAACAGTTGCAGCTACCACAGCGCTGTCATTAAGTATTGTATTGTCTTGATGGTTTGCTTGAAAATAAAAAAACCACAACACGAGGAAACACATTCATACTTCATTTTTGGTAATGCCTACCTGAGTTTGCGGTTCATTTGTTTAACCCAGCGAGTTTCAAATGAAGTTCGTTGCTGTTGCAGTTATTATATTTGACAGCCGATTGTGCTGTTGTTGCCATGTATGTACTTGTATGGGTAATTGTTGCCATTGCATTCATTTGCGTGCTGCTTGATAACCGTAAATTATGGCATAATAAAATTGTTAAGGGCTTCATTATGCATTATGCTATTTATTATGACATTGTTGCTCGTTGTTGTTGTTGCTGACATTATAATTGCCAGCACATATGCGCTTGCTGCGGCGTTGCACGTTAATTGCGCGTGTGTAACAAGGCAATTTCTCGCAGAGTACGTGTTTTTATTTTCAAATTAGTAGTTGCTTAAATAAAGATGCTTGTTGAGTGGCGATAAAAGTGGCGAGAAGTGCCAAGTGAAAAAACGAAAGGCAAGAAATATACCTTTTCGTAAGAAATGATGAAAGCCGTGAAATGTGATTGCATTTAATTCAAAATTCAAGTACTTCACTTACATGCATATGCCGCTGTGTATGTGTGTACATATTAAATAATAAATTGTATTACAGTCTGTTTTTGAATTTTGAAGTTCAAAATGCATGGTTGCATAATAAAAAGTATAAAAGCGAGGTTATTCTGAGTACTTCCTTTGCAAATAAATAATGTTTGTCGTAAAGTTCCCTCTCATACCCATTTAATAACAAGAACATAACTTGACTCCACGTCCAGTAATAAATTTTATACCAAGTCAAAGTCGCGCAAAGTGTTGCCACATAAGTGAAAAAAAATCTTATATCAATTATCGCCGCCATCAATCTGGTAAATGCTCACTATAAATTCATATTTGGGTGTCCGTTATTTTCCAAATTTGTTATTTCCCCATAGGGTGTATTAAGTTTGCCACGGTGTTTGTAACATCCATAAGAAAATATCGGAGACCCTATATAGTATGTAAATATAAATAATCAGCATGACGAGCTGAGTCAATTAAGCTATGTGCCGGAAGCTTTATTTCGCCAAACCTACCCACCCTACTTCCAACTCATATCTCTCCCACCGGATTAAGTATTACGTCATGGGAGAGAGAAAGACTTTAAGTCTCATCTTTCATACGGACTGACTGACGCTTAATGAACTGTATATGCCTGATTTTTGCCATAATTTGAGCTGACGCTTCGCTGGCAGCTTTCCATTTACCACAGGACTGACACATTAGTGCTGTCAAAATTTTCACCGAAAAACTACCGCCTAGTGAAGATTTTATCTTTTCTCATACATTTGAAAAACGTGGGCATTGAAAACATACGTGCCGAGAGTCCACTATGCACTCTGTACATACAAGTCGGACAGTACGGTTTAAGGTCTGCCTTCACGACCAGAACAGATAGTTTCTAAAGCATCCATGTCCACTCAGTATTTGGATTAGATAGAAGTCTAGGTTCTCCCGTTGTCTATCTATCCACAAATGGATGTCGAGGATTATTCTGTAGATCCACCGTCCTTTGGTGGAGGTTCGCCACCGTTGCTGCCACGTTAGGATACTTTTGGTTCTCTTTTCATTTTTTACCCCTACAGACGGCTCGATGGTCCAATCGCGCGAATTCCTCTCCCTGGATGTCAATGGGTGATATACTTGAGCCGAAGGTCATCCAGTTGTTTAGCCACTGCTACCACTATGAGGTCATCCACATATGCGATTGTTTTCACGATTTTTGGTTACACCCGTCCTTTTCTCCACATGAAGCTCTTCATATGTCGGAACCGGTATAGGACCACTATACCATACAAACTAACGAAGTTCACATTAATTTTTCATTTGGCTTCACAAACGACTGCACACAACAGTCTAAGTGTGATTCCACCGGTACGCTGACGAATCCGCCTAGCCTAACCTAATCTAGTGTCTTCTTGGCACACTTCACTTTTTTAGTGAAAAAACTGAAACTTCAGGGAGATAAAATGCAGTGATTGGTCTCTAGAACGACAGAATACGAGTATATAAATTAGATCGAAATAGCACATACTCAAAAGATATAAAGAAAAGTAAAACACATTTTGTTAAAATTTTAATGTTCAAAAGTTCATAATCGATCTATTCACGGTATTAAAAATAACTTGTGTACAAAGCTTGAAAAAGTTACTTTGAACTTCAAATTGCTTAAGGGGTTATATACAGTTAGGAGGTCGAAAAAAAGGCATTTTTCAAGAATTTTTTCTAAGCAAACTATTTGGTTTATTGATTTGAAACTTGGCAGGTATATTATGACAACCTTAAACTATATTCACATGTTTTTTTTTTGCCAAAAATAATTATCGGGAACGTTGATATTGCCAATTTTGCAGAGGTCCGCAAAAAAAGGCCTCTTGCGGTGAGAACGATATCTCTGGACTGGATCATCTAAAATGCAAAAACCGAAAAAAGTTCATTAATATAATAAATAATCTAGTGATTGATCGAAGTAATTAGCAAAAAAAAAATGTTTTGATAAAATGGCGGCTACTCAAAGTAAAAGGTTCGATTTTCGACCAAAATTCGTGTCTTTAATTATTTATAAAATTCGGATGGGGAAATCCTTAGATTAATTACTAAAAAAATATAGTTAATAAGCTTGTGTAAAAATTTCAGACCGTTCGGTTCAGCCGTTTCTGAGAAATCTTGCTCACCGACTTTGAAAACACCGTTTCGAGAAAAACGAGTTTAAAGTTTTGAAAGCACTTTACTTGTAGTCGGCGCGCCTTCACTAATGTGTCTATAACTTCGAAAATATTCGTCGGATCGACTTAAAATTTTGTATGTGTATAGGTAGGTAGGTATATATTAAGAAAACGTAAAAACAAAAAAATCGATTTTTTGATCCTAACTGTATATAACCCCTTAAGTAATCCCGAATTCTCCGGATGTGGTTCCCAGTGACAATTTCCTGTTCTATCTCACTAAAAAATGGTATCGTAATGTTGGAACATAACTGCATCATCAACAGTGCCATAGGTTGAATAATTAAGGAAATTTTTTTTTTTTAATTTAGCTTTTCTTTATAGCGTTCCCCTTACATAGATATAAATAAGTATACTTTTATGTTAAATACCATATACATACATATGACACATGTTACATTGCTGTTGTGACACGTATGCGTATTAAAATATAAAAAATTAACAAATAATACTCGAATGTGAGTAAACATCTCTGAAGATATCAATATAATTCAAATAGATACTATGTATGGAGATGTATAGCAAATAATTTGTAGATATATATATCTATACATATGCACATATACATAAGTGTATTGCTGCAGTTTACCGCTATACAAAAAGAAAAACGAACGCAACAAACAAGGCAACAAAACAAGTCTTTGTTAGCGGCCATTGAGCTTTTGATACTCCAACTGATGTATTTGAATACACATGTATTTATTTGTATGCTTGTATACTCACACACATGTTTATATGTATGTGTATACAGATATATATACATATATATATACATTATTAGTATGTACATATGTATATGTATACAGTGTCTCAAGCGATGCGCTCCAATACACGAAATCAAGCCTCCGCCGTGTGAAATGATGATGGCAATGCAATTGTCATAAAACCAGAAATCAAATGCAACCAACAAACTGCAATGACGGCAGCAAACGGTGAAAACAACAACAGCAACTTAATATGCACGTATCTGTATTATGGCGCCTTGAACACTGCCAGTTCGATAAAAAAACTTTGAAATGCTGCAGACTTGTTCGATATATGCAAGTATTCTGCCACAGCCCCTGGAGACACAACTGATGCCACATGTTGACAGTTTTCATAAAGTGCTGTTATAAATGCATAAAATGCGATGGAGTTGATTATTGTTATTGCTTTTTGATCCCAACAAGAATTCTTGATTTTAAATACCATTCAGTAGGATACTGATTTTTATACCCTGAACAGGGTACATTAAGTTTGTCACGAAGTTTGTAACACCCAGAAGGAAGCGTCGGAGACCCTATAAAATATATATATAAATGATCAGTATGTTGAGCTGAGTCGATTTAGCCATGTCCGTCTGTCTGTCCGTCCGTCTGTCTGTATATATACGAACTAGTCCCTCAGTTTTTAAGATATCCTTTTGAAATTTTGCAAACGTCATTTTCTCTTCAAGAAGCTGCTCATTTGTCGGAACGGCCGATATCGGACCACTATAACATATAGCTGCCATATAAACTGAACGATCGGAATCAAGTTCTTGTATGGAAAACTTTCACATTTGACAATGTATCTTCACCAAATTTGGTATAGATTATTTTCTAGAGCAACAATATAATATCCGAACAAATTGTTCCGATCGGACCACAATAATCGATGTTAACTGTTTTTCTTATTGTTAAGTCATTCAGAGTTTTTTAGGAATCTAGGAATGAGGTGGTCCACACCCAAAACATTGAGCGAAATGTGTTGAGCTGATTCATAACAGGTGTTGAGGACCTATACTATATCTTCGATGCAAATCGGATAGAATGGGTGGTTTCCGCCTAGAATTCTGTTAGTTAACATATGATTTCCTTGAAGCTGCCGGGCATAAATGTGCTTTATATCGTAAGGATCCCGCGTTCCCAAACCAATTCAAGTTCAACCAAAAAGTTCAGGCAAATTATGTTTTTCCTAGCGTGTAACATCAAGCTGACCTCATCGGGATGCTTTCATATTGCCACACCGCAAATATTTGTCGCCCAAAATGTTGTTGTTTAAACAATAAAACACAACACGGTAGATTACGTTAAAAGTAAAACAGTTGGCACAATAATAAAAGCAACAACAACGACGTTGGCGGTCAGTCTTACCGTCTGATCAATACGGGAGCAAATACAAAGCACAGCGCCAAGAGATTAAGGCGAAGCCGATGAAAAGAGAAAGCAGGTCAATTCGTACATATGATAGCACTTTGTGTTATTGACGTTGCTTTTGTTACTGCTTTCATTGCGCGCAATTGGTAATCGGCGGGTTTAGACCCGCTGTCTGCTGAACGCGCTGTTAGTCAGCTGTCAACGATAGCTGTATGTCAAATTTTTATTTGAAAATTCTTTTTTTCAAAAAATATTTGTTTACATGTGCCAGGCAACAACACCAACAACATGTCTAACAATATTCCAACAGGTCCTACGAAAAGTGTGAGTCAGAGAAGTTGCCAATCTTTTGTTTGCCCAGACAATTTTCTCATGTTAATTTTTTTTATTAAATTTTTTCAGTTTCTTTGAAATTAAGCTTCGCCGAAAGTCAAATCATATTGGAACAAGTTGTAAGCTTCGAAAAGAAATGTGAAACTAAGTGCTTTTTCAAGCGCTAAGCCACACAGCGGGCGTGTTTTGTCGGCTAGACAGTGGGTGGGCGGCGCGTACTCATTCACAAAAAGCGATTAACCCTTGTAAGGTGCATGTAAACACACGAAATGCGAAAGAAAGTCAGCTACCGTGCTGAAAGTTCAGAAATGTCAGCAATGTCAGTGAGTGATTTGAGTGATTCAAATTCACTGCGTTTGATTAACTTAATTTCAAAGCGTTTTCGTACGGTTTTTGTTATTTTGTAGTTGTTTTTGCGTGGCTCATAAATTTGTGCTAATTTTTCATTCAATGGATTTGCTGCTTTCTCGCCCGGCGCTTTCTTTTGTTTAACTATTTTAACTATTTTTGTATTTTTGTTGTTTGTTTTAAATTTTTTTGTTTCTTGAATTTTTTAATTGAAAGTGGCGCATCTTTTGTTTGCAAGCGCGCCTCAAAGCGTTAAATTACCTTGTAATCAGCATGTCTTCGGTCTGCTGCAGTCACCCGAGAGCAACAGCTAAGCAGTGTAAATGGAGTTGCAACAATTCAATTCAACTTAATTGCAAAGCACACAAGTTGTCAGCAGTTTTTTTAATAGTTTCTTTCTTTTTTATTATTTTTCTCACAAAACTAGCATCGTGAGCAATCGTAAAATAGCTGCAAAAAAAATATGTTCATTGACTCTATCAAAGTCATACTCGTACACTCACCCACTCACTCATCTCAATCATTGCCAGGCGTCTGCTCCACTGCACCACAAAGCGCTCAGCTTCGCCGCCCACCAAACACGCTTTTTAGTGAATGAAAACAGCGAGCTTTGGCAATGCATTTAATGGAGATATATTGTGTTTAAGTATGTACATATGTATATTACAATAATTTTGCATGTAGGTAGGTGTGTAATCAAAAAAAAAACATTTCTGCAGGCTACATTACTATTACCATTCAAAATATGTCAGTGGGGGAATATGGTATGCAAGAAAAATGTTTTTGTTTTCTTGTGGTTTTTTAACATACAAGTTTTTATAGCAAATTGTATAATAAAATCTACAGTTTTCATATGTGGGCACATAAAAACGTTTATTACCGAGGAAAAATATTAAAATAGCGTTACCAACGCGTCTCATTGTCAAAAAACAAAAACATTTTTTTCTTAGATCTTCATCTTCTACTTGTTTTTTTTTTTCCTTTTTCTCAATAGCATTATTTAAACATCAGCGCCTAGGCTTCGTTTTACAGCTTCATACAATCTCTTCATCATCGCTCAATGATTGTGTGCATTGTCCTACTTTTATGGCAGCTGGTCTCTTCCTTATTTGTAGACTAGCGCATTTCTTTCAACAATCTCTTCTCACTTCCTTCATGTGTTTTGGGAATTGTTTAATGTAAAAATTGCTGTATGATAATGCTAAAGAAAATTAGAAATATTATTTTAGCAATCATAAAATTGAGCGACATTAACCTACTGACCTGATAGAAATTGCTGATAAATAGTTTTATTACTTAGTAAAGGACTAATATTTGTTACTTTGTAAAGATAAGAAAACTTAAACACTTTTCGTCCATTGTGGAAATCAATGTTTTTATGTAACGCATATAAAATTGATAATTACTTAAACTATAACTATATCTTATACTACATGAGAAGGAAGCTCCAAACGAACTGTTCCTCAGATCTCCGTTTTAACGTATCTTTCATCAATCACCAGGGTGAACGACAAATAATAGTTAGCGACGTTGTTTCCTCGTTTCACAAATTCATCTTCAAATTGGTGATCATTTAAATGCTCCCCGTAGTAGCGGCTCAAGGTCCAATGGTCTTTTCTCCTGGACCCTTACCTTTTAGCTTTTGGATGCCGGTGATATCAGATTTATATGTCTTGTGGCATCAATCAAACTGACGAGAGATTTTGCTTCAACATTCCGTAAGCATAAATCACATGCTTAAAATGTTTAACATGACCGTCATTAATACAGGTTCGCGGGCAGTTAGTGTTTTCTAATTTGACTGGACTTGCGGAACAATTTGCCTACGTACTAGACTCTTAACTCCAGCTACTTTAGCTTGTAATTGGACCTGCCATTAAGCATTACTTCGGAGGACCAAGCTGTGCAAGAATGCCTCTTCACAAACTCCCTGCTGGAGTAAGCTGATCTTAAGCTTTTCCGCTTCCGTTCTCTTTTCCTGAGTTCTTAGATCGCTATTGCTTGCAGCATTTGACTTATAATGTTGTCGGGCGTCATCCTTTGGTTTGTTATTCGTTATTCTCCACTACATATCTCGAGCAGGAGAACAAGATATGCTCCGCGTTCATCGGCACTGCTGCAGAGTGAACATTTTATGTCGTTATCGTGGTCGGATCTGTAGAGGTACTTTCTGTAACAGCCATGGCCCGTCAAGAATTGCGTCAGATAAAAATCTGTCTACCCGTCTTGTCTCTCAATCCAGGCTGGTACGTTCTTAATGCGCCTAAGCGTCCTTTTCTGCTGCATACCATTGTCTTTGCCACTCTATATAGGCTGAATTTGACTAGAAGGGCTCCATTGTTATTCATTATTCTTGACAGGACCGCTGTCACTGTAGCTTTTTCAACATGTGCTTTCAAATTCAGTTTATCATCAATCATAATGCCAAGGTACCTCAGTGAGTTTTGCGTTGTAACGTTGTATCAATCGATATTTAAGGTGACCGTTTCTAGTTTTTTTCTGCTCGTAATACGCACCGATTCTGTCTTTTCTCTGGGCAGCTGCAGTTTAGCTTTCGTGAGCCAAACTTTAATATTTGTTGTGGTCGCATATCAGAAGTTTTGAATTTGGGAAAGTTCTTTCGCAGCAGTCACAGCAATGTAGTCCGCATTATCAATTTGGGCCTCTTGTAACCTATTTTATTTTGGGAATATTTTCTGCATGTTTGTTTGGGCTAAACCTTGCTTTATAAAATGAGCCGGAATCACACGATAATCCCGTAAGACCATTATAAATATGTACATATATGCATTATGTAATAGTGTTCCAATTGAAACAAAGCTTACATATATGACTTCACATCCGGTCACATATACTTTGCAAAAATAAAAGTACATAAGTAGTCAGACAAAGCAAGTTATTAAATAATAATTTTTTAGTAGGTTAAATGCTTGAATTTTCGTGGATTTTTTATAATAATAATTAATTTGTTGGTAAACATTTAAAACCGGAAAATACGACTTTATTACCCGGCATGTTTAGACAAAGGGGAACTTGCCAAGAGACTTTAGGTAAATAGCCAATTGTCTTTGCTGGTCTTAAGACATCAAAATGCGGTATCAACGAAAAAACAACAACGCTTCCAGCTAACTTACAGCTGTAGTAAATACATATGCGAATATGTACATATATAATCACATGTACATATATTTATGTTGTTAACGCTTCACTTACAACTTTTTATAATCTCGATTTATTTTAGTTGCGTATGATGACTATAATGTTTTTGCACGCAAAATTTTTATCGCTTTGGCTTGTAAATGAATATGTATGCATACGAAGGAAATAATTGCCATTTGCATTGTGTGTAACAACAATCAATGCAATTTAAACTGTTTGTAATTAATTTCATCAAATGATGATATACAATATAAAGTATTCGGCGTAAGTATGAGAGGACGTCAGTGTGACGAGCTTGACGGTCTGCATTTACGCGAACTAGTCTCTCAGTTTATGAGAGATATACCTAGTTTTTTCATTAAACCATGGAGATGGCATAAATACAAAAGAACAGCGTTGCTGGCGACTTTAGTTGTCCGAAAGACCTTTAACAGCGATAGATGGCTGGATACATAGGCTGCTACAAATATTTCTGGACTAGGCAACACTAAGTGTTACCAGGTGCAATCTGACATTTCCATTGGAAAGTTTGACATTTTTAAGCATAACATCACTCAGAACGTTTTGTCTTTAATGGCGAATTGTTTTATTTACAGGGAATTAAAAAATTCATCTCGGCCAAAAAATGGAATTAACGCGTGAACATGAAGCACCATCCTATAGCACTGTGAAAAACTGTTACAACGAATTCAATCGTGGCCGACGCTCGCTCAAAGACGAATTCCGTGAAGGTCGTCCAAAAACAGCCGTTGTGCCAGAAAACATCGATGCCGTACGTGAACTGATAATGCAAGACCGTCATGTAAGATACCTTCAGATAGAGGCATGCCTATGCATTTCTCCCACCAGCATACATTCGATATTGCATGAACACCTGGCCGTAAAAAAGGTTTGTTCTCGTTGGATCCCGCACAATTTGACAATCGCTCAAAAAAAGGCTCGTGTGGATTGGTGTAAAGAAATGCTGAAAAAATACGATCGCGGTGCTTCAAAAGATGTTTATAAAATCGTCACATCTATGCGTATGAGCTCGAAACAAAACAGCAATCGACCGTGTGGGTCTTCCAAGACGAGCCAAATCCAACGAAAAAAAACATTTTTGTTCATAAATATGCCCATTTTCATTATTAGGACGCGGACGGCATTGCAGCAGTAATTACAGCACGAGGCACAGAAGAAGCGCGAAAAAAGCTTAATCTGGCTATGGACGCAAGCATAGCTCCACTTACACAACCTCCAGCTCGCTACAGAAAAAGCGGAGCTACTACTGCTAACCAATAAGCACATACCCATCAAAATAAGTACGTAAACAACTACGGACATTCTTAGCACACAAAAAGCAGTAAACTACCTAGGCGTAAGACTGGACCCCAGACTAACCTTCTGGGTACAAATCCAGCACGTCGCAGAAAGAGCAGCGAAAATCAACTCTCAGCTTAGCAGACTAATGGGCAAATGGGGGCCCCATGAAAGAAAAGAGATAGCTCTTAATGTCGACGCAATCAGCGTCATATTATACGGAGCCATATTATCAGGTAGTGGCCAGAGGGATACTTCAAAAAGTATCTCCACAGAATGGGGAAAGTCGAAGAGTTGTCAAACCTATGCAACAATTCGACAGAGGACGACGTTAAACACACGTTCTTTGAATGTGTGCGATGGCCACGATTATGCACCGCCATAGAAAACCCTGTTGGTCCATCCAGCGGACAATTTAATCAGCGTCATGCTGGTGAGTAAAGCAAAATATAGAAATTCACAGCAATTCAGCTACGCAGAAAAAAGCGCCAACCCCCAAGTAATGCAAATGTGGATACAGGGTGGGCAACGGTTCTTTAGAGGAGATGTTTTCAGTGAACTGCAAATGGCACATACCGTTGCTGTGATGACAGTACTGATGATGCGGAAAGCATTTTTCATTTTATAAAAAAAAGTGTAGTTCAAACCAAATCCTATACTAGTCTTTTGGGAAAATCCTAGACTCGTTAAGGCTTTTTGAGTTGTCAAAATACAAAAAATAGGAAAGTGTTTCCTTTAAGCCTGGATCTCCTCTTCTTGCTATAGGTTTACTACTTCAGTTTAAGTAAATTGCATTTCAAATATTTGTCATTCGGTGCAATTTAAATATTCCGTGACAGCAAACTTGCAAACTTTGACATTTTAACATTTCATGTCATAGTCTTGACACGTTATGTATGACATAATACAAGCGATACTTAAGTAAGTGAAACAGCTGTTCATTGTTAGTTGTTATTTACACACAAGTGAACAACTTTATGGCCTGTGCTAATTAGTTGGCCGTCAACTGTATTTTGTTATTTCTGTAAATTACAAATATATAACAAAGAAAAATAGCTAAAAAGTCACGATTGACTAACAAAACGAAAGAATTTGCCAGTTCAGATAATAAAAAACAGTAAATATTTATGCACAAAATTGAAGTTTCTTAAAAACATTTAAGAATCGCAGACATAATGAGTTTAACTGTATATCCACTATACTTTTTTTGGTAAATGCCAAACATGCTAATTGTAACATTAAGCAAAGCTAAAGTGCCAAGACAAATAAAGTGAAAAAGTGTCAAAAACACAGGCATTCCAGGCATGCCAATCGCCAACAATGCCAGTCAACTTATAAGCGACAGTGAGTTTGGCAGTCACTTTTTCACCAAAAATTTGCCAAAAAAGCTTACAAACAAATTTCGTTTAAAATTGACATGAAGTTAATAGACAGTTTTTAGAAATTGCTGGATTTATCGCCAACAGCAAAGTGAACACAACATGTACATATGTATGTATAGCTTATATACTATATATGTATTTACTGTACATATATAGACGACTGTCTAGTTGGGCAACCGGCAATGTCATTGGCTTTGACCGTCCGTCTCTGCAGGCGGTCCATTACCAATTTGTGCGCTTGCGAGCCAGCCAAGTGCCAACTGTCTGCTTACATTCTTGCACATCTGTATGTATGTTTGTAAATTTGTAAGCATTGTCCGCTTGTTGCCTTAAAGTATTTCTTAAGCGCTCACTTGTTGATTTATTTAATTTCCCATTTTATTTATTTGCTTATTTATATCCTATGGATTTTAACAACACTTATAAATTTATTTGCCGCAGGTGTGTGATTTTACATACATACATACATATGTATATTTACACTCACATTGTGCCAGCTGCTAGCCCACTCACCCGTAAGCCGTCGTTGAAACGCGCTTGTTAGTTACCACCAACTCAGGCCAGATTTGTTTAACGGTTTCTTTTTCTGTTGGACAAGATGTTGGCGGACGATCATTGTCAGCAAAGTGGTCAGGCAATTCGTTATGGCTGCTGATGCGGTCTTTGTTGTTGCTATTGTAAAACGTTTTGCCAATTAAAAACCATACTTCTGCGAATCTGCACGAACAAGTTGAGGGTACTGCTCTTTTTAGCACGACATGGTAGTCGGTGTTGCCACGTTAAAAAATAATAATAATAATAGTAAAAGCGTAGCATACAAATTTTCACAAAATTCCGGTTGGACTCTAAATTTAAAAGTTGGAACTTATTTCTCTTAAGAAATAATTTGATAAAATATCTTAATTATTTAGTCAGCGTGGAGTTAGAACTTTCATAGATAACCAATTAAACTGAACTCAATATAATTAAAATTCCTTTATTCTTTATTGGCGTAGACACAGCTTACGCGGTTATAGCCGAGATTGTTTCCCTTTTTTATTTGGGTTTTTTACTTGGCGGCTCCCAAACCCAGCGCCCAACCTTGGGGAGGCATGTTTCACCTTCTCACATTCGCTCGCCTTCAAACGGATGTTTTTTGGCTACCCAGAAGATATTTGGTCTAAGACCGGAAGTCTTAAAGCCGGTGAGCTGCTGAGCCATGTGTAAAATAATTGTTTCTGGCCACTTCCAAGTGAATGGCGGTCAGGGAAGTTTCCTCATTCTCGTGAACTTCTACACATGGTTCCATCCTCCTTAATAATTCTTTTAGGCAAGGTTAAAATGCGAAAATCACAATTTTTGTCAGTAATCAAGATTTGATATAACATAAGACTATGAGACACTTCGTATAACTTTTAAATTAGAATACAAAAAGTTTTATATGAGCAACCTCTGAGGCATTTATAGGATACCCTTGATTGTGATTATTTTCCAATGTTTGTGATTATTTTCCTATACAAAGCCTAATGTAAGGCATAGCAGATGTTCTATAGTATCTTCCTCTACCATCTCCTGAGCTTCTACCAAAATCATTGTATTGTCTGCAAATTAAACAGTGACCTGTTAACACTCACAGTGTTGTTATGCCATTCGTTTTGATTTTAAATAGTCGGCATGTGCATACCACATTCCATTTATGCCACTTGTGCCTACTTGCTGAGCAAACTAGAGATTGAGTCCAGCGAGACTCAGCTATACCTATATCGATTAAAATACTACAAGCAACTATAGGCATATATATTCCGTCTTTTTCTGGGTCTAATTGTAGACTAGTGCTTGCTCTGGCTAGTTCGTCTGCTTAGAAGTTACTAGGAATATCACTATATCGTGGAACCAATGAAAAAGAATGTTAGATTAACCATATTTAAGACTTAAGACATCAAGGAATTCTTTCACTATCTTCCATGAAACCCTAAGAGGCATTAGTGATGTCAAAGCCGTTTGTCTATCTATATATCTACTCTTTGTCAGAGCAACATGGCCTTTCTTAATTGCTTTGATCTCAGCTTGGAAGCCACTGCGGTGATCTGGTAGTCGGAAGGCGATCCTGGTATCAACCTAATTCACCACTTCTCACTCGATTATCTAGTTTGGACTCATCTATGTAACTGCTTATCATTTTGTCTCTGACCGCCACACCCCTTTCACACTCTTTTCTGAAAGGAAAAGCAATATTGGAGAGCAAGTTTGAGTTTAGCTGTATAGAATTTCGGTATAACATGGTTTTCGATAAAAACGAGAACATACTAAGTGTCTAAAAATATGCTTTATTACAGCCACTTAATAGGGAGATTTCCCTAAGTTTAAGTCAGTGGTCGGCATTTCTTAGCAAAATTTTGCAAACTAACTTCACACGTACGCTTACGCTCTATCGTTCAGTCGTTGTCGAGCCAGCAACAGATTAACATCACGTAAGACTATAGCGCAAAACCAAATATGCCCTGCGAGAAATATTTTATGATTCTAAATACCTTTTATGTTCCAAGTATTTTAAAGATAATAGGGAATATATTCTTAAAAGACATTTTGTTAATTTTCATTATACTATTAATTATTTAGATTAGATGCTTAATTTTAATTCCAATTTCTCACTGGGCTACTTTTTTTATAGTGCTCACCAACACAGTAACAGATCCTCTCATGCCGACCACTGGTTTAAGTCCTGACTTCTCTGCTGGCAACTTACAGAAAAAGTCTAAGCGCAGTGAATGGAATGGAAGTGCTGTAGCTGCTTTCGTTACCTTTGCATCTAAGATTGGTTTCCATGAAAGCTTCCTGTTTAAATTAAGCACCAAGCCTCAAGTAACTTGCTTTATCTAGTTTTATTAGCCTGGCATCATTTACTAATTACGGCAAAACTTCTAGAACTTTGTCTTCAAATTAAGGGTAGTCTACATTATACCGCCCAACGACCTACGTCTTCTTATTTCTTGGCATAGACACCGCTTACGCGGTTATAGCCGAGTTAACAAACGCGCCAATCGTTTTTTCTTTTCGCCAATTTCGTGGCGGCAATTGGAGATTCAGCGATGCCAGGTCCTTCTCTACCTGGTCTTTCCAATGAAGAGGATGTCTTCCTTTCTTTGACCGGCGGGTACTGTGTCGAATACTTTCAGAGCTTGAGGTTTTCGTCCATTCGGACAACATGACCAAGCCGAGTTATATCATAGTTAATGTCAAAAATTATCCGTAAAATTTTATCTGAAGTAACTAAAAGTCTCTTTTCTTTTAATTGATAACTTATTAATTTAAACCGAAATGGCAACCCTGCTAGTAGCAATCATTGACTTCAGTCTCTTGCCAACTTCCATCACTTTTCTGCATCCGTGGCTTTGAACTTTGCAGTGGTTAATGAATACATACATACGTTTAAGTATTTATATAATGTATTAGGCCAAATGATGCAGATATATACATATTCACACGATCAGCTGTCTGTCTTTGCATACAAACAAATGCAAAAATGCAGCTTAAGCTCAGCTTTGCATGCCGACAACATTTCACATTAACCTCAGCTAGCGTTACTTCTGTTGCAACTTTGCTTTCATATGCTATGTATATATATGTATATATGTATTTATGTGCATATTTATGTTAGTAATTTACATTCGATTTTGGTGAAATACCCACACTTACACATTTTACACTAATTCGAAGTGTAAAGCCAGCCAAATAAGTGTGAACACACACAGTTATTTCACCCGATTATAATGAGTAATAAGATATATATTCGGCACGTAAAGGCTCGTGGAAAAAATTTCACAAATGTTTTATGCCGTTTGCAGCTTAATTAGCTGATATTATATTATATTATACACATGTACATATAATATATATGTATGTATAAGTAGGTTTTAATGCTTGAAATGGCAAGTCGATTTTTTATCGCCACAATTTCGTCGCTCAAAGCGCGCTCACTGATTAATTGCACTTTTAGATTAAATTAAGCTTAACTTGTACATATGTATATAGATAACGTCTATTACTATTATTGGCAGTAAAAAGTGAGTGAATGTCTATAAAAGTACAAAGAGTCCGTTCGCTTGTCTTTGTCTACTTGACAAGTCAATTCAATGAAACAAAAAAATTTTAAATCCAGAAGTGTTGACAAGACTTAACTCCAATAAACTTTCGACAAATTGTGAGAAAGTTTTTTTTATGCTTCAGTATTAGCGCAAGCTTGTAAATGCACTTTTTTATCTCCGATAATAAATGATAAATAAATTCCAATACTAAAATGAGCAATATTGTATTACTTTCTACTACAAATATTACATCTATTTCCAATATTTTGTATCATTAGAGGTTTCTCAAACAAAATTTTTAGGTTATGTTAGGTTAATCTGGGCCAATGAGCCTCACATGGGCCAGTTTTGGTCCTTTGTGATACCAGATGCAGTTTAGTTACTAGGTCCAAAAGGAGAAGTCATACTTTAGGATGCCTAAGCTTGTCGCGAATTTTAACAAGCTCTGTGGCCTCACTATCGGTACCTCCTCCAGTGTATCATGCCTTGCTCTTGACATTTCCTGTAGTCTTCGCGATCTGTCAGCCCCATTGTGCGGGCATGTGTCGCCACCAGACAGTGACCGGTTAATATTCCGATCATGTTATTACAGTCTCTGTTATCAAGTGCCAATAGGAATTTTCTGTACTTTCGATCTAGCGCTTTGCACATGACTTTTGCAGTTTTGCACCCAGGTAGCTCGTTTCATTGGCTTTGATTTTCTTTGCCATGATTCTGTTCAGATCGTCGTATAGACAAAGCATAAGCGTCCCAATGTTGATCACGTTTTCGGATATTAGCCGTACACCATTTTTGGCATTTCCACTACTTCATTGATTGTTGCTTAGATGATTATGTATATTTTGACTCTGGAATTGCCTGCAGGTGGATTACACTCCAGCTCCGCGGCTTTTGCAATAGCAAAGATCTCAGCTTAAAATACACTGCAGTGGTCCGGCAACTTAAAAGACTCCTTTATGCCTAATTCTAGACAGTATATCCCACACCAACTCTATCGCTTATTTTCGAGCCATCCGTATAGATATTTAGAGTGTTGCGCTTAGCTAACATACCTTTTCGCCATCTTTTTCCAGTTTCCCAGTTGAAAAGTGGGATCATGTATATTTATGTATAAACAAGTAGATGTAAGAGAAATATCGCTAATACTAAAGTTCTATAACACTGGATCACAAATTTGAATTTGTTTTTTGTTCCACGGATGCCACTATCCAATTTGTATGTGAAATGGCTCGCTGATTTCGAAAATCGAGTTAATTTTTTTTTTATGGATACGTTTTTGAGATATTTGCAATTTACCGTTATTCGACAAAAAAAAAAAAGGTGTCTTCATTTAATCATGTATATCTCACTGACCAGTTGAGCAATCTTACTGCAAATTATAGAAAATAAAAGTGAATGAAATTTCCTAAAAATATTGTCTACTTCATTTTTCCATAGGCCTTATAATTTCTGAGAAATTGATTAATAACTTCGTGTTTTTAAATTTTTTTATGAAAAAAATTAAAAAAAAAATAAAACTTTGGCAAGGAAAAAAATTTTTTAAAAACAAAGATATTTTTAAATTCTTTTTTTATTTATATGAAGTCCTGTTTCTTTATAAAAAAACTAAGCTACCAACGAACAAAATCCATGGATAAATAGGAGAGTTGTACATGATCAAAGAAATATATCCAAGTCGCGCAAAGTCAATGTATTCGTATATGCGTATGTAGTGTGTAAAGGCGATGTTTCTGTTAAGTAAAAAGTCAATTTTCCTGTCGTTTTTAGTTTTTATAAACTCATTTATTTATATATTAGTAATATACAGTGGCGGACAAAAGTCTACATACACCCCCTGTTTTCTTCGATGTGAGAGTACAAAAAACTTTTTAGAAAAATGTGTTGATACAGTTTTATTCTAATCTTCTTCCTAATAACAACAAACTTAAAAAATCCATTAATTAATATAAAACTACAAATTTATGGAATAAAAACTCAAATATTGTGTTGACAAAAGTCTACATACAGTACAAAAATATCTTAGTTCAGTGCGAAAAACTGTAAAAAATGCTAGTATTAAGACGTTTTAGTATTTAGTTGGGTCCCCATTGGTATCTATAAACTGCTTGAAGACGCCGTGGCATTGATTCTGCTAAATTTGTCAACGCTGCAAATGTAATGCTGTTCCAAGGTCCCAATATGCGCTCTTAGAGTAGAGCAGAGCTAGAAATTTGGTTCTTTCTAATTCTACGGCTCCAAAATCTCCCATACATGTTCAATAATATTCATATTTGGACTTTGAGGTGGTGTATTTAATTCACTTGGAGTATAATAATGCAACCAATCCTTGACAATTTGCGCCGCATGCATCGGATCGTTATCTTGTTGAAATATCCAACCGGAACCGAGCCCTAAATTATCCACCAAAGGCCTCAAATTATGTTCCAACAGAGACTAAGTATAAGTACCGTCCATTTCACCTTCAATAAAGTCCGAATTTCTAACTCCAGAGCCGCAACAACTCCCCAAACCATTACGCTGCCGCACCGAGCTTCACAATTTATACTACTTTGTTCGGTTCAAGCGTGGCGTTAGTTTTCCATCAAATTTTAGCACTTTCATCACTACCAAAAGAGTGAATTTAGAAATCATCTGTAAATGAAACTTTTTTCCAAAAATCCATTTCCTTTTCTTTGTGTTTTTTGGCGAACTTTAAACGAAGTTTCCGGTTTTTTCAGAAATAAAAGGTTTCTTCCGTGGTGTTCTATTGTGGAATCCGTTATCGTTTAGAGTTTTTTTTTTTTATTGTTTTTGGTTGGATACTCATTTGTGATGTACTTACTACGCGTTCGGCTATATTTGGAGCATTTACTTTTGGATTTTGGTCTACTTCGTTGAGAATCAGGCTGACGTCTCTACGAGATTGTTTTTTTGGGCGTCCACTGCGCGGTTTATTTTCGTTGGAACCATTATTTTTAAAGTTTTTTTAGAATTGTCTGTACTGTTGCTCGACTCAAGTTTACAATTTTAGAAATTTCACCATATGATTTTTTTTCTTTTCTTTCTTTATCACCAAATTTCTTACATCAATTGATATTTCATTTCGCGGAGCCATTATAGCTATTGAAATGTTTTAAACCACAACTAAATTCAATAAATATCAAACAATAAACATATTGAAATAAAAGAAAAAGGCTAACGTTACCTTACTGTTAATATTGCAATGTACAAAGTAGGAGATTAGAACTGTATGTAGACTTTTGTCAAAGCAATTTTTGAGTTTTTCTTCCATAAATTTGTTGTTTTATGTTAAATAATGATTTTTTTTTAGTTAATTGTTATTATAATAGATATTAGAATAAAACTGTATCAACACATTTTTCTAAAAACTTTTTGTACTCTCATATCAATGGAAATAGGGGGTGTATGTAGACTTTTGTCCGCCACTGTATATTAAAACAATGTGTTATTTTTGTCTTAAGTTGATGTTCTTACATTATAGTCGAAATGATTATGTGTTTTGTTTTGTCGTTTATTTAGTTTAGGATCGGTTTCTCTTATGAGAAAACCAAACAGTAGTCACCATCATACCGACGTCCCAGAAACCTTGGTATCGATTCTCAATTAATTTCATTTGCTGGTGAAACCTTTCGCCATGCTCGTCACTTTCGTCTCCGAGATTGCCGGAAAAAACTTAAATGGGAATGCAGAAAATGAATTTTTAGAGACATATTTACGCCTGGAGAAAAAAGAAAAATGTAAATAAGTAAAATTATACAATTTTATATAATTCAATTAAATTAGTTTTGAATAATCACCCATTTCGGCATAATTTTTGATTAAGTCGCTCACTATCTTCTCGTAGTTTGGACTTTTGTGTTTACCGAGAAAAGAAGAAACGATCATTTCGAAGGAATCCCACGCTGCTGCCTCAACTGGTGACAATAGTCCTTTGAATTGGTCATTATTTATCAACTTTTTTATTTGGGGTCCAACAAATATAACCTTCCTTTATCTTGGCCTGGGAAATATTTGGAAAAAAATTTTGCAAATAATTGAATGCTTTGCCTTCTTTGTCCAACGCCTTAACAAAATTTTTAATGAGGCCGAGCTTGATGTGCAATGGCGAAGAATGATTTTTTCCTTCTTTATAAGTGGGATGTATTTGATATTATCCACACCAATTGTAAATTCAACTCTTTCCGGCCAATCCTTAATGCAATAGTGGTCTTTACGAGCTCGGCTATCCCATTTGCAGAGAAAGCAGCAGTGTTTTGTGTAGCCACTTTGTAGACCGCATAACATTCCAACGACTTTAAGATCGGCACATATTTTCCAATCATGCTCTTCATATTTGATGAATTTTAACAATTTCTCCATTACCTCGCATGCGCGAGCGGGATCGAGGGCTTTTTGTTGCCATTATGCAGTAATACGGCCTTCAAGCTCAGTTTATTGCTGTCTATGAACAATCGCCACTCCTCGGAATCATATGGTTGACCAAACTCTTTGAATAACCCTGGAATGTCTTTGCAATAGCATACATTGTCTTCCTTCGTATAGTGTTTGCCAAATGGTTCGTGGCGATTTCTATAATATTGCCACCTTAACATGGGGTGACACGAATTGAAATTGTTGCATACGAGAGGCATGTAGCTCAGCTTTTTTCCTTGGATAATTCTATTTATCCATGGATTTTGTTCGTTGGTAGCTTCGTTTTTTATAAAGAAACAGGACTTCATATAAAATACAAAAAGAATTTAAAAATATCTTTGTTTTAAAATTTTTTTCTTGCCAAAGTTTATTTTTTTTTAATTTTTTCATAAAAAAATTTAAAAACACGAAGTTATTAATCAATTTCTCAGAAATTATAAGGCCTATGGAAAAATGAAGTAGACAATATTTTTAGAAAATTTCATTCACTTTATTTTCTATAATTTGCAGTAAGATTGCTCAACTGGTCAGTGAGATATACATGATTAAATGAAGACACCTTTTTTTTTTTGGTCGAATAACGGTAAATTGCAAATATCTCAAAAACGTATCCATAAAAAAAAAAATTAACTCGATTTTCGAAATCAGCGAGCCATTTCACATACAAATTGGATAGTGGCGTTCATGGAAAATTTTTGACTGTAAACCAGTGTAATTAAAAAAAAAAGAAAAACAATCGAACTGAAATATTTCCCCCCTAACAGTGGCAGTCTTCATTCTTCAAAGTATGGTAGAGATAAAACCAATACGCCGCACCACCTACTCCTGCAGCTCAACAAATATAACAGTTAAATGCTAAATAATAGCGGAAACAGCAAAACACCGTAATGACTTTTGTGTTGTTAATAAAATCAATTGCATTAAATGTTTTCCTCATTTTTCGAAACTTCAACATATCACATTGCAAATGATGCATTAGTCATTTACATTTCTTTCGTTTATGCATTTCTGTTTTCAAGCTCTTCGCTTTCACGGCTTAACCGGAATTTGTCACTCCCTGTAAACGCAATAAACCGAAGTCATTAAAAGAAATAAAGATAAATAAATATCACACGCCTATTGTTCAGCACGCCAAACAAAGCCAACTGGATGTTGCACGCAACACTGCGATAATTTTTATTTTATTGTTTTCCTGTTGTACCAAACACTTTTGGCGCACCTCAATCAATTAACGAGATCTTCGAGCGCCTTGTGACTTCTTAAGTGAAAGAAAGGCAGGAACATGCCTGGAACCTTCTTTACAAATTGCCACATTGTGGCGCCACTTGAAAGTAGCAGTGAGTTTGTTCTACTCACTCGCTCGAGCAGCGAGCAAATTCAATGGGCAGCAGACCACTAACTACCACTACAAGCTGCAAGCAGCTGGCTGACAGCATTTGAACCAGCTCGACAACAAGCAGCAAGTTGGTCAGATAACGGAAGCACTAATTGCATGCAAAATAACCGCATGCCACAAGTGGTCGGCACAATAGAAAAAGCAATTTCTTAGATGAATGCATTTCTTTGCACGTATTTCACCACACACATACATACACATGCATAAACATTTTCTTTCACTGTTTTTTATGTTTTCTTGTTTAAAGACAATTTATTAGCGCAATAGATATATATTTATAGGCAAATATTGTAAATAATGGTTTTGTATTTATATTTTTTCACAAATGGGTAAAATAAAAAGTATACAGGGTGTGTCATGTTTCATCTCGGTTTTTATTTAAGTTTTAGTTATTTTTGCCATTTACTATCTAAGTAAATTGGAAAAATCGAAATGAATTTTTGCGAAGCTTTGCCTCTTCTGCCGTACAGTGTAGATATTGTCCCTTCTGACAGACATTTGGTTCAGTCGATGCAAAACCCTCAGCCCTCATATAGTTCACATCAAAATAAGGCATCAAGGATTGGCTTCATTCATTTAGTCGAGTTCTTTTGGGATGGAATCCACAAACTATCAGAAGAAGGGAAAATAATAAGCATCAAATGGGAATAATAATTGTACAACTGCGAGAATATAGTCATAGACCCCATACAACTCTAGTTTTGAATCTATTACGACCTAATGCTTAAAAGATTGACTCTTCAAATCTTGAATTGTTTGTTCATTAAGAAATAAGTTTCATTCATTATTAATAGCATTTTTGTTACTTCTATGGTATCGAAATTTTCCCAGCCATAGATAGACTGTTTGGGAATGCAAATTAATTTTCTTATACGAACACTGTTTCTTCTTACAACTAATATCTTTAAAAGGGCTCACGTCATTTAACCTTGATTGCCACATATTACAACTAATCACTGTTATATGCTGTAAAAAATGTATTGGCACGTGCTGTTAATAAACTGGTTTGCACCACAAATAGACCGACCGTGAGTCGCCACATATTCGTTGGTTTACTTTTATGAACATTTTTATTGCTAAGAATACACATAGTCACTGTTTCTCGAATTGGCAAAGTGGCGTTAAAGAGGTAACACGTTGTGAAAATAAGGTTAAGCTGTCGGTGAGTGCGTGCGAAGTTGTGCTAAAACAGAAGTAAAAAAGTCATTGCTTTTAAGCGCCAGTTGCCTGTTTCTGCGCCAAGAAATCATAAATCACTCAAAATTGCTGTTTAATATTTAGCTTTGGAGATAGAAGTACGAGTAAAAATAAATGCATGTATTGGTGCAGAATTCGGATTATTTGACATATGTATGTATATTTGAGGCATTATCTCTTATCTTATCGTGCTGAGTTTTAAATTTTTATTTCAACAAAATTGAAGACTATCAAACTTATTAAAGTTAGCAGCTTAAAAGGGAACTCAATAGGTTTGCTGCACTTGATGACCCTCTTTTACTTGACATAAATTTTTTTTAGAATTTTTTTCCTTTCAATGCCTTTTGTAATAGTTACAAGAGCTTAAGATCTTTCTCTGCGTCCCCCGGGTACTGCGTCGAATACTCTCAGAGCTGGATTATTTTCATCCATACGGACGACATCGTCGAGAGAGAACTTTACTTCTAAATTGTCTACTAACTAACTCCTAAGTAGCACCTGTTGACAAAAGTTATTCTGCGTTGGATTTCAAGGCTGACATTAAGGTTGGTATTAATGCTGGTTCCAAGATAAACGAATTTATTTACGACTTCGAAGTTATGACTGTCAACAGTGACGTGGAAGCCAAGTCCAGATTGCGATGACCGTTTGTTTAGTGACTGGAGATATTTTGTCTTGCCGTTCCCTATCAAACCCATTTGTTTTGCTTCATTGTCTAGTGTGGAAACAGCAGATCTAACGGCCGTTGGGGCCAATGATATTAATATCATCGGCATACGTTAGCTGCTGCACACTTTTATACAAGATTGTAACTTCTCTAATCAGATCTGCAGATCGAATTATTTTCTCCAAAAGTAGATTGAAAGAAGTCGCACAATAGGGAGTCGCCTTGCGGAATCGAAAGACTAGGAGAGGTCTTTCCCGATTCTGAAGGAGTTTTTGATATTGTTCAACATCAGTATACACAGCCGTATTAGTTTAGGGTAATATTGCTGCGATTTATGTAGTAAATTGTTGCCAACAAAAAAAAAAAAAAAAACAAATCAACAGTTGGCAGTTTATGCTTAGTAAAAATGGAGGGTTACATGATAGAACAACGTGTCTTTATTATTGAAAAATATCTTAAAAAACAAAGAAAGCTTGGCGGCCACAGGTCGAAAATTTCATACAAAATAAGGTGGGAATAGTGTTTTAACTTCGTAAACTGTGAAAGATGGCAAATTTAAATCTTTACCTTTAGTTTCACTCTTTAGTTTCGAAGATATGAAAGTATTTGTAAGCAGAAGAAATTAATCTACTATACTGGGTACTGAAACTTTTTTCTGGACACGCTGCTTTTTAGTGTCGCTGAGTAACCGGCAATACTTAACGACTTGAAAATTTCACCCGACCTTCCGAGATATATTTGTCAGGTAATGATCGAAGGAATAACCAGATTTTTTGAGCCACTCTGAAGTGTAAGAGTAAATATTTTCACATAAAACTACTGATATTATTGAAAAAGATTCGCTGAGGCATTATTTATAGTCAATTGTGATTATATTCAATAGTTATTGTAAAATATAGAAAAAGATGTGTGGGAAAATATATCTAAATAAAATAATTGATTCGATATATTTTTTATTGCAATCCAATAGTACTTTAAGTGGTACTTTAAGTGTTAGTTGCGATTACGCAACAATTACTATTTACATGGAAATATGGAAAACCTTTTAAAGAAATCAATTTCTATAATTGTACATATTTGCCAAATCATATTTAGACTTCAACAACACCACAATTCTAACGCAAACATTCTGCGAACTAGCTTCAACGGCACACTCCATACTCCACGCGTAATTACTCGCTTGTTCGCCGAGCAAGAAATGATCCAGCAATATTTGCGCAGTTAATAATCAAGAGTAATGTCATGATTTTATCACCATCATTACCTGCTTGTCACAATAATTACACAGCATTATCGAGATGTGCCGTTATAATCTTGAGTACACTCAATGCGCTTAAGCGCACAAACGCACAAACGCATACAAAGCAAGAAGGCCAAGCGGCTGCTCTAATAAGGTCAACATGTTCCATGTTAACCCACTTTTCTATTGTCATCAATAAAGAAAGAACATTGGCAAACAGCTAAGTGGCGACAAACGGACAGTGAATGAGCGCGCTTTCAGATAAGAGCGCGGCAGTTGATAGTTGTTGTTGTTGTGAGATGTGTATATATATATACATGTTTATATATTTACACTAAAACCCGTTATAGTAATATTTTTAAATGAAAAACTGCCTAGAGCGCTGCGCTGCCACTGCGTATACGTAACATATTTTTTATTGATTTTTTTCTACTAATAATTTAACACTGTATAATCATTACTAGTTATGATTATAGTAAATAAATTAGTAGCTTTTCATTTTCATTACCTCGCTAATTAACAACAACAACAACAAAAACAGAGAAATTATTACTTCTGTTCATGCAAAAAGCTTGTCTGCGGCGTCAATAATTATTTTATGGCCATTCACCAGTAACGTTGCCACTTAATTCTCCATAATTTTCTTCCGCATTAAGAACTTTTGCCAATTTGTTTTTTTTCACCTTTTTCTCACTTACACGCGCATTCGCTTTTGTTTATGGCTTTTGGAGAAGGCATTAAACCGTTAAGTGCTGCTATGCACGCTTAAAAGCTTACGAACAAATGCGCATTTAAATGTTTCTACAGCCAAACACACAGACATACTTCAAGTATCTGCACATATACTTGTATGTAGTACAGTAGAGTGTTTACGTCGATTTTGGAGATTTTAGTGCGCCTGATTGAAGATAATGATTTTGTATGCTATTTTTTACATTTTACCCAACCAGCGAAAGAGGTCACTAAAAGTGTGGCTAATGCGCAGTAAGAAAAGCTTCATACATACATACATACTTACATATGTAGTTGCTTATTTTCTTTCTTTTCACACTTTAATAAGATTTGCTTTTACTGATTACAGTAAATGTTTTGTTTTTCATCTGCTTCTGTGTAATGATCTCTTTCTCTTTCGCCAATGCAAATTTAAGACGCATGTAATGAAGAAATTGGATGCTTATGTTATCTCACTGGTTAAATTATGAAAATTATATGAAAATATTTTGGTGCTCATCAAATTTTATGGTTTTTTTTTTAACTTTTTTGAAGTACAGCTTGGAATGTTAGTTGTGTTCCAGATTCCAGAGATTAGATAGTTTCGCACTCAGATCATTTCTAAGAGAATATGGTAAACCTCAATATCATTTTTATTTTTATTTTTTGGCACTAATGAAGGCGTTCGTCTAGTTGTGTGAGGAATGAAAAAAATAAACTCGTAAAAATCACAAAAATATATTAAAATCAAGCATTTTGTAGAGATTTGAAATTTGCATAACTAACCAATAGACTACAATTCGAACAGTGAATATCACTTAAATAAAATTTACAACATTTTTTATCAGGATCACGATCATTAACTACCAAATTGCATAAATTTTAAGAAAGCTATAAATTGTTTGAATACCAAATTACCATCACCCACTATCTTTCCAAGAATTCTGAACTCATTCTTATGAAAAGCCTTTTCAAACAAAACCGATATCGAGAGGCAGGGAATTCTAGTGCTTCCTACTGTTCAGGCGAGCTTTTCTAACTGACTGTACAATTATTTTCGGGTCTATACACATAGAGTTCAATTACTAATGGCTTCTACACCGCGCCGGTTTTATACTATTATTGTTTTTCTGTTTGTTCTCTACTTAAGGCATCGTGTGCTTGTGAGTGATCAGTAAAATCATCCAAACACACCATCATGTTACGAGCATATTTAGGAATTATAATAGATGAACAACCCTTAGAAATAAAAGTAGTTTAGGCTTGCAATCACCTAACCAAAAAAATATAAATTATAATGGCTGCCCTGAAAATTCTTACAGGCGGAAACTTTACCCGAAAGCTCCATTAGGCAAAACAGATCATGACTTATTGCGGCTGCATTTATTATTTGGCTGGGAGCCTGAATAAAGGCGTATTGTATCAATTTTTAAATATTTTTTCTGAAGATACCGTAAAAATTTCAAAGAAAAAATTAAAGTAGTCGATAAGGTCGTTTTTCGTGGGTTAAAGCTGGTGAACTATCAACTATTCAAACACTCATTAACTTCATTTGTCTCCAAGTAACCACTCAAGCAATCGAGGCGCAATTTTACTTTTTTTCTAGCAAAAGTTTTGTTTTCAAATGTTTGCATAAAAATTATCGGATATGTTGAAAAAATTCAGTGGCACTTTGGAAAAACGGGTTTGAATGTTTTTGTTAAGAATATAATTATTTTATCCTGTTATTGGCAGAAAACTTTAGCTTTCGCTTTAAGCACCTTGAACTAAAATCCACTTCGAGATTCCCTCCTGTTTTAATGAAAATACACAGAAACTTCAAAATTAATGGGGCATGTTTCATATCACTCGCAAGAGCATTCTTTGGCATATAGTTCTTGATAATTATCTCTTTTAAATGTTGGCCCCGAAGAAAAGTTTCGATGACTCGTTCGTGCATTTCGACTGGTAACTGGCGAATGACACTCATGATGGTTTGTTCCAAAACCTGAATCGAAGACTTTAGACTTTACATATTTCCACACGAAAAGGATTAACGGTGACGAACTTAAATTTTAGGCATCAAATAGTCGATTATTATGGCACAATAACGGTCAACATTGACGATTACGTTCTCAACGGCATCATTTTTGAAGAAATAGAGACCGATGATTTCATCTGCCCACAAACCGCACCAAACCTTGAATCTATTTACGTTGCTCTGCATCCCGAATGCAGTAATTTTCTTGGTTTATATACCCCTAGAGCCAGAAATGGGCCTCACCGCTGAACAAAATTTGGCTTGAAAACGTCGGATCTTCTTGAAACTTTTCAAGAGCCCATAAAGCTAAAGCTTGTTGCTTGGGAAAGTCGAACGGCTTCAGTTCTTGCACAAGCAGATTTTGTACGCTTTCAATTTAAGATCTCGACGTAAAATGCACCAAATCGTTCCATGCGTCAGTCCGAGTTACTGTGAGTGGCGCCGAATTGGCTCTCCACGGTCTTTGGGTGCACTCTCAGCTGCGACAGCTATATTTATTTCATTATTTTTCGGTCGAATATTTTCCAATAACGAATGCTGGGTCTCAAGTTGTGTGATGGTGTTGCGAATATTACGCTCAGTAGGTCGTATATACTCACCATGAGCCGAGCGAAGCGCCGAAACACATTCCTTACAGATTACAGATTGCATTTTCGTAATAAAGTTGAACGATTTGTATGAATTGAAATACTGGACAAAAATAACATGAAAACTTGACAGGACTCACTCGTGATCTGCCAAAAAAGAATATTGGAAAATGTACCTCTACTTGGATCACCCTTTATATATTTTCCGCTGTATAATATTTATGATAGTTTCTTTGTTGTTATTGTAGGAATTCGAAAATTTTTTATTTAATTATTCTTACTTCTTTGCTTTATTTTCTCTTTTTTGGGTTCACTAACATAAATATGTCTCTGAAAGTTATATTTAACTTATACTATAAACTTTTTACAATAACAAATCCCCATAATTCATTTTCACATATCCTCTATGAGTTATAAAATCCTCCCAAGGAAATACCAATTGACCTACAATAGCCAATGGAATGTCACATATTTAACAACCTACAAAAACTACAAATATATACATACATATATAGTGGCATTTTCACCACGAACCAAATTCCAAAGGCCCAAAAAAAGCAGAAAAACTAATAATAAAAAATCTAAAAATATATTTTCGTACAAGAAACCAATGCGAGAAATGAGATTGAGCCAGCCGACCACAAAATAAAATCGTAGGAACACATTCAAACTAGACCTTGGCTGCGCTTTTCACAAAAAGCAAAGTCTTATTTTAACCAAAAAAATCCGTTAGCATGCGCCGGGCTATGCATGTGCGTTGTTGTTGCAGTCATAGCAGCCATGATCTTGATTCGCAACCGGTATGCGTGCACCGGCTACGCCACAAAGGCGCACGACATGCAACAACAAAAACAAAGTAACAACGAATGCAAACAGGATCAACTGGAAACCAAATGAGGGCCTCATGTGTGTGTGTGTGTGCGCGCACATATGTGTATAGCTAACTTGCACCGGTGCAAACCAGATGCGCTCATCAACTAGACTTTGCGCCACTTTGAACTGCCACTACAACTATTTACTCCTTAATGTCAATGTATTATTGTTGTTGTTGCTTGCAGTGCAGCAACATATTAGTTGAAGATGGCAAGAGCAGTTCATGCATGCAAAGGCAATGGAAGTGCGCACAGGTTCACATAATTTGCAACGAAAAAAAATGTAAAAAAAAGTTTAAAAAATTATAGTACAACAACTCGAAAAGATGTTAGCAGTCAATTTACTGTGATCACGCACAAGGAACAAACATTGCTGAGCGCATTTGCCGCAACTTAAAGAGAAGTTTGTTGCCAGCGCTACATGGTCGCTGGCCGCTTGCCGCTGCCACTTTTAGGTGAACGCATGCCATTGCATAGAGAATTTGCAAATTTAATTAAAAATAATTGCAACCAAACGCATACATAGTAACACAGGTATTGCGCAGCAGTGGCATCGGCAGCCCAGTCCAAAAGCCAGCTAACACACACAAACATACATTTCATATATTTTTAATGAAGCCATGGAAAATGTTGCTTTGCGCTATTTTTAGTGGGCAGCTGTTGGTTTGTTACGAAGGATGGCCTTGGACGCCCATTTATTTAGCTGCGGGCATACCAATTTTGACCAAAAAAATTTGCTAATTAAAATAAAAATTAATTAACTCAGCCAAGTTCGTAGGCGCCAATAAAAGAATGCAGGTTGAACTTTGATTTTATTTCTAAATTGATTAAAGCTAGCTGAAGCACATAATCATATAACGCATATTAAATGGCATTCCAAATATTGACCGCTTGGTGCGGATTGTGGTATGGCTGCATCATTGGGCCTTATTGTCAGTCTCTCTTCCCGAAGTTTCATGAAATCGACGCGAACGATTCCAACCAACTAGACCGTGCACCGCCTCAACTGTGTTTTTCAAGGCAGTTGGCAAGATTTCTCGAGAACTTTACCAAAGGGGTCACAGGAAATTGCGTCGCAATGGCGGCGTTTAAAATATTATTTTTAAAAATTTCAGAATTTCTTTGTTAATAGAGTATATTTGTAACAATAAAAGTTCTCATAAAATATTTCATTTTTATAGGGTCAAGGTCATCGAAAATTTGCGCACACGGGTTGAGATATGCAACTGAGCCGTGGTGACCATTTTAATCTCATTTTATGCAAAGACCTTTAGTATTCTACCGCAAGAAACATAACATCAGAAAAACAACTGATTTCAACTGCCATTTGGACGAATATATACTGTGCCCAAAAAATACATGGCATTGTATTTATTTTGAAAATTCTTTATTTGTTCTTCCAAATCAATTTCATCCCCTTCAAAGTAATCCCCTCCCGATGCAATGCACTTATGCCAACGGATTTTCCAATCTTCGAAACACTGGTTGTTGTCACTTTCCGGGATGGCCTTCAGTTTCGTCTTCGCTGCGGCTTGAATCTCCTCTATCGTATAAAAACGGTGTCCCCGGAGCGTGCTTTTGAGGTTGGTGAACAGCCAGAAGTCGCACGGCGCCAGATCAGGTGAATACGGTGGTTGCGAAACGATATGGGTCGAGTTTTTGGCGAAATGATCACAAATTACGAGGGCAGTATGGGATGGTGCATTATCGTGGTGTAAAAACCAAGAATTGTCTTTCCACAATTCCGGCCTTTTTAGGCGGATAGCGTTACGCAAACGACGCATAACGTTCAAATAATATTCCTTGTTGACTGTTTGACCGGTTGGAAGGAATTCATAATGCACAACACCACGATAATCGAAGAAAACAGTCAACATGACCTTGATTTTTGAGCGACTTTGGCGTGATTTTTTTGGTCTCGGCTCTCTTTTGGCACGATATTCGCTCGATTGATCGGTTGTTTCGGGGTCGTAAGCATAGATCCAAGTCTCATCGCCAGTTATAATGCGTTTCATGACACCTGGTAGTCGGAAAGCATCGTTTCACACACTTCAACGCGACGCCTTTTTTCCAAAAAATTCAATGTTTTCGGTACCAGTCGAGATTTGACGCGCTTGAGGCCCAAAACATCCTTCAAAATGGTATTGGCTGAGCCTTTTGATATGCCAACTTCATCAGCAAGGTCTCTAATTGTTAATCGACGGTTTTCAACACCAAATCTTTGATTTGTTGAACGTGAGCTTCGTCGGTTGAGGTTGATGGTCGCCCTGGACGCTCTTCGTCTTCGACACGTTCACGGCCGGCTTGGAACTCACTATACCACTTGTAAACATTTTTTTTAGACATAGCCTGATCACCAAATGACTGACAGTACCACCAACCTAAAAGAAAAATGATTCTCCAAATCCTTCGACGCACAGTGTACAAGTTTCGCAAAGAGTGTATGATAATGAAATTGTAAAGACTGTTTGTGTAAAGGGTTTCTCACGCTGCAAAGTCGCCGTTTCAAAACTGAAAAAAAGAAATTAGAAAAAAAGAATCGAAATATTCGAATAGAATATGATACAGATGCCAGTTAAATGATTCTAAATATTTATATTGTCACGATACTTACTTCCTTTTTCTATAAATATTTATTAAATAATTTAATAATAAACATTTTTGTAATAACAAATATAAATAAATAGTGCTTATATTAACTAGTTTACTAATTTTTTTTTATCTTGCTATTTTTTACAGAATTTCAAGGAAAAGGATGCCGGCAAGGTGGTGCTCTACACCACGAGTATGGGTATTATACGTGACACATATGCCAAATGTGCGAATGTCAAGCAGATATTGCGTACGCTGCTTGTGAAATTCGAAGAACGAGATGTCTTCATGAGCATTGAGTATCAGCAAGAGATAAAGGAGCGAATGCACTCGGAAGCGATAAAAGTACCTCAACTCTTTGTGGAAGGCCAACACATTGGTGTAAGTATACATTTACAAAAAAGCGACGAACAAACACACAAATAGACAGGCACTCAGCTCGTCACGCTGATAATTTAAGTATACATTGTGACAAGACAGTTTTCTGAAAAAATAAATAATACACTTATGCCAACGATTTTCCCAGTCCTCGGAACACTTTTTATAAGCACTTTTTGGGGTGGCCTACGGCTCCTTCAGCGAATTTTGTTTTATCTCTTTGATCGACTGTAAACAGGTTCCATGGAGCGGCAGTTTCAGTTTAGGGAATAAGAATAAATCACACAGAGCCAAATCTGGTGAATATAGTGGTTGATCAATGGCACTATTTGCGTTTTTGGCTTTAAATTCGGTCACAATCTTACTATTTTTGAAAAAATTCAGCTTTATCGAGAAGAGTTGAGCAAGAACACGTTTCATACCTAAAATATCCATCAAAATCATTCGAACAGACTTGTGAGAGATGTCGAACTATCTTGTCGTCTCTCTAATATTTGCCTGACAATTATTTAGCACTATATCCTACACTTTTTTTTAAATATTTTTATCAGTTGAATTGGTCGAAGATCGTCCAGAACGAGGCATGTTTTCAACCGGGGAATTTAATTCCAATTTCCGGGTGATTTTAATGTCTTAATGTACAAGGTGTCCAAAGTAAACATGACTTTTTTAATCTACCGCCTCCTGGTGACGCCATCTATATGTCGACTGATGCGTTAGAATCTGCTATCTTTATCGATGACTTTCATAGATTGGAAGTGAAGTTATTGCGTTTTAAATGTCAGTATGTTTGTGTTATCGGTGCGAAAATGAGCTTCGAACAAAGAGCCAACATTAAATTTTGTTTTAAAATTGGTAAAACTTTTACCGAAACGTTTCAATTGAGAAACGAGTTTATGGCGATGATTGCCTATCCCGTAGGAGAGTGCGCGAGTGGCTTCAAAGTGGTCGTGAGGACATAAATGACGATCAACATGTGTGCCAATCAAAATCCCTGATCACCGGAAATTCCATCGAAACTGTGCGTGAATTGCTCAAAAATCAAACGAAATCATCATTCATTAATTCATGGAAATTGAATTGAACATCTCCAAAACATCGATTTATCGCACTTTGACCGAACATTTGGGCCTCCGAAAGGTGTGTGCATGGCTTGTTCCGCACAAATTGGCTGACGACCAAAAATTGCTCTGAATCCAACATTAGGACATCTTGTGGCCGATTATTTGATCAAAAATCACATTTTAACCATTAACCACTCCCCGTAATCACCTGACGATGACACCGTGCGACTTCTTCCTTTTCGGAAAAATGCATTTGTCCATGAAAGGAAAGCGTTATGCAGACGTAGAGGCCATTCAAAAGGCTTGCACCGGCATACTGGCGGCCATACCGGCCAACGAGCTAAAACACTCGTTCGACATGCTTTTGGACCGTGCAAAAAGCTGCATTGAAGAAGAAGGAGACTATTTTGAATAAAATAAATTGATTTTGCCGAAAAAGTCATTTGTTTTGTTTCATTGTTCTGTCCCACTAAGTGCCACAAAATTCGATTCAAACTTAATATCCCTTACACCATGCATAAGTCGTATGCCCTGTACGGGGTATAAAAATTTAAATAATAAAAACCGTTTTTCAAAAGTCACGTACTGTACATGTCGTTATACATATGTACATATGCATTATCCGGGCATTTGTAACAGAAGTTTGAGCACGTTGCAATAATAAATTATAATAAAATTTCCGCGCTGACAACTTGCAACGCCACAATTTTGATGCACAGCGTTGCATTTGACATTTTCGTGGTAAACATTTGCCAGCAAAGGGCCAAATATTGTTGTTGTAGATTATCTTTTTATTTTTTTTGTTTGTTGTTGTTACAGATGTTGCAATAATATAGTTTTTTGCTTACAAGCATTTTCTTTCAGCGAGCATTGTAACGGTTTCGGTAGTAATAAGTCGTACAATAACAACCTTAAAGAATTGCTACCTCAATTGAAGCTGACGTTTGAATGAAGACAAAAGTAAAACCATAAAGGTGAATAAGTCACGAAGTGGCTGCTGCACATCACTCCTCCTCCGCCTATGCAGCGTCCTCCTTTGCCGCGCATGCAAGGCCAAAACGTGTGTCGCGGCAAGGCGCGCTGCTGTAATTATCTGCAAGGGAGCGCTTGTCGCGTTTGTCGCGCTCTTTTGTCTTCAAAGAGTTGTCTGCAGACTTGTCTGACATGTGTCAACATGTAACCAAACACATTTATGAATTTCTATGCGCTTAAAAATGTTTTATATACAGGGTGACTAAACAGAAAGTCTGAAGCATATGATGCCACTTAATATTTTCCTGACGAAACATGCCTTCGAGAGTATGAACCTAGAGAGTTTAAGTTATAAGTGGGTTCAGCTTCTTGCCAAATCTGAGCTCAAAATTTTAAAAGTAATTGTCCTGAGGCCCTATAAAAGGAAACGCAAAGAAAACTTTCAAGACTGTGATGTCTGACGGGATTATTTGCCACCTCAAGCAAAAGCTGATAGCTCATATACTAACGTAACGTAGTCCATCCGTTTTGAGATATCATTCTGAAATTATGCACACATTGATGATTTGTCAGAATCGGCTAGCATATAGCTGCCATTCGATCGAGGCCAACATTTTTTCTTGTTTTTACCAGAACCATTCATTGAAATAACTCTTCATGGATCACCCTTTAGGTACTACACCTACAATAACATCACACTTTTATTGCATTATTTCCATTGCAACACTAAATAACTTGATTTGAGTTAGGTAAACTACGCGATTTGTTAGTTCAGTCTGATTGCGAGACTAATTGTTCTGAAATGAATGCTCGCATTTTTTCAATGCCCGACAAGCACTCATTGTCAGACAGTTAGTAATAATGCTTTGATCTGAGATAGCTTCTAACAGCTTGGAAATCTTTGGCGAAAAGGATTTAAATTGAGTAATGTAAGGCGACCGTTTTAGGGCAGTGATTATGGGGCCTCATTACTACTACGAAGCAACACTACCGCAGGGAACACATTTCTTTGCCTTTGACAGGCAGACCGCTGACTGTATTTCTGCATGAGAAAGATTATAATCTATCCATCAGGCGTTCAGGGTCAGCTTATTATCTAAGACCCGAATAAAAACTAAGAAAAGATAAGATAAATAAATAAGAATTGCACCGAGACCTTGGGTCTATTGTGTCCTCTCCTAATCCACAAGGATCCACTTAGCTCCAGCATATGGATAATTTCCAATATACTGCTTAGTGCTAGTGAGGCGATGTGATCCCTATTTGAATCCAAGGGTCGTTATCCTGCGTCTGCAGACTTCTAGCACTCAACTAGTAGGTGTTCTGGAGCTGCAGACTCCCCGTCGCAGGACCGCCAATTTTCACAAGAAGCTAGGCCTATATTATATAAGTGTTACTTAAGCTTACAGTGGCCAGTGTAGAATGCGACGAATAGCCTAAGTTTGACCCATGCACTACTAGCGATTTGATCCCGTAGGCTTGATTGCTTTAAGTGCCGCTTAACTGTCGCTAAGTATGGTCATACGTTTGTTGCAATAGTTGCGTTGGAGGTTTATCTCTACGCACCGACTTAAGGTAAAGATTTCTGCTTGAAGAATGCTCGGAAAATTTCCCATAAGTATGGAGTATTTAGTTTGTGGCGACTCCTGTACCAATTCCCTCCGACGTTTTCGAGCCGTCGGTGTACCACTTGATTGTACTCTCCCTAAGTAGTAGCTCGAGAGTGGAAACATTTCATTCAGTCTTACTACTAAGGGTAAGCATGAACTTCTTTGTGAAGTTTATGTAAAAAACTCTTTTTTTTCTGACTTTTAAGTGGAACTAACTAGTTTGGCATTGGAACATTAAGGGTCAATAATTCGAGATATCTTTATGAAATTTAGGGAAAAGTTACGTTTTCCCCCCATATACCGATAACGAGGACATCCGTCTGTACAAATGGCTTTAAAGTGGATATATTCGGAAATTAAGTCCAATACATCAATGAAACTAGAAACACATTTACCATTATCATAAGATAATTAAATACAAACAATTTTCGAATCCGATTTACTTTAACGAATACTGATTTTTACTTTTAAAACTCATACGATTATCGGGGTCATTTAATGCTATCTTGTTCAACACAGGAAGTAGGGGTGCCACCTTAACAAGATGTTATACTACTACCTTACTATTAAATTCTTAAAGGCCAAATTAGTTCTACACCAGCTGTTAGCTCAATTCGCTCCTCACAAAAATTTTAGCGAATCGAATGGAACTAATTTTTGTTAACCAATATTTTCTTGATGGCAATCTCAACTCAAAACTACTTAAAAAATGCTATTTAGCTTGCACAGCTTGCACTTTCAAAATCGAAGATTTATGTACCGTTATTGTCATTATTTTTAAAGTACCTTCTTAAAGGCGTATCAAGTGTCTGCGAATTCACTATCATAAACCTTGTCGCAAAACAAATAAATCACGAAATATTCTTTTCAAGTCATACACCCATACATTGGTGCAAATAGGGAACTAATAGACTGTCTAATGGATTGCAATTTCCATTGCATTTTCAAAAGCGTAAATTGCGAAAAACTCATTTTTACACAATTATTTCTAGCACCTCATTGCGTGCTGATGCGATTCTTTTGTTGCGCCATTCACCAATGAAAAATAACTAGCAAAAAATGCCAGAAGAAGACAATTGGTAAACAATCTTAAGAAGTCGCTTTAAAACCATTAAATCTGCAGCTGCAACTGCAGTGTTTGTTATTATTGCAACAACAGATATTTATGGTATTTAGTCTCGGACAAATTAAACAAGTAGGCTTGCGCAGTTGTGACACACGCTTATGAACACTAGCACAAAGTGATGGATTATGCATTGTAGCGAGCCAATGTTGCAGCAGCGAGCTGTCAGTGCGCTATCTTAACACACTTGTTGTTGCTGTTGCAGATTTTCATTTTAATTCTTCGCAATAACTAAGCGTTTTGTATCAGGCTGAAAATGCGTTGCGACCACTTGACATCCTTTCGCATAGACACACTTCTCAGACCGCTCTCGACTTTCGAGTATTGTTGTGGCTTTTCAGTTTTGTTTTGTTTTTTTTTTTCACTTATTCAAGCATTATCTTGTTGTCGACACATTCTTGGAAGCATACAAAGTTGCACAATGAAAATCGATCATAAAAATAAGTTTATAGACGCTAATAAAACAACACTTTCTGACGATTAGTTGGACGCCGCAAAAACAAATTATTGAGTCTAAGAAACGAGTTTGCAAAATATTCCTCATAAAATGTATGTATATGGCAAGACAATATGAAAAGTTCTATTGGAATATACTTACAAATTTCATTTCTTGATTCCAAATAAAAAGCAAAGTTAAGGGATTAATGATGACGAAGCGCCCCATTTTCGCAGAAGTTAAAAAATAATGATGTCTTGAAACACAAATGAAATTATATGCAAAATATATTGTATTGAAAGCCGAAAATTCCAAATAAATGCAGAGTATCGCTTAATGATGTCAATGTCAACATTTCATTTGAATCGAAATCGAACATTTTATACTTTTACAACTTGCAAATTCTTTCAGATAAATATGGAGTTGGGGGTAGTATTGACTCGATTTTATCTATTTTTCCCAGTTACACATACTATTAAAATAGCACATATTTAAAAAAATGCTCCCTGCCCAATCAAATAAAATCAACTAAAACCCGAATCAAACTTGGTTTATTACACAAAAAAGTTTTCACAAACAAAGCCAGGATATTTTTAGGAAACTGCCAAATAGTACTAATTATTTAAGCTCAGTTGACTATCTTTGATCTTTAACCATTAATGTTGCGATTTATCCAACACAAAGAGTAAAAAATTATTACTTCAAAAAAAAAAATTAATTAAAAATTTAGAACTATTATGCGAAGATATTTACTACATAACGCCATGGACCAACCAATTTATAAATTTCGAATATTATTTATTTTATTACACCGTCCCCGAAGACTAAATGAGAACTAACTCGATTTAGCAATGGTCATCTATTTTTTCTTCAATATACAGCTGCGAGCAGTGAAATAGTAGTGGGTGTTAGAGCTTTACATATCTGTGAGTTATGTAAAATGTCAAACAGTTTTAACATCCATTGAAATGCAAAAATGGATCATATTTTCCAGGCTATGTTTACCACTAAAAATATTTAGATTTGAATACGTACAATATATGTTTATGTGTGCTTCGGGTCATTATCCTGGTGAAATATTCTTTTCAGCGGCATGGCCTCTTCAGCAAATGGAATCATAATATGCTGCATTGTAATGTTAAATGAGAACTAACTCGATTTAGCAATGTTCGTCTGTCGTTCCTTCAATATACATATACGCGGCCTAGTCTCTTTGTTTTTGAAATATCGATTAGACAATTTGCTCACGTTCTTTTCTTCCAAGAATCTGCTCATACATATGTCGGAACCGCCCTTGTATGGTAAAATATTTTATTTGACAAAATATCTGACCCAAATTTGGCATAGACTAGATCTTAGCAATCACAATGATCTCTGAACAAATTATTCGGACTACTACAGAATCTAGTTGTCTGTAAATAGTGCTTATAGCCCTAATACTATAACGACCAGCTTTGGGTAATAGAAGAGGATTTTTGTTCCTTGATTGGGATGTCTTATGAATCCACTTTTTTGGCCAAACCTGGTGCCAAATAATTATACTTGTTCCAGTCTATGACGAATGTCTTGTAAAAATCGACTGTACTAACTTTTTGTCAAATGGGTTTTATGAGAGTGACATTAAAAATTTACTTACAAATTATCGAATAATAGACTTGACAGCCGCCATCGTTAATCCGGATTAACTGCGCACTTAATCAGATCCAAGTTTGTAGGTGACAAACGGCAGCTATGCGTGTTTGAAACTCTATTGAACAGCAGATTGTAATTTGTATAATATTTTCAAAGAAAATGGATAGAAGATAAACATTGCGGTTGTTAGCCGACCAATTGCTACAAAACTATTTTTTATTACAAAAACATATCAACATGTTATTTTTAAAACAGTGTTGCATGTTTTTCATTTACAATAGACTACAATTGGCCATTATTAACCAACGAAAATGCAACTAACTCTTTGAGGACTAATTGGGAGTTAGCAACAGAGTTAACTTCACCAATTCCTGAATTAATCCGTATTAACGCTACCATCTGTCAATATAATATTTGACTATATCTATGCTAAATATAAAATTTAATTTTATTGCAATAACATTTTTATATTATATAATTTTTGAACACCTAATAAGTACTACATAAATACCTAAGGTATATATAATAAAAAAACTTCGAAGCAGCTAGCATTACGCAAAGTAATATGTTTGTAATTGTAAAGTCCTTTACGTTAGAACTAGATTAGTTTTTCTCTATTTGACACACTGTAGTAACGGACGAATATTGCTTTGTCGAGCTGTGCTCAGTAATATTTCCAGACAATTCTTCGCTTAACACACTAAATATTTAAAACAAACCATTTGTGTCTGCTCAGCATAACGAAACGACTAGATTGTCAACAAGGAAATCAAAAGATAACAACTCAAAAAAAAGGAAAAAATTGACTTAAGCCACTGTTTCCAAGCAATAATTTTGAAGTTTCTACTGCTTGAATTTGAAAGTGAAATCAAAAAAAAAAAATAAAAAAACGGAAAATTTCAATTTTAGTTATAAATACCGTGGAAGGTAAATATTTGCACGTCGCAGCTAGAGGTGAGGCAGGGGTTTACTGGTGACACTTCAATTTTTGTGCAGCAATTTGCATTAATGAGCCTTTCGGATTGCTCAAGGCTGCGAGTGCTTCGCATACATATGTACACCCATGGAGAAATACGTACATACAGAAGTACAGTCTTAGGGACGCACTCGCTGCATAGAAATTAAACATTCACATACATACATACATACATACATATGCATAAATGCATTATACATTAGCGCAATTTTAGCGCATCATTATCTGCCTTTTTCACATTGAACTGTTTTCTTTAGTCTTTTTTGCTTTGCCGCCTGAGCGCTCGCTACCTTGTCAGCTTCATGCGCATGCGTGTGAAGTAGTGGTTACCACCCGCTGTTATTAATAATTCAACAAATGTACTGCTACAATTTCCATTGCAAATTCATGCGAGTACCGCAAGGTTTACGCGCTCAGTCCGTTTAAAAATAAAAATGCAATAAAAATAAATGAAATCATAAAAAACATTCAATACAGTTGCGCGTGCACTATAAACCTGTTATGTTGACCATAGCACGCATGTACTACTGTACATATGTATGTATGTACATATATTTGTTTTTAATAAAAAAGAGTTGCAATTACCTTCTTGCCGCACTGTCTGCGCGTACCGTTGCTCTCACTGCCATTATCATGGCCAATATTTAGCAGTAGCTGTGCAATTACACACATTCATATGTATATACATATATGTATTGTATATTGTTACAACAAAAGTCGAAAACAATCGATGTCTGCGAAAGCAAGTGTTCGTCATCTCGTAATTTACTCACGAAGAAAGTGAAATTGCCGATTACTTGTACAATTGATTTCTTTCCATAAGTGAGTATATATATGTACATACGTATATAGATACTGTCATATCTGTATGTAATTCCCACGAGACCTCAAATTGTTTACTTAAAAGGCAATTATGTAGATATTTTTATTAACAAGAATCCTATTTTTTATTATTAAATAAAAAATTAATCCTTCATATTTGTTATATTATTATTTATGAAAAAATAAATTACAGTTAATATAGACTGAAAACTAAAACAAGATAGAGTATCAATAAATATAATGACGATTTAGATAAATATTAAATTTACATATTAAATTTAATTAAATTAATTCTTGCAAAATAAGTTTTAAAAATAATAACAATTTAATCTTGAAAAGTTAAGTAGAAAAAAATAAAAAAAACGTAGTACGAGGGCTGCTATATATATTTCTGGCCTAATAATGAAAATAGGCATATTTATCAACGAAAATGGTTTGTTTGTTTTTTTCTTCGTTGGATTTGGCTCGTCTTGGAAGACCCACAAGGTCGATTGCTGTTTTGTTTCGGGCTCATACACATAGATTCGTCACCTGTGACGATCTTATAAATGTCTTTTGAAGCACCGCGATCGTATTTTTTCAGCATTTCTTTACACCAATCCACACGAGCCTTTTTTTGAGCGATTGTCAAATTGTGCGGGATCCAACGAGAACAAACCTTTTTTACGGCCAGGTGTTCATGCAATATCGAATGTATGCTGGTGGGAGAAATGCATAGGCATGCCTCTATCTGAAGGTATGTTACATGACGGTCTTGCATTATCAGTTCACGTACGGCATCGATGTTTTCTGGCACAACGGCTGTTTTTGGACGACCTTCACGGAATTCGTCTTTGAGCGAGCGTCGGCCACGATTGAATTCGTTGTATCAGTTTTTCACAGTGCTATAGGATGGTGCTTCATAATCATACAAAGATTTTAGTTCATCGATGCACTCTTGTCGTGATAATCCACGTCGAAAGTTGTGAAAAATGATCGCACTAAAATGTTCACGAGTTAATTCCATTTTTTGGGCGAGATGAATTTTTTAATTCCCTGTAAATAAAGCAATTCACGATTAAATGACAAAACGTTCTGAGTGATGTTATGCTAAAAAATGTCAAACTTTCCAATGGAAATGTCAGATTGCACCTGGCAACACTTAGTATACAAAAATATATGTATATAGCAACCTACGTACATAAATAAATTCAAAAAATAAATGCCAACGAATGTTCTTTCGAATGATAATAAACATTCCGCATTGAATTTGAAGTTTCTGTATTTTTTCTTTAAAAAAGTTTAGTACCTCGAAACGGATAACCCTTTATATGCCTATATAACCATATATTTAACTCGATTATTCGCATTGATACAAACAACCGTTAGGTGAACAAAACTATTATACTATGTAGCAACAGGTTGCAAGAGTAAGAGAGAAAAATATTATAAGCTCTTAAATATACGAATATTTCAACTGAAAAAGAGTTTTAGGTAAACTGTAGACTCTATAAGAATTCACGATGTAAAAACTTGTATCCTATTGATTAATTTTAACCTAGGTATTAACTCGATATGTTAATTTTAACTCACCCCACAAATGAGTACATTATGCGCACTTCTTTTACCAGTTCTTCGACTTATTACATCAAAACATCATAATTTACTTAAGACATTTGCGATATTATTTTTCTCGAATAAAATGGTGTGAATGTTTATGGGAAGTCAAAAACAGTGATTACATTTGAATTCCCATAAACCATCAATATTTCCCATTTCTCTTTGCCTTTTCACTTTTTTATTTGATTACGTAATGAAAGATGCGTGTGGTGTAATTTAATGAGCGTCTGGAAATTATAACGTAACATTGATTGATTCACGCACAGGAATCGACAGAATTTTAAACAAAATTAAGTAATCATTTAAATATACGTACATACATATGTACATATGTGAGAACATATGTTTGTGTGTGTCTGTGTTTTTAATAATGCGTAACGTTGAATATTCAAATTAACAGTTTCTTAGCATTTTTTGCTTCGCCTGTGTGATTTTTTTTATATGTACATGAATATAGCTATCTATACCGTTTTGAATTGATAAATTAAAACAAAACAAATAAAAATAATTATAAAAATATGTTGTCAGCATTTGACGTAGATAACATAATTTTCTACTGTCTTTATCGCAATGGAAAATTTTATTTTTATTTCTGCGAAAATATCCGCTGCAAAGCCTCACGCAAGCGAAGTGTTGCCAACCATTGCAAGCAAGTTTCCTTCATAAGTCTTTTGCTTGTGCATGTGTATTTATGTATAACAACAACAGCTTTGTCGCCTAACTGCGCGTGTTAACATTAATTATTTATGTATTATTATTTCTTTTTTTTTGTTTGCAGGATGCTGACACTGTGGAACGGCTGAATGAATCCGGTGAACTGCGTCAGCTGCTCAAACCATACAAGGTAAGTCGTTTGTTTGGCTTTCTGTCAACACGTGGGTTCAGCGCTTTGCCCATGGCACATTGCTGTTTGATCAAAGGAAATGCCTTCGCGCACAAATAAATATTGATTTGTCAACGCGTGGCATTTCATGGTCAATGTAAATGAAAACACACAGTAATAGGTGGTGAGCACATGCTACACCATCTCAAACCGCACGAATATATGTACTTATACATAAACCTGAAAATTAATTAATTAAAATTTTCGTATTTTTCATTTTTAAGATATATGCATGTATATGTATATTTTTTAAATTTATTCATTTTTTATATTATCTCATTACGCGAAAATTTATATTAATAAATGTTTTCTTAATTTGTTTTTTAATTTTTAAAAAATATTTTTTTTTTAACTTTTTTAATTTTTTTATATTTAAATTACTTATTATATTAAATTTATATTAAAAAATATTTTCTTAATTTTCTTTTTTTTAATTTTTAAGAAATATTTTTACTATTTTTACTACTTTAATAGTTTTTTAATTTAATTTATATTATCTCAAAACCCCAAAAAATTTTATTAATTAATATTTTACAATTTTTTTATAATTTTTAAGAAATATTTTTCTGTTGACTTTTTAATTTTTTTTAAGTAATTTATATTTTATATTTTATCATAAGCCCGAAAATGTATACTAATTAATATTTTCGTAATTATTTTTAATTTTTAAGAAATATTTTTTTTGACTTTTATAATTTTTTTAATCCCAAAAACCCAACAAATTTTATTAATTAATATTTTCGTAATTATTTTTTATTTTAAATAAATATTTTTTTTTTTTTTAACTTTTTTAATTTTTTTTATATCTTATATAACCCAATACCCGAAAATTTTTATTAATTAATAATTTCCTAAATTTTTTAATTTTTAAGAAATATTTTCTTTAACTTTTTTTTAAATTTAATTTATATTTTTTATTATTTCAAAAACCCAAAATTTCTTATTAATTAATATATTCCTATTTTTTTGAAAAATATATTTTTTTAACCTTTTTTAGTTCTGACTGCATTTAAGATATTCTTAGTTCCTAAATTTTTTATTTTAGTTTTATATTTATTTAGTAATTATCACATTTATTTTTAGCTAATAATTGTGCATTTTTTATTTTTTTGATTTTACCAATTTATTGTTATTTTTTTATTTAATAATTTTTTCATAGAAATTTATTTTATGAATTTTGTTAATTTTATACGTGTTTTCTTTTTATTTTTTAACGATTTTGTTTATTATTATTTTTAATTGATTTGATTTTTATTTATTTTAGTTTGATAAATTTTTACAATTATATTATATTTTAAGGATTTTGTTTTTCATTTATTACTGTATTTTATTTATTTATTTTTTCAATTTTATTTGTAATTGTATTTTTCAGCGTGATTAATTTTTGATTGACGTTGAAATACATTTTAATGATTTTTAATATGTATTTAATATTCTTCTTTATATTTGAGTTTTGACTTATTTATTTTGAGTCATTTTTTTATAATTAACTTTATATTTTAAATATTTTTTATTTTTAATTTTTTTTATTTTTTTTTTTATTTTTTTTTTTTTATTTTTATTTTTTTAATATTTTTTATTTTTAAAAATTTTAATTTTTTAAATATTTATATATATATATTTTTTAATTTTTATTTAATTTTTGAAATATTTTTGCTGTTATTGAATAATACATTGCACTATATGATTTTTAATTTTATGTTAATTATACATCTGAATGAATTTTAATTATTAATTCCAATTTTTTGTTTTACAGTCAATTGCCACGACATTCACGTGTCAAACATGCGGCGGCTACCGCCTACTGCCATGCCCCTCGTGTAATGGCTCGAAAAAATCGGTGCATCGAAATCACTTCACGGCCGAATTTGTGGCACTGAAATGCATGAATTGCGACGAAGTTGGGCTGGTGAAATGTCACAATTGCTAAGCAAATGCACGACGTTGCAAGCGACTGTGTCCGAAGTTGAAGAGCAGCAATGCGAAACTTGATTGACAGCTACTCATGCGGGCGGGCCAATATGTTGAGCGGACATTTAACGTTTTTCATATGGGCCTTATCGTTTTTATTGGACGTATGTGTGTTTATAGGCGTAATCTCTAACTACATATATATAGAAATAATTAGCTTAAGCAACGAAAGAGTCATTTGATATATAATTTTGCATATTTTGTACTTGATTTTACTTTATAGATTTTATTTTGTATAATTAATTTTACTTTAAAGATGTAATTAGCGATGTTTGATTGCCAAGCAAATTTGTTTTCGGATATTGTCTTTACTTTTTCTTTATTTTAAAAGTGCAGCCATGAACTTAATTTTGGAAAACAAAAGCAATCAATTCGTCATTGATGGCCTTAGCAATTTTTTTTTTTGAAATTTGATTTTATTATATTTTTACTGCCCAATTAACTCGCTATATATTTACATATGTAAATTTATTATATATATACAATACATGTAATTAAAAGTGTGCATGTGAAAAGTAGATTCGATTTGATTGACGGTCACGAGCGTTTACGAATTTATTGTTTATCGTCGTTTGTTTGTGCGGCAAATGTGACGGTTGTGATAATTTAAAACAGATATTCAAATAAAACAATAATAAAAGTAAAAAAATAAATAAATAAATAAAAGATTAAGCAACGAAGGCAAAGCAGTTAAGATAAATTGAGTTATTGAGCTGGAAATAATATGATTTACCTATACATATGCGTTTATGCTAATATTAAAAAATAGCCAGAATTTATTAGGTCAATTCACGTGTGTTTGTATAGTTTATAAGATCGCAAGCGCTGAAGTGCTCAAATTTCTCGAAAATATTGATTAAAGATCCCCAATCATTGTCGCAATAAAAAAATACTTTTATTTTTTAATATCAGCTGCGAAGCCAAACATTGCAAGCAAGTTTCCTACCTATGTACAAGTTCACGAGCGATTTTCGATCAGCCATCTAACCTAAACCAACCTAACCTACTACCTGAATTATACTAAAACTTGTCATAAATTTGTACATATAATACATAATTTCGAGACTCGTAGAAATTGATGAGCATAACCTCAATCGACTTTGGCATATTCGAGAAACAACATTAAAGTGCCTTTATTTACTATTATTTTTTTTTCATTTCAAAGTTTTCCGACATTCGCATAATTTTAACTTCTCAAAAGCCAAAAAGGGAATTTGAACACCCTAGCTTTTCGTAACTTTGAATTTAATAATTTAATAGATTCACTTTGAGAACTAAAGACAGTTAAAGTGGCGTAGAACCGCAGGCTTCATCAAGCAGCGAATAAAAGTTGTGGAGGAGCCAAATAAGACATGGTGACAAGCTTCATTTCCAATTTATAATGAGTTTGCTAAATCCTACTTTCACATTTTTTTAATATTTATTGTAATTTAATCAATTTTTCATAAAATTATACAAACCGAGGTGAATTGGCAACCATAATATTTTAAATAAAATATTAAATAATAAATCATCAAATATTATAAAGTACCAACGAAGTTTAATAGTTAGTGGATCATAAAAGAAAAAAAATAAAAATAATGAATTTAAAAGATTAATTAATATACATTTTTTTAATAAAAAAATAAAGTGCTCGTTTACCACAAGGAGTTATTGTGCAGTAATATAATAAAATATGAATATAAACGAGTATAAAAATATTTTTATATTATATTATGAATTGTGTACATATTGACAAAAATAAATATTTAAATAAAAAATAAAATATTAAATATACATAAATAACAAAAATAAATATTAAAAATAAACTAATAATTTTATTTTTATTTTTATACCTATTTAAAGTTTGAAAAAACAAAATATTTTCCAAAAAAAATTCTTACAATTGCATTAAAATAAAATATAAAACATCCAAATATGGATTATAGCAATTATATACTTTTTATCAAACTGCCTTTATACAAGTACTTATGTATGCAATGAACGCTGCAGGCGCTCTTACTGCTACTTTTTATTACCGTTTTAATTAACTATACCTGATTAACTGTAAATATTGACTACAAAAATACCTCCTCCCCACTTTTTATATGTGCACACAAAAATAAAAAAAAAATAATAAAATAAAAGCATTATATGTAAGCAAATGTTAATATGTATGCACACAAAGCACATTTACTTACAGTTCTATATCTATAACTTACACAAATATTATATATATTTTATATATCTAAATCAACTTAACACGAAGCAGTCCCTTGTAAAATGGGACTATCAACTAAAAGCAACCAATAGCAGTATCGATACACTTAGTTTTAGAAAGAATGAAACACTGATTGCGAATCACCGTTATTTTTGTGCATATTTACTAAAAATATATATTTATATTTATATGTGTATGTATAAGTAACAGTAGCTTATAAGCATAATTTTATTAAAAAATATTAACTTTAAAATAAAAACTTGAATTATAAATATACGAAAATTTTAATGTAATTATAGCCATAATATGTATGATTTTATAGCTACAAAATTAATAATTCAATAATTATTTTTAAAATAGTTAAATATAATACATCAACAATAAGTATTTTAAAATGATGTTGTTACTTTGCACTTCCGACTTTTTGAATTTTAATAATGAGGAAATTTCAACGAAAATAATTCGAAATGTCAAAATTATCGAAATAAAATAATCGCATATAAAACAATGTATTTTTTTGTTAATCTAAAAATGTATGCATATGTACAATACGAATAAAATAAATAAAATATAGTGATAGAAAATATATTTTACAATTTATTTTATTTAAAAATATGCTCGTGGCGTCCACTCGTAATTCGATCTATATCAACCTATCCGCACAATTCTTGCGGAGAGATTGAGTATGTGAAATGTCATTCTTCGAGGTCCCATATTTTTGAAAAAATTTCTTTAATATGGTAAAAAAATATGTATTATTTCAATGGTATAGAACTTTTCTCTAACAAATAAGCGGTGGAATTCAAAAATAAAATCTTCGAACAAAACAAAAGTTGATGATATACAGATGCCTATTCTGCTAGAAGATCTGATTTCCGACAGCTTCGATGTCCACCAATGTGGTTTCCCTTTGTCTTCCTGAGTTCTCAACGTACATGAGCTTTCAATAAAGGTTCCGCACACAAAACTGAAGACCGCAAAATACTCATCTATCGCGATGGCTGTGAGCGCTAAATCGCAAGCTGCCGCGATTACAAGAGCTGATCGAAGCTTCCTGCAGTACAGATCCCAATCAGTGTCTCTGAAATTTCTAAATGGTAATATAGATGGACGCGCTCCCCGAAACTGAGTGTGTCGAGTTAGCGTCCAAATCAATGACTACGTTAGCTCCACTTTGCTCTGCCTGAGCTCTTCTTCAGAAGGCATATAGGCCGACAACCTTCTTGCTGAAATTTAGTAAAAAGAAAAACATTTCGAACCAATAAACAAGCTCTGATTCCACCTTTGTTATTGTTCGCCAACAGCCTGTGAATTTTTGTCTTTCACGCAAAGATACCGTATCTTCTCAGCCACGACTCCTGAATTAAGACAACGAAAGACAAGAGAATGGCGGCGGCCGCCCTTTTGTTATGGAGATTAATCTGAAGGACCTACAGCATCTAAAGTCTTCTCCAGAAATGCGAGTTCTTCGAACAGCCGATTGAAAACAGTACCGTCAGTCGACGATTAGCTTTCAGAACTCACCACGTCCAATGGGACGGAGTCAATTTCTATGTTGGGCATGTTTGAACATTGCTTCCTCACTTCACCGTCACTCCTGGAATCTGTGGATCATCCACTCGGACGTCTCTTATGAAGATTCGTAGAATAACTTTTGGTTCCTTTAGTGTCGCTGAGAAGACTGAGGGACTCCTTATTCAGGAATATAAGGAGCATTAGCCTGATCACTCCTCAGTCGTAAGTGGGCCAGAGATAGACTGAAGTATCGCAGCACCTCCTCAATTTCTTTACGGGTGGAAAGCTGGGTGCCAGGCATTACCTCGAAGGCGTAGTGACAGATATATTTTATCCACCGCCTCTGGTTTTGCTCCCTTCCAAATTTACCCCAATCTGCTGACAGCTTCTTTGCAAAGGTATGCTAACCACTTATCGGCACACGTTACCAGCTTATGCAGGCCGTGCTGCCATCCAGCACTTTTACACCAGGGAGGTGATCCGGTATTTTCCTTTACCATTTTCATGAAAACTGCGGATATAGCCGCTGCGAATCGCTTTCAAGTCGAGTTCATTGTAGCCGCAAGAGTTTAGCGACTTCGCTAAATGTTGGTGCCGCACCTGACAGAGGGAGGCTTCCCCCTCTTGTCGCTTCAAAGAAGATTGGGTATCGCTCAATCCCGCTCTGCTTTCATCAGCGCCGCTCTTGGCCCAATCAAGGGTGCTTCTTACCACTAAGATTTTAGCTGCTAAAAGACGATCCGATTTCAGCTTTTTCGTTGCCGTCACGTGAATTTTCCGATAACCTTGGTATTTGACGGATCCGTCTTCCTAAGCAATAACCGGCCGCCAGAGTCACTGCCCTTTTTCGAGTAGGTCGGTTTTCACCTGCGCCCATATGAGCCGTTCAGAGCCGACTAGCGCGAAGAAGTGGTCATCTCAACTTACTCCTACCACACATATCATAATGCTGACGGGAGAGGAGCGTACTCCGAGGCCTTCCGGAGTTTTAACGAGACTGCCGTCTTGGTATTAACCCATTCGCCATTTCTGCAATGGTATCACCCCTGCATACTCAGGTAAACCAAATCCAAATACGTCATCATATTCATAATCCGTGTCATTCAGGGGTTCTACAAGGTCGTGAAAGCCACATTTAACTTTACCCAGTATGCACCGCGCGGAAGCCTGTCTTACCTAACCTAGAAGAAGTCATATTCTAATAAAATTTACCTTTCGAAGGTCGGTTATAATAAATTCGTGTTCCTATAAAGTGAAAACATTGATGACAAGTGACTCAGAAAGTAGTTCATCGAATCTTTATCGCCATTATTCGGCAAATATCTTATTATTCAACAACGATTGTTTCAACTTTTCGGTATTTAGTATACTTGTATTGTTTTTTTGGTTCAAATTCTACCACGTTGTCGATAATTTCTTTATCACTTGAAATTGAAAACAAGAAAAAGTCACTAGAAACCAGATCGAGCATTACGGTACATCAGAAGACCATTCCCCGGTAGCTGTTTTTTTTTCTTTCTATGATAGTGACGCCCCCTCATATAGGGTATATGAACATTTAAGTGTTCCGGGAATATCGAAATAAGTATAAAGATAATTGTTTTTAGTCGTATGTATTATTTCCACAGATAGACAAGCCGGCACTAATTAATTCGCCAATTTATTCTGTTCATTTAGATTTTTTTTTAATATAACCTATAATTGCTTAATACGAGTATGACCTATATATAGGTTAAAAAATTGTAATACCCTTGTCACCGACATACACACGTAACTGTCTCACATGAAACGGCGCTTATTAGCTGACCTGCGAAATTGTTTATTTTCAACAACTCAGTTGTAATCGCTCTCAATCGCTGGCAAATGATGTGCTAGATATTCTCAATGAAGCCTTGAAGGTCGCTAACAACTTCACTCGAAGCAAAGCGTATAATCAAAACAAAACAACAACTACAGTAACAACTGCAATGGCACTGCAGAAAATCCAAGTAAAGGAAATTGAAAAAAAAGCGCCAACCATAACTGAAACTAACAGCAACAACTCTGCTGACAACCCACTAATAACAACGCCAACAATGCGCAATTATGCTTGTACAAATAAATAAAGCCACAAATAGACAAGTAAACAATTTGCAATACGCTGAGTTAGAAAAATGACTACCAACTCAATGGCGGCAACAATAATTGCAGTAAACACAACGTTGACAACTAAAAACAACAACACGCAATGCTTGACTGTATGTACCACATTGACAGCAAGGAAAATACTTGTAAAATGTGTGTTCTTTCAGCTCAAGAGCCGCTGTTGTTGTTATGTCTGTTGTTGTTAACTAGTTGTACATAACTTAAGGTTTTGTTGCTTTTTCGCGTAAATCTGTACCGCTGCCACTGCAATGCTGTTTGTACTTTGTTGTTGTTGATTTTATGACATTTAACGATTTTTTTCCTTCCAAGGCGCAGCCATATCGCAAATCTTTTCAGTGCTTGCGTGCAATCCTCAGTTACTTATTAGTTTTTATTTTATTGATCGTTTTTTAGTTGTCGTAATTGCTGTCATCAGACTTGGGTGTTTGAGGTTTTGCCACAAATGCAATTCAATACACAATAGAGCAGGAATTGCAATTTTCTTGAAGCGCATTATTTCTGAGCAAGGAAGCTTTGTAACAGCAATATCCTAACTTTATCATTGCCGTATAATGGGAATTCTCAAAGCCCGTAGAGGTACGAATGCAGTAAGGTCATTCGACCTCAATCCATTGTAAAAGAGTTTTTTTCACATAAAATTATTGATCATATAAATGATGATTCGTTTCGAGGTTTCTTACTTTTTATAGAAACTTTTTTATCGGTACAGAATCTTCAAATTAAATGGGAAATGTTTATTATCATTCGAAAGAACATTCTTTGAAATTCATATATTGAAGATTATCTTTTTCAAACTTTGGCCGCGGCTACGTCTCAGATAATCCATTCGTTAAGTTCAATTTCCGATGATTCGTTCGAGCTTTATGACTGAAAACTGGTGAGTTATATGCGTGATATTTTGCTCCAAGGCCTGAATCAAAGCGGGATTGTCCGCATAGACCTTAGACTTTACATATCCCCACAGGAAAAAGTCTAACGATGTGATATCACACGATCCTGGTGGCTAATCGACCGGTCCAAAACGTGAAATTATTTGCTCACCCAAGTATTTTTTCAATAAATCCATTAATTGATGCGATGTGTGAGAAGTGGCATCGTCTTGTTGAAACCAAATGTCGCTGAGATCACAAGCTTCAATTTCAGGCATCAAATAGTCGGTTATCATGGCGCGATAACGGTCGCTATTGACACGTTCTCAGCGGCATCATTTTTAAAGAAATATGGTAAGATAATTTCACAGGCCTGCTAACCACGCCAAACCGTTTTCTGGATGAAATAGCAGTTCTTGAATCTCTTCAGGTTGCTGTTCGTTCCAAATGCGGCTAATTTGCTTGTTTACTTACCCATTGAGCCAGGAATGGACATTATCGCTCTAAACAAATTCTGTCTCGAAACGTCGGATCTTCTTGGAACTTTTTAAGAGCCCATAGAGCCAACCTATGTCGCTTGAGAAGGTCGAGTGGCTTCAGATCTTGCACAAGCTATATTTTGTACGCTTTCAATTTAGCATCTCAACTTAAAATGCGACAAGTAAATCCATACGACATTCCGAGTTGCTGCGAACGGCGCCGAATCGTCTCTCCACGGTCTTCGTGATATTGAAATACTAAAAATTAAGTTAATTTAGTATGAAAAATGTGTTGTGATATACATATATACATACATAGTTACACTACTATATACGGCGGAAAAGATTTTTTTCTGCATATTGGAGCAAACCAAGATTGCAGGGTGCTATTGAGGCGTTGTGATCACTATTCGGATACATGGATCTTCGTGATAGACTGTGCAGTCTAGCAACATGAGCTCGGGAGCTTCCTGCTCCATGTCGCAGAACCGGCAGTTAGCACGAGAGGCTATACCCATGTTAGATAGGTGCTTCTTAAACAACCCACAGTGCCCACAAGTAGCTGGAATTTGTCATTCGGAAGGTTGATTGCCTCAGAAGGTTGTAACTACCCATTAGCAACTTTGCTTGGCACATGCCTGTGAGCTGTTGCCAATACCTTTCCCTGTCTACGCTCTTCTCCTTGCGGAGCAGCTCCTTTATAGTACGGAGCGTGCAAGCACATCTGCCAGTTTATTGCCGACTACATCCTTTTAACCAGGCACTCAGATGAGGGGTACTTAGTTGCGAGCTGATAGGCTGTTCAGCCGTTTTGTACACTCCTTCACCAATAACAATTTAATCTCATACGCTGAGATCGCTTTGAGTCCCACTTGCCTTTCACTGAATATGGCGATACTATCATAGTGGTAGCTGCGTTGTACGTTTATCTCTACACACTGACTAATAGCAAATACTTCTGCTTGGAAAATACTAGTCACGGGCCATAGAAATGAAAAGTTTGATAGGCGATCATGCGACGCCTGCACCAATGCCTTCTTTCGACGAATTTCGGTCTTTGACCAGGTATCCTCTGAGTAGCCTAAGAACATCCTTTTGAAGGCGAGCTAAAGTGAAAAGGCGAAACATCCCCTACATAGGTTTGTGGGCTGGGTTTGGGACCCGCCACGTAAAAAAAACACCCCCAATGAAAACTAACAATCAGCCTTGCTGTTGTTAACTCGTCTATAATCGCGTAAGCGGTGTCTACGCCAGTAAAGACGAAAGGCCGACGGTAACTTTCAACTTACTTGTGAAGTTTACGCTTTTGGTAATGCTTTCCCTCGGGAGGAGATCCATTGGCATTCATTTGCTGGAACGAGATTAACTTCTCTCTACCACAACCTTCTGCTGTCATTTGAAAGCATAGTATGTTTCGCTGTTTGTTTGATTGTTAGCTGGAGCGGTGTGAGTTGCAGCATGGCCTCTAGTGCTGATGTCGGACAAATATGTATTGTACTCGACAAATGATCTTATCTGACCTTAAATTTGATAAATTTATCAAATGTCTTAAAAGAGACACCGGAAAAGTGGTATGGTTGAGCAAAACGAAATTGGATTTAATCTAGGAGTACTTCTGAGTTTTCAATACCACGCCAATTTTGCTTTTTACTAATTAAGCAATTCGAAACTAAAGCCCTTTTAAGTAAATATTTCACCAAAGAACAGAGTAGTCATGAATCGTACAAGCTAGTTTTTTCCAGTATGAAGTTAGTGTTAAGATATAAGTATGTTGGCAGGGAACATTTGTCGTAAACAAGCTTTAAATTTTTGCTGTTTTTGGCATGACATCTGTCAAACATATTCAATAACTTTACAGTCATTTAAAAAACAACACCATATTTTTTCATTGTCTTGAAAATGTCAAATTTTGTACCGAAAAGTGATGATTTGCGCAAAGCATTGATTTTTTGTTTCCATTTAAAGAAAAGTGCTGCAGTGTTGCATCTAATGCCAGTCGAGGCATATGGTGATCATGCTCTGTCAGAAGACACATGCCAAGTTTTCTCTTGATGTCGAAAAATGTTGTCATCGTCCAAGCCTCTACACCATATAGCAGGTATTAGTTTTGCGGGGACACCAAGTTCAGACATCGCGGCATAGAGGCAGCTTTTTTTCCTGCTGTCGAAAGCAGCTTTGAAATCGACGAAGAGGTGGTGTGTGTCGATTCTCCTTTCACGGGACTTTTCCAAGATTTGGCGCATGGTGAATATATGGTCGGTTGTTGATTTGCCAGGTCTAAAGCTACACTGATAAGGTCCAATGAGTTTGTTTACGGTGGGCTTTATTCTTCCACACAATACTCTCGATAGAACCTTTTATGTGAAGTTGAGCAGGCTTATCCCACGGTAGTTGGCGGAGATTATGAGTATTGAAGAAAATTCGTTTTTTTTTACAATTTCTAGACTACAATACTGAAACACTTTTTTTGTTTTACAGTTTGCAATGTCCACGGCTAATTAAAGAATGCACGACTGTTACGTCTTCTACAGATACAATCAAGCTTAGCAAAAGATGCAAATAAGTATTCGAGAAGTTTGTAGAAGCTCTTGCAGCTGCAACAAGCAGTGTCAATGACTATTATCATTAACTTTTGTCTTTTTCATCTTAATTTTTTAATTTTATTTTTTTTTTGTCTTTGTAATTGCTTCGAGGTTCCGTTTGACATTCAAGTAATACTGATGGCCGCTTAGTTGTCTCTTCATTTCTGTTAATTTGAGGTGTGGTGGCACATCTTCAACTTCAATGGCAGATGAAAACAAAACCAATATTTTTCAGGTAGGTATATACATATGTATGTGTGCAGCTACAAACATCCGTTGCAGTCAGTCATAATATACATAATTATATATTTACAAAGTATGCAAAAGAAAATATCATCGCATTGTACTTATTATACAACACAATCACAAGCTGAAGTAAGCAGCGCTAAAGCGTGTAGCGGCAACGTTAGCGTGCGTGCACGACCAGCAAAAAGCACAGCTGAGGCTGAGAATGCTGGCTGCCGCAGCAGAGGTGAGGCGTGAACCCATCACTAACCGCAATTTGACGTCAAAGTCGACAACACTTGTCAGGTGAGTTCAACGTGTATTGATTTCTTATGTTGGCCATTAAAATGCTGAAAGGCACACACACATACATATGAAAATATACATAAATATAGGTGCCTGTATATGCATGGTTGTGGACCTTTATCAGCGCCGGTGGCGCATAAAATTGAATTGTTGCACGTCACTTTCACCCTTTTGCTTTTGCAATGCCGCCACACCGTTAATACCGGTTCACCTGTGTCCCAAAAAATACAAAAAGCAAAAACAAAAAAAAAAGTTGGGACCAATCGAACAATTGCCCAACCTATCGGCCCATCAACATCACTCAGTGTACGCCTGCTGTCTGCCCTTTCCTGCTGCTCACTGCTCGCTTCTCGTTTCTTCTGGCACTTTCCCGCTTGCTGCCGTCACACGTTGCCCGCTGTCCGTTGCCCATTGCTGGGAGCTGCTGTTTAATGTAGCCGGCGAAAATTTTTCGAATTCTTTAACATAAAGTTTTATATAATTTTTGTTGTTGCCGCTTTTTCCTCGCTTTTATGCTTTTAATTTGATTTTGTATGCAAGCATAAAGTTGTGCATATACATATGTGTGCGTGTGGCTGTGTGCAGCATCAATGTTTACGTAATTCGCTGCAAAGTCGTTTCCATTTTTTTATTATTAACAACAACCAGTTTATTGAGCCCCACAGGTGCTGGCAGATAACAAATGAAATACATATGAACGTATGTAATCACAGTATGTTGTTGTTGTAATACATACGTGAGAACCTTCGTCCATTCAATTGCACATTAAATATTTGCGCATACTTGCTTGCACACACATATTAAACGTGTGTCTTGTGTTGTTTCTTCAGCGCTGTCAGGTTGGCGTAAACGCCTGTTACACAAAAGACTTAAGCAACGAACTTGCAATTTTTTATTAGCGCAGGTGGGCAATTACATATTACATTTTATATTGGGTGTGCACAATGGCGGCGCGTTGCAAAGCATTCAGTTGTCAGTTGTTGTTATTGTTTCTTTAGTGAAGTTCGCATTGTGTGCGTAATGTAATAGTTGGGAGTTTTTTTTGTTTAATTAAAAGCAGCATTAATGTATTTTCCACGCAGATAATAGAAATTCATTTCTACATGTAATCTGCGAAATGTGATTTTGCATTTTTTGAATAATTTCGCTTTCTTTTAAAGATATATAATGTGCAATCCGGTCTGAATCCCGAAATTTCGGGACTGTGTCTTCGGGATCCCGAAATACTATTATTTTTTTTTTTTTCATTTTATGCCCCGCAGCATTTGTCTTCAAAATATTGTTTTTGTTATGAAGGCTATGCAACACTATAATAACATTTAGTTATAAGAGACTTTCATACAAGTTTTTGTTTTTTGAATTTCGCAGCTATGTATAAGGCGTTGCAGAGCTCGTATCTGGAAATACTAAACATACTTTGAAAGGTCTTGACATAACCTACAAAACGACGCTATGCATAATTAGTTTGGATATTGCGTTCAACAGTTATAGACGTGTAAACATGGAGTTCACTAACGCCAAAATTCACGCTATTTTAAAGTTTTCCTTCACAAATACGCAAGAGAAATCCGTGGGATTAATGTTGTTTTGGGTGATGGTACTCTATCACTTCGAACTGCGTACAAATGGTTTCGACGATTCAGAGCGGGTGAAAACGACGATATGGATAAGCCACCCGGCGGAAGGCCTGTGACGACGAATACCGATCAAATCATGGACAACATTATGTTAGACCGGCATGTGGCATCTCGTGACATCGCCCAGAAGATGGGAGTTAGTCACCAAACCATTTTAAACCATCTGCAGAAGGCTGGATACATAAAAAAGCTTGATGTTTGGGTGCCTGATGATTTGACGCAAAAAAAACGATTTGACGAAAACAAAACCCGCGATATGCTGTTGAAACGGAACGAACTGGAACCATTTTTGAAACGGATGGTGGCTGACGACGAAGAATTGATCACATACGACAATATCAAGCGAAAACAATCGTGGTCGAAGGCCGGTGAATCGTCCCAAACACAGGTCAAGTCGGGATTGACGGCGAGGAAGGTTTTGCTGTGTGTTTGGTGGGATTGAAAGGGAATAATCTATTATGAGCTGCTCCCATATGGCCAGACGCTTAATTCTACCATCCACTGCGAACAACTGGACCGCTTGAAGCTGGCGATGGACCAGAAACGTCCAGAATTGGCCAACACGAAGGGTGTAGTGTTCCACCAAGACAACGTCAGACCACACACTTCGTTGATGACTCGTTAGAAACTACGGGAGCTCGAGTGGGAGGTTTTATTGCATCCACCATATAGCCCGGACATAGCGCCAAGTGATTACCACCTGTTCCTGTCCATGGCGAACGCCCTTGTTGGTGTAAAGTTGAACTCAAAAGAGGCTTGTAAAAAGTGGCTGTCCCAGTTCTTCGCAAATAAGGAGGGGGGCTTCTACGAGCGGGGTATTCTGAAGTTGCCGTCTAGGTGGAAACAGGTTAACGAACGAAACGGCGCATATTTGAACTAAATCCGATCACTGTAACACTTTTTTAAAACATTGAATAAGGATCAAAAAGGCGGAAGGGATATGTTTGACAACCTAATATTATCTAACTCCTGTTCTATTCACGCAAGTCTATTATTTCTATTTAAACCGAATCTGCAAATCGGCTTTTGCAATTTTTGAACATTTTTTAAATTAGCTCCCGTATTGACCTTGGCCATTCTTCACATCTGAAACGTTTTACGTTGCTGTTTTGACAGGTGACGAAAGCATGCCCAACGATTGGAATTTTAGTGTGCTCGGCCCAATCCACAAAACAGGAGACCCCACAATCTGCACCAATTACCGTGGGATAAGTCTAATCAACATCGCGTATAAAGTTCTATCGAGCGTATTGTGTGAAAGATTAAAGCTAGAATAAGAGGACATTCGACGAAAAATCAAACTGTACAAGTCACTCATTATTCCCGTCCAGCTATATGGTGCATAGGCATGGACAATGACAACATCTGATGAGTCGACATTACGAGTTTTCGAAAGAAAAGGTTTAGCGGAAGATTTATGGTCCTTTGCGCTTTATACATGTTTCCATTAAGAAACTTCCTCTCGTGTCAACGCCAGGTAGACCGTCCCTTCGCTTCGCAAGCGGTTTTAGTTCAAAATATTTATTGAAAGCAATGATTTCTCTAATTCGCCTTCTTAAGAAAGGAAAGTCTTCTTCGACTTCTGATACTAAAGGCTTTTAGTAAAATTTATATTCTGGATATTAAATCACTAAACTTTCGATTCGGGTTGATTTACAGAGAACCAAAAAAAAACAGAAAAATCCCACAAATGTTCTATGGATCAATCTGCACAACTTTGCCTAAGAGACTATGAATCTAAAACCGGATTCGAGTCAGTGATTTTTAAAGCACAATTTTTTTGGAATTATAAAAATTTGTTCCATAGTTTTTTAGATATCCGAATGAAATTTAGTATGTCAGTGCCATTTGATATTTTATTGATCATTTGTCGGAAGTGGCCAGATTGGACAACTATATCACATATCTCCCATACAACCGATTATTGAAATTTTTTAAACTTCAGAATGAACCGAAGAACATTTCCCGCATACGCATTTATATAGGTAAAATTGACCATCTCTAATGTACAGTCCCAAATAACATTTCGTTATGAAATCGGTTTCATTAGTTCAAAAAATAAACCATCTTTACTTCGAAACAACATCAAAACAGAAATGTGACCGAAAAATCTGAGACGGTCAAACACTGGAAAACATACGAAGTTGGTGTACCATCTGTTCAAATTGGACCAGAAGTGATAAAAAATATATATATATTTTCAAGTATTTTAAAATAAATCTTTATTATCGCTTTCAAAGTAGGCTACTGTGCTTTTAATGAAATTTGGTTTTTGCAGTTTCGGCTAATTTTCGAACCCCATTCGTTATTTTTTGTTATTTCTTTTACGATCTCTACTCGACGCTATATTTGCAAAAGATTTCTGTATTTTGGTAAGAATGTGTCGTTGGCACGCTTCATACTCCAAACATTTCTGCAACATATTCAATGATTCCGTAGCCTCGATTCCATTGGAAAAATTTCAACCAAATTGATTGTCAAATGGCAAAATTCACCAGACAAACTTTTCGCCTCGTAAAAACAGTTGCCGAACACACTAATTGACCGATCCCAGTCAAAATTGTTGTGGTGGGATTCCATCTAAGGCTCGTCTTTTGCGAGAGGTGCATTTCCAGCTTGATGGGTACGGAAATAAGCAAAACTGTCGTGCTTTTAAAATCGTCTTCAAACATTTTGAATCGTTTTCACAAATATAAATACAAGTATATGCATTGGCTAGCCACCAATTTTCAATGCCAAAGCGCCATTCACTTTTACCCAATCACATTTGAATTCAAAACAAATACTCCGTTCAAAGGTAATAAAGGCTCCGTGTGGCCTCTTAATTACCTGAATGACAGCAATCAGAGCTTTGGCATCGATCATTTACAAAATAAAGCTTCAAAATAAAGACAAATCTTAATTTGATCGCATGCGAGCTTCCGGCTCGTCTATGACTAAAGCGCGTAAAAACATAGAAATTCTAAGCCACACACACGCACACGTTCCTAAGATCATAAAACAAAAACGGAATACTTCAAGATATTTAAAAACACAAACTCGTATTGAATACGAAACTTCAGAGTAAACAAGTCGCTTATGCTAATCAATCTCGAAAACAAAGAAAAGAAAAGCAAAAAAACAACAACAAAATAAACCGAAAATGCTCATAATGATAGTAATCGTTTTAAAAGTAGGAAGATGCGCGTGCAGCGTTATTGGCTTAAATTTGAATAAGTCTCAAAACTGGTGTGTGCCGAGTAATTTCATGCTTTTCGAAATCCGATTGCTGCTTTACAGTTTCCAGGTGAAGGAAGTTCCGAGTGTAATGATATTGACAAGCAAGCATTTTCAGTGTGAAATATACAATTTTACTTTGTTGTTTACATTTTACTAACCTTCAAGTATCGGGACCTAGAGGCATGCGTTACTATTAGAGATACAAGCGACGGTATGACAGAGTAAATTCTCAAGAATGACTGCTACTCAACTGTAGACCCTTTATCCACACCTTTTATTCCGTTTTATTTTTTAAGATTTCTGCCATTCTTCCAGCAGATTTCCAACACCGTTGAACTTAAGGTAGTAGTCTGGTAACTTGGGTTCAAAAAATCTAAAAATTTTTTACTTAATTTAAAAGTACAATATCTTGAGAATATACTGTGAAAATTTCAGACAGAAATTCATAATATTTCGGGAGTTATGACGAGTTTCCTAGAGCGCCTCGGAGTCCCCTCTCACGGAGTTGTTGAACTTTAAACGCGTTTTTCTCAAAAAAATTGTTTTTCTGGTCGGCCCGGATCCTAACTTTTTTTCTACTGAACCGATTGCTTTCAAATTTTATTATAAACACTTATAGTTCTCGTCGGTACTGACGAGAATTATTTTCACCCCTAACTTTTTATTTTACAACCCTCTCTTCGCAAAATAAAAGGACTATATTTTTTTAAAGTCCGCCATTTTGTTATTTACCCTTGAAATTTAACTTCAGTAGTTCCGACCAGAATGACATGTCTATAGATTAAAAATAAACAAGAATATTTGATTTCAGATAACATCAAGAGCCAAAATCACCCGGTCCACCCGCGTGCATTTTTTTTTTTGAGGTTCCAACTTCGAGTGAAAATAATAATAGTAATAAAGTATTAAATTTTTTCAAATAAATTTTTTTTTATATTTTCAATATGTAAATAAAAACACTCTAAATATTCAAGATAATTCATTTTTATTTTCCTATAAAAAAACACCCTCCAAAGAAGTCATGAAAATAGGCATAAGTTACCAGACTACTACCTTAAGAGGTTATATTCACTTACAGGTCGCTTTTTTGTGATTTTTTAAGAGGCATTACGTTTAACAAATAAGTGTACCGTTATGAAGCGAGCGTTTTTTGTGAAAATTAATGAAATACCAATTTTGAATGGGAAAGTAAAAAACCAAATTATTCAAAGTATTGGCCAATGCTTTTTACACATTTGACCGCCTTTCTGGCGATTTGTGGATACCATACCGATAGATATGTTCGTCCAATCAATCTTCGAAGCAAACCAATCAGACTCTCAATTTTCGACTACTGTGGAGGAATCGAAGTACTGCTCAGCCAATGCGCGTCCCATCGATGAAAACAATCAGTAATCAGAAGTGGCCGGGCCTATTGAAAATACAGCAGGTGGGGTAGCAGCTCCCGGCCAATTACTTTGATTGTATCCAAAACCAATTACTTTGCCGTGTCTTCTGGTCCATTCTGGTCAATTTTCGATCAATCTTCCTTCCTACTGAATCGATATTTTTTTGCAGATAATGTTGATGGTAGTCGCTGATTAAACGAGTATTTTCTCCGTTTAGGATTCTCAAAATATATCCCACTTTTCATCGTCAGTGACAATTCGATGCAAAACTGATTTGCTTTCGAGTCTTTCACTTAACATTGCTGCCATTTTCTTCCTCCAATATTGCTTGCAATCTTCAAACCTTTTCGTTCTTCATTTTTCACATCAAAAATCATCTTTGGCATGCTTCTGACAGAGCATGATCACCATATGCCTCGACAAGCATTCAATGTGAATAAATGCTTTCCAAAATCATCACTTTTCGGTACAAAATTTGACATTTTCAAGACAATGAAAAAATATGGTGTCGTTTGTGCAGTGACGGTAAAATGACCTCGAAATTTGTTTAAATTCGAATGAGAATTTCACTCTTCATTCAACGCGCTTGAAATAACGGTGTGTCATCAACAAGGCCCAGTATACACATGAAATTCAAACTTTGTTTAAAGTACACTTCAGGATCCTAGAAATTTTTAAAATGGTTAGAAAAGTTAAAAAAATTTCCTTACCCAATTCTCTGTAATGTCGAAGCGTTATAGTCAGTCAGCTGATCAATCGGAAGACGATGGTAATCGGAGCCTACCTCATGTATTCACATAAATTTAACCTACTCCACAGTAAACTTTTCTAGAAAACTAGACATTTTTTTCTTATTATTGAATTTTTTATCAACAATTTACTGATCGGTTTTTCGAGAGAAAATCTTACAAGTCCCATTTTGCGATAAAAATATGAAAAACTAAAACCCTTCCACTGCCACGCCTACAAAACGCCATTAAACGAAAACCCAAAAATGTGTCAGAAATAACCACCAAGTTAGGATATATGTAGAACCGTAATTTGGTCCAGACGATCGTATTAGCAAGGGGCAGCTGTGGTCCCACCTTTTAACAGACTTAATGTACATATCTCTCGAACCGACTTACAGATACTACAACGGGGCGCTTACCACTTGGAAAACAAAATGTAGACTAGTAGAGAATAGCAAATGAAATGAGATAGTAAGATCATAAAGGTCTTACGAAGACGCATCTAGCGCTAACTGACAACTGGTAGGCCACTCTCCTATTTACCTACATATGTACATATTTCCATTAGATAACCTACCGTTAGAACTTTTTTTTACTTTTAAAAACTTACTAGGAAGAAAAACAACAAAAACAAGTTCCCCGACTCGAGTAAAACCGATTAAAAAAGTTTTTAAGAAGACAACTTCGACTTTTTTACCTTTAAGCTATTTAATAACTTAAAAAATAACTATTTTAGTTTTTATATTTTGAAAAAAAAAAAATAAAAATTTAAAAAATAATAAGAAATGAGGACAATTTCAACGATTTTAAAAAGACTTTCCCATTAACAGAAAATATATTGTATAAGCGCAACTAATCTCTAGCCTCCACTGTAAGCAAAACATATCGATGCAACCCTGTGCAGAATTTAATATTACAGCTGATTAGTGTCAAAATTTGCAAAATTTTTGTTGGCAACCAATTTGTCCACGATTCTAAATTAATTATTTAGTTACAGTAATCAAACTAAAAAAATAGCATAAATGCCTTTAAATTAACAGATAAACAACGAAGGAACTAGCGACAATAAAGTCAAATTTGCGCGTCCACTTGTAACCAAAATAAACAACGCCCATAGTGTGGTTGATTTCGTTGCCAGGGAGTGATTAGCAAAATTGATACAAGTAGCGGACTAAAAGTTTTTTATTTTTAAACTAATTTTAAGTTTAATTTCGTGCATTTCACAAAGATTGGTACATACAAAATGGATACCAGTTGGGATATACACGATGACATGAATTTGTAAGTTGATAACGGACAAAGATAATGTGTTCAGTGGATAGTGGTCTTTGTGTGTTAGCTTGTATGTAGCTTAAAGTAGGGTGGGTGGTTGAGTGTGACTTTGTGTAGGGCACACTTAATCTGCACTTGAAATGACATTATTAATGGATTAGCCTTGCAGCTGTCCGCCGCATATATGTGGCAACAAAGCTTTTGACACGAATATGACTGCTTAGAGATTGATTTTATCGATTTATAACCGCTTTACAACACAACACAGGTACATAACGCCGGAACGTTTCGTTGTGGAACCCAATGGCAAAGATGAGCTGCTGGTAATCGATCGCGTTGTGAATACAGTACGTGTTCAAAGTAAGTTAACGCAAATGCGGCATTTAAAAATTGTACACAGAAATATACATGAAATTGTATATATGGTATGCATGTTAACAATGTTATTATTATTGTAGGCAAAGGCAACCAACTGAACAACCAAGTGCCCACAAGGCGTGTATGTGGCATACTTGGCACCATTCAACTACTAGGTGGCCATTACCTAATTGTTGCCACTCATCGTCTTTATGTGGGCATGCTAAATGGCGCCATAATATGGCGTTTGGCAGGTTACGATATTATACCCTACATTCCAACTATAACACATTTGCGCCCCAAACAACGCGAGCAAAATGAAACATATCTTAACATGTTGCGGCAAACATTGGATACGCGTTTCTTCTACTTTTCCTATTGGTACGATTTGACACACTCGTTACAGCGCCTGCACGGCATGCCGCCGGACTTCATGAAGGTACATATTTTGCTTTGGACATTAACACTTTTCAATGTACGCATCTAATTTTTTTATACACTCCTTAGAACGGTTTGTTCGAGCGCGCCGACGAGCGCTTCGTTTGGAATGGCGCTTTACTGCGTAATTTTAATTGTCCGGAAATGCGCAAATTCGCCTTGCCAATCATACTAGGCTGTATGAATCTTAATTTATTTAATGATAGTTTTATTAAAAAAAAGCTTTTTTTTCAGTTGTTTCCATAAATCAAGTGCAAGTAAATGGTCAAACGTTCTTTTGGTCCATCATATCACGCCGCTCTATACACCGCGCCGGCACACGTTTCTTCGCGCGTGGCATAGACGAGACGGGTAATGTAGCTAATTTTGTGGAAACGGAACAAATTGTCGAGTACAATGGACAGCGTATATCCTTTGTGCAGGTGATTTCCGACAGTTTTCTTATACAATGGAATTAAAATTATACAGAGTATTTTTCTATTTGCAACAGACGCGAGGCAGTATGCCCTTCTTTTGGCGACAATTACCAAACCTAAGGTATAAACCCGATCCGGAACTGGTGCCGGGTAAGGATCACTTGGCGGCATGCATGAAACATTTCGAAGCACAGGTGATGCTTTACGGACGTCAAATAGTTCTAAACCTGGTAATTTGTGCAATTGTGAATATATGTGTAGAATTATATTATAAAAGAAATATATTCTTTATAAACTATAGGTGGACCAAAAACGCGCAGAGGGCAATTTGGAACGCGCGTTCCGCACATTTGTTCAGCAAATGAATAATCCCAATGTACGCTATGAGGCGTTCGACTTTCATGCAGAATGCAAGAAAATGCGTTGGGATCGCTTGCAGATTCTGATCGATCGCGTAGCACACGAACAGGATGAGTTCTCAGTATTTCATTTACGCGAAGATGGCGGTTTGGTATCAGCGCAAGATGGCGTCTTTCGCACAAATTGTGTTGATTGCTTGGATCGCACTAATGTTGTGCAAAGTATGCTAGCCAAGCGTTCACTGAATGCGGTCCTACAAAAGCTGGGCATTTTGCAAGCCGGCCAAGTTGTAGAGCGAGCTTCGCCCAATTTCGAGTATATTTTCAAGGGGGTAAGTTGTATACTCATATACTTAATAAACATTAACTTGCTTGTTTGTATGTATTCAGGTTTGGGCGGATAATGCGGATGTGATTTCACTGCAATATTCCGGTACTGGCGCTTTGAAAACCGATTTCACACGCACAGGAAAACGTACAAAAGCCGGTCTTATGCAGGATGGTGTCAATTCAGCAACTCGTTACTATCTCAATAATTTTGCTGATGGAAGTAGACAGGTGCATGAGTTCGCATTTGAAAAAAATTACAATATTTTTATGTTTTTGAAACTTTATAGGATGGGTTTGATCTATTTCTGGGCAAGTATGTGGTTAAACCGGACGAAGGCAATTTATTGCCATCACCGTTAGTGGTTACACGCACTTGGCGCTACAACACGGTAAACTTCTGATTCGTAAAGAAAAACTTTCCGATTTTAAAGAAATTTTTTTGTATTTTCAGATACCTTCCGTTTTGCTGTTCGCCGTGGCAATGCTCTTCATTACCGCCATCTTTCCGGCAGAATTTAATACCGAAAGCTTGCTTTTCCTTTTATTCTGGGGCACAATTGTTGGAGTGGGCACAACTGGCATATTGCATTATGGCGTGGAGTTTGTCGACTGGCCGCGTTTACATCCACCAATTAAGATCGAAGCCTAGCAAATATGGGAACGGCGTTATTATTTGCGTTTAGATGAAAACAATTAGTAACTCGTAATAACGCCTCGAATACAACCTACGTAACACCATCTGCAGTGAACTTAGTTAAACATTTGTTAAAATTTCAGCCAGTGTATATGCATGTTGGCCGCAATTATTCGCATTTGACACTACAGTGTTCAACTTAAAAATTCCTTGCTTGTTTCTGATCTAGATTGATGTTATATTGTGTTCGAAAAGCCGGTTTAATGCTAAAAAAGAGAAAATATTTGCCTAAAATAATAGTAAAAACACAAAAACGCAATAGTTAATTACCTCCTGATAACATGATATCGAGCAATTACATTTATAAATGTAGGATGATTTTCTTAATGAAATGCGTACATGTTTAACCAATAAATACCCACTATTTCAACGAAGTTAATTGATTTGCAACACTTAATTACTATATTGGATCATTTCAATAATTATTATTATATTTTTAATTTTATTTTAAAAAGTGTGAACAATATTTGGTTTTCCAGTTTGCAAAGTTGTGCATTCACTTACAACGAACGTGTTAATTGCATTAATGTATAAGGATTTTTATTGCTAAGGTACTTAAGTTGTTCGTCAAAGCCTTCCGGTGTTTTCTGAATCCAATTTCGATCTAAATAGTACTGTACACAACTCGCGAACTCTTTATCGCTGTAGTTATCAACACGTACTGGCACAAATGGATCTAAATGCTCGAATCCTTCCTTACCGAGTAAATAACGTGGCATGTACGACTCCATAAAACCTTCGGTCATTCCTATTTTATCCACTGTTAATATGCACACACCATTAGTCCAATTGTAATTAGTAATATCGAGGAAAGGTTGTGTCAGCGTAATACGATCAGGGGTTATACGTTGTTTATGATCTCCAAACACACGTGTCTCCGGGTGGAAAAATGCATTAAAACCATCAATAGCAACCATAACTTTACATTTATCTTCACTAGCATGTTGCTTCAGCTCGGATAATAAAGCAGCAATTGTTTCGGAGGCGAATTTTATACGCGCAATACCGTGCTCCACCAATTCCAACAATGTAGAACCAGCTGGAGTTGCTTCTCTTTTACTCCAGACGTAATCCTTACTTGTTTTCAATTGTAGTTTGGTAAGTAGATTTGTGTTTTGAGTTTTAAAGTGCACTAACCACGCTGCCGCATCAAAAGGTAAATCGATAAAACCTTCTTGTGCAGCATTCGCAGTTTCTTTTGGACGCTTCATCCAATTGGGTACCCATGGTACATGTACAAGCACAAAATTGTTTTGTAACCCATAGTGCAATGCATGAGCCATAATTAACGTTTTGCCAACACCATTGTCACCGTATAATACGTATCGTATCGCAGGTCGTTTGAAATCCGTATTACGGATATAATTTATTAACTCTAAACCGGCCGGTCGCACCATGAGACAAGTTTCGGTAAATGTTTTTACTTGTTGCTCGTACTGTCGTGGAAGTCCACCACCGCTAAATAGTTGTTTCTTAATTTCTGGTGCAATTGTGTAGAATTTTGCTTCATGCACTTTTGAATGCAAGTCGGTGTTTGTCTCGCCTGTGCGGTAATCAGTTGGGGCAAGTTTAGGACGATTATAAAGAGGTTCCGCCGCCGCCTCCGCTGTTGCTGTGCAGAATGATGCACACATGTTTGTCAATCGTGGTAGTTTTAAAGAATGTCTAGCCAACATATTTGCAGCAAATTTTTTACGGTTTAATTGAAATTTATTGAAATTTGTGGAAAAAATTTATAACCGAGCTGAAATTCACGCACTTATCTATCAGCTGTTTTTGCAGGTGAATTAACTGTCAATTACTTGAGAATTTCTAATTTCGATAAACATTGGAGAGTTTTACGCCTTCAAATAGTTATCGATATTTTAAACACTTAAATCCGGTTTATTTAAAAAAAAACGAAAGTTTTTTTTTAATAATAATAAAATAAAACATTTGAATTATTATAAAAGAAAATATTTTAATGTGAAAAGACAGGTTTTCATTTAGAATAAGAAATTACAATTTGTAGTAGATTAATCACAGTCGCGACTTCAAAACTTAAATAATAATTAAATCATGTTCAAGAACTACAGACACATTTAATTCTTAAACATGTGAAACTACCATTCAAGTAGTGAGGTCTCATCTGCTAGTTAATTTATAAAAATTTAAAATGTTAATTCATTAGCTTCTTAATCTCATCATACATCACCAATACAAGTGCCCCACCAGTTCCACGTAGAACATTTGAAAACGCTCCTTTGAAGAAAGCAAAGGGCCCTTCTGTGCGAGCAATAACTAACCAACAATGGGCAGTGTTTTTGTAAACGCGTTCGCCAGCCTTTACGCCTGATTGCATCATCATACGACGACGCACAGTATCAAATGGGTAAGAAACTATGCCTGCAAAGGTGGTTACAGCTTCCGCAATTAAAAAATTTACCCATATAGGTGAATTTTTCGGATCAGGCATTAGCTCACGAGCCGTATCATAACAACCGAAATAAGCCCCTCGATACATTATAATTCCTTGTACAGAAACAATAAAACCTCTGTACAATCCCATAAATCCATCAGTTTTGAATATCTTCTTTATACAATCAAAGAGTCCATTAAATTCGCGTTGTCCTGTCTTTCCAACGTCAGCAGCCAAGCTATTATAGAAAATTGTGAATTATGACTTAATGCATGTAACTGAGCGCCGACTTTAAATAAAATTCTACAGCTAAAGTAATAACAACGATATCTTAAAAGTTTTCTATGATCTACATAATAGTTTATTAGAGTACACAGAGAAGCTAAAGCTCGCTTTTTTACCTACCGAGTACGTGCAAAATCCAAAGGGTACACAAATAAGAGTGACGTGGCACCAGCTGCACCACCGGATAGTATGTTGCCTAAGAAGTAACGTCCCTTTTGTTCTTTTTTGTTTATGCCACTGAGGAATATCTTCACAATTTTCATAATGCTATTAATTTAAAATTGGTTTGTTTGGATGTTAAAGGCACTTCATCATACCTGTTTATATTTATCCTTAAAGGCAAAATTCAATGCCTGCGTGGGAAAGTATCTAATGACGTTGGCTAGATTTCCTCGCCAAAATGATAAAAAGCCTTGTTCACGCGGTATTCTTACAAAACAATCAATCATTCCTTTATATTGCTTGTCGGCAGAGATCTGCTTTGATATGGCTTGTACTTGCAAGAGCAATTTAACGCGTTCTATCGGCGCCATTGCAGTTTTTGCTATAGCTGCGGATATGCCACCAGCCATAAAATCCTTAAGGAATCCAATGGGATCTGACAAATCTTTCTTTATTTCTCCTTCACTCATAGCGCTATTAAATATTTAGTTGCCAATTCAAAAGTAATGATGTTTAAATATTTAGAATTTAACAATTATACAATGAACAATGAGAACAATTCGATCAAATGTGTCAAATTTACGAAAAATTTGTAGAAAACGATATAGATTTGAAAGGTATTCAAATTAAGAAATCGATAAAACTCAATTGAACGATAACAATTAAAGCAAGCAACCGACTCTTCAAACCTAGTTATGTAGTCTTACGGTAATTGTCAATAAACGCAAAGGGATTAAGGATATCGGTTGTTGTTATTGTTATCTACGTTATGGTGTACGCTAAGAAAGAAGGGTATAATCCTGAGAGCTTCGAAAGTTCCTTGAGTTAAAAATTATTGAGATCTTAGGCCACGTTCGTTGTTGATGTTGTGATGGTTTTGAGTAATACTGCTAAACTAACATTCTAAGAACCATACATAACCCAACTTCGACGGTAGTGTGATAACTGGACTAATCATTTCCAAATGAATACTTTTCTTCAATTTTAATCGCCTACGCACGATGCCAATTGTCTAACTTCAACCAATTACAGAAGCTGGAACCTATTAGGTAACAGAACCTGCATATCTGCACTATACTAGAAAAAAATCATTTTACAATTTTTATTAATTTTTGTATTTTTAACTTTTCCGTATTTGTTTGTGATTGAACATTTACTAATGATTCATCAGTGTTGTTGTTGTTGAATTACTGTTGTTGGTTATTTTTCGCTCTATCTTCGTATTGTTACAATTTGCAACCTTTTTGTTTTACATTTATTTATTTATATCGCTTATTTCAATAATGTATGGTAACTGCTTTTTGTTGGTATTTTTTTTTTTAATTTTTTGTTTTTATTATTTTAATATTTAAATTAAATAATTGTTTTAGCTCAATTAGATAGTAGGTGTTAATTACTTTACAAGACCTTCTTGATTTCATCGTACAATACAAGCACGAAAGCGCCACCAGTACCTCTGAGTACGTTGGAGAAGGCACCCTTGAAGAAGGCGCCAGTACCTTCTTGCTTGGCAATTGTGGCCCAGCAGTGCAGTGTGTTCTTGTAGATGATTTCGGTTGCTTTGCGGCCAGACTGCATCATCATGCGACGACGCACAGTATCGAATGGATAGGATACAATACCAGCAACAGTTGTAACAACTTGAGCAATAGCCCAGCTGATGTAGATGGGTGTGTTCTTGGGGTCGGGCAACATACCACGGGCAGTATCGTAGAAGCCGAAGTAAGCGGCACGGTAGATGATGATACCTTGTACGGAGACACCGAAGCCACGGTACAAACCAACAAGACCGTCACTCTTGAAAGTCTTAGCCAAGCAGTTACCAAGACCGGTGAATTCACGTTGACCACCCTTACCGACATCAGCAGCCAAACTGTATAGAGAAGAGGAATAAGCGAATTTTTTAATTATTACAATAGTATTAAAAAAGGTCAAAAGCTGTGATGCTTCATAACTACAGTCATCCACGAAAAATTAATTGCATAAATTATTATTTTTTTAAGGAATTTAAGCGAATTTAATTCTTTGTGGATTGCTGTCTTCCGTAATTATTGAATATGAAAACCTACCGGGTACGGGCAAAGTCCAAGGGGTAGACGAAGCACAAAGAAGTGGCACCAGCAGCACCACCGGAGGCCAAGTTACCTGCGAAATAACGCCAGAACTGAGTGTGCTTGTCAACACCACCCAAGAAAACCTGCCAAACAAAGACAATTAATATACATTTTAATTAATATCAGAAAATTTTCAATTAATAGCAACAAAAGTAGTGCTCGACATAACACACACCTGTTTGTACACATCCTTGAAGGCGAAGTTCAAAGCTTGAGTTGGGAAGTATCTGATAACATTGGCCAAGTTACCACGCCAGTATGACGCAAAACCTTGTTCTTTTGGAATGCGGACAAAGCAATCAACCATGCCCTTGTATTGCTTATCGGGGCTGATTTGTTTTGAGATGTGTTGAACCTGCAACAACAGTTTCACACGCTCAATGGGTGCAACAGCAGTCTTTGAGACAGCAGCAGAGATACCGCCCGCAGCGAAATCCTTGACGAATGCAAGGGGATCAGCAGCTTTACCATCCTTGCCCATTATGCTGTAATTAAATTAAATCGAAAATTCTAAGATTAGTTGCAATTTCGACAATTTCATTGATAGTAAATTAATATTCTTTCAAAAAACAATTGAAACTGTAAATGGCACGCGCAAATTGAATTTATTGCTTTTTATAATGATATCAGCAAAACTCGCGACACTCATGACATCACAGACACAAAAGCGGAACGCGAGCGCCGCACGTCGCCGACGAGACACACGCTTAGCGGCCTCGCTTCACACACAAACGCATTTATTAGCGCGAAATCGGTACTTTTTTGCGATAAGCGTACATGGAATTTTAGAATTATTACACACACATACATACATAATTGTACTATGTGTTTATGTGTTTATATAATACAAAGGCAACTCAACCTAGTTTGTATTTGAAAAAGTGGTTCGAGCAAAACTGGTTTATGGAAGTTCAGTCTCGTTGCTAAGTGTGACTCAATGCGGCTTTTAAGCTGAAAAGTTGAGTCTTATGGAATTAGCACGTGGTCTACATTATTTTTATACTTCGCACTAAGTACATATGGACTAAAAATTTTAAATAGCTTTTAATATTTTTATGGTATTAAAATTTCAAGTAATTTAATAAATTTTTTTAAATAATATTTTATATTAATATTTACCATATTTTATTTTATTTTAATTTACTATATTTTTTCTATTAATTTCAACTAATTTTTTCCCAAGAATTTTTTTTGTATTAAACATTACCATATTTTTTTATTATTATTGATTATATTCTTTTATAATTTTTTTTTTATTTTGAAGTTTCAACTAATTTAATAAATTGTTTGTTTTTATATTAAAGTTTCAAATAATTCTTTACCATAAATATTTTTTTATGAAATATTTTTTTTTATTAAAAGTTTTAATTAAAAAAAAAAATATTTTTTCTCAATTCATTAATTTACTTAAATAAGTCACTTCTCATACATATGTACGTAGTATAAAATTTCAGAGTTCAATTTAAAGTTCATATTGCATTGGTATCAAATTTCAATTTATAATAATAATGAAATGCTTTTGTTTACGCCTCTTTGCACAAGCGCTGATTCAGATAAACGCACAGTTAGCAAAGCTGGAATTGGATATTTTACATACATACACACATACATATGTATAGCAAGTTTCTTTAAAAGAGTCATCAAGTCGAAATTATTAACTTCATGAATTATTTATTACATTTTATTATATTTAAGGACAATTCCAAGAAAATATGAATTCAAGAATTGTTGCCATGAAGCCACAAAAAATAAAATATGACTTAAAAATTAAATAATTTTTCAAATTCATTGCCCAAAATGCATCATCAACTGACGTCAAGAGAACACGCTTCTGTCGATATGTACATATAACATATATTTGTATGTTTGTATATATATGTATGTTGGCAACAGTCAAGATCAGTCGCTATATATGCGCAAGTGTTTATTTAATTTTAGAACTCATTCAAGTGAGTTGAAGAAAAGCGAAAAAAAAATAAAAATTTGCAAACAAGATTTTTTGCCAAAAATATTTATATGTAATTGTTATTTTTTTGTTCTGAAAAAATTATTAATTTTTTTCTGAAAAAATAAATTTATATCACATTTGCAGAGCAGAATATGTCAAATAAGTATTTTCTCGAGAAAGTGGCTAATTCAATAAAATTTATTATGCAAATCAAAAATTCTGTGAATAACCGACAAGGCCTTGGAAAATTTTGTGAGATAAATTTAATGTATAAATATATAATTAAAATGAATTATATTCATACACACATATGTACATATGTATGCTTGAACTCGTGAAAAAAATTTTAAATAATTAATAACTACTTTTTTTCTTAGCATCGAATGAATCTACTTTAATCTCTAATTCCAATTTGTTAAAATTCAGAAATGCGTTTTTAAATCTTAATAAACCATCACCGCTATTTTATATAATATTTATAAATTATAACAATAATAATAATAATATTTTTTTTTTGTAATTGCACGTAAGTGTTACTAAAGTATCACAAAAAATCAAGACGTTTAGTGACCGTCGTAACAAAAATTGCTATTGGCTTAGTTTTGAACCACATAAATGTAGAATGACAAGCGTACATGGTCTTCGATAAGCCCAAAAATTATGTATTTTTAAATTTTTTTTTTTAATAATAAAATAATATTTTTCCTATTGGTAAAATGAATAATTGAATTTTAACTTAGGAAAATCCTTTACTTTGTCTACAACTTATGTAAATTATAATTATAAATAAATATTTAAGTAATAAAATTTATTTAAAAAAATTATATATTTATAATATTTTAAAGCAATTATTGTTTTGAGATAACGATCCTTACAAATAATTTTTAAACAAAAATATAAAAGTAACTAAAAATATTACATCCAAATATTGTATTTTTCATAGTATTTTCCGATTTGCCATAATTAATTTCAATGCATAACTTTAAAGACCACCAAGGCATTTCTAATTATACGCCCGCCACTGTATGTGCGTATTGAAAGTTCTTTTCATTCATGTTCATCATACGCCACGCAGCCTCACTAACACTTCACCCTAACGATGGGCAGCTGATGTTACTCATACGCACTGCGTCTAAAACTGTTATCTAATATGTGGTTCAAGTGCAAATATGCAAACAATTGTACATATGTATGCATGTGTATGTATGTATATGTGTGCATGTTTACATACACTTAAATAATGGCGCTGCGATAGTTTTCTTCGACTTTATGGCCTGGTTTTAAAATTTTTCTTATAATTATACTTGTATGGAAGTACATATACTGTTCGTATAGATGTATGTCTTTATGTATATTAACTAATACTACCGACATCATATTTGTGCGTCACTTCATTGTTACGTCACAATATCGAATGCTGGCCCTAAGGGGCGGCACGTGGCCAACAAGAACAAGAAATCAATCGATAATTAAAAAACACCTCAATGCAGAAGATTCTACGAAGAAGGCGCTACAATCCTGCTAACTGACTTAAAGACGAACATAATTTTTGCAAAATCATTTCCAACTTAAACGCTTAGAATAAATATGCGAGTATAAAGGGTGCAAAGTGCTTTTTGGGTCGTTGCAGTCAACTGCTTAAGCGCAGCGCTGTGTTGTTGTATAATAACCGTTATGTTACATAAACCGCTTTTTTATCAATACGAGGTTAGCTGATTGTGGCGTTGGCACACTGTTGTTGTTGCATATGGAATCGAGCGCCGCCGAACAAGCGATGGAACGAAGATCGACCGAACAAACGAACGAACTTTTTTCACGAAGCGTCTACAATAACAGATGTGGTTGCATAACAGTTCCTCTGCCTCGGGGCACACAATTTTTCAGTATCAGTTTTTTTTCATAAAATTTCAGAAAATTTGCACTAATAAAAACACCATTTCTCTAAGACAGCGTTCAATGTCTTCACCTTTCTTCATATTTTTTGATTATTATTACTTTAAAGTTGCCTTTGAGCAGTTTAAAGCTCACTCAAGCACGCATTCGGTGTTAGATAATTGCACGCTTTGCCATTGCAGTCGACTTTTTTCGCAAACTCCAAACACTTTTGCATAACAACTCTCGCTTTAATTTGTAATAATTGCTGAATGCTTGCCATAACACAGTTTAATTGCATTTCAGTTTCTTTTCATATCAATATTTTCTTTAAATGATAAATTTAAAAATTAATAAATTTTTTGTATTACGTACTATTTGTTTTTGTATAATTTATCACAGTAACAAAAATGTGTTAATTGCTATTGCCCACTTCTTCCTCTTCCAAGCTTTAGGTCTGCACCGGACGGCCGCTGAATTGCTTATGGAAAATTGGAAATTCTACATGGCGACGTTGAGTGAAGCAAAACTTTGTTGAAAGCTCTGCAATGCGCTTTTGCACCCTCTGCCTACGTAGTTGGTGGCATTGAGGCGGGAGAGAGCGCAAACGCACGGAAGTGAGAGCGGCTGGCAGCCAGCGAACGGTCAAGGGAACGCCTGCGCTTTGTTACACACACAAGCGAAAGAGAGCGTGAGAGCTTGAAATGAGCTTTTTCCCCCACATGATTATATGTATTATTTCTATTACATTACGGCTTCTCGCTGAAGGCCAACGTCGACAAGACATTGGCACTTTTGGTTTTATAACACATTTTAGCAAAACGCTGGTGAATGAGCGTGTGAAAATGGTGAGAATACATGCACACACACACGTATATATGCACGTTTAAGCTTATGAAAGGTGGCATAGAAAGCTTGGCACACGCACACATACACACGAGCGAAAAGTGATTTCTTTGGTTAGCTGTCACTGTGGCGATTGCGAAAGAGCTTTCTTTATGCTCGCGATCATTTATTTTGAATTTATATGTAAAATAAAACGTAAAAAAATGAAAGAAATTGAAAATGCAAATATATGATAAAAAATGTAGATGAATAAATTTCCAAAAATTATTAAAAAATTAAATTAAATAAAAAATTAATAAATAAAATTAAAAAATTGTTTCCGCTATTTTTAATATAGACACCATTTTAATATTGAAAAAATTAAAAACAATAAATATTTTAATAAAAAATTTAAAAACTATATATATTAATACAAATTATTTTAAAAGAATACGACGAAATGATAAAAAGTGTTTATGAAAAAATTTCAAAAATTTATTAAAAAAACAAAAAATAAAAATAATGCTACTCCCTTCAATTTTGAGCTATTATTATACATATATGTATATTTAACAGTTTTAGTAAAAAATTAAAAAAAAATCTTAATAAAAATAATTTAAAAAAATTAAAAAAAGGAAATTCTAAAAAACGAAAAACTTGCGAGTAACATTCTTCTCCGACTTTTCAATTTTCTACTTAAGAATCCACTCAGCAGCAATGTATTTGTTGCTAATGCCAACTTGGTGGCAAGCAGATAGCGCTCGTTTTTCGCTCAATGCCAACAATCAAGGAGAAACATAAGTACATACGGTACATATGTACATACATACATAGAAATGTATGTATGTACATGCAGCGTGTTATTACATAATGCCTTTTACAGCATTTAAACAATAATAGTGGCATTGAACTAAAATTAAATTTAAATTTAGCAAAAAATCTTCGGTAATTTGGCTTTGGCCGCAAAAAACGCAATTGCTTTCTTCACTCTATGCTTCATTCAAATCACTTATAAATAAAAGTATTCGGGTAAATGCTAAGGTGCAAAAAATAGGCGTCTGTGGGTGGGTGGCGTCAATGCTGAGCAGATGTCGGCGCGAAAGCATTGACGAATGGCCAACTTGCTCAGCGCTGATAAGGACACTTGCTGCCGAAACGATAAGCGGCTATTACGTTTTCATTGACTGCGTACTTTTTTCCTTCAGTATTTACGTAATCGCTGATTTGCGAAGACGCACAATATCACTCACAGAAGTTGTATTAGCCCAAGAATTATTACTAAGTAACTGTATGTTTGTAGGAGAGATTAACTTAGCAAAGAATTAACGCGACGTGAATAGCACGAGCACACATACACACACTTATAAAAAATACAGCAAAAAACGCGTTTGTGTGTGGGGCGCCAAGGGGCATGTGATCGTCTCGCACATGAAATTTTGAATTTGACGTAACATTCTCGCACACATGTACATACTCGTATGTTTGTATGTGTTTTTACACACGCGCTAACAAAGCTATGCATGTATTTGTGTATGAAAGTCATTCATTTGCACAAGTTGTACAAGTATGTATGTATGTAGGTTTGTAGCAGCTAAAGTTCGACGCATATGACTGCTGAATCAAATATTTATACATATATACACATGTATCTATGTATCTATGTGTTTCAAGAAGAGATTTAGATTTTGCGTTAATTTTGGAACCCCCCTTAGATATGTATGTTCTACCGTTAGCAATTTACGCAAAAACGTCGGACTAAGGTGCTAAATAATGCTAACCATTTTCACACTTTTTAGCCCAAGCAGCTTGACGACAAAGTATTGGCAATGTGCTATATGTATGTACATATGTATGTACTGCCACTAATCCCTATCCTATTTTACGTAATTTTTTATGTTCTTCAGTAACTAGCGGTCTTATGATAAGATAACATGCGTACTGCGCATTGAAGATGTGTGAGGTAAACAAAATTTTCACGGCCAACTTGCATGTGTGCAGACGTACATATGTATGTAAATACTATACATATTAAGATACATATGTATGTATGTATATGAGGTTTTCTTATTTGTGATTGACAAGAGCTTTTGGTATGTTGTAAAATTAATAGATATATTTTTGAAAGAATTTATAGTACAGTGGAGGCGTATACATCGGAAACACTGCGAGAAAAAAGCATTTCTTTAACAAATTAAGACTTAAAAGTGATAACACAGACGCAGTGAAATTGTCTCAGCTCGTCAAGCTGATCATTTATACATATGTATGTATATATATTTTATAAAGAAATTTATTTACAAAGTTTGTTGCAAACTCAATATACCCTTTTCAAGATACAAAAATCAGTGGGACAGTATTCATAGTCTAAATAAAAAAACGACTATTAAATTAGTTTCAACTTGTATGGTTCTTTTGAAGGAAAGATCTATCAAAAGGCATCAAAAACATTATTTTGACGATAAATTGGTTTCAATGCTTTTGTAGACGAAACAATTTTAGATATTTCACAACCAGCAAATGTTATCAATTCTTGGTAATTGAGCTTTTAAGAACTTTGTCTTGTCGGTGGAGCGGAAGAGTTATTTACTATCAAAACGAAACGAAAGAATTGCAATATCACAATGACAATAATAATTAACACAATTTTTCTAATTAATATTGATATTTTTTTGTAAAACTTTTTTAAGAGGCACGTAACGATCTTTGTTTGTATCACTTCACTTTATCGATAACACGGTATTCCTCTGCTTCAGGAATTATTTTGCCCACAGCTTTCGGTATCAATAATACAAACAGAATTCTGCACCGTTTTCACGACAGTTGGGACTAAGACCCGGATTTTTACCCAGCCGAGGACTCAGTACCATTCTTCGAAATTACTTCAGGAATGTTTTCTGCCGCTGTAACAATAACAACGATAAAACTATATCGAGGGAAATCCCCTTTTTATGACACATTCTTTTATAGACGAGAATATCGAGTAACACTTTTGTTTAAAAATATACGCATAAATTGGACACTTTGTGAATTCTTTTAATTTAGAAAAAAATTGTTGTAGTTCAATTTAGGCAAAATATTTTTCATCTTTATTCAAAACTTTATCCCCACTTATTTTTACTCACATACCCTTTAACAAGTGTTATATAGAAGGTTAGGTTATTATACAAAATAATAGTAATAATGTGGATATCTCAATCGAACATTTTGATATCTCAAAATAAAATTTAAGCTCTTCTGGAAAGCTTTTGAGAAAAAAGAAATTTCAATTTGCAATTACATACATGCAAAAACAATTTAGTTTGCGTTATTATGAGTTCAACATTTTCATTATTAAAACAAAAGCGTTAAGCTTTCTCGAAATCAAAGCCAATGAACTCATTTAAAACCGGTTTTGGCAAAACCTCATTACTGGAATATGAAGAATACTCAGACGCTTGCTGGCGTGCCATTGAAATTTTTCGACTTGACCAACTTGATGTGTTTTTAAACCATACGTACGCACAAATTTTAGCAGTGCTTGTGTTGTTGTTGCAATTTGCATTTCATCTGGCAAGTTGCCACAATGTTGTGGTACATTAAAATACGCGAAAAAGTGCAACCAATACGCACTTTTTTAATTGCAGCGATGCGTGCCAATCGGTGCTGCAGCATGAAAGTGGTCCGCGAAGAGCACGAAAGCGTTGATGGCCGTATTGTGGCAGCTTGAAATTGAGGGCAGAATGCGTAAGAGATCAAGGACGTGTTGGCAATGTAATTGATTTTCGTTTTTCATTGATAAAATTTAAAATTATTTTTATTTTATTCAAATGAATTTAAATATGTGTATATACATATGTTTATATTATATAAATTTAAAACATATTAAAATGTTTATTAAATTTATTTAATTTTTTATTAGCTTATATTCTTTCTACTACCGGCCTTTGTGATTAAGTGGTTTAATTTGCCGACAGTCAACAGCAACTTTAAGTGATTTATTTTTATCACATTTAAGTAAAACATGAAAATATAAGCTCAATTCAAGTATCTAGCACTATTATTGTGGCAGCACTTATTCAAGTCCTTATATTAACTTGCTTATAAAAATACTTATTCAATTCAAATTTCATGTATTTCATCGACCAACGGAAAGTAAAAGTAATTATTGTTATCTAAACAATAATTTTATTTTTAACAATACAGCAACAAATAAATAGTTTCGTATTACGACGAATTTTTATTTATTATTATTTTTGTTTTTGTTTTTTTTTTTTTTAACAATTTAAGCCTTTACACACATAAGGCACTCAACAAGTGTCATTTTACTACAAAACAACAAATTAATTACATGCGTTGGCGTCGGCATTCTTACGATTTTCAACACGCAAAACGCAACTCACCCCAAATTGCTCTTCAATATAACTGAAAATATCCGGTTATTCACAGAAGTTAAACAAAAAAGCTATTGAATTACTTAGCTAATATAGTAGTTTGTATATGCAGCTTCTTCGAAATTGCTCAAGTCGCAGACAATATGAACAAGTCTACTCCATACTTACATACATATGTACATATGTATGTATATTTGTATGTGTGTATGTCAATACATCCAGCTTGCTGACTCTTTTGTCAATTTTGTTTGGTAGAATTTGGCTTAAACCAGTTCTACCTACTTCTGAAGCCTAACTACTCTTACTCTTATTCAGACATTTTGCAGATCAAATTGAAAATTGAAAATTTGACCGGCAACACAGTTGTCATCAGTCAGCTGCATTTGATTAGAGTTAACAAAAACACGCAGGTAACCGCATTTGGAATTATATAGGTTGTCAGAAACGAGTACCTACGCTCCCGTATTAGCCTCTGGCATTTCCATGTATTCTACGAAAATGCTGCACTGTGCTGCGAGGACGCACAACAATAAGAAATAAATCATTAAAGCGCAGTAGACACAACAAAAATGTATGTATGTATATTGCTACGTAGAAAAGTATATGTATATAAGTTTGTCACATGGGATGACCTTAAAATATAGTTTTCATTTTGCGATAAGCGGACCACCACTAGTATCCGCAAGGTATACACGAAACGTATTCAACACTTTCAATGGAATGGTTATTGTGTTTGGAAATTTTACCGACTTGACGACAGCATACATACATACATGTGTACGAAGGTTGAACTGCTAAGAGAAAAGAGTTTATAGAGGTAACTGCTGAGTCAAATAAAAATTAAACTTTCCCATACCATTTAGTGCAAAGAGCTCTGTTCATATGTGTTTGCAATATGTCATATACATACAATATTAGTTGAATGTATATTTTTAAGAGAATATGAGTCGCAAAGTAGAGATGGCACGGGGAAAGATGGCATCAAACTCTTTCGATTTAACGCCGCTCAATAACGTTGTGCAAAGCAAGTAGCTGCCAAGTTGGCTGCCACTTGCCAGAGAGCCTACAAACACAAGCATACCATGATCGCAGCTACGATGTGTGTACGTATGAATGTATGCACAAGCGCTCGATTCACTCAGAAATTCTTGAAGATTATTTTTATTTTAACATTTCTAGGTTAGGAATTATGAAAACGGAATCGCAAGCATGAAAGTCTACCTTGTGACTGGTGAACACTTTTAACTTTACGCAGGAACACGGACTGACGGGAAGCGGGCATGTTTTTGCTACACACGCAATGCTGTCACCGCTCCCACTAGTTTGCCTAATTAAATATATGTATGTGTGTATGTATATGCTTGCAGACAAATAGCAAATAACATTAAAAGCCTTTTAAATTTGTATATTTGTTGGTCCAGTTGATTTTATAAAAGCTAACTAATTTTAAAAAACCGTCTTTAAGTCATTTTAAAATTAAGTTTGTGGAATTGTGCAAATTAAAAAGTTCGTTACATAACAACTGACAAGCAAAGTGCCGAGTGGTATCGCGAATTAAGAGAAAAATCAATGGCACACTAGCACGGTAGTAGAGTTGATTTAACAACGCTTCATCTTCCGGTCACTTTTTCACACACATTTCCTATTTACACTTTAAATAACCATATTCTTTTACTTGATATTTCAAAATTAAGTGAATAATATATTAAAAATGTACAATACCTTTTTGCTTTGTATACTTCTTACAAAAGAGACACAGTAAAAAATTCTTTTGAAGAATATCAGATTTTCCCACTCGGCGTTGACAAGTCGCGTGCTCGAGCTCGTGCGGCTACACTTGAAATGAAAGAAAACGAATGCGCCTCCGAATATGTTCGTAGCTCTGCGAATAAGTGGAACAGTTGGAAATGGGCTAATGTGTTGAAATGCCCTTGATCTTAGTCACCCTGTGCTACTAAGCGCTAGTGACACAGAGTGCAATTTGTTTCGTTAGTTTATCGAAATATTTATATAATTTTATGTTTATGTACCTACATTTCATGGCACTAATTATTTCTGTTGCTGTTGTTTTAACGGAATATCTAATTCCCGCTAGGATGGTAAGGGTCATTTGTGTTGTCGTCGACGTCATCTAACGGGAGGCCCGAGAAACGTGCTATTTCGACAGGGTTGAACCGTAGGGAGGAGGATATTAGATGAGTAGCTTTCGAAGGGCATGCAAAAAGTGGCCAGTATCATGCGGAGACTCGTTGCATGTAGGACATACATTGGGTATGTCAGGGTCTATTCTGGATAAGTAGTAGTTTAACCTGCTACAGTATCCAGAACGAAGTTGCGCTGGGGTCACTCGCGTTTCTCGCGGCAGCTGGAGTTCTTCGTCTGCTATGGGTGGTGATTTGACTCCAAGAACGCCAATCACGGGAAGGGAGTCGGTGAAGGTGTTGATGATGATGACTCCGCTGTGAATGGCGGCCAGTGCCTGTCGAAAGTCAATTGAGTCCGAAGTCCGGTTGGCGTACAGTACTAATTATATCTAAATTATTTCGCTTAAATTTTAAGGTTCTCGGGCCTATTTTCCATGACATGCAGTCAATGGGCACTAACAAATGAAAGTAAGTGCTATGCCACTGAACTTAGTTTATGCAAAAAATAACTCCTCTATGTGGTTTCAGTCTCAGTTTCGGTATATCTAGAAACATATCTCCATCCCTCGCAACGAGGCTTGAAATACTCTGAAACTTCGATTATACAAAAATCCAAAGTCGATAAAAAATATTAAAGACACATCGCACATTTGCCGATGAAACGTCAAAAGTCACAAGAAAAAGGCCAAATTGTATTGTTTCGTTAACGTGACCATAGATAAATTGATCAGAATCTCTTTTCTTGCTCTCTCGCTTGTCAGCTGGCATTGCACCCTGATCTGTTTTTTGAGCTGGCAACAAAACACAATCAGGGTGACGCCAATCAGCAGTTAGTCAAAAAGGAGGGTTGCCAGAAGAGCAGCGCTATAATTACTTGAGGAAATTAATGTGAAATGAAACTGTGCGAACATATTTTGGCAAAATAAATGTTTATGTAAATTAATTAATGATTTTGCATTTTAGCATTTATATATGTATGCATTTTTAAAGTGTTTAATTTAGTGTTTTGTATAATTTTTTATATACCCAATCTAATTTTTTTCAGCAGTGGCATCATTGGCAAATGTTATAAAAAATGCGAGTTTTGACAGCTCTCTCTCGAACTAAAGAGTCTCGTATCAAGTTATCTATGACGTGACTGCACGAGTTAGGTAAATTTAGATACATTTTTGGGCATACAATTTTTGTATAAAAACGTGTGGCTAATATACTGAAAATCTAACATTCACATTTATACCAATTTTTAGTAAAATTGCAACAAAATGTCTGGTCGCGAAGGTGGTAAAAAGAAACCATTGAAGGCACCGAAAAAAGAAAGCAAGGAAATGGATGACGATGAGATTGCCTTCAAGCAAAAACAAAAGGAAGCACAGAAAGCGCTCGAGCAAGCGAAACAACGTGCGTCACAAAAGGGTCCATTGGTGGGAGGAGGAATCAAGAAATCGGGAAAGAAATGATACTACCGCAGGCATATTTTGTGAATCGATTAATGTTCATAACTACATAAATGTTGCACATCTAACACAGATGCAAAACAAAAAAATATGTAAAATTGCCGAGTAAAAGCAGACTTTATTTAATAAATTTTTGTAAATAAAATAAGAAAATGTGTGTTAACATGCTATGTTTGTACAACTGTTTATATCTCGTACCACGCAAATTCAGTCAGTTTATTCACTTGATCCAGTTTCGGAAAACTCGCTTGTGTACCCGGGTGTCTTACAGAGTAGGCAGCAACTTGGTTAGCTGCGCCTATGTGTTGGTGCCATGGAAATTCTGGGTAATGCGCCATAAAGTACGCTAATGCACCGATAAAAGCGTCACCAGCTCCGGTTGTATCGACAACGTCATTCACTTTAACTGCCGGTACATGAATAAACGTTTCTGGCTCTTCACGTCTAGCATAAACTGCACCCATTGCGCCTAATGTGATAATTACATTATTAGCGCCCATTTCTAGTAGATGTTCCATTGCAACTTTAGCTTGCCTAGAATCATAACAACATTTTCAGAGTAACAACAGAAATCATAAACTAAAAAATTTGCTTAATTACGTTAGAGTTGATATCTGCTCAGAGCCCGTTGTTATAGCTGCTTCGGTTTCATTTAGGCATAATATCGTAGCGGATTTTATTAAATCAACTGGTGTATCTTCAACTGCAGGCGCTGTATTAAGTATGGATATGCCGTTGAAAGCTCGCAAAGCTTCTAACGTCGCATCAAGTGGCGTCTCAAACTGGCATATTAGTACCTTTAATATATAAAGGAATATACAAATATACTTCTGAACTAAAAATTCATAATCATTGTATATTATCTTACTTTGGCCCTATCGAACAAGACTTTTGCTTGTATAACATCATCTCTACTCAATAAATTGTTTGCTCCAACAACGATAACTATGTGATTTTCTCCACTATCCGAGACACATATTTGCGCAATACCTGTCGTCTGTGATATTAAAATATAATAGTACATTTTTTAGATAAGATACATTTCAATAACTAACCTCGTTTTTGCATTGCTTGATAAAATCAACATTCACATTCTCCGACCGCAGTTGTTCTAAGTAATTGTTGCCCCACGTATCATCTCCCAACTATAAAAAAAAATTATTATTCATTCCATTTGGTCATGTACGTTTGTTGTTTCGCACTTTTGCTACCATTGCTGTACTTGCACCAAGTCGAGCCGCCGCAACACATTGATTTGCACCTTTACCACCAAATCCTGTCATAAATTTGTGGCCATGTAGTGTCTCACCAGCTTTTGGTAGCCGGTTGGCGTATCTGTGAATAAATTTGGCAGAAAATGGTATTGTCACTAATATGCTTATATATGTACATATGTATATGTTTTTACGCGACAAAATCAACAATTGCTGAACCAAACACCAGAACGTCCATTGCTTAATATTTTTATAAGTTTGTGGCCAAATAATATTTTCGTTAAATTTTGGATTTTTTCTCTTCTTCAAACTCCTGTTTTCAATTGTGTAAATATGTATCTTAAAATATATTATTTGTCAGAATTTTCTCCTCAGATTTTTACAGACTGACAGCTGCGAATTCAAAGTGACTATTTTTAATGCGATTATCTCGTCGATTCTCATTTATTTATTTGAAAACGGATGGTTTTCACATTATCGCAATTATATATGTACATTAACGAACTGATAACAAAATTCAACACTTAATGCAACCATATTAACTACCTGCACCTACTAATTGAACACCTAAATTGGCACTCATACATATATACATATGTACATATATATAAAGATATTTTCAATTTGTAATTACTTTTAAGATAAATAAAACAAATTATTTATAAATTCATGTTAGCTACCAACGTACAAGCATAATCACTATCCTTTAATATTCTGACGCATATGACCTTACTAATAGTGTTGCATTAGAAGATCAAAAATGAGATAAGCACATTTTGTAAATGCATATTTTAAAATAAGTATGCATACTATGTACATTAATTAATCTAACACACATTTTATCAATATTTACGAAATGCAATAGTATTATGACAAATATTTATAACTATTAATGTGTGTATAAAAAGTTTGAATGCTTTAACCTACTTCCATATATGCAAAATCAGTTGTTTTTTTTTTTTTTTGGAGAGTATTTTAATGTTGATAGCGCAACAACAAAACTATCATAGTTAAGCAATCTTTGTAGACATTGGCAGGCCTTAAGCATAGCTATTTTAAACAAAGTTTTGTAATAATACTATGCTCCTATGAGGAAAGTTATAAATGCATATGTAAGTTATTTATACAAGTCTACATGACAATTCGATATTATTTATTTTTATTTAAAACAAAAGTATTAAATGTTCATACACTAAAAAAATTGCTTGGTATTGAATTCAGCAATATAAAAAAATTAAAGAAAAATAAATTGATATTAGATTTACCAAAAAGAAATAAATATATAAATCTTATGATATGGCATTTTTTTATAAATAATAAAAATTCACGTAATTATTTTTATAAAATTATAATTATTTATATACATAACCTTTTCCAAATATTTGTCTTCAGTTATAAAAGCTGATATATACACAGATTTGCAACTAATGCAAAAAAAATATTTAATTAACATTTGAATTAAATCTTTTTTTTATTGTTAGCTCAAGTACGGTATAAAAAAATTTAGTCCCTCATCCCGGATTAAAAAAATAAAACTACCGTATTGAGAAATAAAAAAAATTAATAATTAAAAAATAAATTTTTTAAGAATTAATATTCTTTCACATTTGTGTACTTAATTCAATTTGAAAACAAGAAGTTTAAAATTTTTAATTTTAAACATCTTGATTTAAAAATTAAAAATCTATTCTAAGCATCGGGATTAAAAAATAAAAATATTATTCTTAACCCCAACATTGCGATGAAAAAAATAAAATTTAATTTTTAGTGAAAATTGTTTTTATAAAAAATCATATATACATTGTTAAGAAGTATTGTTGAATTGTGTAGTATTAACCAAAAAAATTAAACAAGATATTTATTTAAAATAACCGAAACGAATTTATTTATAATTATATTTAAAATAAAAACTTTTAAATATGTTTTTTGTTTTTATTGTAGTTTTTAAAACTATTTTGGTTTATGCTTTCGTCTATAAATGTGGAAAAAGCAAGTACAATAAATATAATTGTAGAAATCGTTCAACAGAAAGTAATAGAAGGTATCTCACATACCGTTGATGTAAATATCCTATACAGGATCTCGGTATAAACAAAATGTGAGCAAAAAATAACGCGGAATTGTAAAAATCGGACGTATAATCCGGTGCCTAGCAAATTGCGAGTTGATATGATATTACTGTAAAATTATCCGGCACAAACTACTTGAAAGTTCTGCTAAACTAAAAACACCATTCCATTAATTGAATTAATACAATAAGACCACGCCCACTGGCATTTCAATTGAAAAAAATATGTAAAATTATATAGTAGTATAAAATTAGGACTAATTCATGCTATTTTGTAAATTATCCTTTCATAAATAAAATTTGTAAAAACTAATCCTTATTTCTAAAAGCAGTATTGGTAAACGTTAAATAATGGCTAAGCCCTAGGGTCTAACAATATATATATGTATTCATTTATATTTCATTAAAAATTAATTTTTATATAATTTTTAAAGTCGCATTTATCCAATAAGTATTTTTTAAACTGTATTAATACTATTAATAGAATAAACCAAATTAAAAATGGTAATTATAAAGACTGTTAGGCAACACATAGTGTTAATCAAATTACTATTTTCAATTTTTAATAAATTTTTTTAGCAAAAAAAAAAAATTGAAATCAAATAATAATTAAGGCATGTACGGAATTCTAGGGAAATTTATTATTTTCTTAAATATTTTATACCATACGGGTATTGTGCTAATAAACTTCTGGAAATTTCAAAATTACCATGAGATGTATGAGACACTAGTCTTGCAGGACAACTTAATAAGCTCTGTAAAAGCTCTATTAGGAACTTCAAGCCCCTGCAATAGAATGTTTCATATCACCTACAGGCCGCGATACCTTCAGGTATATAGTGAACCGATATTTGATTCAAACCCAAATATATATACCACTCTGTCGCCGAACGCACTCCTTCGGCGTTGCCACCCCGACGAAAACAGTAGAAAGCGTTGCCACTTCGTAAATGTAAAAGAAAAACAGCGTTTTTACTCAGATATTCTTTATTAGCAAAGTAAAGCAATTACATATTATGGGTATTTAATAGATGAAAGAAAAACAAAACTGGTCCTTTAAGGGGTCGCTAATCACTTCAGATATACCGAATTTGATACATGTACCATATATCTTAAATTTTTACAAAATGATATTTCCAATTTAAACAAATATTGTGCAATAGGTATGGCCTTTTCGGAAAATTCGCGTTGTTAATGAATTAAAACAAGTTCAGCAGTAGTTAAAAAAACAAACACTTCATACTTCACCTCCCTCTCCTTCTCTCTACCAAGCGATTTATAGGCATCAAAGTAAAACTTTTATATAAACATAAAAAATTGGTTTATTATACCAACCGCTTGATTTTTTCCGTGTAGAAATTTATAAATTAGATTTAAGTTGGCTATTAATGGCTATAATAAAATACTTAATCGTTACGTAACTAAAATAACCATAATTATATTAACAAATGTGAGATGCTTTCTTTTTTTCTTTTCCTTTTTTACTACTACTGAAAGACTTTACAAATGTACTATGTAATATATGTAATAGCTACACATATCAATGTATGCATCGTTATATTTTAACTTCTCTCTTCTTGGCAAAAAATGAAATAAGTCAAGTTCATTGTGAAGTATTTGATTTTCAACACCTACGCACTAGTGTTTTGTAATTAAAAAGTTCAACGAACTTGTAGAACTTTTTAATAAGTTTTTATAAATATGGATCCAGACTTTACTATAATCCTATGCAAGTTATAGTTTATACATACACAAATTCATATACTATATATTATAATATATACCGTTGCAAATTATTTGAATTTGTTCCCTATATTAAGAGTTTAACCGTTGTATGCAATTAAACGTTATTCTGATATCCACTTAAGAAGGTATTACAATGTACAATGATTTTGCAACGATATCAATAAAACTGTGCACTCAAGTGATTGTTTAATATTACATGCCTAAGTAATTCAATTACAGTTTTTCGATTAATCAATTTGAAAGCTCTTATCGAGTTTTGCAATTTAAGCTATTTTGTTTTATAACTTAAATTTAAAAAATATTTATATCGAACTAAAGTATGTATATAGTTATAATGTGGTCCTGGGAGTACATAAAAATAGTTGTAATGATTTTTTGTTTGTGCCATAAATGTTTGGCAACATTGCCTATTGCATTGTATTTGTCGGCTCAACGAGAGAGCTTTGCAGTGTTAACGTGTCCACAATCTGAAGCAATATTTCGACATCCTTGTGTGTATTGATTGTGCTGGGTGCTCCAACCATTTTGACATTTTTGCCCTCGATGTTTGTAAAGAATGTTTTGTTTTTGAATATGACAGCTCTATCGTAAGGAAGTCGCGATTTCGTACGATCATTAACTGAGCGTCGAAACATTACGCACGAAGGCTGGTATCGGCCACGATCGCTTTCCGAGATATTGTACTCTTTTAGATCGCCAGTGTATGTGATCAAGTTTGTTTTCGCTACCATTGATGGTGACAATTCGTGTAACGTCACTTTACTCTTCCAATCCTCTGATGGTAAGTTAATCTGAGCAGCCACGTTGGCTAGCTTAATAAGAGGTATATCCAGTATATTTCTCGCGACTTTCGGCGTTACTTCTTCGGGTATGATGACATACCATGTTTCAAAACAAGTAATTTTCTTAATTATCTTATCACCTTGACGAGAGATCACAACTTTTTCCGGTGAGATTTTACGTTGCACAATATTTTTAGCCGGCTGTCGATTCAGGGCTGTTTGTGAGTTTTCCTTCAACGACGGCGCAGTTTTCTTTTGTTGGTACGGTGTGCTGGCAGGAAGTTTATTTTTACCAACCTCAAATGATTCATCTGGATCATCGAAATCCTCATCTGGGTCCGCAGTCTCATTTGCATCTTCCTCCTCATCATCATCAACATCTTCCTCGTCGCCATCAAGAGAAAGCGGATAAATTTCGTCGTCTGCCGAATCCTCGAAATTCGCTATCATCGGCTTAACCGGTTGAGTTTTCTTCGCTACCATTGAATTGAGTATGCGTGGAGCTGGTCTATCTGATGCAGTATTTGAATGCGCTTTATTGCGTAGACCGGAAGTATTCGCTGACGAAGTTCTTTTAAGTAATGTATGATTGAGAATTTTCTGCGTTGGTTTTTTTGTTGTGGTCAACGGACTTTTCGAACGATTGGGATCGCTGGTTTTTTCGGCAAGCAAACCTTTACGACGTCCAGGACCAAGTTTATATTCATTTACTTTAACTGGTTCCGGAGCCTCATGCTCTGGATTTACACCTTCTTCAGGTTTTTGTGGTTTACCCGCCTTTGATATTAGCACATCACCTTTTTTGTTAATTATGTCATTGATGTTGACAATGGTAAAAGTTGGCATAGTTTCGAAATCATCAGTATTGGAAGGTGGTGCATCCGTCAGTTTTTTTTCACCACTTTCTTCAGTTTTCTCCTCCTTAGGGGATTTTGTAATTTTTGGAGGAGCGGGCGAAGCACTGCGACGCTTTTCCACTGCCATTATTCTTGCATTTTGTGTCTTGTTAGTGGATGTTATTAAAGTACGTGTTGTTGATGGTGTTGACGTAGTACTATTATTGATATTACGCATATTTTGTAGATATTTACTTTGTTGCAATTTAATTGGTACATTATCACCATCAATAAGTGTACGTTTTTCTATAATTGTTGAATTGCGTTTGACTTGTTCATTTTCCAATGCATCACTTTTCATTTTCACAATTTTGTTGCCATTGAGTGTTTGATTGCCCTTCCTTACTATCATACTGAGGTCATTGGAACTGGGAGTTTTACTCTCTCGAACCATCAACGATTTTGTTAACAATACACGCTTTCGAGCAATACCAGCAGATTCATTATCATTATCACTGCTACTACCTGCAGTCGCAGATTCATTGTGCTTACGCTTAATCCCAATCGAAGTTTCAATTGACTTATTTAAACTTGCTGCATATGTCTTTCGTAATAATTGAAGTTGTGATGAATGTGATTTAAATACAGATGCAGGCGTAGGCCGAGGAGTTGCAGGAGTACTTGTAGGGGTTGGTGGTATATTTTTTCGAGGCCGCCCCCGCTTTTTTACAGGTGTTTCGACAACTTTAGGTTCGTCTGAGAAATCGGAATCACTTTCTTTTTCTATTTCTTTGTACAGCTTATCTACTTCCTCATCATCGAAATCGTTGGCACCCAATTCGTCGCTGGAATCTTTATTGAAAAAATCATCCGAACTACTTGTGGACTTTTTCCGTTGTTTCTCTGGAACAATTGTTGGCCTTTTTACTGATGTTCCTGCAAGCGCTGACACATTTCTGATGATCTTTGGTGTAACCATATCCTCACTTGCATATTTCGGATTTGGTTTTATTGCTCTCCTTGAACGGCCCGCTGCTATTGTAGGTGGAGGAAGTTCGGGAACAACGGGTTTTGGTGTTGTGGTCTTATGACCTTTCAAAGGAGTTTTAAATTTGTCTTTCATTTCTTTGGCTTTGCCTAAATTGTGTGTTAAACTTGGAGTAGAAACACTTGGTGAATTTGATGTGGATTTTTCTTCTGCAATAGGTCGCTTCTTAAGTGGTCCCTTGAATTTTTTTTCGTCAGAGTGTTGTTGAGCGTTTCCACGAGGGATCACACCACTACTTCTAGTTATTTTTAATGGAGGTGATGAAACTTTTTCCAACCGAACGACACAAGAACGCGTTTTCTTCGCCTCTACGACGTGAGCTTTTTTATCAACGCGCATCCTTATTTCACATGTAGTTTTCTGATGATCAAACAATGGAATATATTTTGATTGATTAACAAATTATTACTTTTCTATGAATGAAATAGATGTGCTACTATATGTCTACTGCTTATTTAAAAAAACATACAAAAATAAGTTATTTTTAACATAGTCTGTGCAATTCATCCCCTAATGATAGGGCGATAGGGCCGTGTGGCAACTCTTTAAACCTTTCCCCCGATTGTCAAATATTGGCGCGAATCGCACAAAAACTAATATAAAGCTATACCCAATATATTTTTGGGAACTTAAATAAATTCTTTCCAAGTCTAATTTTGTTTTCGCTTTGAAATTCTTCTGGCCATCATTAAAATGTCACAGATTATATTTTGCAATTCGCCCTACTGTACTTCGTGGCGTGTTTGAAAGAACATCTAGGAGCACATCTCATCAAATATTTGCATTTATTACATGCTTACTTTTATTCTTAGCTGCCAATTGTCCAGATATATATATCAAATGCAAAAACACAATTATGGTAACTGTTCATTAATATAAAGCGAAGACCAAATTATTAATTACTGAGAACACAAAGTTCCAATAGGAGAAAATGTAGACTATTACTGCACACTCTAAATCAACGAACACGATACGCTACCGCGTCCAAGTGGTAGCGTAAGTTTCTGCGATTTTTCACTTAACTATATATCTCATTAATTCGCAGTTTATTTTTACAGAAACGTAAGTGCACGTCTCCAAATATTAAATATTTCTTCTTAAATTGGTAATATTAGTTAACCAACAACGCTATATGACATTTCGATGTAAAGAAACGCAGTCACAACGATATTTTCACAACACTAATTTCACTTTACGAACTTGGCGTGCGTGAAAGGGACATAACGAGATAACATTGAACTGTAAAAATGGCGCCTTTTTGACATTTACTTGCCCGCGTTACGTAAGAGCAAAAGAGATCAACTGTTTTCGCTGAATAATAGTTGGAGAGTTGCATTTGTAGAAAATGGCGGCCATCTAATTTTAACGATGCAAATTTTAAGCTGATATTATGGGTGGTATATTGTTTAATAGAATGGGCAATACTAATTCTAAATGAATCCAGCAGCCTTTTGATAAACAGAATCATGACGAAATCGTACATACGAGCGTACTAAGCCCATTGTAAATCCAATTGATTTATTGTAATAGAATTTGGAGACTACGTATGTCAACTCAAAGGATAGGATGAAAACTCTACACTGTCATAATTGACAACACAAAAAGAGGGATAGAAAAACAATTTACTGAATTTTGGCGTATCATTCTATAAAGTTATCATTCTCACATTCGAAAGAAAGCTTAAAAAATGGCAAATTTGAGTGGAATTGAGACTTTGTATAAAGAGTTAAAAACCGAATGGTCAAAAAAGCCTCAAAATCTAAAGAAATGTGGACAATTATTGGATGTTTTAAAGGTATTTTATATCTCTTATAACCTCACAATGCCTGTTACATTTTGCATATTCACCTACTTTGTTTTTATGGATAATATAAGGTCGAGCTAACCAAATTAGCTTTCCTGCCCACTGGCGATATGAAAACAAGTAAAAATGAAATGGTCTTAGCTCGTGATGTTCTCGAAATTGCCGTGGAATACAGCGTCGCTAATAAGGACATACCGGCATACGAAAGATATATGTCCCAGCTAAAATGCTATTATTATGATTACAAGTACGTATTATTCATTAGTACTTAAGGCTTTATTAAAGAAATGCTAATATACTGTACATTTTTAGGCAAAAGATTGGAGAGTCCGAAAATATGTACAAATTATTGGGAATAAATCTGCTTTATTTGCTGTCTGTAAATCGAGTTTCCGAATTCCACACAGAATTGGAGCTGTTATCGGCCGACACTATCCAAAATAACAAATATATTCGTCCCATATTGGCATTGGAGCAGTACATAATGGAAGGACGTTATAATAAAATTTTCCAAGCAAAGGTAGTCAACCATAATAATAAATACTTATTGATGTTAATGTAACTCGTAACGTTCTAAATGCAAAATTTCACTGTTTGTAGAGTTCAGCACCTTCGGAAATATATAACCACTTCATGGATATTCTACTAAACACCGTACGTGATGAAATCGGGGCTTGTATAGAAAAATCGTATGAAAAGATATCTGCTAAAGAAGCAGCGAAACGCTTGAATCTCAATTCTCTTGAGGAGGTCAAAACTTTTGGCCAAAAACGGAATTGGAATTTAGGGCCTGATGGAATTTACAATTTTGTGGAAAAAACTGCCAAGCCCAAAGAAGTATTACCATCAGTTGAGTTGGCAGAACAAGCAATTTTTTATGCTCGCGAATTAGAAATGATTGTTTAATTGTAATTAATATTAAAATAGTTTGTACTAATCTGGGAAATAAATATAATAACTTGCTATAATTGTCGTATTATTTATTTTGATAATTAATATTAGTTATATTTCTCACATTGTTCTATTCATACATATTTATTTTGCTGATTACTTTCGATGTGCGGAAGGTTGTGGTAGGCGATATTTGGCTATTTCCACCTCTGCTTCGGCGTAACTGAAGCGGTTGAAGGAATAGTATTCCGGGACTTTATATTCACCAGTCGGAGAAGCACCGGGACCTAGTGGACCGGAAGCTGGTTTGACGATGTTGCTGCTTAGTCCTGGCACATTGGTATTAACACCATCACTACCACCTGGTCCCTTTGGAGGTTTTATTCCAGCCATATCCTGTGCTGCCTGGTTATAGCCTCGACGTACAATAGTACTCAATGAACGTGTTCGACGGAACATATTTAATATTTACTATTAATTTTTGCGAATTAGAAAACAATCTCAATATGCCCCTGCGAATCACGTAATCACAGCTGATAAATGACAGATGTACACAGTGATGCAAACAATATTCGATTTTTTATCGGATATTTTAAATCGATGAATGAATATAAATATTATTTGATTTTATTAGGATGTATTTATGTATTATCTTAGATAAAATTGTAAATATATACATTAATGTAGTAAATTTATTTTCTTTTCTTCAGTTTTGGTTTCACAACTCCATAATTTTGGTCTATTGCTGTCACAGGTGCACGTTTCTTTTGTTGTTTCTCTAACTTGGTTTTACTTCGACACTTAACAGACGCCGCGCCGGTCTGATTTTTGCCTAACTGGTGGAATTTCTTTCTTTGCTCACGTATATCCTTCAAACGTTTGCGCTCATCCAATAAGTCCTTGTAATTTTTGTATGGTTTCTTGGGTGCCTTGCCTCCCATCTTCATGAGCTGGAACATTTCCATTTTCTTTTTGTTTTTGGGAATGCGTTGATTATTCATGGCAAAACGAAGAACTTCATTGCGTGCTTTTTTAATATCGAATTCTTCAGTTTCATCTTTAGAGATATTTCTTTCGGAGTCACCTTTCTCCAACTTTCTGTTGTGTTCCTTTACATCGTCGCTTGATTTATCAGGATCTTCAAACACCACAGCCTGAAAATCATTGGGCTGTTTTTTTCGTTGTAGCGCTAAAGCGGCTCGCGTTGGAACTGGCTTGAAATCCGCAACTATGTCCATTTTTCTTCCAGATGTACTCCTTGTTTGTTTACCTTTGTATTGTGATTGTTGTTTTCTTCACTCAGTACACGGTAAAACGTGTTGATCACATTTTGTAGTTGCCAGTTAATAAAAGACACATTAAAACTGAAGTATAATTTAAAATCTGTAAATAGATCAAGATAAATAATAAAAAAAGGGACCTTTAACTTAAATATTCATAATTAAGTGTTAAAAAAAAGTGTAAACTTAAAGAAGGCGTCGTATTTTTAAGAAGTAGAACCCAAAACTAAAAACATTGGCATCACATTTTTATGAAATTGTTGTTCCACTACACATTGTTCATGATTATTACTTTATCTGTGATCATTACTTTTTTTCTCACTTTGACTAATCAAACACGATATTGTTGTACAGATTTATTACATTAAAGTTACTTTTTAATTAAGTTCGCAAACTGAGAAAAGTTTTATTAAACAAATATAAAACAACTTTATTTGCTAACACTTACTTGCGTAAAATGGCCACGGCTGTAGGTTCAGCCGCAACACTTGCTAATCCCGGAGCTATACGTAGCCAAATATCCAAGGAGTTGCGTACAAAGGCTAACGATTTCCTTAATTCACGACGAAATGCTAACAATCTTTTGGATATTATTGCACATTTTCAGGTATATACATATATTTTCATGTACTCCTCTCCATAGTTAAATAAATTTGGGAATTTTTTGTATTAATTAAAATGCATTATTGTCCAGCATTGCGTAAAAGAAAAGCAATCTATTACTGCTGCTGTGTTAACCTTGGAAGTTGTGTTCGTAGAAGTTTTAAAGCGCCGAGAAATGTGTATAGCGGGTGTGCCTCTGAAACCGAAAGGTAATTACATACTCGTATATACACTAATCACATACATACATGTGTATGTATAAATTTTACAAAGATATTTAATTCTAATTTTGTGCCTACAGACGAAAGTGCAGAGACCAAATACCGCGAATGGCTGCGACAACGTTACGAGGAAGCAATGAGTTTAATACTTAGCTCCTTTGAAAGTGAAAAACCCGCAGAAGCGGCACAAGCCTTGGTATCAAGCATGAAGTTATTGGCTGCAGAAGGCAAACATCCCTTAGATAAATGCGATGAACCTTGTAAATTTCCTAAGCAACGTCTACGAAGTATTTTACAGAAGTTAGTATCAGCAACGAAATCACAAAGCACTCTACTTCAGCGTTTCAAAGAGTATTCCGAATATTTGGATGTGGTGTTCTACAGTTGGAAATTGATGCAGCAACTAGCTACACGAGCTGCCTTTGCTAATGACGTTTTTGCATGTAATTATTTGGAACTTATAAATGTTTTGCCTGTGACCAAAGACCTACATGACCAACAAAAACTGTTGTGCATAACGCAATCCAGCGGAGAATCTTCACAACCGGAATGTTTTGACTACGCGCCAGTGAAAAAATGTATTAACAAAGTATGGATGTGCCTAATGCAATGGACCGACGATATACAGGAGCCTGTGCATAGACAAATGCTTATAATATTGTTGGAGCGAATTTTGCCACACTTGGAAAAACCTATATTGTTAACAGATTTTCTAATGGACTCACTTGATTGCGGTAAAAATATTTTGTTTTCTGATAGTTACAAATATCATCACCTTTATATTTTAGGCGGTCCCGTTAGCTTACTCGCACTGCAAGGCATTTTCACTCTGATACAGAAGCATAATATTACGTATCCAAATATTTATGAAAAGCTGTATTCTATGTTTGAACCAGAAATTTTCCATACCAAATTTAAGGCACGTCTGTTTTATCTGGCGGACATTTTCTTAAGCTCAACACATTTGCCTGAAAATTTAGTAGCCGCATTTGTTAAACGTCTGGCGCGATTAAGTTTAATCGCACCGCCACAAGATTCGATAATTATTTTACATTTTATTGGCAATTTGATATTACGTCATGCCGGCTTAAAACGGCTTATTTGCGCTCAGGCAGCAATTGAAGGTATGCCAAATTTGTTAAAAAATTTTTACTGTGTTTATATTTCATTTAAACTCCTAGTTTCGCGCGACCCCTTCATCATGGAGGAACGCGATCCAACAAAGTCAAATGCGTTAGATAGTTCATTATGGGAAGTGGTATCCTTGCAGAGGCATGCTATCCCAGCAGTGGCGAATGCGGCACGTTTTATATCCCAACCTTTACCAACTACCGAATGGGATTTGTCTTCTGTATTAGAATTGAAAGAAGACGACGTAAGTAAATTTTCGATGAATTTGCATATCATAATGATAACCCTTTTAATTGCTTTATGTTTTTAGATTTTTGATCAGGAGATTGCTAAAAAGAGCAAACAGTATGCTTTAGCTTTTGAACGACCACAGTCTTTATATTTACCACATGATGATAAAGTGAAACAATACTGGAAACTATTCTAAATATTACATAATTGAGTATATGTACATATATATCTAGATGTGCTGCACTTTAAACTGCGGTTGTGGTAGCCTGTCGCGGAGCTGCCTTTGATGAGGAGATAATTTTCTTTACATTGTGAACTTGTTTTAGGATTTGACTTTAAATACACTAGAATTCGTCGGTATATTTAAATCAGTTTAGTTGTGTTTATACATAATAATAAGTGTAATAAAAAGGCTATATATTGTTCAAAACATAACTTGTTCGTATAAGGTTCAGCGTTGAAACTACAGTTGAACTTTCATAACTCGAACTTCTATAACTCGAAATTCCCCATAACTCGAATTCTTGAGTTGGCAATAGAAATCAAATTTCATACATATTTTCCTCTAGAATTCGAATTTTTTGTAAATTATGGTAATTCGAATTAGAGAAGTTCAGCTGTACAATTGCCACCACGGGTTCATAAAAGGATCGAAAGCTTACCAAGCTCCAATTTTATCGAAGATTTTTTTTTACATATCAGTAATAGATTTTTTATGTTTTCGCCCATAAATTACAATTCGATAACAATACATTAGATGTTTGCAACATATATAAATATCGATAATATCTTCCTCTTTACCATCTTTAGGTGAATCTCGGTATTTGCAAAATGTCAAAACAGTAAGTGGGAGACAAATCAAATATTATTATTGTGCATTTAATTGTTTTGAATATTTCTAGATATGGTCTCATCATTCCTGGACAACAAAAGAAACAAGATGAGTCGACCACAGCTGCTCGGCCAATATCTAAGCCATCTATATTTGATGAAAGCTCCTCGGACGACGATAGCAGACCACAATTTAAACCGCGCACAGGTATAGTACAAGGACCTAGTTTGATGGAGCGACGAATTGCACGCACAATGCAAGAGAAGGCATTGAAGGAAGATCCCACGGTTTTCCAGTATGATGAACTTTATGACGAAATGGAAAATAAGCGAGAACAGGAACAAGAAGTTAAAAGTAAAGAACCCAAGAAGCCCAAATATATTGGTCGCTTAATGGAGTTTGCTGAACGTCGTAAGTTGGAAAACGAACTTAGGATGGAGAGGCAAGTCCAAAAAGAACGTGAACAGGAGGGTGAGGAATTCAAAGACAAAGAAAGTTTTGTAACCTCTACTTATCGAAAGAAGTTGGAAGAGATGAGAAAACTGGAGGAGCAAGAAAAACGCGATGAGTATCTAGAAGCAATCGGCGATGTGACAAAGCAGAAAGATTTAGATGGATTTTATAGACATCTATTTGAACAGAAAACAGGTTCAGCAAAAGAAGTCAAGAAACCGGATCTACCCGTCGTTACATCTGCAGGTGATGAAGATGATATAGCATATAAACCAATAAAGTCCGGCAAAGTACCCCAACAACGAACCTACCGTAAGCGCCGTGCTTCCGATGAGATGGAAGATGATGACAGAGAAAATGCAGAAAATGAGGGTAAAAAGGTGCATTTATCAAATAATATAGATGCAGATTCGGACTTTAGTATTGATTCATCATCTGATGATGAAGAGACATCTAAAGAAGCAGTGGGAGATAAAATGGTTGAAAAGACCAAAGGATTAGCGGCGAACAATAGTGCAACCACAACTGCTATAAATTTGGATGCAATAAAGAAAGAAAAACCTGACGAAAAGATCGAAGATAACGATTCAAAAACTGAGAAACTTGCCCCAATAGTATCAAGCGAAAGTGATTTGGTCGATGTAAAACCCAAGGTTAAAATAGATAAGAGTGCGATATGGAAGAAACGTACTGTTGGCGAAGTTTATGAGGCGGCCGTGCAACGTTATTACGAACGACGAGCAGCAAGGAGGGCATAAGCCGATTATGTAGAAAAAATAATAGTTAAGATTTAATCAATTATTAAAGATTTATAAGTTAACTACAATAAATAGATTAAACTCTGAATGCATTAAAAGAAGAATGTATATTTACATAAACGCACATACACCTTGCTTCATTGCTATAAAGACATTATATTTCTGTGAAATACTGAAAAAAATGAGTTCCCATTCCAAAAACGTTTGATGTTATTTTAAAGCTCCATGGTAACTCCAAAAACTAAAAAAAAAATTTTTTTCTAACGTTACTTTTTGTACTATTATAGGTAGCAGAATACTCTGAAAACGGTGTTTCATTGCTATAAAGACAGCCCTTCCACTACGAAAAACGGAGAGAAACATTTTTTATTAACAACTGTGAATATTCGCATTGGCATTGAGTTGGTGTAATGAGAACTCATTTCTGGGGTTAATAAAGCCCATGTATCAAAAATTGCTGTTTCCAGCTCAGAAATTGTATTAAATTGACGATAATCCTCGTAATCTTTTCTTATCAGCCATCCCCAGATGTTCTCAATGGTCATTCCAAAAGATCGATATTTAGGTTACGTTTTCGTTGACCTGATCGTATGGATTGTTGCGTTGAAAGAGAAAGATTCTCGCGAATAACTGTGTATATGGGGTAGCAGCTTTGCTTTGTAGAGTTTGATCTATGCTCCTCGAGAGAGGGCTTTACTTTTCAATTGCTTACTCAGCTCGAAATGGCACCTGTTGGCAAAAGTGATTCTGCGTTGTATTTCACGCTGGTTCCAAAATAGACGAAATTATCTACGACTACAAAGTTATGACTGTCAGAAAGCCGTAAACCAAATCACTGATCACTGGAGATATTTCGTCTTTCTCTCGTTCACTACCAGACCCATTTGCTTTGTTCCTTTTCCAGTCTAGAGAAACCAAAGCTAACGGCACGCCAGCAGCTGTACACTCTTATAGAATCTGGTCTCTATTTAGCTCTGCAGCCCGTATTATTTTCTCCAGCAATAGATTGAAAAAGTCGTACCATAGGGAGTATCCTTTTCTGAAATCTCGCTTGGTATCGAACGGCTCGTAGCGGTCCTTCCCGATCCTGACGGAGCTTTTATTGCTGTTCAACGTCAGCTTACGCAGCCGTATTAGCTTTGCGCGGATACCAAGTCCAGAGATAGCTGCATAACGGCAGCTCCTTTTCGTGCTGTAAAAAGCGGCTTTAAAACCGACGACATTGACATACTTGTAGTTCTGCGAGATAAGAGACAGCGACTAGGTCATGTCGTCCGAATGGATGATGACGCTCCAGCTCTGAAAATATTCGACGCAGTACCCGTTAGGAGAAGCAGAGGACGAGGCAGACCTCCACTCCGTTGTAAAGACCAGGTGGAGAAGGATTTATGAATCTCGAATTGGCGTCAAATAGCGGAAAGGAAGAACGATTGAAAAGTGGGTATGATCAGGTGGATTCGTATTAAATGTACTTGAATCGGGATATCGATTTGTATTTTAATTTTATTATCAAAGCAGTGTCTTAAAACTATTTCTCAGATGGTTATATTCCACACGCCAACAGCGTGACGGTTTAGTTGATAAGTCAAATTTGGGTTCCTTACGAATGGACGATTAACGGTACCGAAGTTATCCGGCCAAATTGTGTAATTTCGGCGACCGAATCCAGTGTATGGCAGAACTAAACTCCGAAGGTTGACCAACACTATTTAAAACAAGTTCTTATAATCTGAACCGGATATATTAAGTTTGCCATGTTTGGAACAATCAGAATGAAATGTCGGGAGTATATTTGTTATATATATTTTTTATTTACGCTGGCTACTAAGGTCTTCGGCTCTTATATTACAATACTAGCTGACCCCGCAGCCGTTGTTCTGCGTAAAATTATATAGTTTGAAATGAAAAGAAAGTTAAATTTATCATTTCATTATTTTTTTCAATGTAACGCAGCTTTATAAACAACATTTTTCGGTTTCTGTTCCGGTGTACAGAAAAGATGGTTTTCCAACTCGTGAGCACGCTACGGCCGTGTGAAAAACATAGCATTTCCAAATTTATGCCTCACACTATGCGACTATCTTTAGGTCCTGTTGACTGTCATCTCAAATTCAATTTTCACTGGAAACGGAATACGTTTGAATTGAAATGGCAAATCGTTAGAACTTAAAGGAATTCGTAGGATCAAGCATTCTGTCCCCTTGTATTCGATAGGTGCGTCACAATCAGTCAGGTTCCATTACAAAGTTTCGGCGCATGATGATTGGGAAACATAATAACGACGGATCCTACTTTGAGACGCAAATGATGCGGCGGCATACCAAGCCTGTCCAAAGAATTTAGGAATACCACTGGATAATTTACGGCGTCGTCTTCATAATCAAGACGATCGATCGATTTGTATTAGCGCAAGTCTCCCGGAATTTGACTTTGAATCTTCCAGTTGAAGTCAACAACATCGGTATTTTTGGCAGCTAACATTGCGCGTGCACTTAAGGAATCGTAGTTACGATAATTTGGCCAATGTCCGAACATTTGTGATGAGTTCATCTTTCGTGAATTGACAAAGGGAAGATGGCATTAATATCGAACCACCGGAAGTATCAACCGAAATTGTAGCATTTCCAATTTTTAGGGAAGACGATGTAAAATGTCTTTGACAATGTCGATGTTTATATCGAAAAGCAGCGAACTTCATTTTCATTCCAGAGATTAAAGTGTTCCAGCATTTGTAATTGCTGACTTACTTCTCCAAAACTTGCACATATTCCCATTCACAGTAAGCAATGATTCAAATAAAGTTGAACCGCGTACATTAATTAATAACAACCGAAGGTAGAAACAATCGTCGTTTTTCGGGTGGATTGTGTAAATTCGTCCTAATGCATTATTTGATAAGACACCTGGATGCCAATCTACTGGTTGGCCTTGCGTTTTGCGTAACTATTCGACGATGCATTCCATGTATAATATCAAGGTATTTTCGAATAGAGCAGTGTTCTCACAAACGCATCACTGACGAAAGTTGAGAAAAAACTTGTCAATGTTAATTTTGTTGCTGGCGATGTTTCCACTGACTATATTGTATTCTCTGGGATGAAATACACTCTTTGGCCATTCTCCTAATCAAATGCGAGACGCACAACAGTCGCAAAACGTTCATGAATTGCAAAAGTAAATATCCTGCAAAGAGCTTTATTGCAGTTCACGTATCGACCGTATCGTTCAAGACCAATAATCGCCATGTTGCTTCCTTTGGTGACGTACTTACAAACGTATTTTATCGATTACACCAAACTGCAATACTCAACATTGACATGACTTTTGAATGTGAATTCGACAACAGTGGCGAATATGGTACGATCCATGTGTTGTCAACTTCGATACTCACGCCTCTAAATTGAATGCTAACTGTTCTGCCATTGTCGTCTGGTGAGCGACGCCGATAGAGTGGATATCCATCATTTCTAGTGGATACTGTTTTGTGCATTTATTGACAGACATTAAAACCGAAGTGGGGTTGTGGTGTCCGCAAGGTTAATGAACCTTATTGGTTTTCATCACTTCGTAAAATACTGGATCTTTCTTTGCATCAGGAATTTCCGCATTATTGAATGATTTCATCAATATGATCTGGTGTAACCACTATCCACCATCCAAAGAAGAATGTGTGCGTGCGGCAAACCTCTCTTTTGCCACTCCACAGAGTAAATCTGGCATCTAACAGCACCATATATGCGTTGCTTCAAGATAATGTCATCATTTTGGCGATTCATTTTTATTTATATGCATACATACATACATACATACATATGTAGATTATATGTGGCTATTAGTAGCTAACACTAATTTAGTTACAATTAAATTAAGTTTGATATCTTACATAATTTTAGAAAATAGTTGATTGTCCTGATGTTGTCAGTATTAGGTGTCTTTAAGATATTGGATGGTTTCGTTTTACCAAAAGTAGTGTGGCCTGTCCTCAGGCGCACAAACGTTTTTATATCTTCGCAAGAGAATTCAGTTGGGCAGTTTGGCTTGGCACCAGAGGGATTATGCTCCTTGTAATGGTGTTGAAAATTTGACCAACCTCTCGATACTCGTGAAGTTCTTTTTTCACCATATTGCGAATGTCTTTCAACGTACAGTGATCGAATGAATGTAGTGGTTCTTTTCCAGTTTTTTTTGTGCGGTGCGAGTTGGTTCCCTTCAATACCAGCATGCCCAGGGATCCACATGATCTTAATTCTGTTTTTGTGTTGATATAAAATTTATTTTATATTATTGATCAATACTGAGTTATTTGTGCCATTCAAAATAGCGTTCGGAAGCTGATGGCTTAACCGTAATTGTATTCAATTAATAATAATAATAATAATAATAACAAAATAGCGTTAATTGACGATTTGCTATCGGTACATATGATATATTTATTCCCGGTTTGTGCAACAAATATAACCGCTTCTTATACTCGTATCGCAGCCGCTTCAGCTGTGAATATAGTACAGTACGTTGGTAAGACTCCGACAGTTATGGGGACACCTTGGTCGTTTGTTATCGCAAACGAATGCGAATGTGGGTGTGTGATTTGGAGTCATCGGTGTATATTAATTTCCACTCCGGTTTGTACTTTTCTACTGCGCCATCGACTAGGTGGATATACAGGGTTTGTCCAGAAAGTAAAGGAAACATTTTCTTCCTCCACGACTGTACTTCGTAGCGTGCACGCACCGACTGGATTCGGTAGAGGCTGTTCCTAGCTAACGTACGAGGGTCAGTTGTACCCGAGCACCTGGAGAGTCAGAACAAAAGTTTTCGCGTGACGCGTTTCTGTGAGTGGTCAAATCCGAAAATTCAGCGTTCGTTCGAGCAGAGTTACACCATTAAATTCTGTGTGAAACTCGTTAAATTTGCGACAGAGGCGTTTAATATAGCCAAACAGGCTTACCCAGATGTTCCTTTAGCAAGTAATTGTGTGTTTTGGTGACACCAGGCCGGTTTGGAGGGCCGGGAAGAGGTCGCTGATGAATGAGCAAATCCAAAGTGAAAGCAATGCTCATTGTCTTTTTCGACATCGAAAGCATCGTCCACCATGAATTTGCTCCTCCTGAACAAACGGTCAATGCCAAGCTTTACGTGGAAGTCCTCAAGAGACTCAAACCAAGGGTCAATCGAGGTCCGACAATACATCGCAGCCGATTGGAAGTTGCACCACGACAACGCCCCGGCTCACACCGCCTTTCAGCCCAGTTGGGACCCCCCGGATTTTTTTTTGTTTTTTTGCCTGAAAAGGTCGATGAAAGGCTCGGCTCTCAAGGCTATTCCGGATAATGCCTTCAGTAACGCCTTCAATGCCTGGAAATCTTGCTGACAGCGCTGAATCGACCCAGAAGGTCTATTTTGAAAGTTTTTAAAGAATTGTTACGATTGGTTCAATAAATCTCTGTAAATCGACTCGGTCCTATTACTTTCAGTGTCCATACATTGCGAGTCCAAAAACTATTTTTGACAACATCAGTGCTTTTACAATATTCACATGTGTTGAAATGTGTATGCGATAGTGTTGTGATGAAAGAAACTCAAAAATGTTTAATCTATTTAGTAAGCTTTATCAAAAATTAGATCAACTATGTATTCTTTAAGTGTTGTATGGGGGATTTGGGTGTTTTCAAGGGAAAGGTAGGGGAAGGTGTATTTTCTTTTCCTGCTGATATAAAATGTTGAACTTTTGCTCGGTTCCTGTCGCTTTAGACCATTCCATTATGTCGGTCAGAATATTAGTAACAGTGGTTTTGACTTCATTCAAATTCTTAAAAGCCGATAATATTAAGACAGCGCCAGCGTAGATAAGATGGTCTATGATGCGGTTTGAGGGTAATAAGTTGCTGAGTTGGTTAAAGGCTACAATAAATACCGTTGTGGAGAGAAGAGATCCTTGAGGTATGCCATTATGTAGGGGGGAAATATTGGAGTTGTTAGCAACTGTGAACGACCAGTTTCGATTAAACTTAGTCTGTTTAATTCTTCTCATATTCCTATATTATAGTTCATACAATTGAAAATCAAAAAGAATCGTTTCCTGATATTAGTATCCGTGTGTTTCAAAAAGGGTTGATCGGGTCAATACTTCCCTGAGTCCCCATATACCTTTGTGGCCGAAATTTGACATATAAAAAAGATATAATATCTGGGTGACTTTACTCCATAGAATTGCCAAATATTGCCTATTGTTCCTTTTGCCAATATTTGATAACTCAAAAATGTCTCTTAATTTCTCTGTTAAACTAGAAAATAATTAAAATTTGAGTTAGAAACTACATATGTATGACAAAAATAACGGTACTTACTTGATAACTACATTTATAGTGTTAAACATCTGTTCAAGGTCAAAACATCTCTCTGCACAATTTTTTTTATTTTTTTGGTTCACTGTTTATTTATAAACCGGACACTTTTTGTGATAACCTCAAAATGTTTGGAACGAAACTGTCACTTTGTCACTCACTTGCTGAAATTGCATCATAAAACTGATAAGTCTGAAATAAATGCTATAACAGCAATTGGGTGACGGTCTCGTCATACACTTGGCCGCACACACCGCTAAGATGTTCCTTCACAGTTGCAGCAAGGAATGTCCAACCGTCAAGCGTTGTTGATCTTCGTGTGCGAATGGAGAGGATGGCTTCACGTACTGTATTGCATTGTGTCTATTTGTGTAAGTGTGTGTTTGTATTTCGGTTTTACAATGTTGTGCAACAGTTGCATTACACTCCATCGCTGCTGGCCTGCTGTCACTTTTGATGTGTTCATCACGACGCCGTTTGCCGGAAGGAAATCGCTTGAAATTAATTCCATTTTTTATTTTCATGTTCGCTGGAACATGAACACACGTATGCTCGTGTGTATGTATGTATGTTCATACAGCGAAACACTTAAGGCGCCGTGGTAATGCTACACGTCGCGGCTATGAAGTGTTAAATTGCGACAAATTGTTGTTAGTGTATTGTTGCGATGTAACCAAACTGTAAATGTCCGTAAATATACACACGTCATGTTCGTGCGAGTGCAAGCCAAGTCGTAGTTGGTGTAAAGCATTATGCTGTCACAGTGAATACATTGTGGTCCTACGGCAGAGGGGTATTACGTAACTTTGTCATAACGCCTCAAGCTCGTGGTAGCTGGAAACATTGCCTAATTACTGGTGGAAACTCAATTTTACTGTTATCGTTTTAATATGCTTCTTCATACTTAAATTCATTTAAGTTATTCTGGTAGTAATTATAAGACCTCGAATTCTCTCATCGTGGGCTTTTCAGAGTAGGTTCTATGTTACCGGAATGGACTTTAAATTTTATCCCACTAAGTACTGTCAACACCTCAACAATTTCAACTACAACAAGAACATCAATGTTTTCATCTAGACTATAGCTCGGCTGTAGAAGTGTTGGGATGCCGGCCTTGGTTAGGTAGCTGTTCACAAGAAAGGCGGTGTGAGTCGGGGCATTGTCGTGGTGCAGCTTCCAATCAGCTAGGATGTCTTGTCGGACCCGATTGACCCGTCGTTTGAGTCTTTTGAGGACTTCCACGTAAAACTTGGCGTTGACGGTTTGTCCAGGAGGAACAAATTCATGGTGGACGATGCTTTTGATGTCAAAAAAGACAATGAGCATCGTTTTCACTTTGGATTTGCTGCCAGCACGGTCTTCATCAGCGACCTTTTCTCGGTCCTCCAAAAACGCCTGGAGTCGCCGATACACACCACTTCTTGCTAAAGTAATATCTGGGTAAGCCTGCTTGATCATATCAAACGTCTCTGTCGCAGATTTAACGAGTTTCACACAGAATTTAATCGTGTACCTCCGCTCCAACGAACGCTGCATTTCCGGCTTGCACCACTCACAGATACACGTCGCCCGAAAATATTTGTCCTGACTCTCCAAGTGCTCGGAGGCAACGGACCAGCCGCTCGCTCGTTAGCTAGGAACGCCCTCTACCAAATCCAGTCGGTGCGCGCACGCTCCAAAGTAGAGTCGAAGAAAATCCCTCCTATTACTTTCCGGACAAACCCTGCTTATATGTTTATATTTATATATTAATAAATATCGGAAGGATCAGCTGAACCCATTTGAAAAATCATTTGGGCCTAAGAAAGGTTTTCACGATTGGTTCCAAAATCACTCAATTTTTTCGAAAAGCTGCGTCGCGTTAACGTCTGTGAAACAATGCTCTTCGACTAAAAGGATGCCATGAAACGTATTATTACTGGCCGTAAGTGCTGGATCTATGCTTATGACCCGGAAACAGACGATCAATCGTGGCAAAAGGTGAGCCGAAACCGAAAAAATCATGTCAAAACAGGTCGAAAGCCAGGGTTATGTTGAGAGTTTTCTTCAATTATCGAGGTATAGTGCAGTCTGAATTCCTTCTGATCGGCCAAACTGTTAACAAACAATAATACTTGAGTGTTATGTGTTGCTTGCGCGAAGCTTTTCGTAGAAAGCGCCCTGAATTATGGGCCGACAATACTGGATTTTTGCTTCACGATTGATTTTTCGTGAGTTTTGCACCTAATTTTCAACCAATATCATGCCCAACCACCGCCTTCTGCCTTTTCAGCAAACCCAAACAAACGCTTCGCGGAAACCGTTTTGAATCAATAGATGTCATTAAACGTGAATCTCTACGTGAATTGAAGACTATTCTAGAATTGAATTTAGAAACTGTTTCGAGATTTGGAAAAAATGTCGGCACAATTGTATTAAGGCCAAGGGGTATTACTTTGAGGGAGACAATGCTTAAGTCAAGAATTTTAAAATTATGAACAAAGTCTTACTATTTTTTGCTCTTAGTAGTATACATATGTACAAGTATAGTATTTAAATAATGAGATCTCTGCACTACCATGACAATAACGATACTCAACCAAAAATTCTCGGAGATGCTAATAATATATTGTTGCATAAATGGAAAAAACATCCTGTTAGCAAAAAATAATTTCAAATTAATAGATGTACATTTGTCTCTGTCCTGTGCTCACAATGCGAAAAATAATGCGATATAATTAAAAGAGCATTACAAAATAGCAGGCAACAAGGAAATCTGAACTCAAAAATGTGTTGTTGTTGCTGTTGTTGTACAAGCAATCAAGCATAAGGATGCTTTGTGCATTTCTAACAAATAATTCGAGCAATTATTTTCGTATTAAATTGGTTAAATTGGAAACCAGACCAAACAAAACGTCACAATCACTACACACACTTCCAAAGAAACATACATACATATGTCCATGTATGATAGTGTGCGCGTGTTTGGGTGTTGTGGGTGTCAGTAGAAGACCCCAAAAATGTTGTTTAACAAGTTATTAGTTTTCTATTGCGATGCTGGACAGAACTGTCTACGTACAATGTGTCATGACAATAAATATCTATGTACATTTGCATACATACATACATACATACATACATATGTATGTATATGCAAATATGCAGATTTGATTGAGTGCGGCAAATACAACAGCTAATTAAGTACAGTTAATAAACGGAGATGAGAAATGCAACACTTTGAAGTAGGGCAATATGAATTGTCATTGGCCACATGTGAGTATGTAACGGTTTATGTACAGTATGTGCTAGAAAGTGTTTTGTATCGCTATATATGGGTATGGTTATTACTATAATGACGTAAGTCAGATTTTACAATTTTTGCACCAGCAGCTAAACTGTCAATTTATTAATTAAAGCTTTATAGTAGCTTAAGAACTTCTTATGGGATTAGTTAAGAAAGGCCCAACTTTGCCAACTTATTCTGCGAGTGCGAAAAAAGTATCTGATTGCCCTCTTTCGTTTTTGGTACAAAATGGTGACTGTGGAGCCAATTCATAAACACTTTCTTTGAAAGGGGTTGAGAGTTATGCGAGGAATTCCTCTTATTGGAAAAAACAAGAAAAGACATTAACTTCGTTAGAACCGAAGCTATAAAACTCTTCACCGCTGCATTTCTTATTAGCAAAAATTCTTTATCTTACTTTTTATCGGTCAATATCGACGATTCCACCAAACAAGCTGCTGCTTGGGGAGAAAAGGAGTTGCGCAACATTTCAGGCTGATTTCTGAAAAACTGAGAGACTAGTTCCTTCATATACAGATGAAAGGACAGACAGACACGGCTAAATCGACTCAACGCGAGACGCTGATCATTTACCATATATACAATATAACGGGTGATTTTTTTGAGGTTAGGATTTTCATGCATTAGTATTTGACAGATCACGTGGGATTTCAGACATGGTGTCAAAGAGAAAGATGCTCAGTATGCTTTGACATTTCATCATGAATAGACTTACTAACGAGCAACGCTTGCAAATCATTGAATTTTATTACCAAAATCAGTGTTCGGTTCGAAATGTGTTTCGCGCGCGTGTTTTGTTCAGCGATGAGGCTCATTTCTGGTTGAATGGCTACGTAAATAAGCAAAATTGCCGCATTTGGGGTGAAGAGCAACCAGAAGCCGTTCAAGAACTGCCCATGCATCCCGAAAAATGCACTGTTTGGTGTGGTTTGTACGCTGGTGGAATCATTGGACCGTATTTTTTCAAAGATGCTGTTGGACGCAACGTTACGGTGAATGGCGATCGCTATCGTTCGATGCTAACAAACTTTTTGTTGCCAAAAATGGAAGAACTGAACTTGGTTGACATGTGGTTTCAACAAGATGGCGCTACATGCCACACAGCTCGCGATTCTATGGCCATTTTGAGGGAAAACTTCGGACAACAATTCATCTCAAGAAATGGACCCGTAAGTTGGCCACCAAGATCATGCGATTTAACGCCTTTAGACTATTTTTTGTGGGGCTACGTCAAGTCTAAAGTCTACAGAAATAAGCCAGCAACTATTCCAGCTTTGGAAGACAACATTTCCGAAGAAATTCGGGCTATTCCGGCCGAAATGCTCGAAAAAGTTGCCCAAAATTGGACTTTCCGAATGGACCACCTAAGACGCAGCCGCGGTCAACATTTAAATGAAATTATCTTCAAAAAGTAAATGTCATGAACCAATCTAACGTTTCAAATAAAGAACCGATGAGATTTTGCAAATTTTATGCGTTTTTTTTTTTAAAAAAGTTATCAAGCTCTTAAAAAATCACCCTATACTTTATAGAGCCACCGATGTTTCCTTCTGAGCGTTACAAACTTCATAAAACGAATGTTGTTTATTAGATAATCCCACTTTGTAGCTTCTTCAGCTCTACAACGGTGTTCAAAACGAAAAATTATAGAGTTTTCAGTGAACACAAATATCTTAACACAACTTAAGCTCTGTTTTAAACTATGTCAATATTCTCGAAATGCATACATATGCATAAATGAAACTAACTGACGGATATTGTTTCCGTTGAAGACCTGATAATTCATAAATTGCAATTTTGTTGTTTTGTAATTTATAGAATAGAAAATAATTACTTGGTGAGAAGTAAGGGAATTTGAGTAAGACTGTATTTTGTGAGTGTTTGTAGTTGTGCAAGTAGACTGCTGGCAAAGAAACTTTGATTTGAGTGCCCGCTGTTAATTGAAAGGGAATAAGTACAGAGTACGTCATCTCATATGTCAATATATTTGAAAAATCTTGAAGAAAGAAATATTCCGGAAATTGTTACATCATTTAGTGCCCATTTCAGTTTATTTACAATATTTTGAAAATAATATCAATAAATTAACATTTGCTGGAAGGTACATTCTAATTTCAAGATGAAGTTGCTACATACAGTTTACACGGATAGACGGACAGAAAGACAGTCACACGGATTTGAACTCGCCTCGTCATTCTGATAAACATAACTATTATACTCTGCAGCAACATGATGCAAGAGTATAAAAATATTGGATCAGATACTCGTTTTTAAAAAGTGGTATAAATTTCATTGAAATCTACTGAAGGGCTTTCGAGCTACAGTGGTTACTAAAATGTGATCAATTTCCACGTTCTTTACTTTTTTTAAGAAAAAAACACAGAAACTTCAAATTTGATGGGGAATAATTATTGTCATTCGAAAGAACGTTTTGTGGCATTGACGATAATCTCTTTAAAACGTTGGCCACGGCTACGTCTTTTTCGATGACTTGTTCGAAATTATTTGTTCAGCGAAATGTACTCTCAATAAATAAATTGATTGATGTGATGTGTGGAAAGTGGCGCTATCTTGTTGAAACCTAATGATTCCACCGGCCCGTTGTTTTTTTCAGTATGAAATTTGAGTCAGTCCGAGAGGCTATTAAAAAAGTACCTTTACTTGGAAAGTACTGTTACTTTAAAAAGCATAGTTTTAAGAAATATTTGAAATTTTACCGTGAAGAAAATTGGTAGCTTGTGCCCGAGAACCCTTTGCTAATTATGAAATAACTCGAAAAGTATTTTTATACTCTCGCAACAAAGTTGCTAAGGAGAGTATTATAGTTTTGTTCACATAACGGTTGTTTGTTAGTCTTAAAACTAAAAGAGTCAGATATAGGGTTATATATACCAAAGTGATCAGGGTGACGAGTAGAGTTGAAACCCGGATGTCTGTCTGTCCGTCCGTGCAAGCTGTAACTTGAGTAAAAATTGAGATATCATAATGAAACTTGGTACACGTGTTCCTTGCCTCCATAAGAAAGTTAAGTTCGAAGATGGGCAAAATCGGCCCACTGCCACGCCCACAAAATGGCGGAAATCGAAAACCTATAAAGTGTCATAACTCAGCCATAAATAAAGATATTAAAGTGAAATATGGCAAAAAGGATCACATTAGGGAGGGGCTTATTTGGACCTAATTTTTTTGGAAAAGTGGGCGTGGCCCCGCCCCTACTAAGTTTTTTGTACATATCTCGGAAACTTCTATAGCTATGTCAACCAAACTCTATAGAGTCGTTTCCATCAGGCATTTCCGTATACAGTTCAAAAAGGGAAGAAATCGGATAATAACTACGCCCACCTACCATACAAAGGTTATGTTGAAAATCACTAAAAGTGCGTTAACCGACTAAAAAAAATCGTCAGAAACACAAAATTTTACGGAAGAAATGCCAGAAGGAAGTTGCATCCAGATTTTTTTTAAAAATTGAAAATGGGCGTGGCGTCGCCCACTTATGGACCAAAAACCATATCTCAGGAACTACTCCACCGATTTCAATGAAATTCGGTATATAATATTTTCTTAACACCCTGATGACATGTACGAAATATGGGTGAAATTGGTTCACAACCACGCCTTCTTCCAATATAACGCTATTTTGAATTCCATCTGATGCCTTCTCTGTATAATATATACATTAGGAACCAATGATGATAGCGGAATAAAACTTTACACAAATACGGTATTTGAGCTGAGGTATCCCTTGTGGAAAAATTTATAACTTTTCAAGGTCCCTGATATCGAACACGAAGAACTCAGTGCCTAACCTAACCTAATTTTTCACCGAAAATATCGGTAAATCTCTCAGAATTTAATTCTAATTAATTTTACAGCAAAATAAAAAAATATGTAAATGACGGATAATGAAATCTCGATTATCACTTTATCATGCGAGAGTATAAAATGTTCGGTGATACCCGAACTTAGCCCTTCCTTACTTGTTCGTATTAACTTCAAAATTTGGAAGAGTATTTATGACATATTACACTTTAAGAAGTTCTAAAATAATTTTTTTGAAACTTCTGACTACCCCTAACCCCTTACTTCTTATGAAACTTACTATGAAAACATATTTTCAAAAATCGCTGACTTACCAAATAACAGTTATGTACACATTTTTCACAAATTTTCGTACTAAACACCGAATACTTCATAGCTATACATATGTACCATGACCATGACTACTTAAAAAATACACATCTTGAATTTCACATCGTGTCTTAGTCTTCTTGCTTCTGGCATAAAAAGAACATATGTATGTATATAAGGAGCGTGTGTGTGTGTGGAAACGACTGAAACAATAAACAACATGCAATATTTGTCAGCAAATCAAATTTTAATATGCACATGAATGCAGTGATGCAAATGTGTCATAGTCTCTATGTAAGTACATATGCCTGAGCATGTGTGCGTGCATGTGTGAAAAGGTATAGTATATTACTCTCCATGGCAAAATAAAATCGGAAATTGTGCACAACTGATTGTCGAATTCGAACGAAATTTAATACACAGTCTACAAACACACATTCACACATTTAAACACACATACTTATGTACATACATACATACAATTGTGTACTTTTGATCAATACAATCAGTGGCACTTCCAGCACACTCCTCACACACAGGCACGATTGCTTGTTGGTGTGTTCATTTGTTTTGTGTCTGTGTGCTCATTTCTTGATAAGAACCTTTCGATGGAAATCAACAGCATTTTTGCATACCCCAAAGGACACATTTACACATGAAAGGTAATACACATGGACATGTACTCATACATACACACATACATATATTTATGTGAAGAAACGAATTGTAACTACGTGCTGTACGACAAAACGCCAAATAATCAAGCAAATAGCTGGGAGCTGGGAGTTGGTGGTTGGCCAAGTGGCAGAGCAAAGTATGTGTAATGCACACATACAAACATATAAACATTCGTGCACAACTTTGTTTGTTTGCATTGAGATCTTTGCAAAAGCCGAGCAGTCCGATTTGGCATGGCCGCTTGATTTTGTGCGACAAACTGATCAAAGGATCTCCAATGCTGCTGCGTCTTCTTCTGCTACTTTTCACTCACTTCCAAAAAATGGCGAAAAATTTTGGCACTTCAAGTGCGTGAGTGTTTGAGTAGGTGTGTGTGGAACGTTTAATTTTATTTTCAATAAAGAAATAGAAATGGCAATGACGAAAGAAAATAACAATAACAACGACATTGGCGTTGGCAATGGTGGCGTCGTCGCCGTCGACAGGCGACGGTTGTAGCAGCAATCAAAGTGGCAGCGGCAAATTCCTAGCGATTGGTCGACCGTTAACGCGACAACACGAGACACGACAAACGTAACAAAAGCCAAACAAGCCAAAGTCAATCACAATAAATGTATAAATATGTAGTTACATACAGACGTGCGGGGACTCGCCCACTCACTAAAATACACATCATAGACGCGTACGTAAATACCCCTTTGCGACATTGCGTCGTGCTGGAGAGGGTTGGGTCGTCATTGAGGAGTTACCGCGGAATTACTCACATATCCACATATATGTATTTGTACATATTTATATACATACGTATAATCCTTATGTGGTGAAAAGCTGCAAATGTGTTTGCTGAAAGATTCTATTCTTGCACAAATGAGTTTACTTTGAATTATAATAAAGGCAGTATATAACGGTTTTTTGTAAGTACAATATATATGTAGTATATGAATGTATATGGGAGGATGGAGTCATGTGTAGAAGTTCACGCAAGTGAGGAAAGTTCTCTGATTGCCATTCACTTGGGAGTGGTCAGAAACGATTCTTTTACATATGACTCAAGCAGCTCACGACTTCCGATCTTTGACCAATTATCCTCTGGGTAGCCTAAGAACGACCGTTTGAAGGCGAGCTAAAGGGAGAAGGCGAAACATCCCCTGCATAGGATTGTGCGCTGGGTTTGGGACCCGCCACGTAAAAAAAAACACTCCAGTGAATAGTCATAACCAGCCTCGGATGAGAGACCCCCCTTTTGATGACGACCATGGCAAACGAAATAAGGACTACGAATTGAGGGCATGCACCTGGAATGTCCGGTCCCTTAACTGGGAAGGTGCCACTGCCAGCTGGTTGATGTCCTCGTGAAAACAAAGGCTGACATCACCGCCGTCCAAGAAATGCGATGGACGGGACAAGGACAGAGACGAGTAGGTCCTTGTGACATTTACTACAGTGGCCATATAAAGGAGCGCAGGTTTGGTGTGGGATTCGTGGTGGGAGAGAGACTCCGTCGCCGAGTACTATCATTCACTCCGGTGAATGAACGTCTAGCCACAATCCGCATCAAAGCGAGGTTCTTCAACATATCGCTGATTTGCGCCCACGCCCCGACGGAAGAGAAGGACGATGTGACCAAAGATGCCTTTTACTACAGTGGCCATATAAAAGAGCGCGAATTCGCTGAATGGCAGTGAAATCTTAACAACAAAAAATGATGAACCCAATTCCCCAATCGATGACGATGGAGCAGACGTTCCATTGCCCGATCATGAAGAAGTTCGAATGGCAATTGCCCGCCTGAAAAACAACAAAGCGGCAGGGGCCGATGGATTGCCGGCCGAGCTATTCAAACTCGGCGGCGAAGAACTGATAAGGAGCATGCATCAGCTTCTTATGCATCAGCTTCTTTGCAAAATATGGTCGGATGAAAGCATGCCAAACGATTGGAATGTAAGTGTGCTCTGCCCAATCCACAAAAAGGGAGACCCCACAATCTGCGCCAACTACCGTGGGATAAGCCTCCTCAACATCGCATATAAGGTTCTGTCGAGCGTATTGTGTGAGAGATTAAAGCCCACCGTCAACAAACTGATTGGACCTTATCAGTGTGGCTTCAGACCTGGTAAATCAACAACCGACCAGATATTCACCATGCGCCAAATCTTGGAAAAGTCCGGAGAAAGGAGAATCGACACACACCACCTATTCGTCGATTTCAAAGCTGTTTTCGGCAGTACGAAAAGGAGCTGCCTTTATGCCGCGATGTCTGAATTTGGTATCCCCGCAAAACTAATACGGCTGAACTCAACAGAGAAGGTACCATCTTCTATAAGAGTGTATAACTGCTGGCGTATGCCGATGATATTGATATCATCGGCCTCAACACCCGCGCCGTTAGTTCTGCTTTCTCCAGACTGGACAAGGAAGCAAAAGAAATGGGTCTGGCAGTGAACGAGGGCAAGACGAAATATCTCCTGTCATCAAACAAACAGTCGTCGCACTCGCGACTTGGCACTCACGTCACTGTTGACAGTCATAACTTTGAAGTTGTAGATAATTTCGTCTATCTTGGAACCAGCGTAAACACCACCAACAATGTCAGCCTAGAAATCCAACGCAGGATAACTCTTGCCAACAGGTGCTACTTCGGACTAAGTAGGCAATTGAGAAGCAAAGTCCTCTCTCGACGAACAAAAACCAAACTCTACAAGTCACTCATAATACCCGTCCCGCTATATGGTGCAGAGTCGACGTTGCGAGTTTTCGAGAGAAAAGTTCTGCGAAAGATTTATGGTCCTTTGCGCGTTGGCCACGGCGAATATCGCATTCGATGGAACGATGAGCTGTACGAGATATACGACGACATTGACATAGTTCAGCGAATTAAAAGACAGCGGCTACGCTGGCTAGGTCATGTTGTCCGGATGGACGAAAACACTCCAGCTCTGAAAGTATTCGACGCAGTACCCGCCGCGGGAATCAGAGGAAGAGGAAGACCTCCACTCCGTTGGAAGGATCAAGTGGAGAAGGACCTGGCCTCGCTTGGAATATCCAATTGGCGCCACGTAGCGAAAAGAAGAAACGACTGGCGCGCGGTTGTTAACTCGGCTATAATCGCATAAGCGGTGTCTACGCCAATTAAGAAGAAGAAGATATGAATATATGTATATAACATATTGTACAAAAGGTATGCGCCCATACACCAACTGATCAAATTTGACTCGGACATGTGCCTACAAACCGATTCGATAAATATTTCTTTCCTGGTTGTTTCAACTTTTTTCATATTTGTGTGAAGTCTGATCTCCATATGTAAATGAATGTGTGTTTGGCAGGAATCACAGCTACGGAATCTTTTAAAACTGTTGCAGAGGTGCTCTGTGTAGTTTACTTTATGACGAAAAAAGTATTTGATTGACAAAAAGGTTGTGAAGTCACCGAAAATTTGATTCTATTCTCTTCAGTCATAACATTAATAACATAGAAAAAGTTAAAAATTGGATATAGTCATATTGGCGTTAGAGAGATAGCAAAAGATCTCAATATCTCTTATGGATCGACTCAAATTAATGTTTTGAGTATGAAGTGTGTTAATGCTGAACTCGTGCAAAAAGACCTCTTTTCAATCATAGCGATAATTAAGATTAAGGGTTTACTTTGGTTTCCTCGAAAAAATTTTTTTTTTTTTCAAAAATATATTTTATTAAAAATTTTTATTTTGACGATTTTTGAAAGAAAAATAGTTTAAACTCGGCCATTGCGACGCCATTCCCGGCGACCCAGGAAAAAGATGCGCTCGCGGTGGCATGGTTACTCCTTACAGGATCATCTAAAGTGAAAAAAAACGTATTTAACTTAAAATTTGGACGAATGAAAAAAAAAACTGTAAATTTGATTTTTGGTAGACATGTTTACAAAAAAATTCAAACTTCGCGACATTTTTTTTGTCAAATAGTTGTAACCGAAAGAGAAATCCTTCATTCAAGTCTTTAAGAATTGTATCTCAAAGACCTGTGTAAAATTTCAGGAAGATCGGTTGAGTAGTTCTCAAGAAATCCTACCAAGCGACTTCAAAAACACAGTGTCGAGAAAAACGCGTTTAAAGACTGAATACATAGCCCAAGCCTCGAGGGCATAAGTTCTTAAGGCTGTATATTCGAAACTATGACTCGGATCAACTTGAAAATTTAAGACAATATTTCAGATGTGTTGTAAAATAAAAAAAAAAATCGTTTTGTTGAAACCCGTAAACTCGTGTAACCTCTTAAAATTTTCGTTTTTGTTAGACCAGGTCAAATATGAGCAGTTGATTTGTTACTATGGTACAGATGGAAGTATAGGGTGATTTTTTAAGAGCTTGATAACTTTTTAAAAAAAAAAAAACGATAAAATTTTCAAAAATCTCATCGGTTCTTTATTTAAAACGTTAGATTGGTTCATGACATTTACTTTTTGAAGATAATTTCATTTAAATGTTGACCGCGGCTGCGCCTTAGGTGGTCCATTCGGAAAGTCCAATTTTGGGCAACTTTTTCGAGCATTTCGGCCGGAATAGCCCGAATTTCTTCGGAAATGTTGTCTTCCAAAGCTGGAATAGTTGCTGGCTTATTTCTGTAGACTTTAGACTTGACGTAGCCCCACAAAAAATAGTCTAAAGGCGTTAAATCGCATGATCTTGGTGGCCAACTTACGGGTCCATTTCTTGAGATGAATTGTTGTCCGAAGTTTTCCCTCAAAATGGCCATAGAATCGCGAGCTGTGTGGCATGTAGCGCCATCTTGTTGAAACCACATGTCAACCAAGTTCAGTTCTTCCATTTTTGGCAACAAAAAGTTTGTTAGCATCGAACGATAGCGATCGCCATTCACCGTAACGTTGCGTCCAACAGCATCTTTGAAAAAATACGGTCCAATGATTCCACCAGCGTACAAACCACACCAAACAGTGCATTTTTCGGGATGCATGGGCAGTTCTTGAACGGCTTCTGGTTGCTCTTCACCCAAAATGCGGCAATTTTGCTTATTTACGTAGCCATTCAACCAGAAATGAGCCTCATCGCTGAACAAAATTTGTCGATAAACACATTTCGAACCGAACACTGATTTTGGTAATAAAATTCAATGATTTGCAAGCGTTGCTCGTTAGTAAGTCTATTCATGATGAAATGTCAAAGCATACTGAGCATCTTTCTCTTTGACACCATGTCTGAAATCCCACGTGATCTGTCAAATACTAATGCATGAAAATCCTAACCTCAAAAAAATCACCCGTTAGTTTGGAAAATTATAATTTTTGTGTGAAATATATTGTTCTACATTGTATCATTTTCATCTCTGGAAGTTCTTTTAAATGTTTTCATTTTTATTAATTTTCGTTTCTTTCTAAAAAATCCTCTTTCTGATTTTTCGTTGTTCGCAGTATTTCCTCATTTCAATATCGTCTTCAAAGAGCCCACAATAGCAGAAACAGCCCTTGTTCATATTGTACTCTGCTATCAAATCATTAAGTCAAAGTCAAAGCCTTTCTTCGTTTAGTCTCTCTTAAACAGAAAACGTTTTTCCCTTCCTCCTGAAGTCGTTTCATAAGCAGTCGTCATGCATCTACATCGTAAGTTAAGGTGAGCTAAAGAGAGATATATTTGTATAGTGTTAGTTTCTTTACCATGAGAGGAGCTTATTTTTCCAGGGTAGGACTTTCTGACAGTATTAAGTCCAGGGTTAAATATTTATTTGAGCAGATATATCGTCGTATCTTCGTTCACCATCAGATCCAATTTATCCTATTGAGAAAGTGGTACTACTTCAACCGATTGAAGTGGAGTAATTTAGTTCTTCTTCTTTTATAAACTTGAACATGGTATATTAAGTTTCTGTTTTCTTTATTATGTAAACTTAATTCGACTTGAAGGTTGTTTATATCAAACCACGAGGCTAGAAAGAACTAAAAATAATTTAACGTTGTTTCATGTTTTCACTACTTATTCCAGGCTTTTCCTGTATTTTGCAGAATTGCTTTTAAAGATAGATTGGCACACATTACATAAATATGTATGAATACCTGTCTTATCAAAGAATGCATACGGCATATACCAGACTTCTTCTGCGTAGGTTCAATGCAAAAATTCGCATTTATTTCATTCTATTCATTAACTTAAAGCAAAGTTGATTAATACGCCACAATTTGTTTTACAGCTGAGAAAATTTCAAGTCTCGACAGTGTCTGGACGGCATTCATTTCATTACTAGGCTTCTAAAGTGATTTATCAAAGATATTTTTAACTGAAATTGATATTTTTGACACACACAGACATATTCATATATTTATTTAGTTTGTCGGTTATGGCGGTTACAGCGAGTAAATGTTGTCTATGAAATAAAAATTACAAAAATTTTAAACCACACGATATTTGCCATAAAATAATCCGCAAAAGAAACCAGTTAATTGAATTGAATGACGACTTTTTTAGAAGAAAGTAGAACAGGTAAAGGGAGCAGAAAAGTTAGTCAAGTTTGTTATAATGTTAAAACATATTTAGTTTTTGAAGTAACATTAAAATACAGTTGTGGATTTCGGAAGAGGTAGTATCTTTACCTCTTAGATGATGGAGCCATGCGAAGCCATGAAGTTCACGCAAGTGAGGAAAGCCTCTTATTACCATTCACGTGGGAGTGGCCAGAAACGACTCTTTTACACATGGCTTCAGCAGCTCACGACTTCCAGTGCTAGACTAAGTATCCAAAAAACATCCGTTTGAAGGCGAGCTAAAAAGGTTAGGTGGGTTTGAAAATTTCAAAAATTCGTTTTTTTTTGTTCATCTTATTCAATTCTACAATACCATTAGAATATTGTTCCACTTTTTTTGAAGTTGAACCGAGTAATAGTTTCGGAGATACAGCATTGAGAAATTGTGCGCTCGAGGTAAGATAGGCCAAGTGCACCGTCTTTAAACACGTTTTCTCGAAACTGTGTTTTTGAAATTGGTGCACACGATTTCTCGAGGATTTTTTGTTTCATTTCAACTTATCCAAGGCGAGAGCACTTTTTTGTGAGACACCCAGGGGGATAAGGTCTCAACGGCTAAATTTTCAACTATTTTATATAAAAGTTTCAGGAGAAATTGTTCAAATATGACAATTTGATTGAAATATATGATTGTTTATATTAAAAAAAATCGTAAAAACCCCTCACCAACTCCTAAAGTGAGAAGGTTTGGGCTCCGCTACGTAAAAAAAACCTCTTCATTGAAAAGAAGAAAACAGCCTCTGATGACAGACCCTCATTTTGATGACGACTGCTGTAACGTGTTGATATTACGATTTACGATTCTTTGTAGAATATGGTTGGACGAAAGCATGCCCGACGATTGGCATTTAAGTGTGCTCTGCCTCCTCAATATTGCGTCTCTATTGAACTGTGTGAGAAATTAAAGCCCACCGTCAACAAACCGATTGGAATTTGTCAGTGTGGCTTCAAGCTTCGAAAATCTAAACTGACCAGATAATCACCATGCGCTAAATATGGGAAACCACTCGTGAATAGATGATCGACACACACCACCTAATCGTCGATTACAAAGCTGCTTTTGACAGCTCGAAAAGGAACTGCCTTTATGCTATGTTTGAACTTGGTATTCCCGCAAAACTGACTGATATTACTTAACCAAAAGCTCCGTCAGGATCGGGACTGACCTTTCTGAGCCGGTCGAACGAGGTTTCAGATAGGGCGAGTCCAGTGCGTTCTTCAACATAACAATCGCGGTGTTAGTTCTGCTTTCTCAGGTTGGACTGAGTAGGCAATTGAGGAGTAAAATCCTCTCTCGACGAACAAGAACAAAACTCTATAAGTCACTCATTATTCCCGTCCTGCAATGTGGTGCAGAGTTTTCGAGAGACGTTTTCTGCGAAAGATTTATGGTGTTTATGCTTTGGTCACGGCGAATATCGCACTCGATGGATTGATGAGCTGTGCGTGACATACGACGCCATTGACATAGTCGTTCGAATGGACGAAAACACTCCAGCTTTAAAAGTATTCGACGCAGTATCCATCGGGGGAAGTAGAGATATTTCCAATTGGCGCCACCTTGCGAAAAAAAGTAACAACATGCACGCTGTTGTTAACTCGGCTATGACCTCGTAAGTAAGCGGTTAAAACGCCTGTAAAGAAGAAGAAGATAATTTGATGGCAAAGATAATAAATTTTGCCCCAATTCCAAACGACGTTTAGTTTTTTTTCTTAATTAAGAAAAATAGTAAAAATTAAAAAAATCGCGAAATCGAGAAATCGCACGACAAATTTTTCGCTTTCTGCCCAAGCGATAGTTAAGTTTTACATGAAGTAAATTTTTAAAGAGATTTAAGCAAAAAAAAATCGATTTTTTAAAGCTTCTTAAGCAGACTCCCCCTTTAAGCCTCAGTTTTGGAGATTTCATTTACCACTGAATTCTCTCCTAGATCACGGTGCAGGTCAGCAGATCTAACATACTATGGAACATTAACTAAAGTCCTTAGTTTAAAAGCGCTGAATGCTGGCAATACAGCTTTGACTTAAGCAGCCCCATAGTTAGGCTCCGTAGGCACAAACTGGCTTTAGAACTTCTTAACTAACAGCTTGTTTTGGATTAATAGTGGATTTCCTGCCAACTAGGTGGTAAAGTTTAGCAAATTTCATATCAAGCTCACTCATTTTCTTGAAATTCTATTTCCAGCGCAATAAAATTCTATTGTGTATATTTCAAGTATCATATTTTTATGCTTGGCTTAAGAACATGTAAGTCGATATTAAAATCGAATTAAGTTGTGCATGCCTGTAACCTTCCTTCATATCCATCAACATACCTAGACCATATATTTCCACAAATATCCCATTAGTTTAAACGTCATAAAACGTGCTTACTACAATAAGACGCTTAAATCGACAACGTTTTTTAATATCAAGGCATATTCCCATTCATATGTTGTTGTGCATGAATATGTGTTGGAATTTTTATTCACTTACTTACATTGCTTTCAGAAAAGTGCCGCCGACTTTTACTGACAACTTTCGCGGAATTCACGTCCATTAAATCGGTTATTTCAGGCTTTTATTTGGAGCATACAATACAAATACGAATGCAATCAGATTTTTGCGCAATGAAAAATCATTTCACATATGATTGTTTGTATATAAAGTATATACGCACCCTGTAGGAAATTGCACTAGGTGAAAAGTTATAACGGTAGTATTAAGATATTAGACTGTTCTACGGTACTACGTATATAAAACACTTCGCGTATTCCCTTCTTTCAGCATCCTTACCAAAAATATATGAAAAATTATTCAGAAAGTTCTAAGGTTTTAATAAAAATCTAATGTGGAGATATCTAGTTTTTTTTTATTGTAGGTAAACATAAAGCGCCTTATTTATCGTGTAAAATATGTTGACAAATTTTCGGACTCGAAGAGCAAATATGAGTACCAAGTTAAATTATCTCCACAATCATCTGGATAAGTTTTCGGATAATTTAGGTAATTATAGTGAGGAACAGAGAGAGAGCGGTTCCACCAGGATCTGAAATCCATGGTAGAAAGGCATGAAGTTGATGGGATCGTTAGAGGATGGCAGGTTGGAGCTGGGCCTTCAAAAAATATTATCGACTGGAAAATTATGAAAGAAAATCTCGTACATAAAAGGCATTTTATGAAATATGGTTTTTGTCATAATTTTTGAAATTTGTCTCTCTGTTTAGTTCACAATGAAAATAAAGATGTAAAAATACATGAGAACAAATTTTAACAAATTTTTGATATTTTAAGACTTAGCAAATATATAGTACAAATATATATCCAAAATCGATCTTGATGTAATGCTAGACGCGAGAGACAAAGTCCACATTGGGAAAATGTTCGAAAAAGCTGCCAGTGTAAATGCGGCCTTATCCAGAATCATGTTAGCCAGTCAATTTTAATGTATGCCGCGCCTGTATGGGGACCAGCATTAATGCAAAAATATATGCGAAAATGGCAAGGGTGTCTCATGAAGCCGGTAACATTATATCTGTGTTAATGACGCCAGACATAATAGCTCGAGAACTGAAGCGGATCTATCACAAAACCAAAATTATAGGCAGGAAACTGACAATGGGAGAGCGTAAAGAGGTCTACAAATAAGCATAGAGGAATGGTAAAATGGATTCACCGATTAATCGGAAATGTACAAGCATGACTGGAACGAGATAGATTTTTACGTGACACAGTTTCTAAAAGACACGGATATTTCTGTGGTAGCAACAGCGAAAATGCAAATAAATTTTTCTACTTTCCGAGATTTACAACAGAACGGCTGGATCTGAAGATGGAAGTGGCTGAGAAGGAGACAAGTATGGTATACCAATTAGAGGACGACAGCTCTGATACTGCTTAGCGGCGGTCCCGCAAAGCCTTTCCATAAAGCTAAAGATGACGGAGTTAAGGGATAAGTACGTAGACGTACTGTTTCGCAAGTCCAATATGGTAAGATAATACTTATTAGTCGTGGTCCCGAAAGAGTTGCACCTTTAGCGAACAGTACGAATCGTGCATACTGCATACCACTAAGTATCAGTATCTATGGAAGATTCTCTCTTCGGAAATCTATATATATATCCAAAATCGGTCTTGTGCCTTGGGCAATAAAACACCAGGGTATGCCAGTATTATTTACAGTATTCCCAACACAGATATTAAACAAAATTCAAAAAATCAGTTTTTATGCAAAGTTTGCTATCGAAAGAACCTGAGAAAGATTTGGCGAATTTATTTCCAATGTTAGAAAAAGTAATATTTGATTTGCGAACATGTGGATAGCTGTTGTTCTGTAAAATTCTGCAAATAATTTTGAGTACACTACTTATATTCTAGAAGTGTTAAAAATCCAGTTTCGTTGCGGGTATATATGTTTTAGGTACTGTTAGATATTAGATGGAGTTCGTTATCGTTTCAATTTCAACATAATAAGTAAATCCCGAAGAAATGTCTGTCACATCACTGCATTCACTCATAGTGCATTGAGGAAGCTTAAAACCCGTACTTGCGATAATCAAGACGACGTCGTTATGATAAAAAATGAAATTCTTCTGCAATTGTTTCGCATTTAAATATTGTCTCTTCGCAAGCTCGCAAAACTGAACCCATTTTTTGCATTTGAACCTTCAGTCTGAAGTGGTGAAATGTATTTAGTCCATTTCCTGAGACCTGCAACCATTTTTAAATCAATTAGTTTGACTGTACCATCACATTAAGTTTCCTCCATGGAAGCATATTGAACTTAAATATACTTTATCTAATCGCTGTATAAGAAGTAAGAAGAAGCATTTCTCTAATCTGTTTAAACGAGTTAAGGAGAAGTAAACAAATTAATGAATACTATATGTTGGAATTTGTAATTTGAGATGATGTAATTAGCACCTAACTATGAGTATCATATCTGAGCAATAATAGAGCTGCAAGTTTTGATGGATTGCCAGCTGAGCTATACAAAATCGGTAGCGATAAGCTGGTAGGGATCGTATGTTAACTTATAAGGAAAGTATGTTCAGACAAAGAGAAGAATGTGTCGTTTCATCATAAATTAATTTTAATGAAGAGCGGCTTAACTGGAAGCAACGTCCGATGGAAATCAAAGACTGCAGTACTGAAAGAATTTAACGCGGTATCAGCAGATGAGCTAAGAAGCTCAGCACTGTGTTGAAAAGTATAAGACAGATGGACTTGGGTTCGCTTTTTTCTCAGGAAAACTTTACAGGTTGAAATCTATAAAATTCGGCTGTTTAATATCAGCTCTTTAATATCTCCGAGGCATCAATATAACATAAAGGGGTTAAAGGTAGTCAGAGGCACGAAAAAATGAGAATTTTCAGTATTTTTTTGCTAGTATTAAATCGTGTTATTTTACAAAAGTAGTAATATGGCATTATTATAGAATGTGTTGACTTGAAGTTTAGAAAATTTCAAAAAAAAAATTCAATTTCCAAAGTTATAGTTGATCCTGTTCCAAAACAAGGTACTTGCGGTGACAAGCATAAGTTCTTGGAGATTCATCTAAAATCAATCGGACAAAAAAAAATTAGTTTTATAAATAAATAAACTCGGACCTGATCGAAAGATGTTTTGTTTTCAAAAAAAAAAAACACAAAATGGTAGTCTCAGACATTTTTTTTCTAAATTTTTAGGAAAAATTAACAGTTAATGGTCTTAAAAAATCGAAATTTTTGAAAAAATAAAAATCCTTCGATCAGGCCCGAATTTTTTATGTATTCTAAAAGCTGTATAAATTTCATTAAAATCTACTGAGCGGTTTTCGAGTTACAGTTGTCACCAGTTCAAAAACCATAGTTTTGAGAAAAACGCGTTTAAAGTTTCACACTAGCGCTAGCGAAGTGCCCGAGCTCTCTTTGTTATTTGTCGAATAACTCAAAAACTAATTATCGGATCAACGTGAAATGAATGAAGTCAGAGAATATTTTTAAGATATCACACTTAACGAAAATGCAAAATATATATTTTTTTTAATTCTGACTACCCCTAACCCCTTAAGTCATAACATACAAGATGTGGGAAAAGTCCGGTCATCCACTTAGCGAAGTTTTTCCCTCAAGTGTTCACGATTTTCCTTTAGGCCACAAATCCGTAAATCCACGTATGCAGACCATCCTCAATGAATATTGAAAATCTTGTGCCTACGCGCACTATAAGTACGAATAAGTATATCGCCGCGGAGCTTCATCATCATCAGTAGCAGTGGTAGCAAAGGCAACAGCAGCGGCAATAAAGAGCAAAGCACGACTGCCAGTTGCATTCATAACTTTTGCAATTACTAAATGCAACGCGATGCAATATGTCACGACGATAACGCGGATGGCGACGGCCGTCGGCACATCCGCTTTCCGCTGCAGCTGTACGATGCGTCGGTACGGCCAACTTGCGACCAACAACACACGTACGCTCCTGCGGATATGCAGTCGAAGTCTGCCAATTTGTGAAATTGAATTTCCACTCCTCAACTCGCAACTCACAACTATGAGCGACTTCGATGTACGTCGGCGTGCGGCCATGAGCGGTGGAGTGTGGCGTATGGAAGGCGACGAAAAGTTTCGCGCTCTGCTACCAATGTCGGCGGCTCGACCAATTGTCAACCAAGCGACAGGCGAACGGAAAAGCAATGAGCAGAAGTGTTTCGCCGCAGGGGGAGTGGTGGAAGGTGGGCGAAATGTAGGCTGTGCCGTAGTAAATGTACGGTGGTTGTGCGTGTGTGCTTACAGCTGGATGCTTTGTTTGTGTAGCGCATGTTGTTGGCTGTCAAATATTTTTTCAAGACACTCTGTGTGTGTGTGGGTGTGTTTGTGTGTGTATAAACATGTGAAACATTGGTCGTAAATATTAAAAAATGGTGGCAGAATAACAGAAAATTTGCAGTGAACGAAAAGCGACTGCAACATATACCGTTAAGAAATTTCAAATAGTTACCGCTCATTGCTCATTCAACGAAGTGAATCGGTGACAATGTTCGCTGAGTGATTTCGTTCCTATACACTTACTTCCAAACAATGATATTTGTATATATAGTAGTTCTTCTGGAGGTATACCTTCTGCGAATCCACAAATTCACATCAGCGAAGTTGGAGAATTTTAATGTTGAAATGAACTCAATAGTGAAAAATATTTAATAATTTATTAATATTTATGTTGCCGAATTTCAAGTAATCCCCTCTAGAAGTAAATATTACATTTATGCTAACAATTACTCCAGTTCTCGAAACACTTTTCTTAAGCATTTTTTGGGATCTATTCGATCGACTGAAAACGGGTTCCACGGGGCAGCATGGTGCATTATCTTCGTGTAAAATCCATAAATAGTTCTTTCACAATTTTGACCGTATTCGACGGAGATTATCATGCAAACACCTCAATATGACCAAATATAACTCCTTATTTTCCAAAGAGAAAAAAAGACGTTTCAAAGCTAAAATACTATTCATCAAAACCATTCGAACGAAGTCGTGATATATAAGTGTGAAGTTTGACCTCCAAGTGCCAATCAGTTTGCATTTGACAGCGGTTTTACATAAAGTTTATAATGACAATTTTTGCCATGGGGGGAAATTAAACTACGAGTCTGCATGAAATCTTAAGTTTTTAATTAAATCATTATTTAGTTTTCAGCTTCACAAATTATTGAACATTTACTAAGCACCGCACTTTACTTTTAGGTACAATACATCAATTCATTTTACGGGCATTTTTTACTTATTTACTCGATTATTTAATTTTTTATTGAATTAGCGAAAAAAGCACAAACTAATATTGTTCATGTATGCATAGGTGTATATATAATTTTATGTTTCATGTACATTCAAATATAATTTTTACTTATTTATTTAGCAAAAATACACTTAATATTATTGTATATATGTAGGTAAAGTGGAATATTGAGATACAGAATTTTTTAGAAATACATTTCAATCAACGCAATAGATCGGCTCACTTAGAAGTATCTCATAACTTCGGTGTTGTTTAATAATTTTTCAAATCTCTTTTATGAACGTACAACAGTGACTTCACATAAGCACTTATAAATTTAATCAAATTATGATTTTGGTGTAAAACGCAAGAGTTATAGGAAAAAATGAAATGTTATAAACGCCATTGGATAAAACGGATAGAAGCCAAACACCAAACGGCTCGATTATTTTTATATAAAAAAGGACCGGAGGGTGCCAAAAATGCACAATTCAAAAAATGGTTTTAAAAAGACGGTGTGGGCGCGTGTGTAGCGGCGAACTTGACTTCTCGAACTGCGTAGAACAAAAAACGGCACAGCGTCACCTTCTCGTTGGTATAAGATGAAAAATGGAACAAAAACAGTTTGGTGTGGAGATGATCAATGATGCCCTGTTTTTCTAATTAACGCGTTGATGTGGAGAGTGTTGTATTCACTGGTCAGTGATGCCCTGTTCTTTTCCGAATAAACATGTCGATGTGGAGAGTGTTGTATTCACTGATCGGTGATGCCCTTTAGTTGAATTAGTTCGGGTGACTGGAGCTCATCTCAACAATCATGAATAGTTGAAAATGTTTCTAGGGCGTTTTGGAGAGTTTGAGTGTAGCGAAATAGGGATAGGAAAGTCGACTCTGACTTTAGTCAAAAATCGATCTTTTAATAGAAATAATCGACTTTTTAGGATCGATTCGATCCTCTGTCTTGAATCGATTAAAATCGACTTTTACGCGATGACTTCGACAATGGACCGAATTAAGATAAGACCTGCACCAAGTAACTATAGTTGTTTCAATTTTATCGCAAAATACGTATAAGAGCAAGAAAGAGAACCTACGTAACTTTACACAGCTTCCTACTGTACTCATGAAAACGTACACTATCCTATAGGCATTAATGTTCCCCAGTGTACTTAAAGGGTGATTTTTTTAAGAGCTTGATAACTTTTTTTAAAAAAAAACGCATAAAATTTGCAAAATCTCATCGGTTCTTTATTTGAAACGTTAGATTGGTTCATGACATTTACTTTTTGAAGATAATTTCATTTAAATGTTGACCGCGGCTGCGTCTTAGGTGGTCCATTCGGAAAGTCCAATTTTGGGCAACTTTTTCGAGCATTTCGGCCGGAATAGCCCGAATTTCTTCGGAAATGTTGTCTTCCAAAGCTGGAATAGTTGCTGGCTTATTTCTGTAGACTTTAGACTTGACGTAGCCTCACAAAAAATAGTCTAAAGGCGTTAAATCGCATGATCTTGGTGGCCAACTTACGGGTCCATTTCTTGAGATGAATTGTTGTCCGAAGTTTTCCCTCAAAATGGCCATAGAATCGCGAGCTGTGTGGCATGTAGCGCCATCTTGTTGAAACCACATGTCAACCAAGTTCAGTTCTTCTATTTTTGGCAACAAAAAGTTTGTTAGCATCGAACGATAGCGATCGCCATTCACCGTAACGTTGCGTCCAACAGCATCTTTGAAAAAATACGGTCCAATGATTCCACCAGCGTACAAACTACACCAAACAGTGCATTTTTCGGGATGCATGGGCAGTTCTTGAACGGCTTCTGGTTGCTCTTCACCCCAAATGCGGCAATTTTGCTTATTTACGTAGCCATTCAACCAGAAATGAGCCTCATCGCTGAACAAAATTTGTCCGAAAAAAAAAAAAAAACCGAACACTGATTTTGGTAATAAAATTCAATGATTTGCAAGCGTTGCTCGTTAGTAAGTCTATTCATGATGAAATGTCAAAGCATACTGAGCATCTTTCTCTTTGACACCATGTCTGAAATCCCACGTGATCTGTCAAATACTAATGCATGAAAATCCTAACCTCAAAAAAATCACCCGTTAGTATCTGATGGTAATATAGTTGGTAAAATTTTTACTTCTCGTTTTACTTTTAAAAGCACTATAAAAAGTACCAATCGAAGCGTTTCTTTATAAATAGCCTCCTTCTGATATTCTGATTGGTCTATAACATTATTATGTTTATATTGTCGCCGGTATCCTTGGCAACCATTTCAAATAAGGCGACTTAAGTCTAATTCATGCATATTAATATTCCGACTTTAAAATTAATCATAACAATCATTGTTTAATTGATATGTCTATCTTTTTAATATACGGTACATAATATTTAAAAGTATATAGTATTGAATAATTCTTTATCATTGGCTCCTAGTTTGATATGGGCCTATTGCACAAAAGTTAACAATGGCAGTAAAGTTAAGTGTAATTTATGTCATAAAGAGTTTATATTTAATAAAAGCACATCAACAATGATGAAGCACTTACAATGTGCTCACAAGATTGCTCCTCCGTCAAGTAATGAAAAACAAACTCAGAAAAGATTGAATGATAGTCACAATGATTTCGAAGTTCAGCCTAAAAAAGTAAGTGCTTTTGAAGAACATTTTAAAGTTTGTGCATAAACTATTCCTCGCCACAGGCAATTTGATTTTTTATATCGATACTAACTTAATCATGTTTGTTCTAAGGCTTTAGTCGCTGTCGAATCATCTGTTCCATCGGTTGCTTTGGTACCTCAAACTAAATCATCTGTTCAAGAAAATACCACAGTACAATCTCATGTCCAATGTTGTATGAACAATGCTAATTCTTTTTCATGTAGTAGTGACTTAAATTAGAAAACGAAGTTGATCTTATTAATTTCTTCTATCATACATTTTTATTGTTTCCTAGCTGGTGGATATAGACATGATGAAGCTACCACAGCTCTTTTACGAATGATCGCAGTTGATAATATGCCTCTGTGTACCACAGAAAGACCAGGATTCAGAAAATTTATTAAAACACTACAACTATTGCTATGAGTCGTAAATATCAAGATTTGTCGAATAAAATAAAACTTGAACTGCGACAGACTGAATCTGTGTGTCTTACTACTGATATCTGGACTCACCAACACACAATGAAAAACTATCTTGGCTTAACAGTTCACTATCTGAAAGGTCAGTTACTGATTCTATTTTCAAAAATCGTTACATTCAGTTTTAACTTCAAATATCTAACTTTATTGACCTTGACCTTTCTTCACAGAAACTGAGATGAAGACTGTTGAGCTGGGCGCTCATCTCATGGAAGAGAGGAAAACAATAGAAAATTTGAGCTTGAAATTAAGAAATATATGCTATGACTGGGGTCTTGATGATAATAAAATAGCAGAATTCGTTTCAGACGGGGGCGCAAACATCAAAGGAGCTATTAAAAGTGAGTTCGGCGATGGGAAACACATTTCGTGTTTTGGACATGTAATAAATAATATTGGTCAGTGCCTTATCGAAGTTAATATTACTCCACCTGCATCTGAATCTCAAAATCAAGTTTCCGACTTACCCGTTGATGAAAATGATGCTATTGACAATCTTGAAGACTTAATTATAGATCATACTGAGCAATTGTCATTGCGTGAGCTATTGTCAAAAGTTAAAAAAAATTTCACATTCTTTCGACAAAGTGAAAGAGCGACTACAGAGCTGCTGAAATTACAGAAGGACAAGCCTGAAAATTCTCGTCTGAAATTAATTCAGGAAGTGCGAACGAGATTTATTGATTTTATATTTTACAGAAGATTGAAGAGTTAACGCCAGAAACTTTAATTGGGCTACATTTGAAAAATAGAATGGTTCACGACATCCAAACAAAATACGGCAATATTGAGCCTGTAAAACTGTACGCTTGTGCAACATTGATTGATCCTCGTTATAAAAAGTTTGGTTTTCAAAGTATTCGGGATTCTGCACAAGCGGTAACTAATGTCGGTAGGTTGATTATGCAAACATTATTTGATTATTTCTATGGTTTAGTTTAATATTAATTTAATTTTTGTGTAGCTGATCTTGTCAAGACAGAACGAAAATTAGCATTGGCAACAACAGCAACGGTGGCAAATATTGACCCTCAAGATGAGATATTAGCTATTCAAGGTCCGGAATCTCAGAAAACGAACGATGACAATGATGATATATGGTCTTATTTTGATAACAATGTGAGTTGTAGTTCCGATCTTGCAGATTCTGATGAGGCTGGAGGATTACCAATACAATTACGACAATATTTGACACGCCCGGCTGTCAATCGGAAACAAAATCCTAATCCGTTCAATGTGTGGGAAAGTATGAAATTTGAATATCCGTATCTATGGATTGTAGCTGAAAAGTACTTGCCAATAGCTGCAACGTCTGTACCCTATGAGCGATTATTTTCACATACAGGACCTATCGCAAATCAGTTGAGGAGTCGCTTATCACCTCAACATCTTAATGAACTAATATTTTTAAGATCAATCGGCGAAGAAATGTGGTTTTCGTTATTTATTTTTAAGTTTTTTGTTTTTTAATTAAAAAAAGCAATTTTATTATCCAATACCAAATTGTATGCAATAAAATCATAAAATACTGTTTATAATATGTTAAAAACTTAAAAAATATGATTGTACGTTCATAATTTAATAAAATATTGATATATCTAACCAATTTCGTGTAAGAGTTGCTTAATTTATAAAAAGTCGACTTAAGTCACAAAATTAATCGACTTCCAGAATCGAAAAACTAGAAGTCGATTCCAAAGTCAAAAATCGATTCCGCTCGCGCTCTTTCCATCCCTATAGCGAAACACTCGGGGATGGTCGCGAAGTTATCGAAAAGTTGCCTCATGCGAGTAGTGCGAGCCGTTCATCCTCCACTGTTAAAGACAAAAGCTTTGAATAAATGAAAGAAACCGTGCTTCAAAATAATCGTTTTGGCCTCAGAAAGATAAAAGTCAATCTTAACATCTATTATGGAATGATTCAACACATTTCGGTTAATGTTTAGCATTGACATACTTTGCATGACTCCTACTAATCTACCGACGTTGGGTAGAGGTCGTAAAAGAGATGCTTGAGAACGTAATTGAGGACCCTACATTCCTCAAGCGCATCATTACTGCTTACGAGTTGTAATTTTATGAATCTGGCGAATCGCGCACCAAATATCGCTAAAAAATTAGCCGAAAGCGGAAAATCAAAATTTGCTAATGCCGTTTCTTTTAATAAATGTATAGAAAATCGGATTAATCGTTGGCGTACTTATATTAGCTCTGGAGCTTATCTAGTACGCGATAATAAAAATTTGTATTATTCTTGTTTGGTTATGTCAGTCCGGATCAAATTTTATGAGCTGGTATTAAAGGATAAACTACTGACAAGAGTACGTTTTGACATTTGACTCGAAGAAATCAACTTATTGATATCGTTAGATAAAGCCGAGCATGCGCGAAGGATACAAATCGTTGGAGTACATTTTCAACAAGGCTCCCATCTGTTCTTAACTGGAAACATAGTGTAATTTTTACTACTTATTGGTCTCGTGAAACTCGAGAGTGACACTTTCAAAGTTTCTTAGAAAAAATAAACTCATGTGCACTCCACTTTAGAGAGTGCAATAAGTTATGCGTCCAACTCGGTTGCTAAATGCTTTTTTCCACTAAATTGAAATATTGCAGTATCGCTACACTTCCTCACTTCTCTATTTTCCCCATAATATGCCACTTCTGAGTGACAGCTTCTGGTAAACGCTTAATTAATATGTCTATCTAGAGTTAGGTGAGAGCAGACAAATATATATATTCACGTCAGCACAGTTAGAATATGTGCGTATAAAAGTAGCATATGTATGAGTATTCTCTGGGTGTACGTGTTGGCAGACGAGCTGGAAAGTGTGCCACTTTTATGTGGCAAAGAAGAGAAGGCGGCAAAATAGAAAATGACCACGATTGCGACGACGCTATGAATGTTTTCGTGATGCTGCAATTGTTGGTGCTGCTACTGCTGTCGCTATTGTTGTTGTTGTACATCAACTGTACAATTGCAGCCAGTGCAGCGCGTAGCGCATTGATGTGTGCGTGTTGATTTGCTGATTTTGCGTTTACATTTCTAATGGGTGTTGGCATTGACAACACATTTCCTCCACTTCTCGCTGCCACAGCTGCTCCCACATCACTTACACACATACCACACATACACACGCCCAGCAAGTAAGTATGGCTGGGCATACGTATGTAAAACTCTGCGACTCATTTGTCCTTGCGTTGCGTTGCATTGCGTTAGATTGCGTGTTGGAGGCATTGCATCATGCGATTACAGTGATTATTGTTTTTGATGTTGCATTCAGCATTCAATGTTGCATTGCATAAGTGTGCGTGCATTTTCGTGCTTTAATTGCAATCTCTCAGTCTCGCTACAAATGCTTTTTCTGTCATTTTGCCGCGTACGACATGGCGTATGATGAACATCAAATGCCTGCAACCCAATTGAAGTGCATCTGTTCATATGTATGTGTGGAACTAGTCGTTACCGTAATTAGTGTACTAATGCTCTTACTGCGCACAGACATTTAAGGAAAAAATTTAATATTTCGACTGCCAGAAATTGAAAAATGTCGCTGCTGGAGCTTTAAAATTATGTATATCTAACCTTAAAGCTTCAAACATCACTTTATCGCAAGTAAAAATAAAAACAATCCTTCTTTAAGGAACACTGGGCTTACATTCATATGTGAATGCTTCAAAAATATGTACAGCCTTAACTCGATTGATTCTAATACCCGTGGATCAAAGCTAAATAGGCTATTGGCTGCAGTTTTGAAGTCTGTCGCTATATATTAAGTACGGAAGAAAGCACTAGAAATAAGATCTTACTAACGTCGTCGTTTTTCTATTTATGCTTTCAGGGTATGTTCTTATCATAGTATCTGAAAATGCTGCTCTTGTAGTCGCGTGGTTCCATAATTAGGAAACGGTGAAAAGCTGGTAAAGGCGATGAAAAGTCAGTTGTTGTTGTTGTAGTGAAAGAATTTTGTCGAGTTGAGAGTCCTTGGCTGGATAAAAATCCAGGTCCGTTCCGGCTACGTAGACCCGACTGTCGTGGAAACGGATGAAAAGTCAGTCGAAATGAACTGTGGACATTCGCAGTGATTCTCAACATTGAGTCACGGCTAAAAAGACCGGAAGAGGTTGATTTTTACTCAACCTCAATTGTTAGAGGACATGGCTGCTTGAAAACATATTAGAAACGATTTAAATACTGAAGTGATGATATACGCGACGTTTGTGGAGACGCTATATTGTATAATTGAGAATGTAGATATAGTATACGTTGTTCCACTGTTCGCAAAATGCGCACAAAAAGTGATACTTTACGAATACATTTGGTATAGACCCAACTGGTGAAAACGTATTAGACCAAACAGGGGAATTTAAAAATAAGTGGAATGCAGTGTGCCAAATAGCTGTAAAAATCATGAAAACCTAAAGAAACGAGAGTAGGAGCAGAGAGGAGAAATATAAAATTAAATGGACCACCGTGACGTGGACCAAAACAAACGCATACAAAATGTCTAGAATATATCGCTCATTTGCTGCAAGACCGGCATAAATCGAAAAACGTAATTTTTGAGTTATTGCTGCAGAATTGTTCGTTATATCATACTTCATGTTGAGTGAAAAATTCATATGAATACCTCTTATATGCTCCGCTTGAGAAGAGGTGTAAGGTTGGAGTCACCGTGTAAGGTTGTAGTCAGTTGAAAACTTTAAACGCGTTTTCTGAAGAATCGATTTTTTTGACTTATGCCGGTCTTTCAGCAAAAGAGCGATATGGGAAGGCTTAAAGCTTCAAACATCATTTGGCGGCAAACATTGTCGTCAAATACAGAGACGTGCAGAGGTGGAGTCAAGTAAATGTAACATCTCACTGATTGCACGAATGAACGGTATTTTCGATTAAAAGTCAGACAAGGGTACTTTAGTTCATTTAATCGATATCTGGGGGCTTGAAAAGTTCTAGTCTGAGATAATTTTTAATCGTGAGATGGCATACTATACAGTTACTGATTGTGCAAGGTTCCGATAAATTCATAGCGGTTTGACTTTAATGTGAAGGCCAAGGCTCACTCTAGATTTTCGAAGCAAATCGAGCTCTACTTTTACAATTTGAGATGGTTTGAATCAAAGTGCATCATTCACTGGTAGGAATTTAAATGGGACGATTTTTCGATACCATTTTAGTAGTACCATTTGTTATTTGCTTCAAAATTGTCCTCAGTTTCGGCGATCCACTTTTCATTTCTTCGCAGCGAGCATTCTTTTGAGATTTGAGAACAGAAAATAGTTGCTAACAGCCCATTAACTTCCTCGCCCACTGTTGCGTTTTTCACTCTTTGGAGTGGGTTCATCATGTGCAGTGCACTCGGATGACTGTCGAGTGGGCTTCGGAGTGCAATGATGGAGTCAGTTTTCATCTATTGTCATATATCTCCGAATGTCCCAAATCATCAACTCGTCGTTGTTTTTGGTAAAAAATTAGTTTGGGCAGCACCCACTTTACTCAGAGCTTTCTCATATTCTAATATTCTTGAATGATGTGATGTATAGTACACGTTTAGTTTATATCTTTCGAGTGTCTCACCTCTTAAGGACGTCCACAGCTTTATCATTCTCGGTGCTCATTTCGACTCGTTAAAACTTAACAAACTAACTTTATTAAACACGAAATTCTTTTTTATCCACTGTTTTCACAATAACAAAAGTTGATTCAGTAAAAATGATAAAATTCACAAGCTAGTCAATGATCCAAAAGCTGTCAAATTTATATCATATTTTAAGAATTTAACTCTAGTAGAGCCATCTATGTGCCAAGCCGAATTTTTCAATTGACCTGTTATATTTCTTGGCGCCTATAAACTAGCTTTTCCCGATGAATCCGAATAAAATTTTGCATAACTTTGCCAAATCCTTTTGTCCAGATCGTCGTATAGACAAATCATGGGTTGTCCAATGGTGATTGCCTTTGTAACCTGGCACCCAGTAGAAGTGAAGTCGTTTAGTTCTGGCAACACTCCACACTGCCGCCCTGCTTTTCAAGACACTAGTGGCCGATATGTGAAACGTGGTTAAAGATTTGACTGTCTGCGTACATGTTGACTCTGTAGTTGTCTGCTGATGCATTAGAAAGAAGGTTCAAAGAAAAAGATGGTTGGCGTAAAGGCACGATAGCTTCGCGGAACACATTAAGCATTTAGACATTTAGCTCCAAAATGGAGGACGAAGTTGGTGCATAAGGTAAGTGCCCATTTAAGCTGCCGGACCACTACATTATATTTCAAGCAGTGATTTGTTATTGGGCCTTTACGCCAACCATCTTTTTCTATGATTCCAGTGAACCTTCTTTCTCGATTGAGAAGTGGGATCATGTAGTTAGTGCTTGCCAAACCGCCATTATTTACTGAGTAATATCCGAAAGTTCTTAGTGTAAATTCTCCTGCAGCCAATAGTCGCCGATTTTGTCGCTCAGCTTTCAGCGAAGAGGTCTATGGGTAGCAGGTTAAGCATTAGTTCAAGTGGCGCCGTTGGAGTAGTCTTTGAGCTCCCGTTATGCATAGCGGGCCTCTGAACTCTTTCTTGCCTTTAGTGTATGCGTTTTCCGCTTTGAACAAGCGTCTTGGATACGCTGTGACCCTTATATGAACATGCAAGATTTTTCGTAATGTTTTCAGCAGGAAGGAAGTTAAGTTTATAGGCCTAAACTATTTCGGGTAGGTTAGGGTGTTTCTACCTGCCTTTGGTATGAAAACTACCTTAGCCTCTCTCAATGCGTGGGCCACATGCCTGAAATTCAGGTATTCCCCTAAAATCGCATGATTTTATTCTACGTTATGCTATTTTCGTGAAAGTTGACGGAATTATTCCTTTTAAAGCTATCGCGAGCTTTCAGCCAGAAAGTGCTTACTGACTGGGTCTACTAATTAGTCCTCACAGTTGTTCGTCCATTTCTTACAGCTCTTGCAAATTAGATCGAACAAGGTTGGTAGTGGGTATAAATACCACCTCGTTGGTTTTCTCAAAGCTGCTGAAAAAGTTCTTCCAAGATTGGCGTTTAGTCCTGCTGTTAGGACACACGTTTTAAAAAGCTGTGTTAAGAGCATTTGTGAATACATTCATCCCTTTCAAGTTCTTCATGTGATTTATATGTACACGCAAGTTCTAAGTCTCTTGCCTAACAGTATCTGCCATTTGAGAGCCCAGTTTGTGTTTCTGAGATTTCTCCTAACATCGTACTCGATCTTTGTTTGAATGCTTTTAATGTTGGCATCACCGCCCACCACTAACGCCAGCTTCAAAGTTGATTGATGTCAAATTTGATTGTAATCCAATACCTTGAGCCGTTTGCAAGAGTACAAAATGTTCGGTTATGCCCGAACGTAGCCATTCCTTATTTCCTGTTATTCTTATTTTGTTGTGTAAAAGCTGCAAAAATAAGGTATGTATAACCCGGGCGCAATAATGTTCGAAAATCCTTATGTTAGGTATACGGGAGCTAAAGGAGGTATTGCCGCCTTTGAACCAATTTGTAACACACCTATGTACATACTGCTGTCTACAAAGGATTTTCTCCGAATTTCACTTGGATTTCTCACACTTTAACCGATATTTTCAGTAAAAAGTCAACTATAAGCACTGGATCCACAAATTGGGTTTGAACAGTTTTGGTTCGATTCACACAATTTTTAGTCGTAAGGTGGCAGATCTCAAATGCACTTTACATGCAAAATTGTATCGCGATATATAAATTTATTCTTGATTCGTGTGCTGAAAAAGTGTTTCATTTTCACACTATAACATAAAAATATCGATGGATTCGAGTCGACGGCGCCACGCTTATCGTCTAATTTTGACATTAGCTCCGCGTTTTGCAGTTTTTAACAGTACCTTCATCAAACAGTATGCGGGGTTATCATCCAATATCATCTATTTTTCCACTGTCGGTTAGGAGTTCTTATAATATTTGCGGTAGGTGAACTTGGTTGTTGTAGCTTTAGCTTTTTTAAACCTTTGCAACTTGTTGTAAGAGTATAAAAATATTATTCCGAGTAATTTATTTATTATCTCCAAAATATTTTTAATTAAATTCGTTTTTCCAAATTAGGTGTATTAATATGAGCAAGCCTAATAAAAAGAGGATAAAAAACTTTGGTCGTTAAGTTTTTCCAATAAATATTATGTATATGCGAAAATAAGTAAAAGGAAAAAATAAAATTTTTCAAAATCTGTGTCTACTTCTCTCCGACCTGGAATAAAGCGCTCTATAGTAACAATGAACAGACACAAAAACTAAAATCTGCAAAATTTATTTCCTTATGAAAAAAGCCTGTTAAATCACAAATATTAAAAAAAAGTTCGTAAAATCTGCAATTTCCTTTTATTTGTAATGAAATTGTTTCAAAGTAGTAGCAGCCATTTAACCAGGCCTTACATTCAATCCAAAAACTAATCTACAGTTACATACATAGTTTCGAGTTTATTTTGTATTTGCTGTGAAAACAAGTTGAAAATCTCATTTTAATACCACTAAAGTACAACTATTTCGGCAATAAAATGTTTACCTTTTTGCTTTTGCATACTTTGCACCTGCACACTACACAACAGACAAACACATGTCCACATATATGTACATATGCGTATGTTTATGTGTGTGCGTCTGTGGAAAAATTCGCATTTTTGAAAGGCATTCGGAAAATGTGACCGCAACCTGGCAGCAGTAGTCCTGAAGGCGGTGGAACTTGTGGCAACCGGCTGAGCGAATGTGCAACATTGCGTTAACCACAAATACAACTACCATATCTATGTATATATGTACATATATAATATAGAGCACATTTTGTTTTGTTAATTTGTCTGGCAGCATCTACAACTGTCTGCTAGTACAACTGCAGGTGGCAGAAGTTTAATCTCCACATAAACACACATAGTCATAGCCTAATAAAAATATTTAGTTGTGAACATATATTTATATACTATATGTATATATGTTTAGTTAGTTTCACATATAATAATTTACATAGTTAACGGGAATGTAGCGGAAAATGACCCTGCAAGGAAAGATATCTTTATGAAATGGTGGGCTTTAGGATCTTATACAAGGTCTTGTATAATACATATATACACGTTGTTTGTTTTTAGAAAAAGGGGTCCATATTCTTAGTGAATTGTTTAGACCTCATGGGGTGCATATATTAAACATCGATAGGTAATACCTTTAAAAATGACAAACCAAAATTTTTAATCGATATTTCAAATAGTTTTGATTTTAGAGCCTACTATAGTGTAGCCGATAAGTTCTATGAGTTATGTCAATATATCTTTGTTCGCCTTTTGCTCGAAAGCACAAATTACAAAATTTTGCTAGAGATTACTCGGGACAAATGATCCGATCACTATAATTTTTTCCTGCAAGTACTTTATATACGGAATCTCCATAAACGACCTACCAGTTTAGAATACTATCTGAACAAAAAATCGAATTTTAGGAAACCAAAAACAACCAAATTTAAACTTTTTTTAACTTTCGACTTTTTTCGACCCAATGCAATGACCTATGCTCGAGGGCAAAACGAAATATCTCCTGTCATCAAACAAACAATCGTCGTATTCGCGACTTGGCTCCCACGTCACTGTTGACAGTCATAACGTCGAAGTCGTTGATAATTTCGTCTATCTTGGAACCAGCATTAACATCAACAACAACGTCAGCCTCGAACAACGCAGAATAACTCTTGCCAACAGCTGCTACTTCGGACTGAGTAGGCAATAGCTAAGTAAAGTCCTCTCTGGACAAACAAAGATCAAACTCTACGAGTCACTGCAACATCTGATGAGTCGACGTTACGAGTTTTCGAGAGAAAGTTTCTGCGGAAGTTTTATAGTCCTTTGCGCATAGGCAATGGCGAATACCGCAGTCGATGGAATGGCGAGCTGTACGAGTTATATTACGATTTTGACTTAGTTCAGCGAATTAAGAGATAGCGGTTAAGCTGGCTATGTCATGTCGTCCTAATAGTTGAAAACACTCCAGCTCTGAGAGTATTCGACGCAGCACCCGCCGGGGGAAGCAGTCAAAGAGGAAGACCTCTATTCCGTTGGAAAAACCAGGTAGAGAAGGAATCTCTTGGTTTCACTTAGAATCTCCGATTGGGGTTAAACAGCGAAAATGAAGAACAACTGGCGCGGGTTTTTAAACTCGTCTATAACCGCGTAAGCACTGTCTATACCGATGAAGAAGAAGAAGGTCATTGTACGCACAATACAAGTATATCTCAGTATAATATATAGTTTTTAGTTTTCATTTACGGATAAGGTCGGATCACTGCATCAGTAAACCACCTTTCGCCTTTTTTTAAGGTAGACTAGATGTGCCCTTTAACAGTACAGTTTTACTATAGACTTAAAAGATATTGAAAATTCATCGATTCAAGCAACTGTGCTGACCACTCATCACTTATTTATCGACCTCTGTATAACGCAAAATTTCGAATAATAAATTCTGGAACTAATGGTAGGTTGGGTTAGGTTAGATGGCTGATCGACGGTTGCAAGTGGACTGGTATATGTACTCCTTTGTGAAGCCATAGAATAAAAGAACTCCCAGTACAAATTTGCATGGACAAATTTAATTTCAACTCGCGCTAGTTCGTTGGGATGTCTGGCGGCTTCCATAAAGCTTCAGCAAATGACGTCTGGTAAGATTCCCAACCTTACGGTATGGGCGCCAAAAGGCAATGCCCTGTTAAAACCCCCCACATCTAGGGAGAGGTTATCCTTACTGAAGGCAAAGAGATCACTCAATTTTCTGCGATCAATCTTGGGCCAAAACGCTTTTGCGACAGTGCATGTAACGATGGTGGTCCAGTGCTGAAAACGCTTCTGTGAAGTCCAGCTATTTAGTAGTACAACACAAGAGGATACGGAGCACCGATCCGCTCTTATTCTACTGATAGCGGTTCTAGGGTTCTTTTCTTTGCTAGCTCATCAACTTTACAATCTCGGCTATGGCCTGACACCAGCACCAGTATATCACAAAGACACTATTAATAGCGAAGTTAGGCACTCCTTGACCAAAGTGGCAAAAAATAGTACATTTTCAAGTATTTGAATTCAAATCTTGATTATCGCCTTTAAAATATGTTCTTGAGCTAATACAACCGTGTAGACGCTAATCCAACTTTGGTTTTTCGGTTCGGTTAATTTTTGTAGCACCATTCGCTACATTGTTTGGCGTCATATTCACAGTAATGCGTTTGAAAAATGTAGCGTCAGAGCGTTACTTGAGAACATCAAAAAATCGACGATCCCTCCAGGGTTGAAGAGGCGGACCACGACCTGATCGGTCGACAATAATTCGAACTGTTTCGAGGTAAAAAGAGAAGAATTAAAAAAGTTCTGGGGAACCAAGAGTGGTGTCCTCTCCTCGTTTCTGTTTAACTTCTACATCTCGTAACTCCCTTAAACATCAGAGGGAATTACTGTCATCTCGTACGCTGATGATTTCACTATAATGACAATTTAAACGGCTATCTCTTCGACCTTTTTCGCTTTCTCGCTGCACGGAACCTAACTTTCTCCTCCACTAAGCGACCATATTCACAAACTGGACGAAGGGGCCGCAGTCGATGGCGATAACACTTCGATAACCCTAAGATTATAAGTGATAATTCGACAGGCTGTGCTCCTTCACTTATCACACGACCGCGATTATTACTAAGCACAGAACCGCAAATTCCTAAGCCGCTAGCCGGTATATCTTGGAGAAAAAACAAAGAAATGCTGTTGGCAACATACAAGGCAATCGGTCAGCCGGTTTTTAACTACGCCACATCATTATGGTCGCCGGATGCAGGGAAATGCAGACGAGGAAGCTTCAGACATGTCAGAAGACTGCACTCCGGACTATAACTGGATTTCTCTTGATGTCTCCTATCGAACATCTGCACAGTTAGGACCGCATGCTCCACTCTAAGCATTTCATCCTTGCAATCATCTGCTTTAAGTGGCCTCCTAGGGGCATCAAAAGGTCCTTCCTCAACTACGTCGACGACATAAAGCAATATGCCATCCAGACTTCGATCGCAACTAATTTCATCCATGAACTGACCGCCATTCACAGTGGAGCCACAAACACCTTCACCGACTCCCTATCGGCGAATGGCGCACTTGGAGTCAAACCTCCATCCATTGCAGGAAAAGAGTTCGAGTTTCAGCGAAAATTGAGTGATTCTTGCGCAGCTTCGTTCTGGAAACTATAGCAGGTTAAACTCCTACAAATCCTACAAATCTGAACACCTCTCCCTATGGTCCGATCCCGTCGAAGCAGCACATTTCCTTTACTTTATATCAACATTCTTGACCAACTGGAAATTTTTAAGGGAATCAATATTCGCTCTGATGTTCGAAATTACGAACCATCAATATTCGAAGATACGATGAACCGTTTGAAAAGTCACAACAATAGCTTATTTGTTTATCTTTTTGAGAGCGCAGTTGCCATTTCCTCTTCGGCCTGACATTTTGCTTAATATTTACTTTTGTTGGTCTATATGTATGTGTGTATGTTGGCGCAAGCACATTCCACACGCTCTCCGGTAATCGAGCAGAAGTGACCACAAAGCACTTCCTAGCTTCGTTTTGCAGCATATTTGGCTATTCACTGTGCTTGTTTTTTGTTTTTGTTTTTGCTTGCTATTTAACGGTTTGTCTATTAATTTTTTGCAAAGCTTTTCGGGTTATTGGCTTACTTTGTTATACATTTTGGGGATTTTAATCCTTTGACGGTTTTGCGGTTGAGACTTGCAGCTTGTTAACACACACTTACATAGACATACACACATTATTTGGACTTAACTTTTAAACTTTTAAGCTTTTGCAAATTAAAAAAATTTCCGCAGAAAAGAGAAAGAGCTAATGAATAAAAGCCGAGCTTCATGGAAATGTGCGCTGTTGACTGCCGGCCTAATTGCTATCTCGATGTACTAGATTGCCGTTATTTAATAATGCAGCTGTTGTTATTGTTGCTATATTTCTTTCGCCGCTATACGCATAACGAAAATGCAGGTAAACTTCCAGCTACTCGCGGTCAGATCGCAAATCATGTGTTCACTGACACGCACACAAATACTCTCGCACACACATACACACACATTCCCGTTGCCATAAACAATAGCAAAATTCATTGTTTTTTTTATTGTAGTGCCGAGCTGCAGCGAAATGCAATAAATATTGCGCATTTTCGCAAAGCGTCGCTACGTCAGCGCGAAAATGTTGAAAATGCGAAAGTTTTTGTTCGCGCGGCAGACAATACGCGCCGCAGACAAATAACAGAAGCTGTAAAAATTCCTGTGACTAACAACCGGCGGTTAACACGGCGTCGCATTCGGCTCAGCGTTTGGCGGAATGGTCTTCCAGTTTTGTTTTTGTCTTTTTTGGTTTTTTCGCTGTTTTCGGCTTGCGAGTGCAACCATGGCGCGGTGACTAGATGATTGTTAAACTCGCGTTTTGGGCTGCTTTAGCGGCTTGTTCTATGCAGTGCGCGCTCGTTCCCTTATTTTTACACTCTTGTAACATGTTGCTGCAGAGTATAATAGTTTTGTTCACCTAACGGTTGTGTATATAACCCAAAACTAAGCAAGATAGATATAGTAATATATTCTCGTAATATATAGTGATATGTAATTGGAGATTCCAAGTGTAATCAGGTCCTTTTCCACCTGGTCTTTCCAGAAAGAAAGAGTTTTTTCTCCTCTGCTTCCCCTGGCGGAAGTCGAGTCGAATACTTTCAGAGCTGGAGTGTTTTCATCCATTTGGACGACATGATATAGCTAGCGTAGCCGCTGTCTTTTAATTCGCTGAACTATGTCAATGGCGTCGTATATCGCGCACAGCTCATCGTTCCATCGACTGCATTATTCACCTTTGTCAATGCGCAAAGGGCCATAAATCCTTTGCAGAACCTTGTAACGCCGACGCATCAAATGTTGTCACCGTCCATGCCTCTGACCATATAGCAGGGTGGGGATAATGAGAGGCTTATAGACTTGCTTTGTGCTTCGATTGAAAAAAAATTGGTGAAATCCGCCCTAGCCCCCATACAAGTATAACTATCAAGTCTTACGTACTTAAAGGCATCACCCCGGCTTTAATGCTTGCAAGTTGCAACAGTAAAAATGTTCGATTATACCCGAACTTAGCTCTTCCTTACTTGTTTATTGTTGCTGTTGTCGTTGGCAATTGGCAGCTGTTGGTGTGTGTGCGTGCTGTGAGTGTGTCCAAAAATGTATTGTTTTGCGGATGTGTGTTAGTGTGTCAAAGCAGTTGAGACTCCACTCGATGTGGCGGCACAATACGGTTGCAGCATATTGCAGCAGCAATTGTGGGCTATACACGACCGAACATACAAACATACATATTTTAGATATATACGTATATTTTCCTAATGTGGTATGTAAGCTGTACTGAAATGGATACTACTTCTGAAAGTATAGGGTTCGGAACTAGAGTACTTTCGCTGCAACTGCTCTCTAAATACGGGTTTATTCCTTGCATGACATTTAGATCCAGTTTATTTGAATAAAAATTTTTTCGACGCTACTTCAGTTACTCTGAGTTGAATTGATAAACAGTGAGATCCTTGTTTTTAGTATGAAAGCTAACTACAGGCGACTGATACTTTGTGAAGCTCTAAAATGTTAAATTTGGTACCAATTGCTCTTGGTTTTGAACCAAGCAGCAATTTCCTTGCTGGTTATGCAGCTGTGCGTATGCGAGCTAAGTAACTAAGTTTTTACGCTTTAGTAGAAACAGTTACAAATGGTGTTCATAGCATAATTTTTTCATTTTTTGTTTCAGGAAACCTTTTAAAAAATACTTAAGCACCCAGCAGAAATATCTTAAAAAAATATAATAGTTCAGAAAATTAATTAAATACAGCAAAGAATGACTAAGTTAAAAGAAACTTAATATACTTCAAAATAACAAAAATATTGCACTGATTCAATAATACCCTTCACAAATACAAAAGATTTCACAGCAACGTGATTTTGATCGGCCAGCTTGTATGGCAGCTATAACCTATCAGGCAAAAGAGAAGCTTCTTTGGGAGAAAATATACAGATAAACATACACAGGTCCGCTTGGCTAAGTAATTTCCTCTTGTCTTTCTTCTGCGAATGGAAAAACTTCGTTAACCTCTTCAGGATATACCTCTCTATTAGGTGTTAGGGGTTGATTTCACCTAGTACTTAAGAGAAAAATTTATAAAAATATTGACCATATTGATCTAAATAGATTGCTTAAACTCAATTGAAAAGTTAGAAATACTTGGACCATAGGAATATGGGAGCTAATCCGGTTTTCCCCATTTGTAGCACTACAAATTAGTGATATATGAAAAAGATGCTATCCAAATTTCATTAAGATAACTCACAACGATATAAAGTATGATATAAGGTCAACTACAAGTTCGAAAATTTTTATATTCTCCTTCTTTATTGGCGTAGACACCGCTTATGCTTAGGTACATAAATAAGAAAGGAAAACTACTGACAGTACAAAATTTTTACTAAATAAAGCGGTGCCAAGTTCGAAGTCGTAGATAATTTTGTCTATCTGGAACCAGTTTCAACACCAACAATAGTATCAGATTCGAAATCCAACGCAGAATCACTCTTAATTGAAAAGTAAAGCCTGTCTCGACGAACAAAGACCAAGCTCTATAAGTCCCACATTATTACCATCCTGCTATATGGTGCGGAGGCATAGACAACGATATCTTCTGATGAGACGGATTTAGGAGTATTCGAGAGACTATTTATGGTCATTTGCACATTGGCAACTGCGAATACTGCAGTCGATGGAGCGATGAGCTGTACGAGGTATATGGCGACATTGACATAATTCAGCGAATCAAGAGACAGCTGTTGCTTTGTGTAGGTCATGTAGACCGGATTGAAGAGAAAACTCCAATCTTGATTAGTAGTCGCTAGTGGAAGCAGAGATGGAAGAATCCATTGGAGAGATCAGATGGAGAAGAAACTGGCTGCGCCTTGTATCTCGAATTGGCGCCAAATAGCGAAGAGAAGAAACGAGTTGCTGTTCTTGTTGTTTTTAATAACCACATTAGCGTTGCCTACGTCAGTGAGGAAGAAGAATGAAGTTTTATTTTCTGAGAAAAGTTAGCCATAGCAACTTTGGTCCATATATTCGGCATCTGGGCGTTTGAAGAGTTTGGTTCGATTTTGACAATTTTTAGACGTGAGATAACAAACCCTATTCGCTTAAAGTTTTGTTCCGTTAACTTTATTGCTGCTTGAGTTATATACTGCGAAGTGAATTAATCATTTGGAACTGAAAATTGCGAAATATATGAAGTAAGCGTGGTTGTAGTCCAGTTTCGTTCATTTTATCACTCTAAAGATTTGTGAAATATATGAAGAGGCGCGAGCATGACCAGCAATGACTCGAATTAACTTTCATTCTCTTCAATCAATACGCTTTTTAGTTCCTCAGTTCCACAAGTAAAGCATAAGTTAAGGGTCTTTCAACAACTGTTCTGTGTTATGTTATGCCAAGGTGGAGTTCCTTTTGTAAATGTGACGACTCTTTGGAAAATTTCTGTTTGCCCTTGGCGCCATTCAACAACTTTAAGTGATACTCGATTGCCGGATATTTTTATTGAGTATTCAATTCATACGCTTTTCTCTATTTCGTTGAATTAGATTTATGTTTAAATTACTCTCCACATTCTCGTTGGCCATTTTGTTCAAATTTCCTAAACCATTTGAAAAAACTGCCAGAATTGCAGTGAACACACGTTTCTCGCGCTGAAGTGCAAGTCGTTATGGCAACACCGCCGAAAAACGTGGGGCAGCAAACGCATTGCAAGCGATAGAAGTACAAAAGTACCGACATCTTCATCATATTTTAACGACTCTCTCGCTCTTACAGCCTATGCCTGTCCATAAGTGTGTGTGTGTGCGTGAGTGGCGCTGCAGATGTTTTTGTCTGTTATTCGCATTGTTTGTGTTGTTATGCTTGTTCATGAGATGCGTCTCGGCATAGCGAATTTCAAAATATATTTGTGTGTGTGTGCTTTCGTGTGCACCACTACTTTGTAGTTGAAAAATTACGCGCTCAATAAAACTACCGGGCGTATGAGTGATTTTTATGGCAAGCAAATGTGCAAAGTGTTGTGAACAGTTCTGAAAAAAAGTGAGTTAAAAGCGAAAAAAACATTGCGAAGAGCAAAACTTTAGTTTAACGATTTATTTGTTTACTACAAAGCTCACGATTTAAATCATTGCACGTCATTAAAAGCCGAAGAGCACAGGCTTTCTCAGCACTTTTTCAATTTTTTTTCTTTTTTTAAATTTTCACTGTGCATTAAGCTTGACAGGGATGCCTTTATGGCGAAAATGGCAACTAGACGCAGAAATACCGCTTGACTATAAGGTATTTGCCCACATTTTCAATTTTCCATTTGTCAGTGTGCTGCAGCCGGGGGGTTATGCAGAGCATTTGGTTATTGCAGCAGAAAAATTGCTGGCTTATGTTTTTTCGCCTGGCCTCAACAAAATCAAGGTGAAAAAAATGATAAAAAAAATGAGAAATAACAAACTGGAATAAATACTTGCTGCGCTATTGTTTGGCCAACGTGGGCGCTGATTATGCTGCCAATCAATGGGTAGCAAAACGAAAGTTATAAAAAATTGGCATAACTTTTTTATTGCAGCGTATCAAATAGATTCATTTACAAAGCTAACTAATACACATACACAAATACCATATGTGCATGTGTATGTGTGTATGTTTCCATGTGTATTGACAGCTACAAACGGTGCTGTAGATTTCAAGCACTGCACATGAAGGCTTAACAAATCAATGCAGAAAAGGCGCACACATAAATTCGTATGTATGTACAAGTATGCACACTAGCAAAAGCTAACTCTTCCAAAGCTGAAGTCATACATAAGAACACAATATTTTTTGTTTTTAGTATTTGGAATAAAATGTTCTACTATTTTTAAAAAATATTAGAAAAAGTTAAGAAGGCGTTAACTTAGTGCGGAAATGAATTTCTATTAAATATTAGAAGGTATTGTCCGCACAATAATTAACGGTGGAAAGAAAATCAAAAATATGCAATTTTATTTTAATATCTTAAATCTTCACGGAAATATAAGGAGTAGTTCCTTAGCAAACAATATGACTTGTTATTTCTCATGTGTTTAGCATCTGATTAAAAGACAAAAAAGGCGTGACTGAAAAACGTCATTTTGGCAACTGACCAGAGGACCGCAAAATCTCTTAGAGATCGACTCAACCCATTTTGGTTAATGTTTAGGGTATGAAGCGTATCAATGCTAGACTCGTACCAATCTAACGGACTTTAATCTTATCTAATAACGACGTTGTATAGAGATCCTAAAAGACGTACTTGACGAGGAAGTAGAGCGCCATTCATCAAACGCACCACTATTGGTGACGAAATGTGACCTCGAAACCACGCAACAACAGGCACTGACGACCAAACAGGCGATGTTTACATAAAATTCATGGAATATTAGATTACTCGTTGGCACACTTGTATTGGCTCAGAAGCCTATTTCGAAGGCGATAATAAAGATTATTAAAATATGTAATATTTTTTTCTGTCCGGATCAAATTTATTATTTATTATGTCCGCCGAGATTGAATTGTGATAGCTTGGAAATAATTCATGAAATTTTTTGAATGTGATCGGAATCTTTTTCCAAATATCGTTCTTTATTGGTTTTGAATAACCTTCTTTTTCTTTATTGGCGAAGACAACGCTTACGCGGTTATAGCCGAGTTTATAACGCCAAGTGGAAAAAAACAGTTTCGAGAAAAACGCGATTAAAGTTTTAGTTCCTTCTGAACTAGTTTGGATGCCGGGTCAGCAAAATGCCTGTACCTCCGAAAATAATACGAATTCTGAAAAATCTTTTAGTAGATATTTATATTCTTGCATAGGTAAGTTTTGTCAAAAAATTTATATTTTTTTTTTTTCTATACTAGAATAGATCCTTAAGTAATTCCTTGACTACTTGTATGCTAGCTAACGCTTACGCTATTGTCTAACGGACAGGCGGACATATCTTATTTAGTCTGATAAATTTAGTATATGGCTATACATGTAACTCTATCTATCTCCTTGGCCATTCTACTTTAACAAAAATCCGTTACGTGAACACTGTGCAACATATTGCTAGAGTGTAAAAAACGACGTGTACCTTCGTGCTTCAATATTAGCCACAATCACGTCAAATTCCCATGTAGACCAATTCGTGCGTCTCTAGATGATGTATTTATAAGGGTAGTCCATATGTCCCAGTTGCAACGGTGATAGCATTGACAACCATGAAGCCTGAATTCGAGAAATAATAAAAAAACTACAAAAAGGAAGAAGAAGAAAGTGAAAAAATCGGAACTGGCCATAGGCTTTACGGCTATATGCTTTTAACTTACACTTGTAGACACACACAGGCTCACATGGAAGCAGAATGCCACACATCTTTTCTATTGACCCGAAAATGCAGCATAACACACAAAAACAACAACAATAACAAACATAGAAACCAACAATCGCTGCAGCAACCAAGCAACGAGCTATTGTCGGAAAGCGTAAACACACACACATACATACAAAGCTACCACGCACATATTAATCGATGCTTTTGCTGCAGCAAATGGGCGCAACATCTCAAGGGTGGTGCAACGGAAGCGCTGCCAACCATATCTGGTCGAAACAAAAAGTGTCAATATTTTACCTTTGTGCGTTCGGCCACATGCCTTGCTATTGTCATAGCTACGCACACAGAAAAAATCTATGTTTTCCATTGCCACGCCACTTCTCACCTGCATCTCTGTTATATAACCAGTTTATGGCTCTGTAACGCAAGACACAATCTTTAAACTGAGATTTTGCATAAATGTCTTGTCCCAGCTATTGTGATAGCAGCAATAACAACAAAAATCTGTTACAAAGAAATACTTTGTCTTTGCAGGCCAGGGGCTCTTCAATTTGTTTGTTACTTAGTTTTTTGCCTGTTGCTGTCTTTGTTGTGATATGCGTACTTAAAGTCGACCTTCTTCTATTCTTGTTTCTTATGAAGAGCTTAGGTATAAAGAACTAATATATTCATCAAAATCAATGGATAACCCATAAGCAGTGACATTTTTAGAATTTCTACTATTTCAGTTACCTTTTCAAGTTTCGCCCAAACCAGATTCTTAAACTTAACCTTCATATATATCTTTTTTTTCTTTCTCCACTTTTCTCTAGTAGAAGATTAAAAAACTGTTTTTTGTGTTAAAATTTAATAATAGTATAGGAGGGTAATTATGATGTTTACATAGAACTCGATGTTCTAAAGATTTGTATGTAATCTAGAAGGCATGGCTAGCAGGGTACTGTTACTGGGAATTTGTTGATAAACTCGAAGAATGTGATAATAAAAGATGGTCAATTTCGAAGTTACCTACATTTTTAAGAAAAAACATAGAAACTTCAAATTTAATGGGGAATGTTTATTATAGCATTTATTTTTTGAAGATTATTTCTTTTAAATGTGGGCCACTGCTCCGCCTCAGCTGGTCCATCCGTTTAGTACAATTTTCGATGACTTGTTCGAGCGTTTCGAGTGGTAACTGGTGAAAGGCACGCGTGATGTTTTGTTTCAAGGCCCGAATCCACAGGAAAAAGTCTAAAGGTGTCATATCACACGATCTTAGTAGCCAATCGACCGACTCAAAATGTGAGATTATACCAAAGTGGTCTCGCAATAAATTCATTGATTGATGCGATGTGTGGGAGTGGCGCCGTCTTGTTTAAACCAAATATAGTCGGTTATCATGGCGCGATAATGGTTGCCATTGATGATTACGTTCTCACCGTTATCTTTTTTAAAGAAATATAGACCGATGGTTCCACCGGACCAAAAACCACAATAACATATCCGTTAAGCCAGAAATGGTCTTCATCGTTGAACAAAATTTGGGTCCAAAACTTCTTGGAACTTTTCAATTTTCTTTTAATTTAAGATCTAGCCGAAACGTCTATCGACGGTCTTCGAGTACACATAGGGCGTAAAGAGAAATAATAATTAAAGAAGAAGGTACTAAAAATAGGTTAAGTGGCTATAAAACGGTAGAAAAATTGAATCCCTTAATTGGAAAAAGTGGAGTTCAGAAGATTTTAGCTGCAGACAGAAACAGTGAAAGCTGGATCTCAAGATGGTTGATTGTGTTGCGAATAGTATGCTCAGTAGGCCGATTGTTTTGCTCAAAAGCGAGCGAAACACATTCTTTACAGAACGTGAATTTGTGAATTTTCGTAACAAAGTTTAACGATTTGAAAACGTGACACGAATTAAGCGTGATCTGTCAAAAAACGCTTTTGAAAAAGTATCATTACTTGGATCACCCGTTATGAGCAAAAATGATTAGATTTTCGAACACTCTGTTTGATCTTCATTGCATTTTCATATGATCTTTTTTAATGAATAATCTTGAGATTTAATGAAAAAAATTGTTTAATATCGATTTTTGTACTGTGAAAAGTCCATCTCTTGTTTGATAATTTTTGGTTTCCGATAGATTCATTAATTTAGAATCGCGTTACCTTGAATATTATATTAAATTCCCCATTTCGCAGAGAAACACTCTCATCCAAGAATGAGATCTCACTGCAAATTAAATCTATGCTTGCAAAAGTTGGCAGAAAAAAATTCGGGAATGAAGCTGGGCCCGTAATGACATTTTAACAAAGTGCAACTACTAATGGGGCATAAACGACCTCCAACTTGCATACATACATATATACATATATCAGCAATACATACGTTTACACACCTTTCGACGTACTCTACTGCATGCCGCACTAAATATCACTTCGTCCTTTTGGGGCAAATGAGTGCAAGCGGCATGAAGAGCACTGGTGTTATGCTGGGTGTCAGATTTCGAACCACTCGGCTGGTTCGTGCTCCTGTTGTGGCATTTGGCTTTAGCATTGCGAGTTCACGCTTTTTAATTTTCACAAACACACGGACAATTGAGTGTACGCACTCACGCACGGCGACCATTTGGCCACAATGTTGCAAGTGCAAATAGGTTTGTTTGTGGTGAGTATGTGGCTACGGGTCTGGCGATGTCAGTTTGCGTTTCGGCTGGATATTAAGAATGTGTTCCACAATGCATATATGCCTGTAGTCACGAGTTACACATACACATTTTGACATTTGCACATGCCGGCAAATTATCATGCGAGGTCATCGCTCAAATTTTAGAATTAGGTAAGCAAGCTGAGTCCTCTTGCAATGCCGAGGAATCGAGTGGTGAGTTGTGTATAGGCACCGGTAATACCGGTTGAATTTCAATACTAAACTCAGTTAGTCAGTAAACGAGATGGGATTCATTATATTAAAATGTTCTGAAAGTCAAAAAGATCAACGTTTTCTGGAAGCTTCAAACAAGTATAGAGACGATGAAGTCGTTACGAAAGAGGATTTGCTTTAAAGTTCTTCACACAGTATGCCAACTTTACCGTAATAGTTATATAGACCACTGATAGTTATCTGTGCCCTTAGATGCATATGTTAGAAAGAGTTTTAAGAAAGATTTTTGTCATGTCGTGTTAGTAATCTGCAGTTTATGACTTCATTAACTTTTTTTTCAAAACAACCTTTCATACTGAACTTCTCTTCTAAAATAACACATCTGTGACTGGATTTCGCTTTTTTAAGTTCAACTTGCTTCAGCAACTTTATATGAAAACTAAAATATCAAGGAGCCTGAATGCAATGCAAGGAAGTAGAGAGATGCGCTTGTTCAAAACGCAATTCGCATACACGAAACGCAGGTCAGTAAGGACTACGCTAATATTTAATATCGAAAAGGCCCTTGAATATAACGCATACGCTCTTGGAGCACTTGTGGACATTTCTGGAGCATTTAATAACGATTCTACGGAATCTAGTCTGAATAGTGTCCAGCCAGTAGTTGTTGATCCTGCTATATCAGAAGCCTCTAGACTTGTAGAAAGATAAGAGTAGTAATGAAGCTATAATGACCAAGGAAGTCTGTGGGGATACTCTGTATGGTGGGGTGCTATCTTCGCTTCTTAATAACGGGTAGGCGTCTACAGACCATTAGCAGTATTATAACCACCGCTCTCAATACAGTCCAGAATTGGACATTGCAAGCAGGCCTGGGGTTGAATACGGAGAAAACGGATCTTCTTGTGTTCACAAGAAAATACAAAATTCCTCCATGGAGATTCCCTTCGATAAATGGAACACAACTCTTTCTCAAGTACAGCACCAAGTATCGTGTGCATACGTGTAGGCAGTAACGGCACAACCTTCGGGCTCTCTACCTCTTTTATGGACTGGTGCCATATAGCTATTGTAAGACTAAATCTACTCTACAGTGTAGTAGTATGTTGGACAGGCGTACGGAAAACCATTTAAAGGAAAGGGTTCAGAGGCTAGATGCCCTGTGTATTTCGGGAGATTTAAGAACAACTCCAACAGTGGCTCTTAAATCTTCAACTCTTCGCTGGAAACTGCGGGGCGACTCCTGGCTGTAGGAGAATTTACATATTAAACCTTCTGGCATAGCTCGTTGGATAATGGCGGTTTGACAAGAACCGATTACACGATCCGACTTTTCAACTGGGAATGAAGTTTCAAAGTAAACATAGATAAAGAAGGTTGGCGTATGGTATGTTAGCTGCGCGCAATGCTCTAAACATTTATACGGATGGCTCGAAAATGGAAAATGGCGCGGACTTATACGGTCCAGAGTTAGGCATAAGGCAGTCTTTTCATTTGCCGGACCACTGCGGTATATTTCAAGCAGTTATTGCGAAAGCTGCAGAGCTGGCCTCTAATGCATCTGCAGCAATTCCAGAGTCAAGATCTACGTAGACAGCTAATCAAGGCACTAACCTCGTATCGCATATCGGCCAGAAATATCTTGGGAAGCAGGGCAGCAGTGGAAAGTGTTGCCTGAAGTAAGCAACTTCACTTCCCCTGGGTGTCAGATCATAAGGACACCGAGGGCAAAAAGATGGTGGACGAGATTGCCAAGAATTGTGTCCGGCTAACACCCGGAAACGTGATGGGAAGGACTGTAGGAACATGATCGAAATACTTACTGGTGACTGTCTATTGGCCACAAACGCTTGAGCACAGCAGAAAATGTTAAGATCAAAGCACCTTGTGCATTCGTTTCGCATTGGCAAGACTAAGCTGTATGATGCACTGGAAAACGTATCGATATTGAGGTCACAGAGTCTGACCTTATTGACCTAGTAATTGAACTGCATCTGTTATCGCAAAGGACTAAAACTGGTCAATGCGTAGCTCATTGGAGTCAAGCAATCCCAAAACCATCTAAGTACTTTATTTATTACAAAATTTTTATCTCTAGCGCCAAATAACTCAACCCTATCTCATTTACACAACGCGACATGTAGTACATATTTTCAAAGCCAAATAACTGCTTAGTTAGATATTACATATTCTATATGATATATCTCCATTAGTATTAGTAACTGTTACAAACTGCTAAAGATACTTTAAATAAAATTTTACCTCCAAGATGGTATGAGAGGGCTTTAAAGAGGCCGGAGTCAAAATTGAACGATCGGCGCGGCAGTGCCCACCTTTAGATAAAATCTTATATCTCGGGACCTGCCAATTTCAACCATGGTCGGTACGTAAAATTCTCTGTTACAATACGAAAATGGACGAAATTGACGATCACTAATAATATAACATTATTTAAAATTACATTTGATTTTTTTACCGTCCAATATACAAATCAATAAGCATTTAATATGAAAAGATAAAACTTTGTACGAATAGTGTCTTTGAAGTATGTATGTCACCTTGTGACCAAAAGTGGTCCAAATCGAACCAAACTGTTGAAGCTCCTAACCGTATTTGTAAACCTCAGGGCATATGGTTGACTTTTACCGTAAATATCGGTCAATGTGTGAGTTATCTTAATAACAATGAGAGAGCTAGGATTTATATGAACGGTGCATTTGTGTGCTTGAAATGAATAAAATCGAGTGAAAGCTTGCCCTAAACCCCATATAAATAACAAACCGTTAAGGCATGAAACCTTCGGTAATACGCGAACTTAGCCCTTTCTTGTTTGTTATCCGATTGCCGATTTTCTTGCCGTAGCCTTCACAGCTGAAGAGACAATCAAAGTCGTTAAAGGTTTACTTTGCATATCCGTTAAGGAAAAAATTTGATACAACTTTGCGGTGATTGCTATTTAAATATCATTATGCCAGTTGCTTGTTCGTTACGCCACTTTCTAATTAGTAATTAATTGGAAGACTATTTTATTATAAACATTGTTACGGTATAAGGAGCTGAGTGGAGTTAGCCATGTCCGTCTGACTACGTAAACGCGAAATAGTCCCTCATATCGTAGATATCAATCTGAGATTTTGCACACGTCTTCACGTCCATAAGAAGCTGCTCATTTGTTGGAACCGCCGATATCGGATCACTATAGCATGTAGCTGCCATACAAAGTGAACTATTGAAACAAAATCTTGTTTAGAAAACATTTTAATTTGACGAGATATCTTAAAGAAATTTGGCAATGTCTAAGGCAATGGTGTAATTTCCAAAGAAATTGTTCAGATAGGATAGCTATAACCTATAGCTGCCATACAAACTTATCGCTCAAAACGAAGTTCTTGTAAGGAACCTTTGTATTTATGAAAAGTATTATGCTTCGGTGCAACCAAAGTTAACGTATTTTCTTCTTGCTCTATAAATAGAATTGAATAATTAAAATCAAATTTTCTTTTCGACAAATCCATTTCGTCCAATCCTAAGATATACATAGGTCAAACTTAGATCTGCTTATATCCTGTTCTCCGCACTTGTTATTGGAATTAAGTCAGCGGTTGTTTACAGGAAGTGTGTAAATCTTGAAAAATGCTGCACATTTCAATTGTCAAAGTTCAAATGTGTACAAATTTGCAATGCGAGGACAATGGCAGAGTCTTAAAATGAAATAGGCAACGATAAAATCTAAAATTCACTACACTTAACACTCACAGGCTATTCAAGCTGTTTGCGAGCCGACAACTTGCTCTGCAGATGACGGGCAATACAAGTGAAAATACAAATATATTTATATGTGCACACACACACATACATAGGCATTTTAAGCGAGCGAAAACTGAGATAAACAAAATGTGCAAATGGTCAACAATGAAAAGTCATATTAAACGACGGAAACCGGAAATGTCCGAAAAATACACCAACACACACAAACACATTCGCACATATACATAAACGCGCATACATGCGAAATACGATAATAAAATGGCAAACAAAATTTGTAAACACACAAAATATGTACGTATGTATGTGTAATGCACACACATGCAGCCGAGTAAGCCAGCAAGCGCTGTGAGCATGAATTTAGAGGAGTCACCAGGCAAGTGAGGGAGGGGCCTCGCTCATCAAATATGCACATAAATAAATGTGCAAAAAATGAACAATGAAATTGAGAATAAAAAACGATATGTAAAATCAGTGAGCAACAATAACAACAAACAAGCAAGAGGCGAACAAAAAAGCACCAAATAAATAACAACAATAAAGAAACACCGTAAACGCTTGGTGACGGCCATTGTATGTGTTGCCACTAGCAGCAACAGCAGCCGCCACAATGGTAACTGTAAAACGAGATTAAGAAATGCGCCTATACGTGTTTGTGTGTTTGTAAACACGCACACATGAGAATATGTAAATTCTCAAACTTTTTCTATTTACCATTTTGGCTAGAGGACAGCGTGGCCGAAACGAAAATATGCTAAATTTGCCAAAGCCGATAAACTAGTTGTGGGCGATAGTCGCTGCAAGCTGTTGTGCTTCGCCAGCCAACCAGCCAGCGAGCAGCCCCCAGCGAGGTGGTCCAACCCATCGCAGACTCGTCACAGCTGCGCGCACTCATACGCCATGTGGCACCAAGTATGTTCGTTTGCCTATGTGTGTGTGTGTGTGCTGCATGCAAAATGATATGTTGAGAATGTTGTTGATTCGTTTAGATTGTTTGTTTGTTTATTCGCTTCTGCTGATTTATTTTTATACCCGAATACTTAGAAATATTTTAATGTAAGCGCGTATATGTATTTGTGTGGGAGTGTATGTGTGCACTTGGCATAGTTGTACGCCTTTAATATTTGTAGCTTGCACTTGGCCAAGTTTTTATTTCGTCCAGTTTGCAGTTGTTGTTGCACTTCACCTACAACTGCTACTGTGCGTCATGTGTTTGGCGCTGCTGAACTTTTTTCTGAAATTAAAAATAATTATCTATCTGTCTTGTTTTTGATCGGTCAGTTTTTATGGTGCTATATGCTATAGTGATCCGACATTGACGATTTTGTTAAACTTAATATGTCCTTTTCAATATCACTCAAAGACTTTTCTTTTTTCATGGACTCAGTTTAAATAAGTATTGATTTTCGCCTTAAGAAAGGAATATGTGTACAGGTGTATAGTGAGATTGGTTTGATAAAGACTCCAACAGCGAACCTACCCTGTTTCAAGAAAAAAGCATCAAAAATAATTTAATTTAATTTTGGCTTTATTATTTGTGAACTCTGTCAGCAGCAGCTCCGCTTTTTTTCTTTGACAAAGTGAATCAATAATTAATTAGCGCATGGCAATTTGAGTAGGGTATTCAAAGCTCAGGAATTAAGGACAGCATTCATTTCTACAGCGACCATTTCTACCTCATGGACAGTGACTATTTGTCGACAGTGAGCCTGTCTATTGGAGGCTAATATTCTGCATCTATACTATTTGCCATCTTAAGAAGAATAACAGTTAAGAGACTTTAAAGTATGGCCGTGTGAAAGAAGGACTTTGGTCAGCTAGAGAAATCCTTAGATCAAAGGTTCCAGGCAGTAAATTAAATCTTTACTATAAAGCCAGGTGGATAAGTTAGCCTTTGTTTTATATACTTGTTAGAATATTAATTTATGGACTTTAAAAAACTAAAGTAAATTTCGAAAAATTCTGTGTGAAGGCCCTTCCCGAGACCTTTTATGTTTGAAAATAACGATCTGTTGAATGTCTTGAATCAGCTTTTGATCTAAAAGTCTACAGTCGTTTAGAACAGATCCACATGGGGAAGATAAGGTCTTGAGTTATTTTGGGATTTATAATGAATTCATACTCTTCTATGGTTAGTCGTACGAATATGAATATTAGGACGCATCAGCTTTCTGAACAGATCAAGTGAGAGAACGACACTGCAGCGTTAACAACGCATTGACGGAAAAAATCTCTGGTACTCTGGTAGCTAATTAATGTGTTTAAACTGTACCTGTGTCTACCACAAAGAAAATGATAAAAATTGCCTGCAGTTGGATATTAAGTCTCGGCAAATCTTTTTAAACCCATCATAACTGTGGTCGTTTGATTTATATTGGATAAAAGATGTTTTTGCCCTGATCTGGCAAAAGCGGGTTATTCTTGAAGGAAATATTAAGGAATCGTCTCAGTGTGACCCTCTAAAAATTTCTGTTTGTCGCAATTTTTGTAATGTTGAAAGTAACTAATCGGTCCGGTTTTTATTTATAAATACAGTCTGTCAAGTAAGAGCGTGGTCGACTTTACCGACAGTTAATGAAAGATTTCGCTCTAATTCCTTCGCGAGCCGATAGAGGGAAGCTTTGTCCTTGATGCATTGTCAACAAAGGTTCAGTTGTCGTTGATCTTTTGAAAGAGAATCACGTTAAACGCCATGAGTGCTAAGTACGCGTCGCGCTACGAAGCTGTGTTCCTTTGCATCCACCCGAAAGGTCCCAAAATGTCGCAATCAGCGGCTGCTAAATATATGAGAAAGTCGAAGGCATTTGTACAGAAGTAGATATAGCGATATATAGTGGCTAAAAATGTCGATGATTTACCAGAACGTGGTTCGATAGGAAAAGTGAACAAAAAAGATGAAAAAAGAATAGTAAATGTGTTTTCGCGGAATCCTGCTTTAACACTACGGCAAGGACAAGCAAAATTAATGGCAAAAGGTTTAGATATATCCTACGAAACTATCCGAACCGTTCTTCATACTTATGATCTGAAATGGCGCAACACAGTGAAGAAGCCTCTGTTGACTGAAAAACTTGTGACAAAGCGACTCGTTTGGGCGCATGAGAATATTGATAGAGATTTTGAAAATGTCATTTTTACTGATGAATGTTCTATATGGGCACGTTCTGTCCTCACGCGAGCCTGGTCAACTTCCACCAATAGGCTTGTTCAGCGGACCGTAAAACATGGAATAAAGATGCATCTTTGGGGCTGTTTCTCAACGTAGGGACTCGGCACTTTGTACCTCTTTACTGACAAAAATCAAATTTCACCCTTTTTTCGGCAGTTTTTGTAGAAAAAATTACGAAGATTTCAAAAACAAATAATAGCTTCTATAGCGCGATCGCAAATGACATTAAAAATGTTCTCTCCAAATTGGAACTAGATATCTTGACAACTCTTTCTTTGAGAGTGGAAACCGTTTTAGAAAACAGGATTCGGAGATAACCAAGAAACGCTGTGGCTATCGTAATAGTTTGAATTTCGCTTTCAAAATTTGAGAGAATGTTTACTACAGTGTATACTATCCTATAATACAACAAAAAAAAAATGATTTTTTTTCGAAAATTTCACACTGAGACGATCCCTTAAGATGATTCTATTTTGTCTTTTTTCAAGGCACTTACAAGCATACTATATATCTATATACTTGGTAGTCTAAGATCTTACCACATGAAACCCGATCAGAGAGTGACCAATTTGAACTCATACAACAAGTGAAGAGTGAATTTCGCTCTCACTATTTACCAACCAATGACGCACAGTGTATTTATTTATTAATTTTTTCGATTTAAATATATTTGTTGGATTTCACTGTTTGTTTGTTTATTTTGTTTGCGAACAAGATTGTGTCACACTCAGATCCGCAAATACGCCAACGGAACAGACGTAGACGCAGACGGCGGAAAAAGCTTTAGCTTCAGTTTGAGTCAAGGAGAAATGAATATGGACTAAAAGCACACGCACGGGGTGAACGGGAAAATACTTGAAAAAATAAAAAGAGAAACGAATTGCAGAAACTTGCTAAAAAGTAGACAATACTTTATGCATTCGGGCATATCGGTTCTGCTTCGTATCCATCGACATTTGCCGCTTTTTCCGGTGACTGCTTGTACACACCATACACTGCCCACACTAACCGTCTGCACTGTTGTTGCTTGCGAATGGAGATAGTCGCAAGTAAAATGGACAAAAAATAAAGTAACTAACTAACGACAACGTTGCTGGAAAGCTGCTGACAGGCTAACAAGAACAAGAGAAGCCAAAAATAAGTATTTCACAAGAAAAGCTGATGGCAGCAAGGCACATCGAGGCACATCGAGGCAAATATGTGTAAGTAGGAACAAGCATAACAGCAACTTTGACAGCAATATTAAGCGCTGAACGACAACAATAACAACAATAGCAAAGCATATTAAAAGCGGGAATCCTTCAGCAGATGTAACAATAGCTTTAGTATTACCAATGGCAACAAAAAGCAAAAAACGAAAAAAAGTAAATAAATAATACAACAACTGCAAAAAAAAAGGCAACACCAGCAACATAGTCCACATGCCGGTTACACGCTGTGACGCAGAAGAGATATATTCGCAAGGAATAAAAAAACGAGAGACAAGACCAAATGCGCAGGCAAGACAAAGTGGAAGCGCAGGGCAACAACAATCACAACAATTTACATGTGGACGCAGCTAACCGACATGCATGTCGGTGTGTTGGTATTGGCATGTAGGCGACAAAAGAACATGTAAATTGTACTTGCAAATTTGCCGAGAATGACATTGATTTTCTACAAATTGTTGTCAATTTAAATTGAGCGCTTCTTGTGTGGGCCACAATGGCGTTTAGCACTTTCCCTCTAGGGTAAAGGGGAATATAAGAAAACTTTGATTATTCATTTGAGTTTGACTTGCTGCTGCTGTAATGTAGGAAAACTTTGATAATTGCAAACTACTTTTTTCGGTGACTGCATTTATAAAGTTTTAAAAGTATTCACGGTATTGCTAAAATCTATTAAAAAGTGTAATATACAGTGAGCTCAGATTTCAACTCAGTAGTTTCTGCCTTGATTACACCAATGCCTTAAAACCTTCCTAGATTCCAAATAAGGTTATTCTTGGTGAGGAAGTTTCCATGGCATCACTGTCTTAGTCGTCTTCAGGCTTACTGCTTGACCCTAAACAGTGTTCATAGCATTAGAGTTAAGCCTAGACAGAACAGATCGTGGTGCTGTGTTTCACATTATACCACATTTAAAAAAAAAATCATCAAATACAGTCGTCGATCTATGCTTATAGCCGTGTAATAATAAATTGATCAGCTATCACTATATGTTTCAACCGTTTAGATTTAGAAAATTATTGTCGAACCTACCTTGATCTGAGGATTTCTCTAGCTGACTGATGTCCTTCTTTCACACGGCCATACTTTATAGTCTCTCAACACCCTTTGAAGGATTGATTCACTTTGTCAAAGAAAATAACAGCATGCTTTGTCTTCCACAGCCAGATTTTATAAACAAACGAAAACAAAATTAAAGGAAATTATTTTAGTGAAGTTTCATTCCTGAAAAATTTTAAGTTTTCTTGTCAGATTCCAACACACCAAGTTCATTAAGATTATTCGTTATACAAAAGTTATTTTTGTTTCATAGGAGCTTAGAATACTAGATTGAGTTTCTGAATCTAATTTTTTTCTCATTAGAAGTCCAGTAAATCTGAAAAACGCATGCTCTTACCAATTCTCAGATTGAAATACAAAAATATTACACTGAAAGAGATTTAAATTTCAAAGCTCTTTTAATATTTTAGAGCATATCTGAAGTTTTTTCCGTCGTGTCTTGGAGTGATTTACGATTTCACTTAAATTCACTATACCACCGACAAAAACTGGCCCTTGAAGGAGCTTCATCGCCAAAAATTTAAGTAAGTTCATCGACGCACTGCTGCTAAGTTCTAAAATATAATCGTAATAACATTAAATTTTGCAAGAATGAACATTTTAAGTCTCTGTAAACAACACAAATAGTGCTCAGATGTTAAATTTACAATAAACTTGTAAGTTGCAGATTGCAACTTGGTTGCCAAGCCCCGCAATATAAAAGGCAACTAATGTAGCATTGACTTCCATTCACCAATTGAAAGAAGTGGGAATTACAAGTACAAAATTAACTTTTTGATATGCGATACATCATTATGTAGTGAAAAAGAACTACTCAGCCAATTTTTCAAATTCAGTTACTGCAACCAGCTTAGAAATTGGCACAAAGAATTCCCTACAGGGTTACATCAGAGCGGAAGTGGTTGTGTAAACGATGCAAAATGCAAATTGAGTAAAAGTTAGACATGTTAAAATAATTATTTAAAAGCAGGGAATATATAAATTGATTTCATGCTGTGTCAACTTTTATACCTCTGTACATGTCAAGTCATGGGATGGCGGTCCAAGGATGTCGGTGCACCTGATAAATGCTTGCCAAGCTAAAAAAGCACGCAAAACATAATATATTTCAAATTTGTTGGAAATTGTACACATATGTTTTGGGAAATATGATAAATTTCAATTGTGGGAAAAATAGAAAATTTAACATCGAAAGCGATATAGGAATAAGTCTGAACTTTTTTGACGAATCCCTGTTTTTGTGGTAAATCATAATTCCGGAAAATAATCTACATTTCAATTGTGAGCTAATAAATGCAATAAATTGCTATGGGAAAGCTAAAGGGGAAGACAGATTAATAGACAGAGTACTAGGTTTTGGATGTCATGTGTATGTCGACTAGATCCATACGAGTATAATAACAACGAGAATGGTTCGGAAACAGATTTACAGAAAGGAAACTATAATTAAAATTTAATATCTTCATATTAATTTGTTCTTTTTACAAATATGTCTGTCACTTTGTCAATTTTGCAGGCTTTTGGCCATCACATACTCAAATGTGCCAGACTGTGAGGGTGTGGAGCTATGCATGTCTAGCTATGATATAAACAAATATATGAACATAAATTTAAAATGAGAAATCAAAATAACGTCGATTGTTATGCATTCATTTATAGTACATATATATACATATATTTGCATTTATGTGTGTTTATATGATGAAGATATCCATATTTGCCTTTCGACAACAATCTGATTTGAATTATTGCACCAACAATATTTACATAAGAATACCCTTATACAAACGACTAGAGATGGTTTTCATATGTTAATATCAACATAGAAAATGGGTGGTCCAAATGCTGCGTTTTGAGTATTTGTTACTTTGACAATGACAACTCCCTTCCGTTAAAATACTTGACAAAGTATTACTGATTACTTCTCCATCGAACGAAAAAATCACTTTAGGTTCATATTCCAAGTATTTGTTTGCAATTATCTGTTATCTGTCTTTTATAATGTCGAGGCTGCTCATTCAACTACTTGAGATTTGAAAGCGGGGTTAAGCCACTGGTAAAAGGTGCAGGGAGCTTTTCATGGCTAGATGGAAGCTAGGGAGGAGGATAAAATGTGGAGTTTTCTGTCGGAAGCTCACCACACTACCATAGGTAGGTACTAATTCAAAGTACAGGTTTCTCCAGGGTATTCAGTCCGATATCAGAGCAGCTATACTGACCTCGCTGCTTGTGCACTCAAAGCTAGTCAAGTCGATAAGGGAGTCGTTTCTTGTAAAGCTTGGCAGTAAGGGATTTTTATCGACCAGTTGAGTGGTGTGATTTTATATTGTCTAATAAGCTCACTCGCGGAGCGGCTAAATTTATTGTCGAAGTAAAGCGTGGGGAAGTCAACTAAGTACTTTCTCATCCGCTGGCGAGCTTTTGTCAGATTGAGATTGAAATATCTCAGTAGACATACTTTCTGCGAACCTAGCGAAGTAGAAAGATAGAAAATATTATAATTGAAGTTTTGTATTGCGACCTATGGTCTATTGTGCCCTCTCCTATATCACAAAGGTCCAGCATTCTGAACAACTCCAAGAGCTTGCGACTGAGGTGATATGATCTTTGCTCACGTAGATGGAACCTAGGGCCTTGAGCCTGCTTCTAAAAATTGTTCGGCGCTCTAGAATTAGGCTTTCTGGAGTTTCCTGTTCCAGCGTCAGCCTGCAGTGTATAAAGCGTGACAAAGAGCTGGAATTTGCCTCAGGAGACAAATTCATATCTTAAACCTTGCGAGGTTCTACCCTCCCAATAGTAGCTTGGCGTGGCGCGTTCCTGCTGCAAACTGATAGGCGGTTCAGCCTTCCTATACACTCCTCCACAAAAAGTAATGTGACCTCATAAGCTGAGCTTGCTTTTAGTGCCGCTTGACTATCGCTAAGTATAGCGATTCGCTGGTTGTGATATTTGCGATGGAGATTAACTTCTGCACATTGACTTATAGTAAAGAGTTCTGCTGGAAAGATGCTCGGAAAACGTCCCTACGGTATCCATAGTTTGGTATGGGGTCCCGCAATGCCTGTTCTAATGCCGTACGGTATTTTTAGCAAAGTAGCTGTAATCAATATCAACTATCTTAACAAATTTGTTGTAAGCTCAAAACGCTTCGTCGATCTACGAGAATAAGGTAATTTATTTCCAAGTGGGATACAGCGCTTTGGTGCGATAATCAAATCGTCCTAACTTAACTTAAGATGGAAGGACGGTGAATAAACACATTATATGGGAGATTTGTTTTATATTTAAAAAACAATGCACTTTAAAGCAAACTGAGAACTGAAAACGTAGGAGTTACATGAAATAGCGAAATTATATTTTTTAAACCTTTTTTTAAAAAATCCCTTTCTGGATCACCCTGTATATAACATTTTAACCGTATATGCGTATTTTCATATACATGTGTATGTGAGGACTCCTGTTTCTCTCTCTTTCTCTGTGTGACAATTTGCGTTTTCATTTGCCGGTTTTTTTGCTCTGAGCGTCTGTGAAGGCAACCGCAGTCGGTTTATAGTCTTTAGGGATTTTAGACACTGACTGCCTAGGCCTCCAATGTCTAGTAGCCTAATGGCAGGCAAACCAACAAACCGCAAAGTAATTTCAAGTTTTGACAACAACAAAAAGAGTAAAAACAGAAAAACAACAACAAAAAACAGAAAAAATTAAAGAAGAAAAAACCAAACGCACTTGAGAAAAAATACAAAAAATAATGAAAAAACGTGCAATCATAAACACAACAATAGCAACTACTAGTGTAACCACAATAAAAATGCGTTACACTACTATCAGAGTGACGAAAGCAAATGAAAAACGTCGCAACCACTGCGTCGGCTAGTGGTCCCACATTAGTGTCGCACTTTGGGGCCGATTTAGTAAAGAATCTAAAATGATGTCCCGACTGTTTGCCATACTCTTGTGTGGCATACTCTATGTACTCTTCTTATATTTGAGTTGCCATTGTGCGTGTGTTTGTGGAAGGTAGGCCGGCCTCTGAAATGTGCTTGCGTCTTAGCGAAGATTTCTCCAGAGAGCAGTGGTCTCTTAGCTGTTGGGTAAATATGCTTGTACTGCTCAATGTCGGTGCGTGTGTATATGTTGTACGTATTTTGTTGCTAAAATCGGAATATTCAAAAAAGGGTTAATTTACATTTACATACGCAGATTGTAGATTTCTGTCATTTTCTTTGTGCATATGTAAATATCCTGCAATTAAGGAAGGGTAGGCTCTTTGCTCGATGCGTATGCATATATTTTTAACATATTTCTAGGAATTTCATCTTGTTTCCATTTAATATTTGGTAATTTAGACGCACGTGGAGACGCTTGTATGTGTGAATGTGGGTTTTCGTGGATTTGGCTTTAAAGAGATTTCTTGCTTTCTTAAAACAATTTCCAAGGCTCTAGCTTCAGTAACGAATAGGCTTGGGTGCTTGATTGCTGAATGAATGAGATTTCTTGGTTATAATGGAATCGTCTATGTTTATATCTGCATTAAAAATAGGTATTGTGGAAGATAGGTAAAAAAAAATTTACTGAGACGATTATGAACACCAACTATAGTCTGGGGGGTCGGAGTTCCACTGCCTTCTTGCCGGATTGGAGGCTTCATTGACTTGGTCCTTCTTATTCTTCTTTATTGGCGTGAACACTGCTTACGCGGTTATAACCAAGTTTACAACAGCGCGCCCGTCGTTCTTCCTTTTTGCTGTTTGGTGCCAATTCTTAGAGTAGCCAGGTCCTCCTCCATCTGGTGTTTACAACGGAGTGGAGGTCTTCCTTTACTTCCACTGGCGGGTACTGCGTCGAATACTTCAAGAGCTGGAGTGTTTTCGCCTGAACTATGTCAAAGTCGTCGTTTATCTCATACAGCTCATTGCTCAATCGAATGCGATACACGCAGTTGTCAATGCGCAAAGGACCATAAATCTTTCGCAGAACCTTTCTCTTGAAAACTCGTAACCTCGGCTCATCCGATGTTGTCATCGTCCAAGCCTCTGCACCATATAGTAGGTCGGGGATGGCGAGGGATTTGTAGAATTTGGTCTCGGTTCGTCGATAGAGGGGTTTACTTCTCAATGGGCTACTAGTCTGAAGTAGCGTCTGTTGGCAGGTGTGACTCTGCGTTGGATTTTGAGGCTGATATTATTGTTGTTGTTAATATTGGGTCTAAAATAGACGAAATTATCTACGACTTCGAAGTTATGACTGTCAACAGTGCGAAGTTGCGAATGCGACGCTGTTTGTTTGATGACACGAGATATTTCATTTTGCCCTTGTTCACCACCAGACCGATTTGATTCGCTCCCTAATCCCGTCTGAAGAAAGCAGAACTAACGGCACGGATGTTAATGTCAGTGATACCAATATCGTCGGCGTACGCCAGCAGCTGTTCACTCTTATATCGATTTAGCTTTGCAGCTCGAATTATTTTCTCGAGAGGTTCTACCCGATCCTGCCGGAGCTTTTGGTGTTGCTTAATGTCAGTTTATACAGCTGTATTAGTTTTCGGGGATACCAAATTCTGACCTGACGGCATAGATGCAGTTTCGTTTCATGCTGTCGAAGACGACTTTAAAATCGAAGAAGTGGGGATGTGTGTCAATCCTATTTCTCGGGTCGTAATGGGTCTAAGATTTGGCGTATGGTGAATATCTGTTCAGTTGCTGATTCTCCAGGCCCAAAATCAATACTGATAAAGCCAATCAGTTTGTGGATGGTGGGCTTTGATCATTCACACAGTATGGTCGATAGAATCTTCTCGATGTTTTTGTGGATTGGGTAGATTACATTTAATTTCAAATCATCACGCATGCTTTCGTTCGAACATATTCTACAAAAATCTTAAGAATGCCCCTTATCAGTTCTTCGCCGCCGTATTTGAATAGCTTGGCCGGTAATCCATCGGCACTCACCGCTTTGTTGTTCTTCAGACGGGTAATTGGAATTCAAACTTCTTCATGATTGGGCAATAGAACGTCCGTTCCATCGTCATCGATTGGAGAATTGGGTACATCATTTTCTGTTGTTAAGATTTCACTGCCATTCAGCGAATTCGCGCCCCTTTATATGGTCACTGTAGTAAATGCCAAGTCGTCCTTATCCCGTCTCGTCCCGTCCCGTTTCTTGGACAGCGGTGATGTCGGTTTTTACTCTAACGAGGACATTAACCATCTGGGCAGCGACAACGTCCTATTTAAAGGACCGGACATTCCAGGTGCATGGCTTTAAATCGTAATCTTTAATGTGTTTGCCATGGTCGTAATCAAAAGAAGGCAGAAGCATCTCTATGGGTTCCATACCTTTCAAAATTCAGGTGAACCTACTGGAAATAAAATCATTCGCCTTAACTAATCTGTGAAAAGCTTAAAATGTTTGTCCAAACAGGCTACGAGACGAAGATTACGATTTATACATATGTGATATCTGTTACTAGAAACAGATGCTCTCTGTTAAACACTTTTAAGAATTTTCAACATTTGTAATCGTTAGGAGAGATCTCTTACATTCAAGGTTGGAGCTTGATGTCGGGGTTTTGAAAGAGCAGTGCACTAACAGAGGAAGGGTAGTACGTTTCCTTACTCTCATCGAGTATGTAGTTGCGGCAAGTGTTATCATAAGGCATTCCCATTTTTAAGTTTCCGTTGGTTTAAGGTTTTCCGTTGCCAAAGAGCCTCCTTGTGCCGGGAGTTGACCCATCAGTGAGCCTAAAGTTATCGAACGCTGGAAGTTGTTGTTTGCGACAACTATGCCAGGATGCTTTCTGTATCTTTCTGTAGTTATTCAGAAGAACTTCACAGGCTTTACATCTCAGGAGTTTTTCGCCTCGTACCTCAAACGCGAGCTCGAAGTCTCCTTGTGATATCCTTAGTGGGTATAAGCTTGAGGAGGTTTCAATTGCTTCTTTTTCAGGAAATTTTCATACGCCTCCACTATTTATGTCTGATCTGTACCTATCTTTCCGAGTACAAATACTTCGCTCTAGTACCGACTTTCCTCAATCGATTTTGAAATTCTTACGCTGTATCTCTCCTTTGGCTGTTGTGTACTCTGGTTGGTACTCGGTTCCATCTTCCAGTTTTGGGTCCATTGATTGGTACTGCTGCTGGCATTGTTTGGTCTGGTTGATACATCCGGTACTCTTTACCGTCTTTTGACTGAAGACCCTTTATTAATTGAATTACGTTATAGGGGTCTTGTTTTTGCAATCATTGAATGTCGAATGCAATGTATATGCTTGGACACCATTGAATTAATCCAATGTCAGCATTTATGCCCGAAAAACAACTTTCAGTTAAAACCAATTCATTTAGTTTGTTATAAATTCCCTCAAATCTGTTATTTGGGGTACTTGCATATGAATAGTTGAGAACTTATAAGTGTTACCTTCATTAACGGAATCCGCAGCTTTTCCCGCAATCAAGCGAACGTGTTGCATAATTTATATGACATACTTAATATTGTCGTTTTGATGAACATCGTGCTGCTGTTGTTATTGTTGCCATGTTTGCTGCCCACTAAGTTAGAGGTTTGTATTTTATTGCTTTGCGCCCAAAAGTATAATTAATTAAAGAAGCACTAAAGATTAGTGAAGACGACTTTGCATAAAGAGCACTTGGGCAGGTGTGATTCCTTCTAATCTGTGCCACATATGTGTATGTATGTCTGTGCATAAATGTAAGCCTTGAAGTCATAAAAGGGTTCAATCAAAGGTGCGCGTGTGTGAGTAAGTGTGTGCGTCTTTAAATCTTGCATATTAAAGTATTTATGAGTTAAGGTAAAACTTTTACAATTGCTCAAAGTACACACTTTTGTATGTGTGCATATGTTCACTCGATTGAGAGGTATACCTTATACATATGTATAGTAGTAAAATGTACCTAATCCAATTTAAAATATCCATTATTTTGCGGTCGTGTGCATACGCTTTTAAGTGTTGACTCGCTCCAAAGAAGATCATAAATTGACCCAAAAAGGATTTTCTATTCATTTAAGTAGCCCAGCAGGTATATATATGTGTGTGTATATGTGTGTGTGTGTGTCTGTTAGTGTAGCGGACGGGTGATATCTTTTTGCATGAGTTTATTAAAATTCAACTCGTTGTAAGGTGTATTTAAGTCTTGTGTGAAATTCTTAAAATTTCTAATATAAATATGACATATACATATATGCTCAGGCTGTTCGTGGTGGTCATATTATTGGGGAAACAATTTTTGGGCTCATAAAAATCATTTCTCGACTTACATCTGTTAAAGTACTCTTTCAAATGACCACAGTATATTAAAACACTGCAGTTTTCAATAAAACTTTTTCGTTTACTTTGTTTCTAGATAAACTCAACTAAAGTCATTGTCAAAGACTTGCTTCTCTTGGGTCAAAGAAACTGTCGTAAGCAGCTAATTTTGAAGAATTCGTGGATAAAGGAACATCATATAGCATAACTCTTGTAAAAAACAGCTTTAAAAAATCTGATTATTGTTTTCAACTGTGTCTTGGTCTCTGATATATTGTCAATTTTACCGAAAACCGATCGGATTTTATCTGAGACTCGAAAATTGTCTTGTATATTAGTCTATTCTGGGTTCAAAAACTCCAGATTTTAACCCGAGCGCCTTTGCTGAGGTCAACGAAAATTTTTGGATGAACAACATATTTACGACGAGTCATGACGAAATTGCTGAGGTCTAAAAATATTCAAAGCCAAAAAAAGTTTTTAAGAATAACAGGTCAATTGAAAAGTCCCCGGCCTACCATAGTAAAATTTTTTTTTTGGGCAAAATCCGTTTTTTTATTCATCATATTTCCTTTTTAGGATGATTATAGCGACTCCAAATTTTCGAAACCACTTTTGTAGTAGGATTTATTTAAAAAATAAGCCTCAGTTTCGGTGATCACGTCTTCATTCGACGAAAATTTCTACCCAGCGAGCATTTCTTTGTCCGAATGGACGAAAACACTCCAGCTCTGAAAGTATTCGACGCTGTACCCGCCGGTAGAACTAGAGGAAGAGGAAGACCTCCACTCCGTTGAAAGGACCAGGTGTAGAAGCACCTGGCTACGCTTGGAATATCCAATTAGCGCTACGTAGCGAAAAGAAGGAACGACTGGCGCGCTGTTGTCAACTCGGCTATAATCGCGTAAGCGGTTTATTAAGAAGAAGAGCATTTTTTTGAGATTTGAGAACAGGAAATAGCCGCTGGGGCCACATCTGGAGAATAACGCAACTCAAAGCCCATTTCATGAACTGCCATGTTACACGGTGCAATTTCTTTTTCTTCCAATGCGGTCGTTTTTCGACAATTTCGTCCCTCAAACGGTCTAATAACGCTATGAATGGTACCTATTGATGTTCCTTAATTTTTAAAGTATTTAAAAAAATTATTAAATTATTATTATTCTGTTCAGTCTGTTGCGGTTTTCCACGCTTTAGAGCGGATCAATCCGGCGCAGTCCACACGGATGACTGTCGATTAGACTAATGGAGCCATCTTTTATCCATTGTCACTTATCGATGCAAAAACTCGGGTTGCTTACGATTGAACATCTACAAAGACTGTCATCAACAACTCAAAGACGTAGAGGCCATTCAAAAGGCTTGCACCAGCATACTACCACCGGCCAACGAGCTAAAACATTCCTTCGACATGTTTTTGGACCGTGCAAAAAGCTGCATTGAAGCAGAAGGAGACTACTTTGAATAAAATAAATTTATTTTGTCGAAAAAAAAAATTTTGAAGGTCAAGCCGAACTTTTCAATGAACTTGTTAGAATAGAAATTCCTTTGATGCCTTGCATATAATATCGGAAAGGAAATTTTGATTAGAGTTGTGTTAACATCAACATTTTGGAGGAACTGGCAAGGACGTCAGTAACGTTTCGTTCTGTAGATGTAGATTTGGCTACAGATTAGAGTAATGGTCATATAACTATACTATACTATATAGCAAATTTTGTGAAAAATTATTATTTTTTTAAGAAGACGATAATGAGATTGTTTCTTCGAAAGCGTAATGTCCGTTACAGCTGGGGACGAGTTTTCACATTTTCTCTAGAACTAGAGAGTTTTTGTTTTTAATATAGTAGAAGCCTACTACAGGCTAAAAGACCACCTTGAATTAATTGTGCAAGTAAGGTTCAAATAAGCTTTTCATCAGTTTCGAACACTTTAAAAATGTTTTTGAAACGGAAATTTGAAGTTGTCGGCAGTAGAGCGCAATCGATGATTGTAGTGCCGGGATTTCAACAAATGATTAACAGGATGGCTTGATACTTGACATCTTCGACTAAAGAGGCTATGAGAGAAAAACTTAAAGAAATATTTATGTAAGTTGTACTTAGTGAGATGACCTAAACTGTACATACAAAAATTTTAAATTTGAGTTTTGCCTTCGATTTACCTAATCCCATATATTACCATAAGAACATTACCGGAAAATTCTTGCAAAGGACAACTTCATTAGTCACACATTCCAGAGGTGCCAGAGAACACATTGCACATTTATGACCATATGGACAAACCTGCATACGAGTTGGTGTATGTGTATATGTTTCATAAGTTTTAAAGTGTTTAAAGAAAACTGCGAAATTGCTTTCCTGCATTTCGTAAGGCAAAATTCCAATATACGGATCAAATTGCTTCTTCATTTACTTATATAGTATAAAATTTAACAAGAATTTTAGTTCGACAGTGTATGTTTATAGATATGTAGGTAATACATACAAATGTTAGCTAATAAAAACATGGCAGATAACTTGACGAAAGAAAGCACTTTTTTGATTGTTTTACAGTTTTTTCTCCTTTTCTTTTTCTGCAAAATTGATCATTTTGTTTATTTGTTGTAGAAAGTGTGAATATATTTTTAATCTTGCGTGTTTTTGAGAATTGTTGTTAACACTATCGGCTTGGTGACTTTCACGGAAACATGTGTTGGAATCAAAACCGACACAAAACCTGAGATTTTGATTGATTCTTTGATTTTGGTGAAATAAGTAAAGTTTTATTTTTGTAATAGTTATATTGATTTAATAAATGTTTATAACCACATTATAGATTAAATAATCTAAATATTCTTTAATTTGCTCAAATCCCTTCCGACGCACTCTATGACCCTGCAGTGATTTGATTTGTTCTGCTCTTCGTTTAAAAGTGTCGTTTTCCTTCTGAAAACACTTTTCATGAAGACCTAAACGTTGAGATATTTCTTGCACGATCCTCAATTACGAAAAAAACAAGTCGCTCTTCGCCTGCCATTCATATACATATTTCAAACCATTCTTTGAGGTTAGGGCATTTAGGTTTATTTCTATTAGTGCTTAAAATGAATTTTACCATTTTCAATATTTGGCCATCTCATGAAGTTTTCAAAAATCTGTGTGTGACAATATTTTCTCACTACTAACTTCACGCATTGCCCCCCCTTTTGATGACGGCCACTGCAAATGTATTAAGAATTACGATTTAAGGCCATGAATCTGTAATGTCCGGTCCCTTAATTTGGAAATTCCTACTGCCCAGCACATTAATGTCCTCGTAAGGTTAAAGGCTTACAACACCGGCGTCACCGCCGTCCAAAAAATGCGATGGACATGACAAGAACTGAGACGAGTAGGTGTTGTGGCATTTACTAAAGTGGCCATATACAGGAGGGCAAATTCGGTGGGGATTCGTGGTGGGAGGGAGACTCAGTCTTGAGGTACTGTCATTCACTACGCATTAAAGCGAAGTCCTTCAACATATCGCTGATTTGCGCCCACGCCGCGACGGAAGAGAAGGACGTTGTGACCAAAGATGTCAAAATCGTGCTTCGAGACTTTAAGGCTAGGGTGAGCAAAGAAGCTTTTTGGCACAACGATTGGTAAATTCAGACTCCATGATGAAGCATTCAAAAATGGATTGAGTCTAATCGACTTTGCCGGAGCCCAAAAAAACTGCAATCACAACAGAGAGCCGAATGATCTTTTACACGACTTGCACTCCTGCACTCTGAGAGCACTCAGCAGCAATGCAGTATGAGAATTTCAAGTTCAAACGAGATAATTGGTTTATGGACAATGCAAAAGAATGAGGAGTGCTGTGTTGCAATGGAGAGAAAGCCGAAAATACCGAAAGAGAGGCCGAAATGCGTGAGTATGAAGAGCTTGACAAGCTGGCCGAAAAGGGTAGTGCTCGAGAATTCTAAGAAAAGATGCAGCGATTAACAGAAGGTTTCAAGACCGGAGTGCCCTTTTTTAGAACCTTTACAGATGAGCTAGTGCTGATAATGGTGAATCCAATTGTTCAATCGATGATGATAAAGCAGTCGTTCCATTGCCCGACCATGAAGAAGTTCCAATAGCAATTACTCGTCTGAAGGACATCAAGGCGGCGGGCCGGTGGATTGCCGACCGAGCTACTTGTATTTAAATACGGCGGCGAATAACTGATAAGGAGCATACATCAGGCTCTGTATTGTATATGGTCTGTCGAAAGCATGCCCGACGATTGGAATTTAAGTGTGCTCTGCCCAATCCACAAAAAATTATACCCCATAATCAGTGCCAACTACTACTCGTCGGTTTTGAAAAGAAGCTGTCTTTGTGCCATGACGTAAGCTGACATTGAGCAATACCAAAAGTTCCATCAGGATCGGGAAGGATCTCTCCAAGCCGCTCGATACCAAACGCAATTTTAGACATGGCGACTACCTATCGCGCGTCTTCTTTAATCTGCGACTGTAGAAAATAATTTGAGCAACAGGACTGAATGTACATTCAGCTCTGAAAGTCTTCGACGTAGTACCCGTCGAAGAAGGTAAGACGAAATATCTCCAGGAAGGAGATATCAGATTGAGAAGGACCTGGTATCTTGTATGGGCGCCGAACAGCGAAAAGGAAGGACGACTGTCGCGGTGTTGTAAACTCGGCTATAACTGCGTAAGCGGTGTCTGCGCCAATATATACTTTGTACGAGTATAAAGTGTTTTTTTGTAGTGGATTCTACGTTGCAAGTAGCACTAAGCTCAGGAGCATATCTTCCAAGGGCTGTACAGTTAGATATTTTCATTACCTCTACATTTCCACTATTAATCCACTACTTATAACTCTAACCCTATTTATATTTTGGCATATAGTTTGCTCAGAATATTAATAACTTTACATTCATGTTGACCATTAAAACCTTGTAATCACAAACAACTTAACTTGAACCAGAAGTAGAACTAAACTTTCAGTTGCCTCACTACACCTCGAGTTTAAAATTGCAATTTCCACACTTATTTATGTAAGAAGAAATTCATATTTCATTTCTCTGCAATATTTGCAACACCTTTCATGCTTAAGCTGCTTAATGCCAGCAAGTGTGTGCATAAATAAGAGATAACTAAATAAGTACGCATAAATTTTATATGCTCATAACATAATAACTTATGTAAAACTGCTGTCATCGCTCAAATTTAATGTTATTTGCAGCTTAAATTACTAATTACACTGCGCGCCATTAAAAGTGGGAGCAATTGAGATAATTTTTAAGGATATTATTATATGTGTGAGATAAGAAGTGAAAGTGGAGCAAAATTAGATACTGCCCTGCATACTATCGTCTTATGGGTTGGGGAAACCATTTGGGTTAAGGAATTCGTAGTTGAGACTTTCGTTGATATAGAGGGAGCTTCAGTAATGTCCTGCCGAACGCAGTCGTAACTGTTCTGGACCGTCTTGAGGTTGAATTAAACCTAAAACACCTCATTTTCAGTCTTTAGAAAGTTTATGCAAGTTTTGAGAAAGTTAATAGGTACCGTTTACGAATTGACGCATGGGTATTTCAGCGTCGTAACAAATTGGGCAGTTGTAAATGGTCTCGCCATCAACCCAAATAAAACCGAGATGGCAACACTGCTGCCGTAAATGAGAGACGTCCGTCTGTAACCAGCGGATACAGTGAAATATCTAAGTCTCATCTTGGAAGAGAACCTTTCATGGATGCCGAATATCGAAGAAAGCAAAAAAGCCCTAGATTGCCTTGTCCTGCTGTAGAGAAGCCATTGCCAAAATTAGGGTCTCTCTCCTGGCTATCCGAGTATACTAGTCAAGCCCATTATGTTCCATGTAGTCTTTATGTGGTGGAAGGCTCTCCAAAAGACCACACTTGCAAAGAAATTCGAGAGCGTTCAACGGCTCCTCAGCATGTGTGGTGTACTAAGGTCCACTCCAACCATGGCATTTAACGCCATATTGCCAATATTGCCCTTGGACATCTCCGAAAGGTATATGGCTTCGAAAGTTGACATCAGGCTTAGAGAGTCTGGGTTTCTAAAAGAACACGTGTCTGAACACTCGGAAATCCTCACTTTACTTCATAGAGAATCTGGCGGCTACTTCTCTACCCATATATCGGTAAGGGACTTGTGGCTGGGAACAAGCCGTTGGAGGAGAGGGGCAGCGAGTAGATTTACTACTCCGGAGCGCAGCCTCCTTCAGATAAGTGACCATCTACTCAGATAGCAGAGTGGCGATCCCAGCGTTGAACTAATTTAGGGCTGGTTAAAGAGTGCCTAATCTGGTTATTAATAGCATCGATTGTCTTTGTGATAAGACTGGTATGAGTGCCACAGCGGAATCGCAGGAAACTGTAAAACTGATGAGCTAGCAAGAAAAGGCACCTCAGAACTGCTAATGGGAGCGGTTAGCAGATAGCTGGGCTTCGCCAAAGCATGATCAACGCAGTGCCAAGATCAGTAAGGCTATCCTATCTCTAGTTTTGTGGTTTTGAACGGGCCATTGCTCTATTGGCGTCCACGCAGTAAGGCTGGGAATCTTACCAGATGCCATCTGTAGAAGCTGTGTGGAAGAAGATTGGAGCACATTGCAACGCATACCTTCAGACATTCCATCGAACCTGTGCAAATTTGTTTTCACTACTAAGCGTTGTTTTAATTTATAAGTTGGATCACAGGAGCTCTCCTTTTTTATGACCTCACAAAGGACTACATATACTAGTCCATGTACGATCTTTAATCAGCCATTTAACCTAACATAACCTAAGTGAAACACTTGTTACTATTTATTTTAGTATAACATGAATTTGAATTTGAGGATCATGTGATTAGATGTACCCATTAATTTGTGCAACAGTGTATAATTGAGTTGAAATAGGAACATGACGGAAAACACAGTAATCGGAAAAGCAAAGTATCAACTTCCAAGCATTGCATGATTAAATGAAGGCGAAAAAGATGCTGTAAACAACAACAACAATTATTTCAACATTTAAAATGCAAGTAATTTAGGCAACAAACAATAAAATAAGCGATTAAGCAAACAATTATACAAATTAATGCTGCCAGTATGGCAACGCCAATTTTCACATGCTTACTGCTAGGCTTACAGCACATACATACACATGCAAATGTACAGCACTTTAAAGCTAATACACCATAGATATTGTTTTGTGCATGCATGCATTCGATGTGCCATTAAAGTCACTCATACGCCATGGCCTACACTATGAAACTCTGAACTATGCACGGCATGCATTAAAGTAATCTTTGTCTGCATGCTTGCAAATTGAAAATAACAATGGATAACTGAGCATCATGATCAAATTAATTGACGTGGAAAGATTTTACAGCTTTTTACACACACACACACAGACACCAACACGGACTCTGCAGTTTGTGTGCTGGTGTTTTGAATATCCAAATTGCATAGAATTTGTTTGAATTAGTTGCAGTTGCAACAATTGTTATGTGTTGAAGTGTGTGTGTATGCGTTTCTATTTGTATTATTCGAATTTGCACAAACTATGCAATAAGCCAACGCAACAATGCACACACACACTCGCACCAGTCAGCCATTTGATTATTTGGCCGAGCGAGCGCTTGTGTTAGGCCACTGAGTGCGTGCGTGCGGCTGTGTGATTGTGTAAGTGGGTACCAGAGTGCTCATCAGAGCACAGTGTACATATGTAAGTATATATATATGCACATATTTGGTTTGGCGTGCGCACACAAAATCATTAGTTTAACTACTTGTCCGAAAGCCTCAGTGCGACTGCCGACAAATGAATTGTTTAAATTGAATATAATTTATTATGGCATGACAATGCAAAAACAATGCCGCAGTACACTGTACACTGTGCACTGTATTCGAATGCCTAAAATAATTTGGTCAGCTATTTATGCTATATACATATACATATTTATATATTTCTATGCTGTAGGCAGGCAGCAATGTGTGCGTGTAATTTCATATGCCCATTTCTTTGCTACATTTCTGATTTAATATTTTAAATTACACTAATTGACGTCACATCCACATAAATTTTAATTGAATTGTATCGAATTTATTTCGATTATGTAATTTAAGCGCTCTGCAATGCCTATGCATTACATGTGTGTGTGTGCGTGTGCGCTTTGTATTTTTGCGCCAGCAATCCTAATGAATTGGTTAGCAACTGGAAATTATTTGATCAGCTTTTATTACATTGGTTTGGCTAATTTGGAGTTAATGATAAACAACAGGCCATGGCAGTGGCGTTGCGCCTGCGAAGTGCAGCAAGCAAAGTGAAGCTAAATTATATTAAGTTTTTCAGCTATCTGGTGATTGCTTTTGGAATGCGATTTAAACAGGTTTAAACAAAAAACTCTTATTATAAAATGTTTTATGCAAATATTTTATAAAAACAAGAAAAAATAATATACAGGTGCATTTCTTTTAGTAAATATGTGTTTAGTTTGTATGAAACCTATATGCTATAGTAATCCGATCTGAACAATTTTTTGAGAGATTATATTATTACCTTAAGCAGTAATCCATTTCAAATTTCGGGAAGATACCACGTCAAAAAGAAAGTTTTCCATACAAGCCCGTGATTCCGATCGTTTGGGTTGTATGGCAGCTATATGTTATAGTGGTCCGATATCGGCAGTTCCGACACATGGGCAGCTTCTTGAAGAGCAAAAGACGTTTGCAAAATTTCAAAACGGCATCTTAAAAAATGGGGGACTAGTTCGTATGTATACAGACGGACATGGCTAAATCAACTCAACTCAACATACTGAACATTTACATATATACTTTATAGGGTCTCCGACTCTCCTTTCTGGCTGCTACAAACTTCGTGACAAACTTAATATACCCTGTTGAGGGTATATAAAATTTTTATATTTGATCAAATAATAACAATATTGTTCTCAGGGATGTCAAAAACTTTGGATTAAGCACCATCAAAGGGTTATATCCAGTAGCAATTCACAAAAAAAAAAATCGCATTTTTTGTGAGTTTTTATAAAAAGACTTTTTATTTGATAAATAAACAAAAAGTATGTGCATTGAAAAAATTTCTTGTACTTTAATAGCAATGTAATTAAATTTCAAAAGCTTTTGATTCTCTTGTTCCCGCGGCTGATCACCAAGAGGACCTTCAAAAGAAATTGTCTGGCGGTGAGGAAATTTTTTTTGTTTAAAGTTATCTTTATCTAAAATTAAAATAGTTGAATATACTTAAGAAACGATCGAGGAGCTAGCCAAAATTTTGATCTAATAAAATGGCGGCTTTCCAAAAAGTTGCCAATTTTTTAGAAATATTTACACATCAGCTGACATAAAAATCTAAATTAATTTCAAAAGTCTTTTTCTTTCGATCATTATCTAAATATTAGAACGGGTTGATTTACAGGGAGCCAAAAAACGCAGAAATCACGTATGCGGGAAATATTCTACAAATCTTTTTGAACAACTTTGCTTAAGAGAATATGGCTCTGAAACCATTTTCGTGTCAGCGTTTTTTAGGTGAAGTTTAATTCTTCGGAATTATAAAAAAATCTTATTGTATTTTTCGATTGCTTGCCTTTAATTGAAAAGCTAAAAGCACGTAATTTTGTAGATCTGTTTTCTAGTATATACTTAACAATGACCGTGAAAATGAAGAAAATCCAACAATCTGACACTTATATACAAGTATCTCCCAAAATATTAAACAAAAAAATAAGTTTTAAGTATATTTTCATAAAATTTTTTAAACCAAATTCGAAAAGTATTTCAAGTTTTATGAATTGTTAGTTTCAACGAAAAAGTTGAAGAGGAAAAAAGATGTTTGTATGGGAGATATACTATTTAGTATAGTTGTCCAATTTTTGGTATTTTCAGTACCATAATTTAGTATGAAGTGGAACACTATTCTACAAAATTAAAATACTTTGCTTTTTTATTAAAGGTAGGATATCGAAAAATAAAATAACTCTCTTTTACGTCTCTTAACGTCTCTTTTACTTCGTAATAAGAATAAAAATGAAAAAGTTCAGTATTTGCTATGTAAAAAAATTGAAAAATTCAGATGATAGCTTTGGGAAAAATATCTCAAATATTTGAAAGACTATCACTTGGTTCCCTCAAAATTTTTGGCACAATAAAACGTAATATAATTTAACCTAATTAAATAGGTTATTAATTAGCACTTTCGTAAACTTCGTGTGAACACCACTTTCCTCTCGCGAAGTCATAAAATCTGTTCACAAAATTGTTAGTTGGCTACAACTGTCAATAAAATGTTAGTATGTAGTACTTTATCTTTTTATATAAATGATAACGCGACGCTGTTCCAAAATGGTTTTCACTGATACTTCCGATAGATGCCAGTAAGATCTCTGACTGTTAATCGTCGATTCTCAAACTCCAATTCCTTTATTTGATCGACGTGTTGATCACCAGTTGATGTTGATGGCCATCTTTCACGTGGTTCTTCGTCAACGCTTTATTGTTCCTTTTTAATAAATATCCCCTACCCGTAGGGGGAGATATCACTGACAGTCTTAATGTGAAAGTTTTCCATACACGCATTTGATTCCGATCGTTCAGTTTGTATGACAGCAATATTTGTGGTCCGATATCGGCCATTCCGACAAATGAGCAGCTTCTTGAAGAGAAAATGACATTTTCAAAATTTCAAAACGATATCTTAAAAACTGAGGGACTGGTTCGTATATATACAGACTGACGGACAGACAGATAGACATTGCTAAATCGACTCAGCTCGACATACTGATCATTTTTGTATATACCTTATAGGGTCTCCGACGCTTCCTTCTGGGTGTTACAAACTTCGTGACAAACTTAATATACCCTGTTCAGGGTATAAAAATTCGACGAATGGGTTTTTGCGCAAAATTTGAATTAAAAAGTCTTACTAATTTTTTGCCCTCGCTGAAGTTCACAATAGCATAATCGAAATTCGAACACTTCACGCGAAATTCGTAATACGAATTTTTCGTTCGCGTGAAAATAAAAGTACATGGGAATAATTTATTCACGCGAAGTTTGCGATAAGCTTGAATAATTAATATAAAGCAAGAGTAAATAAACTCACCATCGAGAATATATAAGCAAGAATTACATGACACATGTGGAGCCCATTTTTTGTCCTGTTTTGTAACAGGCTTAATATGTATCGCAAATCTTTAAACTTTTTCTTAAATCACACTTTTTCTCTCTCAGCTTAAGGAGCTATACCAGTACGACGCATGAAATATTAGGCGATTTTCGTGAATTTTTTTTAGGAGATTACGCGATTGAATATTTCGAACTTCTTTGAAGGGGACAAGGTATATTTTCAGCTATATTTTAAGATTTTTTTTTACACAAATGTTGAAAATGACATAGTTATAGGCTGTCTTCGAAGGTGCCAAAAAAGAAAGTGCCCCAACTGCTGGCATGATCCGGGCCGAATGAGTAGCTGAAACAAAAAAAATTGAAAAGCTTATTAAACTCAAAGATATTTCCTATATAATGACCTACGATCTTTGAAAAATATCAAAAATAAACAAAATGGCGTAGTTTTGAAAAAAAAAATTAGTTTTTCTTCTGGTAAACATTTTTCGTTTTTTTTAATGCCAAATTGCGAATTTTCAACCATTCAAAAAGAGCGTAGGTCATTGTACAGTAAATGTATTCAACAATACTCAGTTGTAATTTGAAGCCGATCGCTTAATTTTTCGTTGAGTTAGGATGCCAACAATTTTGAAAAATGTCGTTTCGAGAAAAACGTGTTTAAAGTTTCGCTCATATATGATTACGAGGGCTGCTATATATATCTCTGGCCTAATAATGAAAATAGGAATATTTATCAACGAAAATGGTTTTATTGTTTTTCAAAATATTCTCCATCAAGATTTATACACTTTTGCATGTGCTCAAACCAATTTTCGAAGCACTTTTTCCACTCCGATTAAGACACCTCCAAAACATGGTTTTTGAATGCTTCAACAGCATCTTCTGGCGACGAAAATCGTTGACCACGCATTATTTTCTTGATGTGTGGGAATAAAAAGAAGTCATTGGGTGCCAAGTCAGGACTGTACGGCGGATGACCCATCAATTCGACGTTTTGGCCGGTCAAAAAGGCGCTGGTTTGAGCCGATGTGTGAGAGCTCGCATTGTCATGGTGCACAATGATTCGTCTTGTTCGTGATTCTCTTGTTCGTTTTTCGAATTTCTCCGAAGACTTCAGGCAAACAAATGGTGGTGTACCACTCAGAATTGACCGTCCTACGTTGCTCAAGCGGAACAGTCGCCACATGACCAATTTTGCCGAAGAAACAGGCGACCATTTGCTTCGAAGTGCTTCTTCCACGAACAACTTCCGTTGGATTTGGCTCGTCTTGGAAGACCCACACGGTCGATTGCTGTTTTGTTTCGGGCTCATACGCATAGATCCATGATTCGTTACCTGTGACGATCTTATAAACGTCTTTTGAAGCACCGCGATCGTATTTTATCAGCATTTCTTTTCACCAATCCACACGAGCCTGTTTTTGAGCGATTGTCAAATTGTGCGGGATCCAATGAGAACAAACCTTTTTTACGGCCAGGTGTTCATGCAATATCAAATGTATGTATGCTGGTGGGAGAAATGCATAGGCATGCTTCTATCTGAAGGTATGTTACATGGCGGTCTTGCATTATCGGTACGGCACCGATGTTTTCTGGCAGAACGGCTGTTTTTGGACGACCTTCACGGAATTCGACTTTGAGCGAGCGTCGGCCACGATTGAATTCGTTGTACCAGTTATTCACAGTGCTATAGGGTGGTGCTTCATAGCCATACAGAGATTTTAGTTCATCGATGCACTTTTGTCGTGATAATCCACATCGAAAGTTGTGAAAAATGATCGCACGAAAATGTTCACGAGTTAATTCCCTTTTTTGGCCGAGATGAATTTTTTAATTCCCTGTAAATAAAACCATTCACGATTAAATGACAAAACGTTCTGAGTGATGTTATGTAATTTGATAATTAACGAATCGACTTTTAAATCGATTACTAATCTTACTTACTAACCATACGAGTATCAATTTAAGGAAGAAAATAAAAATATATTCAATTCAATACAAATGTTCAACCAAAAAAAAAGTGATTTAGCATAATTCGTTTAACAGACGATTATCTTTATATTTAGCGAAATTTGAAGATATTATAACCTCCAAAAATTGCAACTTTTCCACTCAGTGTCAACACGCGCATCTGATGGCGACTAAAACTGCGCACGAGCGTGCTGCCAGCAACTCATATATACAACATACATAAATTAAATGCTATGCAACATTAAGAGCAACAACAACAACAATAACTACCGTGGCTTAGTAATCGTTCATCTTCGAACACATCGAAAAATCAAGAAGTTTTGGTTATGCGTGGTATATACTTACATATATATGTATTCTTTTGCGTGCCGTGCCAGAAGTTGTGTAGAGAGGCGTCTCCTGGCTTCCAGCCACTTACCTTCCAAACTTTATTGATTGCATGTGAAATTTTCAAGTGTGCCGAGTCTGGGCCTCTGTACGCGCAGTTTAACAGACGGTGCAAAATTAATGCCAAATTGTGTTGAAGAAAATTAATGTGCCCACACACACACACATTCAAACAAATGTATAAACCATAAGTACCGAGAAAAGTTTTGCTCACCTTTGCGCTTATTTAATTTATTTATTTGGTTTTTTTCCTTTTGGCTCAAAATTTTTTTTTTTTTCGTTTTAATTTATTGTACGACCGAAGTTGAGCTGATCTTGTAGATAATTACTTCGTAAGCACCTGACAGTTAATGTTTGATAGATAAAGTATGCCTACGCATGTTTCTGTGTAAGTTACAGGGTGTTAAGTTCCTATGTAGGAGGTTTTCTTGACACTAGAGATTGATTGCGTAGTTGCCGAGGGCGGAAGGTGCTTACCTGTAGAACTACATTTCAGCATAGAAAAACTAATCAAGCTACCTGTCTGTATCCGGATCGAAAAGTCACCAATTAGTTCAACCATGTTGTGATAGACGGAGGACACGTCGCCAGTGACTCGGACCACTATCTTGTTGCAGTGAAGATACGCATCCGCCTCTGTGCAGAAAAAAAACGCACGTCAACAAACACAAGAGAGGTTCGACATCGAGAAGCTACAATCACAACAGATAGCCGAAAGATTTTCTACTCGACTTGCATCTCTGATAGGGGTTATGCTCGAAGTTTCTACGAAAAGATGCGGCGACTAACAGAAGGTTTCAAAACCGGGGCATACTCTAATAGAACCCAGAGGTGTTCTAGTGATTGATGCCGAGAGCATACTGAATTTATGGACGGAACACTTCTCCAGCCTGCTGAATGGCAGTGAAAGCTTAACATCAGGATATTGTGAACTCGACTCCCCAAACGATGATGATGAAGCGGACGTTCCATTGCCCGACCATGAAGAAGTTCGGATAGCAATTACCCGTCTGAAGAACAAAAAAGCTCCGGAACCGATGGATTGCTGGCCTAGCTATTCAAATACGGCGGCGAAGAACTGATAGGATAGAGGAGGTCATGTCGTCCGAATGTGAAATTTCTCCGCATTTCTAAGTGGAAGAAGACTTTATTTGGTAATCTATAATCGTATCTTTATAAAAATATCACATATTAAATATACGCTATAAGAAATACATCTCTGCTTTCTTACAGTCAAATTTAAAGTATTTTCTTGTTTTGAAGATGCGTCGGCTTACCTCTAATAAACACCCTGTTCGCATTCGACTGACTCTTGGCTTTTTGCACTTCGGTGCCACTGTCCATTATTGTCGAATGAATATGAAACGAAATCAATTTCATTTGCGATTTCTCATCTCGTTTTTGTCAAAGTTTTGTCGACGAAAGTTTTCCATTTTTCGGCTATTTTCACCGTGAAAGAGCAACCCCCAACCGCTTGTCAGCAGCACAACGACTTATATTATTTATTGAGTATAATCAGTGTTGGCATTTCGGGGGACAATTGTGAGCCGCCGCGAAAGGTGAGGTGGCGGTAGATGAGGAAAATGACTAAGGAATGGCAATGCGAAAGTCAGTGAATCAAATTGCTATAAGCATCAAGAGTGGGTGTGAGAAGATGGGGGGAGAAAAGTATAGCGAACGCGAGAGTTGGTAGGAGATTGTTTCGTCTAAATTGGCGTCAGAGCGTGTATTCTTGAGGGCTCCTTTCTATCGCACATTCAACAGGACATCCGCACACCTACACACGCTCAGCGACACATATGTCGCACCAACGTTCCAATACAAACGCTTGACACCGCAGTTTCCTGCCATATGCAGTCAAAGCGTCGGCCGCAACCTGCTTGGCAAGTGGCAGTTGCTGCGGCTGTGGTTGTGGCGTCGACAACAACTTGCCGGTGATTTCTGCTTGCCATTGTTGCCTATGCAATGTTGGTGCTACTGTTGTTGTTGTTGTTGAAGTTACTATAGAAAACGAGCAAAATTGAAATTGATTGCGGCCACGAATGTTGACGAAAGTTTTAATTGTTAATGAAAATATGTGCGAATTATTGGCGCAGACACGTTGACGCAACGCCTGAGTGCTTCGACGTTTCAAGGTGGCGCACACGTACCGCAACGTTGCTACGTAATGCGCAGCTAGTGGCCACTAGATGCGGAGATAAGAAGACGCACATGTCATACATAAAACACCGACGCACGCACACGTACATATACAAACAGTAGCAGGGATATTTGAGGATAATTGCCGACTTGTGCGAACGCAGACTTGCGTGTGTGTGTGGGTGTAGGTGCGTTCACTTGGCAATTGCTACCACTTATGCATGCGTCAAATATCTTTTGTTGTACTTTGGCTTTGGCTTTGGCTGCGGCGCAACAAAGTTTCACAAAACGCAAGCGTCGCTAAAGATAAAACAGTTGGCGCGGTGCGGCGTGGTGAGGGTGAAAAGTTATGCCAACAATGCGCAACTTGTGGCGCGGCGTGTAGGCCAGAGACGAAAACAAGGGACGACGGCAGATAGAAGTTAGCGGCAATATGATATTAATTTGTATGAGTGCGCGAAATTGCCGGGTTGAGGGGTGAGGTGCTTGCTGCCGATTTGTCGTAAGGGTCCCCAGCACGTATCTCTTGCCACTTACGGCAAAGTTCGTTGCACAAAATTGTATGAGGCACAAAATTAAGCGAAAAGTTTCACGCTACCCAAAACACACCTACACACACACACACACCTAATTGTGAACGTGCGGTGCGCTTGTGTGCCTCGGTTTTTCACGGAAATATTCGCAGCCTTGCGCGCCTTGTTTGCTTAACGAATTTAAATAATTTGCATCCGGCCCATCGATGATTTTAAGTTGAAGTTCCGCATTGTTTTTGTTATTATTTTAGGTTTTCTTTTTTCTCATGTCGTTAATATTATTTTTCGCTCCTCATCATTTAGCTTTATTGTTATGTGAGGTGGTGAAAAAAAGATTTTTCGGGAGCTTTATAAGTACACTTTTTCACTGATATTGTAATAATAAAATCAATGTTGTGCTGAAAAAAGGAAGAAAGAATTAAATGGAGTATTGATGTGAGCATGCGAAACCGTGCAAAACCTTGTTAACTTTGGATTACACGTGATATATCAGCCACTTAATACTTCGCATCGCAAGCGCAAATAAGAACGGGATTGTAAGATGGGAGTGAGAGATCAGAATACTGGGTAGTCGAAAAAGTCTATTCGTATTTTATCAATAGATATCGTTGTAGTCGTATATCTCCAGTGCTATCAATCACATCGTGTCATACCAAATAGTGTTGGAAAGGTGAGATTTTAAACTTCATTTAACCAAAAAATTAAATTCGGGGAAGTTCAAAAAAAGTTACAGTTGTTCAGAAATGAGTGAAAATAATGAAGAAATTCGCTATATTTTGAAATTTTTGTATCAAAAAGGGAAAAATGCTACGTAACACACCAATGAAATGTGTGAAGTTCACGGAGACTATTTCAGTTCGTTTAGCACAACAATGGTTCGCTCGCTTCCATCCTGGAAATTTCAATGTGAAAGATGCACTTCGCTCTGGTCGAGGTATCGTTGAAAAAGTCGATTATATTATGGAAAAGATTGACCAGGACAGTCACATATGTAAGCAGCCATGTCATCGCTAAGGAACTACGGTTTTGTCCAGTTTAAAAAATGCTCGGTATTTGGATACCACATGAATTGTCTGTGAAAAGTTTAATGGTCCGAATTAACATCTGCGATTCTTTCTGAAGCGAATGGTAACAGAAGACGTACAGTGGATCAAATATGACAACAATGAGCGAAAAAGATCATGATACAAGCGTGATGAAGCTCAACAATGGTTGCAAAGCCAGGATTCACGCTTTGAAATGTTATGCTGAGTGGTTTGGTGGGATTGAAAAGGAATCATCCACTATGAGCAGCTCCAGCCTGGTCAAACCATGTAGTCTACAGTTTACGGTCAACAACTGATGAGATTGAAACAAGTAATCGCAAAAAAAGGGCAGGACTGGACAATAGAGAGGGCTTCGTCTTCCATCAGGACAATGCTAGACCAGACACATGTTTGATGACTTGGCAAAAACTGGGAGAGCTTGGCTGGAAAGTTTTGATACACCCACCATATAGTCAAGACCTTCCACCATCGGACTACCATTTCGTTCGATCAGTGCAGAACTCCGTTAATGGAGTAAACTCGGCTTGAAGAGAAGCCTGTGAAAATTACTTGTCGCCAAGAAACCAGAAACGTTTTACAATGATGGAATAATGTCTCTAGCGGAAAAATGACAAAAATTAGTCTACCAAAATGGTAATTATTTAATCCATTAAAGTTTATTATAAATATAAAATAAAAGTTGAAGTTTAATTAGAAACACGAAAAGACTTTTTCGACTACCATATATTGAATTACTTCATCTTTTATATGAATTATTTTATCCTTCAAAAATAGCCAAGTAGTATTATTACCTACTCCTGTAGAACGCCTAGAGGTGATCTGGTGACTGATGCACAGATCATATTAAAATAATGGAAAGAACAATCCTCCAAGAGAGGGTAAACACCATTCCCCAATCGATGACGATGGAGCCCGATCATGAATAAGTTCGAATAGCAATTACCCGTCTAAAGAACAAGAAAGCGACGGCGAGCTATTCAAATACGGCGTCGAATAACTGATAAAGAGCATGCATCAGCTTCTGTTTAGAATATGGTCGGAAGAAAGCATGCCCGGTTATTGGAATTTAAGTATGCTCTGCCTAATCCACAAGAAGGGAGATCCCACTATCTGCGCCAACTACCAAGGGATAAGATTCCTCAACATCGCATATAAGGTTCTATCGAGCGTACTGTGTAAAAGATTAAAGCAAACCGTCAACAAACTGTTTGGACTGAGAAAACTGAGTGTGGCCTGGAAAATTAACAACTGAATAGATATTTACTATCCGCCAAATCTTGGAAAAGACCCGCCTCGGTCCTTGTCTCGTCCATCGCATTTATTGAACGGTGGTGATGTTAGCCTTTACTCTAACGAGGACATTAACCAGTTGGGCAGCTTCCTTTCCAATTAAGGAACCGGATATTTCACGTGCATGCCCTCAAATCATGCAGGGGTTGTCATCAAAAGGGGGTCACTTATCCAAGGCCGTTGTTTCCTTTTCATTGGTAGTGTTCTTACGTGCCGGGTTCCAAACCCAGCCTACAACCCTGAGGAGGAGATGTTTCGCCTTCTCACTTTAGCTTGCCTTGAAACGGGTGTTTTTTGGCTAGTCAGAGGATACTTGGCTAAAGACCGGAAGTCGTGAGCTGCTTGAGTCATATGTAAAAGAATCGTTTCTGGCCACTCCCAAGTGAATGGCGATCTTTCCTCACAGGCGTGAACAATGGTTTTCAGTTCATACTAGTCACCGACATACTACATACTTATATTATCAGAAAATAGTTCCCTCCAAACTTCAATTATATATCTCACACATTATTTATTTTCGGTAACAAGCCACCTATAGGTACAAGCAGGGGCTTGAACAGTTTTGGTCTGATTTGGATAATTTCTTTTAATAAGTTGAATACTTTATATTTATTTATTGATTTAGTGGTTTTTAACCGAGCAGTTATATAGGATATGCATATAGGGGTGCTAGGGGTTTCTCATGAGCGAATTTGGATATTTCGCCTAGAATGGTTTGGGAGATATGTACATTAAAACAATTAGGGTGGTATCATGACCACTTTTTAAAAATTGTTATCTCACAAGTGCCCTCTGTTACTGCGTTTTCGTTCAATGGCGTTTCGTGGGCAAGGTAGTGGTCAGATTATGCCCATCTACAAATACGGCTTTTCTCTTTCTGATTATTTATAGACATAATCCTATATCTATCTGCATTAGATTCAGTTGATATAAGCAACCGTTTGGTGAACAAACCTATTATAACCTGTAGCAACATGTTGCAACAGTATGAAAAGCTTCAAATGTCAAAATATATATTTGTATGAATTTTAGCCAATCTGAACCGCCTAATAAGTGTCAATATCATTACTGCTAGCCGGATCCTCGCAAGCAATCAAATTCTCCTAATTTTCTTAGATTCATTTAACACATTTATTCACACCTATTTCCGATGAATAAGATATCTTAAATATGGGCGCTCGCACACACCCCACACGTGCTAATTTTACCAATTTTTAACTTTTGCATCATTTCGACAACTTTTCCAGCCCCAAACACCATCCCCTATTCTATATTGGGCAACTTTTTCTTCTTGATATTTTTTTGTGCTTGGCTTGCAACCCTTTTCCGGATACCCCAACCATTTACTTGCTTTTATTAGCAGTGTCGCTTTTGTAATAAGTACACCAATAACAATAATGCCGCTTGATGCCATCGGCAGCCCGTGGGGTTTCTCTCTGGGGTAAAATTTCGCCCAATCAATTACCATTTTAATTACATGAAAAGCGTAAGAAAAATGCAACAACAAAAACATGCAGCGTTCGTTCGGTATGCCGGTCTGTCGTAACGACAAGAAATCGCTGATGTATGTACGAGTGTGTTTGTGTATGTGTAAGTAAAAAGTTACAACAAAAACTTGTAAAAGTTTGCTAAGTACTTGAAAAACAATGAGATGTGAAAGTTTAGTACGAAACAACCGAAAATATTGTACTTCTTTGTCACAAGTGAAGCGTGTGGATCTTTTGAAGGCTTTGTTCGTGCTTAGAGGGCTTCAACTGGATAGGGCATGAGGTAGCAGGTTTAAATATTGCTTGATTTGTAATGATTTTGAAATATGTACTTTGAATGTGCGTAAAGGAAAACAAATTTCCTGTAGCTCCCCTTCCAGATTGTTTTCAGTTGCAAATACTTTGAGGAGATTTGAAGCTCAAGCTCGTGCCAAAGCTTTGATCATAGCTTTTGTGTTGGTGCTTCGTGTCCTTAAGAATTCTTATTATTTAAATTAGTCTCGTTGCCTGATATTCTATATGATTCAGTTAGTCTCAATTTGAAAGAAAGCAGACTTTGAGGGACGGACAATCGAACAAACACTCTTTATAAATCAAAGAGTTAAATAGTTTTAATCTAATACGAGAGATATCGTAGATATAGCTTAGAATGCAATTATGCATTTTATGAAGAATTGCGACCACCTAGCCTGTACAAGTATCCGTGTCGATGACCAGAATCTTCTCCTTTTTCTTTATTGGCGTAGACACGCATGCATCTGCACCATTTAGCAGAACAGAGAATTTAAGTGACTTGTAGAATATGTTCTTTGTTCGTCAAGAGAGAACTTTAAAAGAGGAAAACAGCACCGGATGAACCTTACTATAATTTATATGTATACGGAGTCGAAAAATCAAAGTTGTCTAAAAAAGATTGGCTCCAATGCGTTCAAAGCCATTTTTTTTATAAAAAAAACGAAAACAAATATTGTCTTCTCTCTCTCTTCGTCGTCACCTAAATTTGAAAAAATTATGCCTTTTATATTGGATCTATAACTATATACTCGTACGTGGCTATAGAATGTTTGTGAGTTTGTCAATAGGGGCAAGATCTGGATTATAAGACGGATGATTTCAATCTTTCGGCTACTGTTTTCCAAATAGTTTTTAATCAACACAAGGTCGAGCGTGGTAATAAAGGAAAAGGAAAATTACGTCTGGTTACAAATTCCGGGCATTTTTCGACAGTCACGCGCTTCAATTTGATAACGTTTTCGGTAGTTATTGCCATTAAAGGTTTAATTTTTAGAAGCTTATAATACTGCCTACCCTTCGGATTCGACCAAATACACATCATTACCGTGGCGGCATAGATATTTGGCTTTGTCGTTAATTTTACTGGTTCACAAGGTTGCATATATGATTTCCGGATATGGTCCGGATTCCAAAAACCACTTCTTTTGTAGCGTTCAGGCAGCAATTCTGATATGCAAAATCGTTTTACAATGTCTTTTGGACTAATATGAATTGAATATGCTATTCAATTTCGATGCATTCGAATGTGTCCGGCTGCTTTAGACGTTTTGAAATGATTGCTTGAGTGGCTCGTAAAGATTTTGCGAGTTCTTGTGTGTAACACTAATTTTCTTCGAGTAATGCTTCCAGTTTCTCTTCTTAAAAGATTTCTGCCCTTCTAGGACGTTTTTCGTCGTCCAAGTTAAAATCACCACTTTTGAAAAATACACACAAGTAATGTAGCTTTATAAAGCATGATTTTGGAACTATGTGATTATAAAAAAAAATACATAATTTCTTAGCAGACCGCATATATGTATATTGTTACACCCCTAATAAATGAACTGGAGGGCACATGGAATGGATTCAAAATTCCCTTCCAAAGCTTTATTAATGAACTGAATTCTTCAAATAATGATATTAGTTTACACTTACTTACCAAAAAAATATCAGCTGACACCTATATTATACTCGTAATATCTGATCTGAAGAACATAATGTCAAAATACATATAATTTGATCTGGAACACAACCATCACAGTGTTAAATTTCACAGAAAGCAAAGCGGACTGTGAAAATGCATGACACAACAATACAGAGCTAACTCCGGTAGTGCTTAATATGTGTACTACATTGATGTAGTTCCTTTTATAACTTGGTGGCCTTTGAAAAGTTGACAAGTGTTCTTGGGATCAATCACCACTTCCGTTCCCAAATATGTCGGGCCTACATAAAAATAATGAACTCTGATTTCTACCCTTCCAGGAACTTTTAGCGAGGCAGTTATTCTCTCAAACCCAGCTCACAACCTCGCTAGACGAGTAGCATAGAGTTTTATATTAATTGATATAGCGAGCCACTTGTTTTAAGACCAACGCCCACTCGCAGCCGCACCTCTGGTGAACAGACGCTGTAATTAGACTTCAGCGAACACTTAAACCCAATATGTCGGAAACTTCCTATCTTTCTGCCGTGATCACAGGCTCCACATGAGTTGGTTACCGCATTTTATGCACGGGTTATTAACGTTTCCTGGGTGCGCGGCGAGGATACAAGACTAGAATTGTTTACCCAGAACGATGTCTATGCGACTTTATTTTACCCCATTACACCCCACGCTTTGAATCTTCAACCGACCGCTAATCGATTTCCTACTCGACTTCCATGCCTGCGTCCAACTGCAAGCGATCTGGAGATGGGAAACGCAGTTCCACAATTGATGATGATAAAATAGATGTATGTAGAAGTATTCAAATACGTCGGCGAAGTACTGACAAGGTGCATGCATCAGCTTCTTTGCAAGATATGGCCGATTGAAAGCCCGAATATTGGAATCTAAGTGTGCTGTGCCCAATTCATAAAAAGGGGTTCCAGAATCGGCGACAATTGCCGTGGTTTAAGATTAGTTAATATCGCATATAATGATTTATCGAGCATAGTGTGTGAAAGACTGAAGCCCACCGTCAATAAACTGTTTGGACCTTAACTCTAACAGAGTGTGGCTTAATCTGCAATAGACTGAATCGAGAAAGGATATCGACCCACATCACCTCTTCGTCGATTTTAAGGTCGCCATTGATAGCACGAAAAGGAACTGCCTCTGTGCCGCAAAGGTAATAAGGCTGTATAAACTGACTTTGAGCTGCAACAAAAGTTTAGGATCAAGAAGGACCTCTCCGAGTCGTTCGGTACTGGGTATAATTCAGTACCCGCCGGTGGAAGCAATGAAAGAGGAAGACATTCACTGCGTTGGAAGATCAGGTGGAGAAGGATTTGGAAAAGAGGAAACGACTGACGCGCGGTGGTAAGTATTTCTACGCCAGTAAAGAAGAAGAAGGAACTTTTTCAACAGAAATATTACCAAAAATTATTTAAGGAGCCTTTTATGTCGCTGCATACTTCAATTACAACAAATAGTGACTACTAAGTAGTCGTCTTACGCTACATTTGTATGACGGATTAACCGAAGTCTTTAGGTTCGGCACATTGAATATTGGGCTTAATCTGAGTTTTTTTTGTGAAAACTCGATAATCAGTATGAAATGCTTGGCGCCACATCCGAAGTATGTAACCTTTCAGGGGTGTCCACATGTCAGACTAATAACGCAATTGGGTAATTGAAATCTCACACAAAAATCCCTTTTCGCCTTATTGCTTTTTCATGTGTTTTTCCAACGTTGCTTTTAATTTTTTCCTTCGCCATGTTTGCGTTTGACAAATTCGCAAGGTCAACCACAAAATTTAAATTGAAATTTTCGGCACAAAGCCGTCAATACAAGCTCTCTCTCTTACATATCACACACACACACAATATATATCTTTACAAATAAACGAAATAAAAAGGTTGCCAAATGAGCAAAATGTATGCGCTAGGTGGACGAGGACCGAGGTTCGCGGCTGCAGTAGGTGTCTGGGCATTGAGGGTGCTGCTTTCGTGCTTCCTTGCTCACCGGCGGCCATCGGCGAAAGTAGCAACCGGAAATAAATCGATTTTAATTACTTTTCTATGGCTGCAAGCGTACATAATAAGAGGAAATACATACATACATACAATGCCATAAGTATAATAAGGTATAATGTGTGTATATGTATAAGGTACTTATTTGCATATAAATATATACATATTGTATGCATAAAGGAAGGAAAATTAATATGTAAAGTAAAGAAATAAAGGAAACCAGAAAATGTGGAAATTTGCCAACGAAACGTAAAAATAAATGCTGAGAATTTACAACAAAAGGGTTTGCGTAACGGTAAATTGTTCTCGAAATGAAAATGGACATACAAAGTGCTACAGAAATCTGTTATGTATACGCAACAAAAGACAATAAGTAACGGCTCAGTTGCACCAATTTATAATGGACCAAAGCACATATAATACTTTTTCCCAAACTCAATGGGTCTTATTAGCTGAAAGCCGCGCAAAGATCTATTGCAGAACAAATGTTTACCGCACGAGTTCTTATTTCGTTAATGAGCAAATTCGTGGCAATAAATGTTGGGATCTATATTTAGCTAATGAAGATATTAGGATAAAGCACTTGTTACTATTATTGTAAGTTCTTCGATCGAATAATAAGTAACAGAAAAAATATTTACAGCTTGGACCATAGCTAACCCCGATTTATCAAATCTCGAAGAATGATGAATCGAACAATGAAATAAAAGAAGAGTAAGAGGCGGTCATAGTCACAACTTCAATGTATACCCTATATACAAGATTCACTCCAAAATAAACAGGACGTTTTCAATCTAGCGCCCCTAGCGATTGTCCAGTGAGAATTTCATTTCATTGATTGGTTTTGAAGCTATTACGTTTTAAGTGTCAGTATGTTTGTGTTATCGGTGTGAAAATGAACTTCGAACAAAGATCCAACATTAAATTTTGTTTTGAAATTGGTAAAACTTTTTATCGAAACGTTTCAATTGACGACACAAGTTTAGGGCGATGATTGTCTATTCCGTAGCAGAGTCCACGAGTGGTTTCAACGTTTTCAACATGAGCGTGAGGACATAAATGACGATCAACATGTGGGCCAATCAAAATCCGGGATCACTGGAAATTCCATCGAGACTGTGAGTGAATTCATCAAAAATCAGCCGAAATCAGCATTGAAATTCATGGAAATGGAATTGAACATCTCCAAAACATCGATTTATCGCATTTTGATCGAACATTTGGGCTTACGAAAGCTGTGTGCACGGTTTGTTGATGTTTTGACTGACGACCAAAAATTGTTCAGAATCCAACATTCGAAGGACGATTATTGGACCAAAAATGACATTTTAACCATTAACCACTCCCCGAGCGAGATAGATATAGGGTTATACGAGTATATATATATAATATATATAGTAAATGATCAAAACGAGAAAAGTTGAAATCTGGGTGACTGTTTGATGTTACTTGAGTAAAAAATTAGATACCACGTCCACAAAACGTCATTAACCGAAAATAATTTAATATACATATCTCCTAAACCACTCAAGCTGAAAATGAGGGAGCGTGTTTTGCTAACAACAGTGTATATTTGTGCTTGAAATAGATACATTTGAGCGAAAAATTGACCTAGACGCTATATAACTAATATGATTTTCGAACATCCAACTGTCTTTACTCCATATGATTGGTATTTTGTATGTAACATGTTAACATGCAGGAGGCCGTCGCCCCGGGCGCAACGTATTGGGAGCGGCAAAACGATCTTCGATGGTATTTAAAAACTCCGATTCGGGCAAAAATTACTACAAATTGTGTCAAAAGTGTAGAAGATATAGAGCGAAAATGGGTTTTTTTTATGGCTTTTAATAAGATGTCTTGTAAATTTACTATCAATTTCCTCAAAAATCGTATTGTGAGAATTTTGGAAATTTCAGAATTCCCGTGGCTTCTAGTTCCTAAAATTTTATATACTTAATATCGAAGATATTTTTGCTCGAACCTGAAGCTTGTAGGTAGGTACATAGATAAAAGGGGGCGGCAGAACATCCTTGGCTCCGGGCGCCCGAAGTTGTAGCTACGCCACTGTTTGTTTGTTATTAAGGGAGTGTGGAGCTATAGAAAAGAGAAATGGTCGTCCTCGCGTGGTTCGAACCAATTCAGATATAGAAATTGCTTGCGAGCGCATTCCCGGAAATCCCCTTAGAAAACAGAAAATTCTATCAATGGAAATGGATATATCGATCAATAAGTCTTATTCTATATGCTTTCCATATGAAAACCTACAGTCGGTCAACTGGTCATTTTCTGTCAACGCGCTTGAAATAGATTATGCTGAACAAATACAAGTGGGTTCTTCAGTGGCATGCGGCATAACCGACCGGTAGTGACTTAAAGCAATATTTCTGGATTCATAGCTGCAGATGATCGGTCGTCTGAAAGATTAGATCCATTGGACTACAATTTGTGGTGGGTGTTGGAGTACATGGTCTGTCGAATGCACTGTAGAAATTTAGAGAGTCTTAAGAAATCTTAAAATCGAGCAGCATCATCAATACCAATAGAAACTGTATTGCATTGTATTGATCAATGGTTTGAGAGCTTGTCTGTAAGAGCAAGTTGACGCGTTTTCATCCATTTGGATGACATGACCTAGCCAGCGTAACCGCTGTCTCTTTATTCACTGAACTATGTCAATCTCGTACAGCTCATTTTTCTATCGACTGCGGCATTTGCCGTTGCCAAAGTGCAAAAAACCATATATCTTCCGCAGAACCTCTCTCGAAAACTCGTAACGTCGACTCATCAGATGTTGTCATCGTCCATGCCCTTGGACCATATATCAGGACGGGAATAATGAGTGACTTATAGAGTTTGGTCTTTATTCATCGAGAGAGGCCCAAATTAGCACCTCTTGGTAAGAGTTTTTCTGCCTTGGATTTTGAGGCTGACTATTTATTGGTGTTAATACTGGTTCCCAGATAGACGAAATTATCGACCACTTCGAAGTTATGACTGTCAGCAGTGAAAGGGAGCCAGGTCGCGTGTGAGGCGACTGTTTGTTTGTTTGTTTCACGACAGCAACTATTTTGTCTTTCCCGAAGGGCTCTCTTAGAGCTGCTGCCCTATAAAAAATCCCATAAAAATTTAAAAAATAAGTTTTATGAAAATCATTGTTTGAATATAGGTTAAGGTGCCGCTTTAAGCATTGACTTTAGGGACAGAAATAGAAAGTGAGAACATTTTGTTTTGGTTAGAAGGAAAATAAGTTTGGATCTGTTGTCTTTGTATCGACTTAAAGCATACACCAGATAATTTTGAAGAATGTTGCCGAGTTAACAGACCCGAGCCGAATAAAAATGTGAGCTCATTCCAGTTCCTTGCAATTTTTTTTTGGCACTCCCTAGTTTTGATTAATGTAAAGCGTTCTCTAAAGTATAGACGAGCGCCTTCGTATCTCGTGTGGGTGTACTCGTAGCACCGCTTTAAAGCCGCCTCACGCAAGAACAAACAAAAGTTGGCTCAATTTTCTCGCACTCATTTTCAGCTTCTCTAATATTTTAGACCACTGTTTTATATTTCCGTTCTCAGAAAATGTTAATTTGTAATTTCGTTCAATGGCAGGATCAATATCATACTTATGCATGCGCGTAGGGAGCTTTTGTTCCAAATTTATTTTCCCATATTTCGGCAGAATTGCACTTAGCCGGCTTGGGGTTCGGTGGACAATGTTAACAAAGGCATTTTTAACGCATTGCCAAGCGGAATAATAGAAAAAGTTTTATTTAGCATTAAAATAGGTGCTCATAACAGCAACAACAACAAGCATGAAAATAACAACAAACATTTTGTGGAGCGAAAGCAATTGGCGTAAGCACAGACACAAAGAGCGTATCAACGTGAGTGCTAAATAGGAAAAACAAGAAAAATCACAACAATAACAACATTGAAAGTCAAAGCATACGCTGCTTGCTGGATGGCATTTACAGGGGGAAGGGGAGTGCAAAAACAACACGCACAAGTGTTGGCCCATAAATACTCATACTTGTTGTTGTAGTTACATTTTCGGCAAACTTTTTATTTTTGCCATTGCAATTTGCTATTTGCACACAATTCGCATTTAAAACGCTTTGTTTGTTGTTTTCTTCGTTGCTATAGATTTTGCCCCTCTGTTTCTTACTTCCCCTCCTTTACTGCTTATTATTATTATGCTTTATTTTTACTATACCCTGAACAAGCCAGGCTGTAGGCCAAACCCTGAAGGAAACGTCGGGCACTCTGTCAAATATATAACGGGTGATTCATTCCGAGACTCCCTACGTTTTTAAAGAAAAAACACAGATTTTTCAAATTTAGTGGGGATTTTTTTTTATTGGAAATAACATTTTTTGGTATTTATTTTTTGGATATTATCTCTTTCAAATGTTGGCCGCGGCTACATCGCAGATGGTCTTTCCGTTGAGTCCAATTTTCGATGACTAGTTCGAGCATTTCGAGTTGTCCGAATAGACGAAAACACTCCAGCTCTGAAAGTATTCGACGCTGTAGCCGCCGGGGGAAGCAGAGGGATAGGAAAACCTCCAATCCGTTGGAAGGACCAGGTGGAAAAGGAGCTGGCTACGATTGGAATATCGAATTGGCGCCACGTAGCGAAAAGAAGAGACGACTGGCTCGCTGTTGTTAACTCGGCTATAATCGCGTAAACGGTGTCTACGGCAATTAAGAAGAAGAAGAAGTTCGAGCATTTCGGTATTATCCGAATAGACTTTAGACTTTACATATGCACCGTTGATTCCATCGGTCCATAAACCATACCAAACGGTTGTTTTTTTCTGGATGAAATGGCAGCTCTTGAATATCTTCAGATTGCTCTTCTTCCCAAATGCGGGGATTTTGTTTGTTTACATACTCATCAAGCGAAAAAAGCTGAACAAATCGAAAACGTGTCTTCTTGGAAGTTTTCAAGAGCCCATAGAGCGAAGCAATGTCGCTTGGGCGGGTTGAGCGGCTTCGGTTTTTACACAAGCTGAGTTTTGTACGCTTTCAATTTAAGATCCCGACGTAAAATGCGCCAAGTCGTTTCATATGTCAGTCCGAGTTGCTGCAAACGGCGCCCTTCGAAGTACTTTTGCCATTATGTGAAGGTACTTCTTGAAGTATCGTGCTGGATTTATACCCATATACTAGGTAGTTTATAGTTTTTTGTGTTCTAATATTATCCGTAATCGTTTGCATACTTATTTCCAGGGGTATGCGCTTATTTGTTAACAGTAGTAGCCATGTTTGTTCCGCAGTGAGGTGGAATCATGATGTGATTAAGCTTTCTTCGGGCTTTTTATGTGCCACTTGCTGTAATGACTGCTGCAATGTAGTCCCCGTAGCCAATTAAGTACGATTCGTTTATCATGTCGAGTTTTAATATAGCGTAGTAGCTGATCTTCCACAAGTCTGGGCCTAGAATGGATCCTTGTAGTGCCTCTGATGTGACCGCTATCAGTCATGTTGGAACACCACAGCTCCGAGGTATACCGGTTCTCGAGGGCGTTGATCATATCCACCCATCTAGCGCTGTTGAGGGCGTTTCGGACATCTAAAGCCGGTAGCAACACTATTCTCTTGTATTTATGCCATCTACGCGGTTATCTAAGTGGCTTCTGCGCTTTCAATGCATATTTTATAGATGTTACAGTTGATCTGCTGGGTCTAAAGCCGTATTGTTTAGAGGACAGCCCTCCAGCTTCGTTGATAGTCGCTAGGAAAATAAGTTTGGATCTGTTGTCGTTGTATCGTCTTAAAGCATACTCCAGATAATTTTGAAGAATGTTGCCGAGTTACCAGACCCGAGCCGAATGGAAATGCGAGCTCATTCCAGTTCCTTGCAATTTTTTTGGCACTCCCTAGTTTTGATTAATGTAAAGCGTTCTCTAAAGTATAGACGAGCGCCCTTGTATCTCGTGTGGGTGTACTCGTAGCTTTAAAGGCGCCTCACGCAAAAACAAACAAAATTTTGCTCAATTTTCTCGCACTTGTTACTTACTTACTGATAGCACCAGCTATTACTTTTCCCCAGTGTTCAGGGAATATTCCAGTAGTAATGGCGGTCGCTCTGCAGCGATACTATAGGATATAGTTGTCAAACAAACTGATCGATCACAATCAAGTCCATGTGTGGGAAACCTTTTGTATTTCGCAAGATATCGTTATGAAGTTTGGCATGAAACATTGGTACTTCGAAGAAATTGTTTAGATTGGATCATCATAGAACGGTAGGTACCATACAAGCTCATCGATCAAAATCAGAATGGAAATCTCTTTATATCATTTTATTCCATAAGATATTCTTATGTGAATGGCATTCTTGTTTCTTTGCAGCCGAAGTTATACTTTGGTCTTGTTTTTGTAATTATTTGGCAAGTGCTGCCAGCCATTAAAAAGTTAGAAATCAGTCTGCAACGCCCCACATTTAGATTCCGGTCTGCTCGCTGCACGCTCAACAATTTTACGTGTCGCTGATTTTTTTCAATTTATTTGAGAATTTATTTTATTTTAATTTCCATTTAATGTTTTTTATTATTATTTTTTTTTGTTTTTCGTTTTATTTTTGCTTTATTCTTTTGATTCGGCACACTCATCAGCTTTAGATGTTTGCATTTGTTGTTGGCTGTTGAAATTTAATTTGAATGCGAATTTGTATTTGAATAACAAAAATCCTTTCATTCAACAAATAAAATTTCGGTGCAAAGCGCTCAGCTTAATGTCAAATAAAGGCGCACACTTCTTTCCAGGCACCCCACTCCGCCCACGCGCCATCGTGCTGCTTGTCTTCGAAACGCAGAGTCCGTTCAGCGTCGCACAGCTTCTCCGCTTTTATTGTTTGTGTGCATCCAATTTCTAAGCGTATTAATTAAGCATGAATGTGTGTGTGTGCGTGTATGTGTGCGCAAACTATTGTGCCTGTAAAGTGAGGCAGAATTAAGCACAAAGAGTTCTGCAAAACATCTGCTGCTGTGTACGAGCTCACATCTGTCCGTCAACTGCCTAAAAACAGGCAGCCGCGTCCACGGCAATCATCTACACACACATATCAACTTACATGGAAACTTGTGTATGTGTGTGCGCACGGTCCAACTTAGTTGCCCAAATGTCTCCTAACACTGCTCTGCACCTCGAGTGCTCGCGCCAGCGGTCGACCGGCAAGCAGCAGAGGAAATGCTTTTACAACCTCGCTTCAACATAATTCAGCTTCGAGTAGTTTGGAGCTCTGCAGCCGAGAAATATCTGCAGCTCGTTGCGAAGTGACGCAGCACCGTTATTATTTACATTTTAACACAAAAAAGCAGAATTTCACACTTTCAACGCGCCAACGACGCATCCAACGGAAATAAATAGTCCTGTCAATGTTGTTGGTATCAAATCCAATTAAATTCGGAAAGGGATGCGAATCGTGCTGGAAACCTGTTACAAATCGGTTATTTATAGTACCAAAGCAAGCAAGTAATTCTCCAAATATTATTGATTTTGTTTTATTTTAAATTTGAAAAGTTTTCGAAAAGGTCTCAGAAGAAGTTCTTTCCACTAAACTAAAATTCATTTGGGTATAGGTTAGTTTATAGGTTATATGACTGATCCCAAGAGAGGATCGCAACTATATTGATTACGATCAGTTCCTTGTAAAGCCAGAAAAAGAACTACGGTAATCAGATTTTAAGTGTCTACAAAGCGCCTTGTACCCATCACAAAACTGCTTAGACGTTTAATTTCCATTCCCGCCAGATCGACTGGATGACTAAAGGTATGAAATCCAAAGTGCTGAAGGCGAAAAGTTTGCTATTATCTGTGCGTGATTTGATTGTTGGTGTCATCAAGCATGTAAACTTCAAGGATACTTTCAGTGGTATGGTAGTCGTCGAAGAAACTACCAAAAGTAAAAAGTAGCTGCGTACCAATGACGATAAATAGTTATTAATGGATAAAAACAATAGCAACAGTTTGATAAATTCCTAGTACGAGTACGATCGTAACAATTGCCAAACAATAGTAATTTACTTTGGGCCAGAAGGATCTTGCGACCGGACAGGTATCGATAGTTGCTCAACGCTTATTCGCCTTTAGTCTATGTCGTCCCTTTCAAAGTAATCACCATCGGCCCTATACACTCGTGCCAATATTTTTTCCCAACCTGGGAACATTTGTTAAAGTCAATTTACGGAATTGCCTTTAATTCGCGTAGCGATTCACGTTGAATGTCTTCAATTGACCTCGAAGTGGTCGTTTGAGTTTAATAGCTAAAAATCACATAGAGCTAAATCAGGCGAATACGGTGGTTGCGGTTCGATATTGATTCAAAATTTGGCGAAAAACTCTCTAAGAATCAACTCGGTATGCGACATAACACTAAAATAGTTTCCTTGCTGACAGTTTGACCGGCCGGATGGAGTTCGGAGTACACTACACCTCGATCATTGAAGAAAACGGTAAACATAACCTTGATTTTTTACCTACTTTGACATGATTTTTTTAGGTTCTTGCCACGATATTCGGCCGATTGATCGTCTTTTTCCGGGTCGTAAGCATAGATCCAAGACTCTTCGCCGGTATTAATACGTTTTACGACATCCTGATAGTCGGAAAGAATTGTTTCATAGACGTTAACTGTACGCTGATCGATCTACGATCTAAATGATCTTTCTCATGACAAAGTATTAGAACCATAGAGTATGCGTTGTGGTCTCGTTATAAATACTGAGCACTTTAACAATCTATTCTGACTATTAAATACAATTGCAAATATCGTTCTAAAATATGGAACTGACATATGCATTTGAATTAACTGTTATTTATTAGACTCTTCCAGACTGAGGTAAAAACTTCTTACGATGAACAGTAGCTCATTCCACTTGAACAAAAAAGAAGAATTGATTACTGGATCCAACTGTGCTTCTATAGGGATATTCCAATGAAGTGGAGCCTAGGTGGTGCACAGTACAGAGCCTTGAGTCCCTAAAGATATATATTGGGCTGTCAAAAAAGTCTTGCGGTATTTGCGTTAGTTGGCACTGAAAGCGCGTAGTTCTAGTTTTATTCGTCGCATCGGGTCATGCCTTTTTGGAAAGCTCATTTCACGCGCTAACACGTGTTTGATTGATTGTCGTTTCTTTCAAGTCGTTCGTGAGTTATAGCGTCGCAAACATGGAGCAAAATAAAGAGAAAATACGGCATATTTTACAGTGCTACTACGATAAAGGCAAAAATGCATCTCAAGCCGCCAATAAAAACCGATACAGTTTCCATTTCCACCGCACAACGGTGGTTTCAACGTTTTCATTCTGGTGTAGAGGTGGTCGAAGATGCGCAAAATCGCTGAATCGAAAGAGACCCGCATAGTAGTCATCAAACCGTTATAAACCATTTGAAGAAGCTTGGAGTCACTAAGAAGCTGATGTATGGGTGCCACACGAATTGATTCAATAAAAATACCGCAAGACTTTTTTGACATCCCAATATTTAAAGGTTAAGAGACTTATTTTCACTTTATACGGGACTGGAAGGTGTCTAAAAGACTTAAACACCAGAAAAGCGGCTTCATTGTCATGTCCTTAGTTGACGTTGAGCGAATATTGAGTATCGTTAGAAAAGTTGGTGAATTCAATAAAGTCTACTTCTTGGTATAAGTAAAATACTAATTATCATCGGCTTAGGACGGTTGCTCGATAAAAAAGGCTGAACAAGGAAGCCGATGTTTACTATCATATCCAGCTAAAAGTTCGTAAATATGTTTAGTTTTATGTAATTGCTAAGTTAGCCAATATATTTTAGGGTTATGTTAAACAAACTTGCTGGTTTAAGGGCTCGAGTAGACCTAATAGGTTGTCTGCTTTCCTTTTTTATACAAAACTCGTCGTATCGTTTCTACCAGCAACAATGAATTTGAATCGAAAGAATTCAGAAATCAAAGTGTCTTCAAAATCTACCGATTCCTAAAACTTCCCAAAATTGAAGAATTTATGAAAGCTTTGCAACGATAAAAACAGAATTACGAAATCTCAGATATATGCAATATGCAACTAAAAGTGAAACTTTGAATTTGAACTTTCAATTTTGAATTCAACCAACCAACATCATCATCAAGGGATCCATATTGGGCTCAAACCTCACCGGACTCGCCATCAATCCAATAAATTGTCTTAGCGAAGCACAAATTTTCATTGCATTTCATGCACTTCAATTGCTGGAACCTTGCAACATTCGCAGCAAAGACGAACTTGAACGACTTGTTCGCAACAGCAGCTCGAACGCTAACACCAGCGTAACGCCGTTGCCATCACAAGTTTTAACACACTTAACGCTTAGTTAGGCGCAGCAGCTGCTGCGCCATATTTTGCTGATCTCACACAATCCTGAACAGGTCGCAAATATCCAGAGGTGCATGGCACAAGAAAATGTATAACAAAAATAGCGCACGAGCTCAATACGGAATTCCGCGCCGGCCATAGCATGTCGGAGCGTTGCAACAGTGGAATCATGCGACACAGAGAATGACTGAAATTAATTACGCGAGTTAAGCAAATCCTAATGAAATTCCCTGCAACGCAGTGGCATCGCTGTCGGAGCGTATTCAGTTTACTGCCGCACGGCCGACTGGCCACTAGCTGGCCTCCATTACCGTCTCCGACCGACCGACCGACCGCCTGCCACTGTGACGGCGCCCATCAACGCACTGATTTTCGATGGAAATTTAATTTCGCTGGCAAATTTGGTTTCATTTGCAGCCTCGGGTGGCGGTGACAACACGGCTCGAGTTGTTAACTTTTGTCATTCCTTTATTCGTTTTGTCATTGATTGTGCGCTTCGTTCGTATCCTTTTTTTTGTGCATTTCTTCTTTTTACATGCCTTGCCTCCCCGGCCAAGCGGCGCAAGTTCTCCAACCAGCTGTCATTGGTCCTTGCTTGGTCGATGTGTTGCAATGCTGCACCAATGCAGAAGTGTCCATTTAATTGACTTCCCAGTCGTCCATGCAATGCCAACAACCATCACCATCATCGTCAACATCAGAGTCTCTCTGCTTCTTCGCCCACCGCATTTACCACAACAATAACAGCAGCAGCGTTGGGCGACTCCTGCGTGAGCTTCTTCTTTGCGCATATCGGTGTTCGGTGCTCGGTGCTCGGCGGTTGGGTATCGGTGAACTTGTAAGGCTGTCAGTGCGTTTCTCAACTTGTCCGCTTGTCAATTTGTGCGCTTCATTGCAATTGTGGCGCATTTGGTTCAATGATTGTGCACAGATACAGTCGGCATTTTTTCCTTTGTTGTTGCTGCTTTATTGTGTTGCTTTCGTAGAAAGTTGGCAATCAATGCAAAGTCAAGAATGGCATGCCATTTCCTTAAATATCGAGTTCGCTTGCTTATCAGCGGCGAGTGTATCTGAGGGTCGGCATTGCCGACTATAACAGGCCGCAGACCGAATTTGTTTTGCTTTGTCGTTTCACATTAATTGGAATAGATGAGTGGTTTTGATTACAATAGTTGCAATGATGGAGAAGAAGACGTCACTTTATGTGACATAGAACTGGTATATTCTTAAGAACATAGAGGTATTTTAAGGTCTTAGTGCCGAAGTGCTTGTCACTGTGTCATAGCCTTCCTCTTTACGAGTACGAGTGGTACAGTTTTACATATTCAATGGAGCGCTTGGCTCTGACCTTTCTGTGCACAAGAACCTGGTATGTCAAGAGGTACAAATCCGAAGTGTCTATCCGCTCATATTATTATGTACTGTACATCAGTAGATTTTCCGACAAGACTAATTGATTTAATTAAAAACTTTCCAGTAAATAGCAAGAAGGTATAACTATCTAAGGTCAGTTGAAGTCTACGACGCCATGTAGTGTTCAAATCATCACACTAAATCTCCCATCGTAGGGTGTAAATAATAAATTAAACTCCATCCATTTCAAATTGAAGGATAGTCAAGTGTAGACCAAAGTTCAAAGGGAGCTAAAAATGCAACCCAAGGTAGTTGGAGTACGCATCGTGGGCCTCTCTCTTTAAGCCACGTATGCTTTTAGAGTCTTGCTCTTATTGTAATCAGGGTTTTAGTGATCGTTTGATTGCCTTCGAAAAGCAGATAAAAAATTTTAAGATGAAATCACAGAGCGATCAAAGCCAGTACATTAATGCACGACCTTGTTGGCAATATTATCAATAGTCTTCCGTATTTGACTTATTTCGGTGTCCGGTTTTAGCGGAATTGGCGGAAATCTTAGAACCGCTAAGTTAATGAGGGAAGATATCCTTACTCCGAATTCGTCTGATTGGAAGCACCTACTCTGCTCTTTTACTCTGGTCTAAAGACCTCCCGTGAGCTCGGCGAGCGCTAGTTAACAAACAGAACTATGTAGTGCAGCTTAGAGTCTCAAAGCTTTGGTTCAGAGTGTATCACAAGAGCTCTTCTGAACAAAGTCCAATTCTGCCCAATTCGCGAAGAGTATTTGCCGAAACTTTATGGGTGAACGCCTGAGGGAATAACCTATGATTTTTTTCTTCTATCGCTCAAATTTTGTCAGACTGAGATTTAAATGTCTCAGTAGACAGTTATCACAGGGTGGCTGAGCTTGATATTAATCTCTGAGGTGGAATCGAAGTTCAATCTGATGTTTTAAATTTACCGCAAAGGCATATTAATGTGGGCACAGCATATCGTAAACTGCGACATACCACAGAGTTCGAGTAACAAATTGTATTTTAGTGAACTCCATAATGATAGACCCCAACTAAGCCAATGCAAATATCTAGATTAAAATCAACTGACGTGGCCGGCTGGGCTTAATGCGCTATCATCAAAGTCACCAAAATTCATTTTCATACCCATACATCATCATCATCGTCATTATTGCTGACCGCACCGATGGCGATTATATCTTATTTTAACACTCTACACTCTCTCCACTCCACAGCACACATTTCATTGCCATTATCAGCGAGCATCAAAGTTTATGTTCGAATGTGATTATTTCCAATAAATTTGCTCGAGAAAAGTGGAAATGTGAAGTGGATGAGAGGTAAACTGACGGTTTGTTGACTTAATGGCAACAGTGACCTGCAGTCGAGTGGAGTGAAGTGACCAAGCAATTATTACGCATAGACGTCGGAGGTAGCAGTAAGCTGCATGAGTACTTCTACCAAGGCAGAAGAAGTTACCCTGCAGGGAAATGCGAACTGGCTGGACACATTTATTGTTCCGAAGCTGTAGAGTATGAACAAGCTCGTGGCAGCTCGTGTTAACCAATAAATAGCCGAGTCCAAGGTCTTCGAGTCGAGGTAAAGTGACGAGTCAGTTTTGATTACTCTAGGTCTTTCTCTTGACGTTTACGCGGTTATAGTTGAGTTAGCAAGAGCGCGCCAGTCGTTTGTTCTTTTCGCTATGTGGCGCCAACTGTAGATTCTAAGCGAAGCCAGGTCCTTCTCCACCTCAATGGATATTTTCTAGTATAACTTAACTGAATACAGGCGTTTCACTGGCATTTTGTACTGATGCATTTCTCGACGGGGTTTGTACGCACACGTTCTCTCTCTTTAACATTTAAGTAGTGCTGTTTATGAAAGTTCGTACGCTGCAATACCTCTAATAGATGGCAGGCACCCAATTACTCCAGCTGACCACTGCTTGCCGTTTGATGCTCCAGTGACACACCTGCCCTGCATCCTGCTGTCCTCGTGCAACGTCAATTGCATTTGATGTCAGCTAACCGTTGCCGTTGGTTATATCAATTTTAGTTTTATTAAAAAGTTTCCGTAAAACTGATTTACCTACCACTACTACATATCTACCGCACGATGTTGCAGGTAAAAAATAAAGCGACAGCGTTAGAGGCTAATGCTTCACTTTTCTGCATTTTTTGCTTTAACTTTTTTCACCTTTGCTCCTTCTACCGTTACGGTACAGTGGTTCTCATTTCGCATTCTCTCGTTTAAGCTTCATAAAAGCGTGTTTTTAAGTAGCTCTTCTTAAGATAGGTCAGAGATATGAATTTCAAGAGTTATCAGTGTGAAGTAAAAAAAAAGAATTTTGACGGTAGTTATGAGCAGGTTAGCCAGAAAATCATTGTGTGGGAACTAAGCATAGTCCATAGATATATGTATACGTTTTTTGTCATACTACAAAATACAGGATGTCTTCCTCTTTTCCAGACTTCGTGGCAAACTTAATATACTTTGTTCAGAGTATAAAAATAGATTGTGTCGGGATTGAAAAACATATACTTAAAATACTGTTAATTTGGAATAAATATTAAGATTCTGGTATTCTCACAAAATGTATAGTGAGATAACCATTTAAAACGAATCACAGCATTGTTATAGAAACATAGGCTGTTAAGAGTATGGCATGTAACTAAAATTATAAAAAATGCGGGAAAGGACAAGTTAAAGCAATATAAATGAACTAGTTTCATGAATGCCTTCAGATGGTATTTTGTGTTTCAGTGCAGAACTTATTCCAATTTCGTATATGCAGGTTTATTGGCTTACTCCCATTGTCAATTCGCATTCCACTTTGTTCAATAGCATTTTTAGTTCAGCTCGCATTTTAATGGCATTGAGACTAATTTCATTTATTCCTGTGCGCGAGTTACCAATTTTGGGTATGTTGTTGCTTCTGTTTGCTACTGTTTCTGTTGAAAGTTTTCGAGTTACCAATTTTGGGTATGTTGTTGCTTCGGTTTGCTACTGTTTCTGTTGAAAGTTCACGCTAGAATGAATCCAGAAGAATAGCCGCTTCGCGATTCTATCTAAAAATATTTAGCTGCTTCGCGATTCTCTCTTCTCTTCTCTTCTCTTCTCTTCTCTTCTCTTCTCTTCTCTTCTCTTCTCTTCTCTTCTCTTCTCTTCTCCTAAACTCTTAGTGTCTGTACCAATAGGGTCGCGCGGGTTAGAAAAATTGCAGTGAATACTTTGTAATATTTGATGACACATTGGAGAATTCAAATTTCAGTGCTAAAAAAGCTACATAGTCCTAGACTATTAATTTAGGCTTCAATGTCGCCTTTGTCTGTTGTTTTGTACTTATGATCTACTCGTATCAATGATTCTAAGAGATTGTTGACCATTTTTAATCAATGTTTTAGAAATAAAAACTATTTTCCAAAAGTTCTAACTTTTTTCCTAGGAACTTAGACAGTCAAATTTTATACAAATGTCGGGTAGTTGCAAGGAAGTTGGGTGGTATTTTTCACTTGAGCTTACAGAAAATATCATTCTTCGAATTTTAGTTTATCAGAGATCTATTAGATTTCCAATATGTGCAATACCAATACCTTACCATTATGTAAAATTATCTGCCTTTCGGAACACGAATGAGCTGAAACTGCTCGAAATTATAGTTTTTTTTGTTGTTTCATCGTAGACATTGAAGATTTCAAACACTAGCCAATACTGCAGAAGAAAAGTTTAATGCGTAAGAAACAAAGGTAGTATTTGAGTATACTACATTGTCATGTGTGTTGAGAGAAAAGTTCTGCGAAACATTTATGGTCCTTTGCGTGTTGGCCACGGCGTATATCGCATTCGATGGAACGATGAGCTGTACGAGATATATGACGACATTGACATAGTTTAGCGAATTAAAAGACAGCGGCTACGTTGGCTAGGTCATGTTGTCCGAATGGACGAAAACACTCCAGCTTTGAAAGTATTCGACGCAGTATCCGCCAGGGAAAGCAGAGGAAGAGGAAGACCTCCACTCGGTTGGGAGGACCAGGTGGAGAAGGACCTGGCTTCGCTTGGAATATCCAATTGGCGTCACGTAGCGAAGAGAAGAAACGACTGGCTCGCTGCTGTTAACTCGGCTATAATCGCGTAAGCGGTGTCTACACCAATAAAGAAGAAGAAGAAGATGTGTGTCATCAACGTAGTAACAGAATACTATGATATCTGCACTATGGTATTGTTACTACATGTCTGTCACGCTATTTGGTATGATGTTACTGATTTCCATCTACTTTAAATTGTTTATACGAAATAAGTACCCAGCACTCTTTTGATCATTTCCAACGGGCGTGATATTAACTATGATTTGACCAAAGAGACCTTCAGGTTTGCCAACTACTCGTGTTCGAAATGTTCCTATAACCCGGGAACCCAAATTACGCATAAGTCTTGTTGACTTGCCAATGAGCTTAAAGCTTGTCTGCAATATGGTTCTTGTACATGGTTGCTTTCCGTGTCCTCATTGAGTGTTCAATAACATTCTTCTCTTGGAAGATGTAGGCTGAGTTCGGTACGGAGAGAAACATAAATACCAAGATCATTAGAGTATACTCCTGCCACTACTCTGCAGCTCATTTTGGACCCGTCGGTATAAGTAAAGTTAGTATCTTCCTACCCTTGCTGGTTGAGGATGGCGCTGTGGCCTTATCTTTCTTGTTCCAACTTCCTAATTCCTTTATCCTTTATTATGCAGGCTGTTACGCCCGAATGAACTCATCTATGGGCGGTTGCTTTTTGTTGTTGTATCGGGTACCTAATACCCGTTAGGATGGTAAGGATTACATAAATTGTCGTCGACATCATCCAATGATTGGCCCAAGAAACGTGCTGTTTCGACGATGTTGGACCAAAGAGAGAGAGTTGTCAAATAAGTAAGGTTAGTGGGGCATGCAATAAGGTGGCCAGTGTCATGCGGGCACACGTTGCATGCTGGACATATGTTTCATATGTCTGGTTCGGTCCTGCTACAGTATGCAGAATGAAGCTGCGCGTGGGTCGCTCTGGTTTCTCGCGCCAACTCGAGCTCTTCGGGTGCAGTTGGTGGTGGTATGACTTCAGGTACGCCAATCACTGAGAGGGAGTCGGTGAAGGTGTTAATAGCTCCACTGTGAATGGCGGGCAGTGCTTGTCGAAGTTAGTTGCGTCCGAAGTCTGGTGGCCGTATTGCCTGATGTCGTCCCCGTAGTTGAGGAAGGATCTCTTGACGTTCCTAGGAGACAGTTCCACTTCAAGCAGGTGACTACAGGGATGATTTCTGCGAAAGCATCCGATCAGAAACTGCTTGGAGAGGAGTTCATTATGCTTCTTAACTGGGAGTCCGTATCTCACTATGCAGGTGTTCGGTAAGAGGCATCAAGTGACATTCTGTCGTAGTTCGGAGTGCAGTGTTCTGACAAGTTTGAAGCTTCCTCGTTTGCGTTTCACTGCATTCAGGCGACCATATTGGTGCGGCGTAGTTCAGGTCCGGCCGGCCGATTGCTTTGTAAGTTTCTTTGTTCTTTCCTTATGTGCTGTCGGCTAGCGACTTCAGGATTTTCCTGTGGCTCAGTACTCCGTTTGAGGAGTGAAGGAGCACAGATTGTCACCTAAAATTTAAGGGTTATGGACAGTCGGAAACTTAACGCCATATACTGGGCACCTAATCAGTGCTCCATAGGTTAGAATTGATCTAATGACTGCCCTTATATATCCGAATGACTATATTTGTTTTAAGACCCCAGTTCCTGGTAAGTACCGTTTGCAGGAATAGTAGGCTATATACGCTTTGTTTATTAATTTTTCAATGTTAATTTCCTTATTTAGTTTGGTATGATTTATACCTCGGGGTATTTTATCATGGAGGACAGAGAACAGAGAAATTGTTGTACCACTGAATGAGGGAAGATTAAACTGAAGTATTGTAATTTTACTCGCGAGCAACATCAGTTCCGTTTTACTAGGGTATACTCTTAGTCAAGCAAAGCAAAGTGAAGCAAAATGTTTTGCATTTTTTGTGCTTTGCCATGCAACATTCGCCATTTTTTTTTTTAGAGAGAAGCGGGAATAGTCAATCAAACATTAGGACATACTCAGTGATTCGCTTCGTATTTAAAGTAATAATTGTCAAGCAAAGCGAGGAAAGTTGTATGTGAATCGGACGCTTCTTCTTCGACCCTATTTCAAGTCCATTATATGTTACTATGTTATATGTTAAGATCGTATATCACATAAAACTAAGAACTTATATACCTGTACAGTTGAAGAAATCCTTAATTTCATTTCTTTGACGTGAATCACGATATTTTCGACAAGTGTTAAATTCGCTTTCCAGCTATATTGCATGTCTTATTCGTAAACAGAAAGTAATAAGCCACCAAAAATTACCCAAACTCACCCTAAAATTCTGTCTACAATAGTATTAGCACTAAACAGATGACGTCCTCTGTACCTTCAGTGTAATTTCGGTACAAAAAAACTTTAGCTAACCAATTCATTAAAGAGAAAGTTAAAAGCGCTACGAACTCAAAGGATGGAGTAAAACTTTTATATTTTGTACCGTTAGTTTGGAACCATTCATGCCATAATTAGCTCAGGATGACTGAAAGCGCTATGCCGACAATGCCCGAACTATGCTTTATCGGCAGAGAACAACCGAAATATTTAAATTTGATGATAAATGAAGGATGGCAAAGGATAAAGCGCAAATATTTGTTTTTATGTGGCAAAAAGTTTGCAACAAATGCTGGAAATACATATTTATTTTTAAATCTATGCGTGTGTTTACATATGCATGTATTTGTAAGCTGCTGGAGTTTCGTAGGAGCAAAAAACCAATGAATAAATGCGCATCTAGATGAGCTTATATGTGTGTATGGATGTTTGTGTGCATGTGGGTTCACGCGAGTGACCAACTGACCCGACTCACAGCCGACCGGGGCGATGTTCAATTCAACTTAAAAGTGAAGGATGTGTAAAAAGGATGCTTTTTGTGGATATTTTCAACTGTGCGCACCAATACATGCAAGTGCCGGAACCTTGGCTCATGAGTGCATCGTTAGTGTGCCACACATACATGACAGCTATATACAGTACAGTAATCTATGTACGAGTATGTTTAAGTTTGTGTAAAATATGTGCTAGATGCTTGTTACAAGGCAATTAAAGAGTCTTACATGGCAGCGAGCGTAAAAATGATGAATATGTGAGCCCATTTTTACTTTTATACCCTGAACAGGTTGTATTAGCTTAGGCTAAGTTGGGTTAATCTGGTGGGAAGGTAAGTAGTGCATAGACCAGTTTTAGTTCTTTGCGATACCAAATGTAGTTCAGTTAATAGGTTCATGAGGACTAGGCATCTTTAGGATGCCTGTGCTTGTCGGACAAGTGCACCAGAGATGCTCCATTGTTTCTCTGTTGCTTTGCTTCTGACATTTTCTGTAGTTTTCTCGATCTGTTAGCCTCATGTTGCGATCGTGTGTCGCCTTCGGACAGTGACCAGTTAGTCTTCCTGTCATATTCCTACAGTCTCTTCTACCGTTTTGCACATGACTTTCGCAGTTTTGCATCTAGTTATCTCGTTCTCGGATTTTGATTTTCTTTACCATGCTTCTAGGTGCCAGTAGAAGAGAAGTTGTTTGCTTCTGGCAACACTTTCCACTGCTGCTCTGCTTCCCAAGACACTTCTGGCAGATATCCGATACGATGTTACTGGTTTGATTGCTGCTTGGCTGTCTAAGGTAGATGCTGACTCTGAAATTGCCTGCAGGTGCAGTAGAAGCAGGCTCCGCAGCTTTGGCAGATTTACCACTAGTTTAAGATCAGCCGTTAGAGTTTTTCTTAAAGCTCCCGCTATGCAGCGTAGCGAACATCTGAAACTATTTCTTCGGCTTCCGATTGGTGGATTTCCGCACACCTGTCATCATAGTACTGCATCATAGAGCAGAGTTGATCTTACAATAGCTGTGTAACACCGATGCATAAGGGAGAAAGAGCTCACCAGCTTGTGCCTGTCTAGCATTTTTCACTATTTCTTCAATGTTGTACTTCCACAGCAGTTTCCTGTCCAAGATTACTCAAAGCTATTAAGTGCGATCCTTGAGAGAGAGTTGTATTCCATTTAACGAGGAATTTTGTGCTTTCTTGTGAACACAAGAAGATCCGTTTTTCCGTGTTTAACCCCAGACATGCTAGCGAAGCCCGATTCTGGACGGTATTGACAGCGGTGCTGTAGACACCTACCCGTTATTAAGTATGGCTTTGTCGTTTTTTTTTAAGTTTATTCACCGCCAATCCTATCTTCAAGAAATTGTCATGGATTACTGTTTAAAGCAACGTTACAGTCTCCTAAGATGTTCAGATCGGATCACTGCGCCATATGCTAGGCGAAGAAATTCAAGTCCTTGTGTGGAAAGTGTTTTGTTTGTGAAGGGTATTATAGCTTCGGAGCAACCGAAGTTAACTTTTTTTCTAGTTAGAGTTTTTTGTCGCAAGTTTCTTTGGTGGAGTGGTATGTGCGTAGTTGTGTCAAGCGGCTGTGTGAGCGTATTATTTTAAGCCGAACATTTTTGAGGTGCTCATCCTACTTTTTCATAATCAAAATTGAATTTAAAACTTTTTTCGCTACAAACACACACAGAGACATACAAACAGAGCACGAGCGCTGCATAAGAAAGCTAACGGAAATACATACATACGCGTGGAAGCTGTATTGACACAGAACACCTATGTGGAGGGTGGAATGCTAGCGGTTTTCGCGTCTACTCAGCGGCAGTGGCAATAACACTTTTTTATTAAATTATTTTCATGTTCGCTGAAAAGGTGCGGCATTATGCCAGTTACCTCTGCGCTTGTAGGTTGAAAAAGCCAAATGAATAAAAGTTAAAAATACGAAAATGTAAATGAAAAAGTAAGAAACAAAAAACGCAATGGTTAAAAGCAGAAAAGTCAGCTCACCGCGCGGCAAAGTCCTTGTGGCTCTCACTTTTTTGTGGCATTCCACGCAGTAAATTGAGTGAAATACTTGGTCCGTTCGCGTCAGCGCGTGTTATATGGCGAACAAAATGACGCCAAAGAAGTAAACATTAAAGTTGGCGAGTCACAGTGGACCCAGCCTGTTTTAGGCGGTATAAAAATTGTATAGGAATTTGTACTTTTTAAAAAATATGTATGCTTTAATACTAAGTCGTCATCAAATTTGTAGTTATGTGTGACTTTGCTAAGAATAAAACCGAATAGCTACTCTCAATAGATCTACTAGCTTTCGTTCTCCAGTAATTGAACGTACTAACTGGTGATCCATTTCGAGGTTTACCACTTTTTCAAAGAAACAACACAGAAATTTACATTAATTTTAATGTTGAGTTGTTTAGTCGAAGAGACCGAAACCCATGTCGTCGTCTTCCTCGAACTCCGACTCCTCCATGGAAATGGAAATCATTCGATAGAACATCCTTTGCCATTTATGTTTTGAAGATTATCTGTTTGAAATGTTGGGCGCAGCTACGTCTCAGGTGGTCTGTCCGTTGAGTCCAATTTTCGATTACTCATTCCAGCATTTGGACTGGAGAATGAGTGTTGTTTGGCTCCAAGGCCTGAATCGAAACATGATTGTTCGCATAGGCTTTAGATTTTACAGTTTCCTACATGAAAAAGTCTAACCCTGTGCTATCATACGATTTTGGTGGCAAATCGACTGACCCCAAAACTGAAATTATTTGCTTCTCGAAGTGTTCTCTCGATAGGTCCAGCGATTGATGCAATGTGCGAGAAGTGGCGCCGTTTTGTTGAAACCAAATGTCGAGATCACGAGCTTCAATATCAGACTTCAAATAGTCGGTTATCATGACGCGATAACGGTCGCCATTGAGGTTACGTTCTCACCGGCATTACTTTTGAAGAAATACAGACTGATGATTCCACCGGCCCACAAACCACACCAAGTATTGTTTTTCGGGAGGATGAAATGCCAGCGAGCTGTATTTTGTACGCTTTTAATTTAAGATTTCGATGTAAAATGCGCGAAGTCGTTCCATACGTCAGTTCGAGTTGCTGCGAACAGCACGTGATCTACTATCGTGTAAACTCTCAACTACGGCTGCAAAATTTTCTCAATAGGTCGCAAGATAAGTGATGGTGTTGCGAAGTAGGACGATTATGCTGAACATAAGATGGGCGAATCGCGCGTAACACATTCGTTACAGAAGTTTAGGTCGCCAACATTTACGAATAGATCCTCTTCATTCGTCGAGTTTGATCTTCTGAGATTTTTTATTAGCCTTCGAAGTCAAATATTCGGTTCGTCAAGCGCGTTATTTGATGACTTGGGACGTAAAAGTAACACCAAGCGATCTCTGCCGAAGCCTAAAACTTTTGTTATGGGTGTTGTTGGGTTAATTGATTGAACTTTTAAGACGATAATATCAGATTGGGAGTACACATTCTTTAAAATAGTTTAGTGAGAGCACTTGCCTCTCTAAAGTTGTCTTTACAACTGGAGTACACACGATCTTGGTTAAGCCGCGAACGTTGAAAAGAGATACCTTTTACATCAGGTGACTTTGGTGGAATTCTCCCGACTTGAGCTTGAAGATCATTATAAGATGTCACCAAAATAGAACTGGTGTAAATACTCTATTGTTGAAGCATAGTTTACAAGAAGCCTTATTATAGGGAAAATATTGCTCATTGGTAAATTAAAGCCAATCTATGTATAAAACCCAAAAGGTTACTGTTGCGTAGCTTGACAGCTGATTTTACGAAATGATGCGCCTAATCTTCCAATCACATTTTTGTTTTACGTTGGTGGTGCTGTTAACCGCTACTCGAGATTAGGAATGCTATCATATCGCATGAAAAACCTCGGTGGGGAGCAAGGCAACAATTAAAGCATGCCTGGACTACGGTCTTGAGGTCTAAAACCTTTGCGCAATAACTAATTGTCACGAAACCGAAGCAAAAGCCTCGGAATAAGAATAGATGCGGAAGCATGAGTACAGCCAAGACTTTCTAGCTAAGGAAGAAGCAGTTTGTCTAGAAACCTAGCGAAAAGCACAAATTTCGGATAACTCATGAATAGTGTGAGACATAGTATAAATCTGCCATTAATGTGATTAACGGAAACCCGTTTCCGGCTATTGCCAAAAATTATTACCCCACTGCTTCAAAATTACATTAACTTCTTTGTGTCAAAAGTACTGAAACTTTTCTCCTTCGCTTCTTTGTTGCGCTGTTGCCGTCGCATCAAAGCGTTAAACTCTTTTGAATATACTCAACTTAATTGACACCGGTTGCATGCCTCAGGCTACGACGGTGGCATTATTGCGCGTATTATTTCATTGCTTCTTGCTACACTTTGTTCGGCAAGCAAATATGCCAGACCGCTATGCAGTTGATTGGTTAGTAGGTTTGTCGGTCGAATGACCGAGTCACCAACAAACGAACTAACAAATGAGCAAGCGGAGAAATGGACAAACGGACGGGCGGTCGGACGGGCGGATGAACGGATGTTTGATCAGTTCCTTTGTGCTACACATTTTGTTGGTCGATTGGTACTCGTATTGCGATTACGACTGCGTTTGCATTTGCTGTTTGCTGTTTGTCCGTTTGGCATTTGGCGATTGCGGGACGATTGCGATAGCGATTGCGATTTTTGCGCAGCTGGCATTAAATGTTCTGCCCATCAAAGTCCATTAAACTGCGATAATGTCATAAAAATGCAGACGTTGGCAGTTAGCGATGGCGCAGCCGAAGGCGAACGACGATTGCCACTGTAGCAACAAGAGAGCGAAGAGGCGAGGAGAGGTAAGTGCAGAAACACGCGAAGGCAAATGGCGCTATCAACGCAACAGAGTAACGGAGTAATACAGTTAGTTTGTTGCCAAGTGGCGGATGGCGGATGGAGCAGCGGAAGCGTATGCTCCGTCAAATGCCAGCAAATCAAACGTCACTGCGCCGCGAATGATGATGTCGGCACAGCCAAGTCGAGCAGAAATGAGAAAAACGCAAAGTAACAAGATGAAAAGTGTCGGAGAGAGGGTGAAGTGGGCGGGAGAGTGTGGTGTAGAGTTAAAATGAATCAAGATGTTGATGTCGGAAAGATAAAAGGACAGACGAGCAGGCAAGTAGGGAGGCGCACAAGTGGCGGGTGGCGTAGTGTAGTTCGTCTAATGGCTACCGATTGTCAATCTGGTGGGCCAAGTTAGTTGGAAGGTAGCACTGCCGCAGGACAGCAGCGCGGCAGGCAAAGGCAAGTTCACCGCAGCTGCTTTAGCTGCTGCCATTACATGCTATTAAACTAAACACCGGATTGGTCTGGAGTGTGCTGGTGGCCTGTTTATTACCCGCGCGAAACGGAAACCAAACCAAACGGAAGCGGAAACGCTTGCCTGCTGCTTGGTTGGGTCAGACGATTGCTATAATGTTATTATTGTTGGGCACTAGGGCATATTTACTAAGTGACTAGCAGCAGACAGACGTGAGCGCGCCGGCTCGCATCCGTGCTACGTTTATTGAAAACGTGGTCGACCATTTGGCGCGGCGACAGCACAGCACAACGGACCGCACAGAAGTTGTGACGGAAGGAAGGAGGCACAGATTGGTGTTAATGGTTTGCAAAGCGCCGCCACTGCCATGGAAGCAGCAGCGACGCAAAGACAGTCATTAAAACTGCAGCTTAAGTATGCGCATTGTTGTTGCAAAGTCTTAGTGTCACAGCGTATGAACAACGTTGTTGTTGCGGGTGGGCGTGGGGACACGCGAGCATACGCTTAAGTGTGTAATATCCAAATGGTTGCTGTTTTCCTTGCAGACATACGTCGAAGCGTCGCTTTTCGTTTTCTTTTTGGTGCAATTACATTCATTTGCATGTGTTACTCGCAGATTGGAAATTGACAACGCAGATGACATTGATGGCGAATTGATGTGGACGTTTTCGCGTGGCAAGCAATTTGCGAAGCGACTGTTAGTACTCGTTGCAATGTGGTGAAGTGGAAATAGCTGATTAAAATTCTCTGTGAGTTGCGAAATAAAAATGGAGGAGTATGTAAAAAGTGTGTTGCAGAGACGAGCAAGCGGTTAACCAGTTTAGATGTTGTTTGAAGGAGATAAAATAAATAATAAAAGGGGATAAAATTGGACATAAATGAAGTAATAAGAATATTACATAACATAACATAGTCTTAAACAACAACACATAACAATACATAACCAAAGAAAACTTAACAGAACTTAACATAAAATAAATAACTAACAAACAAATTAATATAAAATAACACAGCTTACCATAATGTAATATATGGTTGTCAAAAAAGTTTTGCGGTATTTTTATTGAATCAATTCATGTGGCACCCATACATCGAACTTCTTGGTGACTCCAAGCTTTTTCAAATGGTTTATAACGGTTTGATGACTACTATGACGGTCTCTTTCGACCAATTCAGCGAATTTATAGCAATTTTCCACGACAGGCCTTCCGGAGCGTGGCGCATCTTCGACCACCTCTACACCAGAACGAAGACGTTGAAACCATCGTTGTGCGGTGGAAATGGAAACTGTATCGGGTCCATAAACTGCACAAATTTTATTGGCGGCTTGAGATGCATTTTTGCCTTTATCGTAGTAGTACTGTAAAATATGCCGTATTTTCTTTTATTTTGTTCCATGTTTGCGACGCTATAACTCACGAACGACTTAAAAGAAACTAAATACAAACAATCAAACAGGGGTTAGCGCGTGAAATGAGCTTTCCAAAAAGGTATAGCACCACCCGTTGCGACGAATAAAACTAGAACTACGCGCTTTCAGCGCCAACTAGCGAAAATACCGTAAGACTTTTTTGACAACCCAATATATAGTTTAACATAATAATACATTACCCAAGACAATCTGTTATTACAAATTCCTCAGGTGACACATTATATCTTAATGATTTAGTAGAAATCTGTAAGATCTAAAAGCTTCATAAATTTTACTTTAACCACTTATCGATCGGAACTATCCTTTGAACAGTATTATACTCACTTTTAACGAATTTAGTTTGAATTTGCCCTTTGGACTTGCTGGTTTTCAATATACATAGATATCGTATATGGAATAGTTTTTCAAAGTTATTTTTCCTTCATGTTAATAAGTATACAACCACTGTTATTCGTCCTAAGACTGCTCTAGATGGACAGCTTTCGGAACGGCAGGGAAAGCGTAGTATCTGGCGAACTCGATTCCCTAATCAATGATGATGGAATAAATATTCTATTGTCCTATGATTAATGATTATCCGCCTGGAGAACAGGGGATGTATTGCCGACCGAGCTATTCAGATACGGTGGCGAAGAACCATAGTGCATATATCAGCATCTTTGCAAGATATGGTATGAACAAAGCTTACCAGATGATTGGAACCTAATTGTGCTCTGCCCAATTCACAAAAAAGGGGGCCAGCAATTTGCGCCAATTACTGAGATAAGCTCCTTAATATCGCATATAAGAACTTTCTAACGAAGTATGTGGACAACTTGAGCGCACCGTGAAAAAACGTATTGGCCTATTAGTGTGGCTTTAGACCTTGAAAATCTACTATCGACCAGATTTTCCCATGCACCAAATCTTGGACTCGTGGGATGTAGATCGACACAAACCATTCCTTCGTCAATTTTAAAGCTGCGTTCGAGGCTTTGTCTGAACTTGGTATCCTCGCAATTTTAATAAGGCCGTGTAAGCTGACGTTTTGCAACACAAAAAGTTTCAGTAGATCGGTAAGGCCTCTCCGAGCCGTCCGATACAAAATATGGTTTCAGATAATGGATTATTGCTGGAGAAAATAATACGAGCTGCAGAGCTAAATTAATAAAGTACCATCTTCTATAAGAGTGTGCTGTTACGTCAGCAACGACGATATTGATTTAATTGGCCTCAACAAGTGCACTGTTAGTTATGCTTTGTCTAGACTAGATGAGGAAGCAGAGCGCATGGGTTTGGTTCTGAACGAGGACATCATGGCATTCGCGACTTCGTTCACACCTCCCTGCTGATAGTCATTACTTTGAAGTCGGAGTAACCAATATTAATATCAATAAAAATTTCAGCCTTGAAATCCAACTTTGGATTGAAAAGGCAATTGAAAAGTAACAGTACTTTACTTTCGACGCACAGAGACCAACTCTATAAGTCTCTCAACATTACCATGCTACTATGTGGTGCAGAGGAATCGACGATGACAACATCTGATGACTCGACGTTACGAGTTTTCGAGAGAAAGCATTTGCGGAAGATTTATGGTTAGTAGAACTCTGAGCTGTGCGAGATATACGGTGTTATTGACAGCGGCTATGCTGGGTAGGCCATGTTGTGCAGATGGATGAGAACACTCCAGCTCTGAGAGGATTCGATTCAGTACCCGCCGGTGAAAGCAAAGGATCAGGAAGACTTTCAATCTGTTGGATATATCAGGTGGAGAAGGACCGTCGGGTGTAGACTTAGACTTGGACTTCGACTTGGACTTGGACTTGGACTTGGACTTGGACTTGGACTTGGACTTGGACTTGGACTTAGACTTGGACTTCGACTTGGACTTGGACTTGGACTTGGACTGAATGAACTAGAACTTGAAATAAATTTGGTGTTGAGTACGAATCCGAGCATTAACTTACAATTACACCAATACTCGATTATTGAATTTTAATTTGAGCATAACTACTGAGCTTGCTATTGTCTATGTGGATACCTGCAAGAACTGTATTTACTAAATTAAGGCTTTTATAAATGACGTCGGGATTTATCAAACATTTCGCCATTTATTGTTCGAGGATTTAATTGAAGTGAAGTGAACTCCTTTTTGTTGTTTTTTAAGAACCAGTTTCTCTGAATTTCGTCTCGAATCAAAGCTAATTAATTTACTATGCTCTAGCTGATTACTCTTTATCGCATTTCATTCATTTTTCATATTCACTTCGTTTTTTATTGTTTTATTAGATTCCGTTTCCCTTGCTTTCACTCATACACCACATAACTAACACATACACACATCTTCTAATAATTTCCACCATCGCTGCACATACATATATCCATCTATTCACACATAGAGTCCCCATGCAATTCGGTTTTCCAACAAGCCATTGCACAAGCGATTCGGTTAGCTTTCGAAATCAGTCGTGCGTGTAATCAACAGCGACATCATCATCGACGAAATGCAGCCGCATAATCGATTCAAGCTGAAATAAATTAAATTCGAGTGACGCAAACTTCGCTCAGCCGAGCAACTACAAGACCACGAACACAACTACAACAACTGCAACTACTGTCACTACTAGCTGTGAGAAGTGAGACAGACCGAAAGACGGACGGACGACAGCCAAGCAGCCAAGCGAATAGCCGAGCTGACTAACCAAGCAGCTAACCCAGATAGTTTGGTCAGACAGTGCGGCAATTATTGCGGCTAAAGAGAAATCAAACAGCAGAAAAGCCACGCAAAGAAATGCCAAGAAAATGAGAAACAACAACACTTCAATGCGAAAGTAATAAGTGCGCTTATTGCCGAGTGTACTTCGCCAGCTTGTTTGAGTGTGTTGGTGAGGAGGACTCTTTCTCATATGTGTGTGTAATTATGTATAGTATGCATGTGTATGTGACATGTCACTATTACCGTTATATGAGTGTTTTCTATGATTGTGGTAGTTGTTTTTTTTTATGTATATGTGTGTGTGTGAATGTATTGGTGGGAGGCAAAACGCAATGAAATGTAACGAATTCATCAACAGCCAAACTTATTACAGCAACAATTGATACAAACAACTATGAATGTCTGTGGTGACTTAGTTCGTTTACACGCACACACACACACATGAAACTGTGGCAGCCAAACTGATAAACCCATCGCCGGTAATTGTGTCGGTCAGTCAGCCAACATTTAATTCAATTGAAGAAATTGACACGATAATGGCGAGAAAGTCGACAAATACCGTTATCCATGATGGAAGAATAATACGAGCAAGTTTGCGTTGTTTTTGTAAGCGGAAGATGCTGCGCGTGGGCAGTGGGTGGCTAGTAATATTGAAAGAAATTACATAAGAGGCGTGAAATGGAAAAAGTTAGTGCAGTTAGCAACTAAGAAACGGTGGAAAGAAACGGAAACAGAGAAAGAGATTGTGGGTTGAAGGAAAAGTAGAAAAGTTGTTGGGTAGGAAAATAGGAATTAATATGCTAACTGCTCCTGAAGTTGAAGGTGAGTTTTATTGTTGCAATCCAACATTGTCCACATCGAAACAAAACTGTTCAAACTACTAGGTACCGAATATATCGACTTCGTTGCCTTTAGTTAACTTTTTACCGAAAATCTCGTTCAATGTGTGAGATATAACTGAAAGTCGGAGGGAAGTATGCGTGAATTTCAAAAATAGGCTGAATTTGGTCAATACTTCCCTTGGTCCCTATAAAGCTGTATGCGCCATTTTGAGGCACTATCGTTATTTCTATACCTTACTATCTCGTTTCATCTTTGCGCTTAAACCATTTGGTGCTTTCGATGAAACTACTTACCTCTGTTTTGTTTTTTGCGGACAGCCATTCAAGGTTCGATGCCAGCTGGGTTCCAAGTATTCTGTGACTGGTTGGTGCAACAGTGCCCTGCTTTAGTTGCTGTTAGCCTAAAAATACTATTCGTGTGGTAAATCGTTAGTTTCAGTCTTATCATATTTGAGCCATATCTACTTCGTTATCTTGCAGTTGGTTACTGATTATCTAAAGAGGATCCTAGTTTGGCCACTTGTCTGCCATCTCGTTACCAAAAATGTAGTGGCCAGGAACCCAAATTAAGGACAGGTGGAGTTGACCCGCCAGTGACCTTAAATCCTTTCTATAATTGCTCTTTCTGTAACAGAACACCACAGGCCTGGTCTATACCTAGTATGTCCGCTTGGAAGATGCCGACCGAGTGTAGTAGTCGGAGACAGAGAGATTTCGAGATAATCGGAATATACTCGTATACCCGCATCTACTTCGTAGTCCATTTTGAACTCGTCGGTATAGATAGAGATTGCATCATCCTCTTCTACCAAACCATTCCAACCTCCTAATTCCTGTATTCTTATAGTAGAACATGCTCTACTTTCTACGTCAATGAGCAGCTGATATAGGAGTGTATTGAGTGCATCAGTCGTACATGTCCTTATAGCAACGGTAACCCTTGCACAGGCTGCACTCTGTACTCCTCGGTATGTCAGAATTGTGCTATGATGGCCGTATTCATCCACATAACAATACCTGGTTTAAGGCCCCAGTACCTGTTAAGTATACTTTTGCCGGTTTAGTAGGCCAAATAAACTTTACTTTTATACTCTTGCAACCAGTTGTTAAAGATTATAGTTTTGTTCACCTAATGGTTGTACGTATCACCTAAACCTAAGCGAGATAGATATAGGGTTATATACTATATATACTATAAATGATCAGGATGACGAGCAAAGTTAAGATCGGGTGGATTGTCAGTCTGCCTGTCCATCCGTGCAAGCTGTAACTTGGGTACAAGTTGAGATATCTCTATGACACTTGGCATCTACGTTCCTTAGTACAAAAAAATTGTAGTTCGTAGATGGGCGTAATCGGACCACTGCCACGCCCACAAATCACAATTAACCGATAACATATAAAGTGCCATAGTTAAGCACTTAATTAAGATATAAAGGTGTAATTTGATGCAAAGGATCGCAGTAGCAAGCGGCACCAGTGGGTGAAAATTTTTGAAAAAATGGGTGTTGCCCCGCCCTCTGACAAGTTTAATGTACATATCTCCTAAGCTACTAAGGCTACAACAACCAAATTTGGTGAGTACAAATCTTATGAAAGCTTCTACCGACAGTGTGAAATTGGAGGATAATCCCGCTCCCTCCCCATATAACGGTATGTTTAAAAACTACTAAAAGCGCTATAAATCAAGAACTAAATAGGCCAGAGACATTAAATTTTACCACCGAAATGGTATGAGAAAGCTTTATGGGACCGGTATAAAAATTAGACGATGGGCGTGTCACCGCCTACTTATTGGTGAAATCAAATCGACAAAATTCAGTACGTGTTACTGTTATTATACCCTGATCAGAGTATATTAAGTTTGTCACGAAGTTTGTAATACCCATAATTAAGCATCGGAGACCCTATAAAGTATATAAATATATAAATGATCAGTCTGTCCGTCTGTTTGTCTGTATATAGGCGAACTAGTCCCTCAGTTTTTAAGATATCACTTTGGAATTTTGCAAACGTCATTTTCCCTTCAAGATGTTGCTCATTTGTCGGAATGGCCAACATCGGACCACTATAAGATATTGCTGCCATACAAACTGAACGATTAGAATAAAGTTCTTGTATGGAAAACTTTCACATTTGACGAGATATATTCACGAAATTTGGTATATATTATTTTCTAAAGCAACAATGTAATCTCCGAAGAAATTAGTGAGATCGGTTAACTATAGCATATAGCTTTCATACAAACTGAACTCATAGTTACTAACAGAAATGCACCTGTGAAGGGTATTTAGCTTCGGTGCAACCGAAGTTAACGTTTTTTCTTGTTTTATTGTTATGTTACATTGTGAAAATGGACGAAATCGGACAACAACCACGCCTACTACCCGTGTAGCACAATTTTAACTTTTATTTGATTCGTTCAGTCTCGAGGACACAAATCAAGAAACAATTAATGTAGCGGGATAAAACTTTTCACGAATAATGTATTTAGTATCTGCTATCTTGTGACAAAAAATTGTTTAAATCCAACAAAAACTGTTCAAGCACTTAGGTACCGAGTATTTAGACCCCGATACCTATAGTTGACTTTTGATCGAAAATGTCAGTTGATGTGTGATATATATACCAGAAATTATGGGATAATCCTTTTCTTATAATGACATGTCTGCGTGTCAAAAATGGATTGAATCGGACCATTGCAAATAAAAAAGCGTGTTTTATTCATAACAGTGTATATTTGTCCCTAAAATAGATAAATTTCAATGAAAACGTGGCCTAGCCCTTATTTAACTAATATCGGGATTTCCGAGCTTCCGGCTGATTTTACTCTATATGAATAGTTTGGAGAATGGAGTCATGTGTAGAAGTTCACGCAAGTAAGGAATGTTCTCTGATCGCCATTCACTTAGGAGTGGCCAGAAACGATTCTTTTACATATGACTCAAGCAGCTCACGACTTCCGGTCTTTGACCAAGTATCCTATGCGTAGCCTACGAACATCCGTTTGAAGGCGAGCTAAAGTGAGAAGGCGAAATATCCCCTACTTAGGGTTGTGCGCTGGGTTTGGGACCCGCCACGTAAAAAAAACACTCCCAATGAAAACCAACTAACGGGTGAGTTTTTTGAGGTTAGGATTTTCATGCATTAGTATTTGACAGATCACGTGGGATTTCAGACATGGTGTCAAAGAGAAAGATGCTCAGTATGCTTTGACATTTCATCATGAATAGACTTACTAACGAGCAACGCTTGCAAATCATTGAATTTTATTACCAAAATCAGTGTTCGGTTCGAAATGTGTTTTATCGACAAATTTTGTTCAGCGATGAGGCTCATTTCTGGTTGAATGGCTACGTAAATAAGCAAAATTGCCGCATTTGGGGTGAAGAGCAACCAGAAGCCGTTCAAGAACTGCCCATGCATCCCGAAAAATGCACTGTTTGGTGTGGTTTGTACGCTGGTGGAATCATTGGACCGTATTTTTTCAAAGATGCTGTTGGACGCAACGTTACGGTGAATGGCGATCGCTATCGTTCGATGCTAACAAACTTTTTGTTGCCAAAAATGGAAGAACTGAACTTGGTTGACATGTGGTTTCAACAAGATGGCGCTACATGCCACACAGCTCGCGATTCTATGGCCATTTTGAGGGAAAACTTCGGACAACAATTCATCTCAAGAAATGGACCCGTAAGTTGGCCACCAAGATCATGCGATTTAACGCCTTTAGACTATTTTTTGTGGGGCTACGTCAAGTCTAAAGTCTACAGAAATAAGCCAGCAACTATTCCAGCTTTGGAAGACAACATTTCCGAAGAAATTCGGGCTATTCCGGCCGAAATGCTCGAAAAAGTTGCCCAAAATTGGACTTTCCGAATGGACCACCTAAGACGCAGCCGCGGTCAACATTTAAATGAAATTATCTTCAAAAAGTAAATGTCATGAACCAATCTAACGTTTCAAATAAAGAACCGATGAGATTTTGCAAATTTTATGCGTTTTTTTTTAAAAAAAAGTTATCAAGCTCTTAAAAAATCACCCCAAGGACAGAGACGAGTAGGTCCTTGTGACATCTACTACAGTGGCCATATAAAGGAGCGCAAGTTTGGTGTGGGATTCAGGGTGGGAGAGAGACTTCGTTGCCGAGTCCTGGCATTCACCCCGGCGAAAGAAAGTCTAGCCACAATTCGCATACCAGCGAAGTTCTTTAATATATCGCTGATTTGCGTCCATGCCCTGATAGAAGAGAAGACGATGTGACCAAAGATGCCTTTTATGAGTGCTTGGAGCGCACTTATGATAGTTGCCCCCGCCACGATGTCAAAATCGTGCTTGGCGACTTCAACGCCAGGGTGGGCAAAGAAGGTACTTTGGCACTACGGTCGGTAAGTTCAGCCTCCACGAAGAAACATCCCCAAATGGGTTAAGGCTGATCGACTTCGCCGGGGCCCGAAATATGGTTATCTGTAGTACTAGATTCCAGCATAAGAAGATACATCAAGCTACCTGGCTATCTCCGGATCAAAACACCAGCAACCAGATCGATCATGTTGTGATAGACGGAAGTCAATTCTCCAGTTTTTTAGATGTTCTTGCGATCCGAGGTCCTAACATCGACTCGGACAACTATATTGTTGAAGCCATAATTCGCACTCGATTCTGTTCAGCAAAAAACACACGTCAAAAAACATAAGGAAGGTACGACGTCGAAAAGGTGCCATCATTACAGACAGCCGAACGATTTTCTATTCGACTTGTACTCCTGCTCTCTGAGAGCACTCGTCAACAACTCGGTGTAAGGGAACTGTGGGACGGCATTTCAAACTCCTTACGTACAGCTGCAACCGAAACCATTGGTTTTCGGAAAGTGCAAAAGAAAGGCTGGTACGACGAGGAGTGCCGTGTCGCAGCGTAGAGAAAACAGGCTGCCTACCTCGCAACGTTACGATCGACCACAACTCGTGCGGGATGGGATAGATACCGAGAGTTGAAGAGGGAAGCGAGACGCATTTGCAGACAGAAGAAGAAAGAGGCCGAAATGCGTGAGTACGAACAGCTCGATAAGCTGGCCGACAGCGGTAATGCTCGAAAATTCTACGAAAAGAAGCGGCGACTTACAGAAGGTTTCAAGACCGGAGCATACTCTTGAAGAACCCCCCAAGGTGATCTAGCCACCGATGTCCAGAGCATACTTAAATTATGGAGGGAACACTTCTCCAGCCTGCTGAATGGCAGTGTACGCACAACACCAGGAGAAGGCGTACCCGATACCTCAATCGGTGACGATGGAGCAGGCGTTCCATTGCCCGACCATGAAGAAGTTCGAATAGCAATTGCCCGACTGAAAAACAACAAAGTGGCAGGGGCCGATGGATTGCCGGCCGAGCTATTCAAACACGGCGGCGAAGAGCTGATAAGGTGCATGCATCAGCTTCTTTGCAAAATATGGTCGGACGAAAGTATGCCCAACGATTGGAATTTAAGTGTGCTATGCCCAATTCATAAAAAAGGAGACGCCACAATCTGCGCCAACTACCGTGGGATTAGCCTCCTTAACATCGCATATAAGGTTCTGTCGAGCGTATTGTGTGAAAGATTAAAGCCCACCGTCAACAAGCTGATTGGACCTTATCAGTGTGGCTTCAGACCTGGTAAATCAACAACCGACCAGATATTCACCATGCGCCAAATCTTGGAAAAGACCCGTGAAAGGAGAATCGACACTCACCACCTCTTCGTCGATTTCAAAGCTGCTTTCGACAGCACGAAAAGGAGCTGCCTTTATGCCGCGATGTCTGCATTTGGTGTCCTCACAAAACTAATACGGCTGTGTAAACTGACATTGAGCAACACCAAAAGCTCCGTCAGTATCAGGAATGACCTCTCCGAGTCGTTCCATACCAAACGAGGCTTCAGACAAGGCGACTCCCTTTCGTGCCACTTCTTCAATCTGCTCTTGGACATAATAATTCGAGTTGCAGAACTGAATCGAGTGGGTACAATATTTTATAAGAGTGTACAGCTGCTGGCGTATGCCGATGATATTGATATCATTTGCCTCCACATACATGCCGTTAGTTCTGTTTTCTCCAAACTGGATAACGAAGCCAAGCAAATGAGTCTGATAGTGAACGAGGACAAGACGAAATATCTCTTGTTATCAAACAAAAACCGTCGTCGCACTCGCGACTTGGCTCCCACGTCACTGTTGACAGTCATAACTTCGAAGTTGTAGATAATTTCGTCTATTTAGGAACCAGCATTAACACCACCAACAATGTCAGCCTGGAAATCCAACGCAGGATTACTCTTGCCAACAGGTGCTACTTCGGACTGAGTAGGCAATTGAAAAGTAAAGCCCTCTCTCGACGAACAAAAGCCAAACTCTATAAGTCGCTCATAATTCCCGTCCTGCTATATGGTGCAGAGGCTTGGACGATGACAACAACCGATGAGTCGACGTTGCGAGTTTTCGAAAGAAAAGTTCTGCGAAAGATTTATGGTCCTTTGCGCGTTGGCGACGACGATCATCGCATTCGATGGAACGATGAGCTGTACGAGATATACGACGACATTGACATAGTTCAGCGAATTAAAAGATAGCGGCTACTCTGGCTAGGTTATGTTGTGGGAATGGACGAAAACACTCCTGCTCTGAAAGTATTCGACGCAGTACCCGCCGCGGGAAGTAGAGGAAGAGCTCCACTCCGTTGGAAGGACCAAGTGGAGAAGGACCTGGTTTCGCTTGGAATATCCAATTGGCGCCACGTAGCGAAGAGAAGAAACGACTGGCGCGCTGTTGTTGACTCGGCTATAATCGCGTAAGCGGTGTCTACGCCAGTAAAGAAGAAGAAGATTAGTTTTATACTTGTAGTTTGATTTTTGCAAGTAGCAAGAGTATAAAATATTCGGTTGCATCCAAACTTGGGCCTTCATTACTTCTTAAAATAATCATCTTTTAATTGAGTTTAGTATCGATTTCAACCCCCAAATATTTAGCCGTGGTGGAAAGAGAAGTTGTTGCACCATCAAGTGAGGGAAGATTAAGTTGAGATATTTTGGTTTTATTTGTGAAAAGCACCATCTCATTTTTACTAGGGTTAACACCCTAACCTTTTTAGGACTCTTTCCATAATCTTACTGATGATTGCAGGAAACATCCCTGATACCATCAAAACTATGTCATCTGCATATGCTGCTGCCCCCATTAGGTTTAAGTAGTATTCTATTCAGTACCACCACCCACAAAAGCGGTGAAAGGACACCTTCTTGAGAATATATTGGGTTGTCAAAAAAGTCTTGCGGTATTTTCGCTAGTTGGCGCTGAAAGCGCGTAGTTCTAGTTTTTATCGTCGCATCGGGTCATGCTATACCTTTTTGGAAAGCTAATTTTACGCGCTAACACGTGTTTGATTGATTGTCGTTTCTTTTAAGTCGTTCGTGAGTTATAGCGTCGCAAACATGGAGCAAAATAAAGAGAAAATACGGCATATTTTAAAGTAACGATAAAGGCAAAAATGCTCTCAAGCCGCCAATCAAATTTGTGCAGTTTATGGAGCCGATACAGTTTCCATTTCCACCGCACAACGATGGTTTCAACGTTTTCGTTCTGGTGTAGATACAATACAATATACAATTTTACAATTTTTCTGAAGGATTTTTCCGGTCTTTGTTACCCCCGATCTTAGCACTTCCTTACTGGTTCCAACTGCTTTTATTTTCCAGACGTGTTTACAAGAAAGGACCCATGATATTCGGGTCTACGGATTTTTATCTCGTCCTGTTGCTGTCAAGTTTGCAGCAATCTAAAAAACTGTGAGGAGTATTAAAGGTACGGGGCTGCCGAGGGTAACGTCTTTTTTTAGATTCACTAAGTATATGTAAGTTTAATTGATTTACTGTTGTTTGAGTCGCATTGCTCTACTTAGCATCTAAATAATTGTCACAACAGGAATTTAACTGCAAAAATATCCCTGTACTCAGTTTGCAACCCATTTTTACGCATTTTCGTATGCCAGTTTTAAATTTGGTTATTCCCGATTTCGTAAATAACTAATAAAAATATAAGAAATTCTTCACCGTTAAATCAGCAAGTGTCGCCCACCACAAAGTCTTACTCCCACACAAACCTTCAGACGCTTCAAATAAAGACACTCAAAAGTAAAGTTTGCAATTCTTAATCAATATTTGGCAACTCAATAAATTGCGTTACAAGTGAAGTGTCTGCGCTTGTCAGCTGCAGAAGCAAAAAGAACAAAAAGTGGTTGAATCGAACAAACAACCAAACAAATTTCCACCTACTTAGCATGACAAAGCGGGACAATGAGCAAAAAATCGCAAAATAAAGTAATAAAATTGTGAATAAATACGCGTGCAGCCGAAGCGGCAGCCAGCTGTGATTTCATTTAGCGTCGAAGCGGGCACAACACCCCCCAAACATCCCTCTGGGAATCAATAGTTGCTTCCCCACACTTTAAATGCGTTGAATTTGTGCGTGAAAAAAACTTTTTAAATCTCGGCGTATTTAAACTGTCAACGTCGAATTGCTGGCTGCGGCAATTATTGTTGTAGCCGATCGCTTTTGTTGTTATTATGCCACATATAACCACGTGGTAGGGATAAAATGCTCATAAAATGCTGCGTGTAACTGAAGCCTCGGCAAACATCGGCGGCGCGGTTGGGGGCGATGGCGGCGGCTCTTGAAATCACTGTGGTTACATCTGTTGCTGTTGTTGTTGCATTTTATTTTCTTATATTAAGTGTGTCTACGGCAGGCGTCGGCTAAGATTTCACTCGCAAATGTGAAATAAATAAGAAATAAACAAAATTATAAGCAAAATGTGCTCGAAAATAAGTAAGAAGGCGAAGTTATCCAACATTTCACTTTGCATCTTTCTTCAAAATTCTACAGCTTCTGCTCTGCTTCTTGTTACTGCAGTGATGTGTGTGTGCTGGGGCAGCACACCAGTTTAAGTGTAAACAAAAGCAAGAAAAAAGTTTTCTTCGGCTGCACAAAAGCTACAATATCCTTCACAAATAAAACAGCTTTCCATACAAGACCTTGATTTTGATCGGTGCGTTTGTATGACAGGAACAAACCGGTTCCAAATCTGAACCCTGATCTGGTGTCCGGAGATGGGCCGGTTGCATCAAACAATAATCAGTGCCGAATGTTGTCGAGATCAATGTCAAATATAAAGAATTTCCTTACAAGAAGTTCGTTTTGATCGGTCTTATAGGGCTCCGTTATTATTTGGCGTAGACACTGCTTACTCGATTATATACGTAGCTTTTTGGTGTTTGGCGCCAATTGGAGATTCCAAGTGTAGCCAAGTCCTCCCCCACCTGGTCTTCCCAACAGAGTTGAGGTCTTCCTTTGTTTTTCGTGGCGGGTACTGTATCCAATACTCTCAGAGCTGCATTGTTTTCATCCATTTAGACGATATGACCTTGCCAGCGTAGCAGCTGTCTCTTAATTCGTTCAACCACGTCATTGTCGTCGTATATCTCATACAACTCGTCGTTTCATCGGCTGAGATATGCACAAAGGACAATAAATCTTCCACAAAACCGTACACTCGAAAACTCGTAACGTTCACCCGTCAGATGTTTTCATCGTCCATGCCTCTGCACTATAGAGTTTAATTTTGGTTTGTGGAGAGAAGACTTTACAGGGTTTGTCCGAAAAGTAATAGGACTGCAGTGCTGCCAGCCTGATTTCCAAGCATTGAAGGCATCACGGAAGGCATTCTCCGGAATAGCCTGGAGAGCCGAGGTGCATGCTACTTGGATCCCTTCTGTCGTCTCAAAATGCTTGCCTTTCATCGGCCTTTTCAGGCAAAGAAACAAAAAAGTCCGGGGCGACAGCGGAAACGTTGCGATGCCGGCCTTGGTTAGGTAGCTGTTCACAAGAAAGGCTCTGTGTGCCGGAGCGTTGTCGTGGTGCAACTTCCAATCAACTGTGATGTCTTGTCGGACCATTCGTTTGAGTCTTTTGGAGACTCCCATGTAAAACTTGGCGTTGACGGTTTCTCTAGGAAGAACAAATTCATGGCGAGCGATGTTTGTCGGAGCCGCAGGTCACCCAGAACGGTCTTTATCATTTAACCAGTTTCACACAGGATTTAATCGGTTTGCTCCACTCACAGATACAGGTCGTGCGAAAATGTTTGTCCTGACTTTCCAGGTGCACGGAGACAACTGACCAGCCGCTCGTTCGTTAGCTAGAAACACCCTCTATCGAATCCAGTCGGTGCGCGCACACTCTGAAGTACAGTGCCGGCGGAAGAAAATCAGTCCTATTACTTTCCGGACTTTCCTGTACTTCTCAATTGTTTACTAAGTCCAACGTGTCACCTATGGGCATGAGTTATTCTGCATTGGATTTAAAAGCTAACGTTATTGTTGGTGTTGATGCTGGTTCCAAGAAAGACGAAGTTATCTACGACTTCGAAGTTATGACTGTCAACATTGATGTGGGAGCCAAATCAAGAGTGCGACAACTGTTTGTTCGATGACAGGAGATATCTTGTCTTGCCTTCGTTCACTGTCCGTTTTTGGGTCTGACAAATGAGCTGGTTCTTGGAAAGAGGGATATTTCTATGTGTTTTGACAGAAAGGTAGACTCAGCTCGTCACGCTGTTCTTTAAATATATCATATAGATATATGTATACTTTAAAGGGCGTCCGACGTTTCCTTCCATGTGCTACAAGCTTAATACATCCTGCTCAGGGTATAAAAATAAATGAAAGCAAAAGTTAAAAAACCTTTAAAAATAAAGTAAACCTACAACAACAATAAAAATAACAATTGTACCGTTAGCTGGAGCGGCAGCCACGCACATGCTTCCAGTAAAAATAAATACTTATGAGTACACAACATTAATGTATCGCATCATGTGGCGTTTGTGCTGTGCCAGTGGTGGAGCTGATGGTGGCGTCGATGATGGCGACGGCTGAGTGTTTGTGTGCGTACGTATGTGTTGAGGGTGTGTATTCCGTTGATTGGAGGCAGTGGTACCAGCAACACTAAAAATTTTCACTTTTGTACTTTTTTATTGCTTCGCACACACACAACGCAGGGATGTGTGTATTTATAAGTTTGACCATGCGTGTGTGTGCGATGCCATAATGATTGCGTCGATGGTTTAACGTTTGCTGATTGTAGCAGATGTTGTGAGTATTGAGTATTTTCTTTTATTTCTCCGTTTATTTGTTTGTTTGAGCTGCTCTTAGTCGTGAGCCTGCGTAAGCGTTTGTTTGTATATGTGAATGTGTGTGCGCGTGTGTGTTTAAAGAAAAAGTTTAGTATATTCGGAAGGGGATTGGAATGGTATTACAGCGCAGTGGCGTTAACGGTTAGAGGTACAATGATTTTTATTTCAATATTTTATTATTTACTTAATATTTTTTTTAGTCTTGTTGAAACAATTTGGTATTAAAAATGGAATAGTTAACAGTGCTTATCCTACGGCGGTGGGCTACTTCGTGTTAAAGCTACTCAATTTGGTCTAGATAACCCAGCAACCATCCATCTACGTGGATAGGGACCACATCACCTCAGTCGCGCCCAACATGCTTCAGAAATTATTCAAAGTGCTGGACCTATGTGACCATATGTGATACAGGAGAGAGCACAATAGACCATGGGTCGCAGTGCAAAGCCTCAATTGCTTTCTATTTATCTATTTACCCAATTTTGGCAATTTAATGCTATTTAGTATAATAATTATCTTCGCCTAACGGTAATATATGTCATCTTAAACCAATCGACACAGTTATAGGGTTTTATGTATATATAAATAATGAGAATGACGAGACGAGTTGAATTCTGATTGATTGTGTGTCCGTTCGTTCATCTGTCTGTCTGTGCCTGCTTACAACTTGTGGAAATATATTTACACAATGAGAGGATTGGTATTGCAGATGGAATCGAATCATCGCCATGTCCATAAAACACCATTTATCGAAAACCTACTAAGTGTACTAAACAACCCAGTAAGCATTTTTAAAATGGACCGTTTTAGGGAGAGGGATTTGTGGTTGTAAATATTTTGCAAAAAATGGGCTTGGCCAAGCCCTCCATTTGATTTAATATATATATGTATCTCCCAAATCACTTAAACTAAATACATCCAAATTGATCAGCACACTTCTTTTAGGCAATTTACCATGTGAAAATTGGCAACCAAGCCTATTTTCCATATTACACAATTTTGAGTCACCTGATTCCTCTGTTTCCTAGCATACAAAACAAGCATCAATGAATATATCGAGAAATACTTCGCAGAAATAGTGCCTTTAAGGTATGCTAGAAAACTATTATTATGCCCCTCATTGAACTGTTCCAGAAATGTGACGTCATTTTGACAAACAGTGTAATTTCACGATTTATTTTAGGCTCGGAGATATTAGAATGTCGATTTGATTTAAAGTTTTTGAATATATCCACAGTTTGACTACATGTTCCCTTCGGTAATTTTAACATTTTTAATTAGGTATGAGAGTCTTCTAGAATTTAGAACAACGCGAGTTTGGAAACATCTTTAAGAAAAATATTCAACATAGCCCGAAAGAGAATATTTTGCATTTTTATGTCCCCGCTGTTACTTGTAAAACCAACTTTTTGTGTCACTAACCTTTTTGTAGATCTTAATTTAAAATTGGTCTAGTATTTGTGGGTTACATGGTTTTGTATAAAATGTTCCGATTTAGTTCAAATATGCACCGTTTTGTTCGTTAACTTGTTGTTATTTTGAAGATAATGTCACAATGACGCTCTCATAGAAACACTCGTTCTTAATTGTTAAAAATTCATTTTCGCAATGTTGTTTCGAGGTGAATTTTACACCATAAAAATCATTCGCTATGGGCAGGGACAGGTAAAAACCATTTGGTTCTAGTTCTAAACTTTGAGATTCACTATAGATGTGTCCAGATGGAAACACAATTCTTCTCCTATTCGCCAAAGCTTCTGGGCAATTGCTTTCTTCAGACGGTCTAATTGTTGACAGTATGGGTCTTAATTAAGAGTTTGGCAGTAGGAGAGCAGCTTATCGTAGACAATTCTCTGCCAACCCCATAAGGTTCATAGAAAAGCCTTCTTGACCATCAATTCAAGCTTGGTCACCGTTTTGTTTGTCCATAATTATATACTGGACGATCATTTCTCAGTTGCTTTACATCAGGTTCTCAAATGTTAATGACTGTTTATTAGTGAATCTCACTTATAGACTATGCGCAAACTGAGCTTAGTGGGTGCTTAGTATTACTGGGCTTTGTTATATCTTTCTAATTTGTTTAAGCTCTGGATCCCAATCATAAGGCATCCATTGTCTTTCTCCTTTCTAAAATTGTTGTATTCAGTGTTTTTTCTTTCTTTCCCAAGTAACCATCACATTTTCTTCTTTATTATTTTAGACATCGTTTACGGGGTTATAGCCGAGTTTACAACAGCGCGCTGAACTATGTCAATGTCTTCCTATATATCGTAAACTCGTAACGCCGAGTCATCAGATGTTGTCATCGCTCATACCCCGGTACCATATAGCAGGACGGGGATGAAGAGTGACTTTTAGAATTTAATCTTTGTTCATCGGGGGAAGACATTACTTCTCAATTGTCTTTTCAGTTGAAATAGTACCTGTTGGCAAGAACTAGTTTGCGTTGGATTTCGTATTGCTCTCGTTCACCCACCCATTTACTTTGTTTCTTTGTCCAGCCTAGATGGTGGGTGGCCACAGTACTAAATGCCACAAGGAGCGGGCAGAGGCACTTTCCCAATTCAGGGACCAGACATTCCAGATGCATGTCCTTGAATCGTAATCCTTAGAACGTCCGAGGTAGTTGTGTCTGACACATAGGGGGTGTACAACCCTGGGGAGGGATGTTTCGCCTGCTCACTTAACTAGACTTCGCACGGATGTTTTTTTGGCTGCCTAGAGTTTACTTGGTCAAAGACCAGAAGTCGTGAGCTGTTTGAGGCATATGTAAAAGAATCATTTCTAGTCATTCCCAAGTGAATGTCGGTCAGAGTACTTTTTCCTTACTTGCGTGAGCTTTTACAAATGGTTCCATCCGCCACAAACCTTTATAATAAACACATATGTCTCTATTAGTTGGCGACGGTAGGTAATCGTGAGACCGTGCACGCATCTGAAGGGAGCTCTTGAAACAAAAGCGACCGATCAAGTCGAACACCAGGCACACATTAACACACCTAACAACAACAACATACTGGAAAACAAAAACAATATAAATGCCGCATAGCTGAATAAAATTATGGGAACGCAGATAATTGTGAGGGGAGGGCAAGACACAGTGCGGTTTAGGGGGATTAGTCGCCTGGGTTTGGTGCTGCAAGCAGCTTCCTTTCCTCACTTTTCCTACACCTTACGATGCGATCCCAGTGTCGTACAAAAATATCATAAATCGTTGTTTAACTTTAAACGCCAACGAGCAGACAGTGACGGCAATAAGCGACAATTGCTTTTTAGTTGTTGTTCGATTTGTGAAAACCCATAAACGGTGAATGTGTGGCAATTGCCAACAACAAAAGCAATAACGACAAGACATATTATCAAGTCAAAAAGAAGAGAGGAAAAGGCACACAAAACAAGGTGAAGAAATCACTGCGGAAGGCAAGCGAAAGCAAGTTGAGCCGTTCAACGGTTAACTACCGTTAAAAAAAGAGTGAAAGTCACAATTGAGGGAATAAAATGAGCAGCTGGTTAGCGGTAACTGATGAAGCTGTTTGGCGTAGGGGATTGATGTGGCGCTAGAAAAGTTTAAAAAGAAGGTTTTATGGACTTACATGTGTGTGTGTGTGTACGTGTGTTGTTGTAGATGTGGATATTCGTTGTAAACATAATTGTAAGTATGTATTCGACTCTCGCATGTGGGCATGCCTGAATGTGTATTAACTAACTGACTTGTCTAAGGAAACATATCTACGTATACACACAGCAGTCTCCACACTCATACATACATACAAATGGATCGCCGAAATGCATGCAGCGACACCATTTTGACACTTCATTGCCTACGATTGGCGCACATGGGGTTAAAGAGGCGACTAAGTTTAATCTTATCTTCAAAACGGAAAATACAACAACAAAAATAAAACAAGAAAGCAAGAATACATTAAAAGCCAGTGATTGCAAAGGCGAGACACGGGAAACGCGCCGAAACGAATGTGGGAAGTTAATGTGAATAACTTTTTGCGAAGTTTTTGTTGGTTTTGTTTTGAAGATTGTGCGTAAATTTTGTGAACTCTGCCCGCAAGGCGACAAACTCGCGTCCAGTTAGCCGATGGTGGTGACATGTGACACGCAGGGGGTCAGCCACTTCACTTTTTGGTTCGGGTTTCTATGTTTCTTTTTTAATTTTTTCTGCATAATTTTCAGGGGTATAAACTATTTTTGGTATTTAAACCAAAAAAAATTACGGCAATCATTGTTGTAGCCACCATCTGTTATGCGTTCGCCACGTGCTGCTGGTCGTGGAAACTTTTGCGATTTTTCATTGGCGACGACATTGCACTTGGCAGGTAAATTGTCTTGGCGCGAGCGAAAAATATTGGAAAATAATGCAGAAAAAATCTTAAATTATAGCCAGGGAAAAAGTATGACAAGAATAGCTAAGAAAATAAATTAAATAAATAGGGTACTAGTGAAGTCGTCACCTCAACCACTGACGAAATAATATTAGACTAACACTGAGTGAATAATGATTTTGACCTTGAGAGTGTTAAAATTTACACACATCGGCCATAAACAAACTTCGTAGTCAAACAGCCACTATTCATTTGGAGAGGTTACGCCATGGAGGCTAAATTTTCCGACTGTTGTACCAATGATGCCTACTTTGCCCACCCTGGCGTTAAAATCCCCAAGCACAAGTTGTAATAAGTGCCCTCCGGATTGCCGGAGTAAAAGCCAGAAGTCGACGACTGGGCCTTTTACTCACCAAGAATCCTACATCGAATTTGCGCTCCTTTTTAAGACCCCTATGCTAAATGTTAGAAGGATCTTGTCGTCTTGTCTTTATCCCACCCATCGCACTTCTTGGGTGGCGGTGATGTCAACATTTACTTTCATCTATTTCATCCGATGCCGTTGTTTCTTTCTCAATGGCAGTAGTTTCTACATACCGCGAACTAAATCCTCGATGGCGAGTACTACCAAGTTTTATATACTTTTATATAGCAAGTCGCCTGTTTCAAGACCAACACCCGCTCGCAGCCGCACCTCTGGTAAACAGACGTAGCAATTAGACATCTGAGAACCTTCAAATCGAACATGTCGGAGTGGCTCCGCTGAAGTTTCCTCTCTATTATCCATGACACTAGGCTCCAAACGGAATGGCTACAGCATTTCACACAAAGGTTACTCAAGTTTCTACGGTGCGCGGCGAGGTTATAGTCCTACAACTGTAACTGATTATCCAAAAGCATAACTATATCCCAGTATGAAGAGCTTAAGAAACTGGTCGATGGGGGTAATACTTGAAAATTCTACGGCTGTGATTAACAGAAGGTTTCAAGACCGGAGCTTACTCTTGTAGGACCCACAGTGGTGATCCAGTTTGATTAGCTATTAGCCGCGTGAAGAACAACAAAGCAGCTGAGCCGATGGACTCATTCTATTTAAATACGAAGACGAAGAACTGACCACTGACTGATGGATTTAATTGTAATTATTACGGACCAAAAGTTTGATTCATAGGAACCGCGCAGAGTTTCTGGCCTGTCGCTATCAATGTGTATATGGCCTAAAGTTGTCTTTAAATCCCTCTTCTATTGACCAAGGTTGGTCCCTTCTTAGCTAGTGTTCAATTCAAACAGGTCTTTTGAAACAGCAACTGTGCTTATTTTAATGATATGTTGAACAACTGGCCCTCCGGAGTAGCTATGACATAAAAATTATCGGAACGGAATTCGTGAAAAAAGATTTTTTCATACTTGGAACTTACGTTAGGACCATGAACATTACTCACTATTTCAACCGACAGGCTGGTATTTTCGCCGATATTGATTGCATTTATGCAATGAGATATAGATTACAAAAGCCATCGATTGTAAAAATAATTAATTTCTTTTTGTTAGACTTTACACTTATTTATTAAATAAAACTTGAGTAAAACGATCAGCCTTTTGTATTAAATTCTGTGCAAAACAAGACTGTTTCCCTCACTTACATATTAACATTTAATTTCGTGCTGTGAAATGGGCAAATAACACCTGTCGTGAGATTCTGCACGAGACACGAACTTAATTTAAATCTATTTTTACAAGATTGCTGGCGTTAAAAGAAAAAGCGCAGACACCAATTTTTCGTTTTTAATTTTTCACTCTTGGCCATGTGCGGAGCTGACATTTTACTTGGCTGCCACCTGTGAGAGCTGGCGTCAACACTGAAGAGCACCTTGTAGGAATTTTTATGCTCCACAGATCTTTGTGTACTAAGGCTAAATCATCACAGCAGTATTCTGCTAGAGAAGGAAGCAACTACTTAAAGTCAGTTCACAAATGCTCGGCTGGAATCTTTCGTCGAAGACTGAAATAGTTTTTTGTCTGAAGTTAAGTTGCATTAGAAAGTCTGGTCGAAATATCCCACAAAATGTATTAGAAAGCACGCTCACAGCTGCACATACTTTCAGCAAACGGTAGACCCTTAGACACTCTATCGACGAAACGTATGCTTCATGAGCTGCATCTCTTTTCGATTAGCGACCGCTCTTAGGGTGTTTCAGATAAGGATTGTGCGTTAGGATTATGAACCTTTGCCATTTATTGATAACAGACAACCCATAAGATAACTGCGATTTATAAATGGAAAGGTGCAAGGATGCGAAGTGTCTGGGCCGCAGTGTGGACTCCATCAAATACTCTTAGATGAGGCTAATTTGGGTTCCGTAAAGATTGTGAACTTTAATATTTGTGTGATACGTTTTTTTGGTTATAAGAAACAAAAACAACACTAAAGTCAAAGGAAATGTTATTTCCGAAGCTTTTTTCCTACTTTCGTTTTTCATTCCTACTGGGTAACATGCAATAACCATATTACCTTCGCCTAGAATTTCGTTAATCTGACACACACTCACAACATCATATACAAGTCTATGCACATATGCATAATGTACATACTTTTGTGTAAATCTACAGCCTCCAACTAGAGCGTCCCCATAAGTAATTTCCAAATGCCCAAAGGTGCTGGAAGCGAAGATGAGAAGCAGTCCCAAATAAACCTTAATAAACACACGGATACTTGCAAGCAAACGCACACATGTATGCTGTTGTAGCTAACGTTGACGCTGACGCTGTTGGTACAGCCGCCGGCGATGAGAGGGATGGCACACACGGCTGATATGACATGCTGTAATCATGTTTTGATGTCGGGGCCACTTCGCCACATATGAAGGTTGTTGAAAACACACACACATCCTCAAACATTTACACAGCCCGAGCAGGTATTGCATAAACACGAAAACTGAATGCAACAACAAAGTCTGACGCGTGTGTGTGTTCTTTTGGTTGCACATACTCATTTGGTCTCACAGGTGGCTGAGTGGCGAAAGCACATGGCAACCCGAAGATAATACGTACAACGTTGCGCACTTTAAATATAACAGTAAAAAAAACGTGAATGCGAAATAATAGCAAAATATAGCAACAACAAAAACCGTGCGTTAACTCACATGTGTGTCATGGCGTATACACAACTTTTAGATACTTGTTCCAGCAAGTGTATGAATTATTGTGTGCGTCCGTGTATATGTGTGTGCAGTCAGCAATTGCGAATTGTGGCGAAGTGTTGCTGTTGGCTGTAAATATTGCATAGCAACTTGTTGCCTTGGCAGCAACAACCACAGACTGGTTTACTACACGCGCACACTCAACCCACACACACACACACAAAAGCTTTCGTTGCTTTCTTCTTGTTGCTGGGCACACCACCACCACCCCTACCCCCAACATCGGTCGTCTATATTCTGTTGCTAATTGTTGTTGTGCTAAAATTATCACAACAACAGCATAGCTGCGAGCATTTTGTTTTAAGGCGATAGATGGCGCGTTTGCATCGGTGCAAATAATATCCATTGTGTAAATATATATAATATCGCTATTTCTGCGCAGATATATTTAATTTCATATGTATGCACATAACATACATATATGTTATACACACACACACACCTTTTTGTTGAGGTATTTATTTGACCCACTATTAAAAATATTATTGTGTTCCAGCGAAAACATTTTGGCATCTGAAATAATATATGCCACTGCAACAACAAAACGCGTTGAAATAATCAACGCGAAAAAGCAAAAATTATAAAAAGACAGAGATGCGTTTGTATAGTAGAAATGGGAATATCAAGTTCTTTATCTCAATTTCGATCGGCTAGCAGTTATATGTTTTAGATATCCAATATTTGCGACAAATGCGAAATGAAAAGACGTGTGCAAAAATTTGGTTCTATTTAAACTAAAAAATGGGATGAAAAACCCTAACGCTTGCCTGATGAAGGATATGGTATCCTCTTTTTTAATATTTTCTTTTAACGCCAGGGTGGACAAGGAAGGTATCTTTGGCACAACAGTCGGAAAGTTCAGCTTCCATGAGGAAACATCTCCAAATGGGTTGAGGCTGATCGACTTCACCGGGACTCGAGTCCGGCACAAGAAAATTCACCTGGCTGTCTCCGGATCGAAAAGCCACCAACCAGATCGATCTTGTTGTGATAGACGGAAGACACGTCCTTTGCTTTAAAGATTCGGGTCCGCCTCTGTGCAGCAAAAAACACACGTCAACAAACACAAGGAAGTTTCGACGTCGAGAAGCTGTAATCTCAACAGTCAGTCGAACGATTTTCTAATCTACTTGCACTCCTGCTCTCTGAGAACACTAGTCAACAACTCGGTATAAGGGAATTGTGGGGTGGCAAATATTTCAAGCTCCTTAAGTACAACAGACTGCCTATCTCGAAACGTTACGAATGAGGATGGGATAGATACCGAGAGTTGAAAAGGAAACCGAGACGCATTTGCAGACAAAACAAGAAAAAACGTTAACTTCGGCTGCGCCGAAGCTAATATACCCTTCACAGGTGCATTTCTTTTAGTAACTATGTGTTCAGTTTATAGGGAAGCTATATGCTATAGTAATCCGATCTGAAAAACTTTTTTCGGATATTACATTGCTGTCTCAGAAAATAATCCATACCAAATTTCGTGAATATATCTTGTCAAATGTGAAAGTTTTCCATACAAGAACTTGATTCCGATCATTCAGTTTGTATGGCAGCTATATGCTATAGTGGTCCGATATCGGCAGTTCCGACAAATGAGCAGCTTCTTAAAGAGAAAATGACGTTTGCAAAATTTCAAAACGATATCTTAAAAACTGAGGGACTAGTTCGTATATATATACAGACAGACGGACATGGCTAAATCGACTCAGCTCAACATACTGATCATTTATATATACTTTATATGGTCTCTGACCCTTTCTTCAGGGTGTTACAAACTTCGTGGCAAACCTAAAGTAGCCTGTTCAGGGTATTAAAAGAGAGAGGCCGAAATGCATAAGTATGAAGAGCTTGACTAGCTGGCCGACAGGGGTACTGTCCGAAAATTCTATGAAAAGATGCGGCTACTAACAGAAGGTTTCCAGTCCGGAGCAAACTCTTGTAGTACCCCCTGAGATGATCTAGTGACCGATGCCCAGAGTAAACTGAAATTATGGAGGGAGCACTGTTTACAATGAATGCATAATGCCAGGGGAAGGCGAACCGGATTCCCCAACCGATGACGATGGAACAGACGTTCCATTGCGCGACCATGACGAAGTTCGAATAGCAATTACCCGTTTGAAGAATAAAAAAGCGGCGGAGGCCGATGGATTGCTGGCCGAGCTATTTAAACACATCGGCGAAATACTGATGAGGAGCATTTACCAATTTTTTTGTAGAAGATGGTCGAACGAAAGCATGCCCAACGATTGGAATTTAAGCGTGCTCTACTCAATTCTCAAAAAGGGAGACCCCACAGCCTGTGCAACTACCGTGGGATATCTCCTCGAAATTGCGTACAAAGCGACTCCCTTTCATGTGACTTCTTAAACCTACTTTTGAACTTAATAATACGAGCTGCAGAACTAAAGAGAAAAAGTACCATTTCAATTAGAGTGTACAGTTGCTGGCGTACGCCGATGATACTGATATCATTGGCTTTAACAATCGCGTCATTATTTCTGCATTCTACAGAATGGATAAAGTAGCGAAGCAAATGGGTCTGGTGTTGAACGAGGGCAAGATAAAATATCTCCTGTCATCAAACAAACAGTCGTCGCACTCAAGACTTGGCTCCCTTGTAACCGTAGACATTCATAACTTTGAAGTCGTAGATAACTTCGTCTATCTTGGAACCCACATCAACATCAACAACAATGTCAGCCTCCAAATCCAATGCAGAATATATCTTGGCTGTTGCCAAGATTTAGTTGCCTTCGTACTAAGTAGGTTCAGAAGTAAAGTCCTCCCTCGGCGAACAAGACAAACTCTATAAGTCGCTCATTTTTCTCGTCCTGCTATAGGGTGCAGAGGATTGGACACTGACAACTTCTGACGAGTCGACAGTACGAGTTTTCGAGAGAAAGGTTCTGCGAAAGATTGATGGTCCTTGCGCGTTGGCCACGTTGAATATCCTATTCGATCGAGCGATGAGCTGTATGTGTGAGATATGCGACGACATTGACATGGTTCAGCGAATTAAAAGACAGCGCCTACACTGGCTAGGTCATATTGTCCGAATGGACAAAAACATTCCAGCAGTACCCGAGGGGGAAGCACGAAAGAGGAAGATCTTCACTTCATTGGAAAGACCTGGGAATCTCCAATTGACATCATCCTGTGAAAACATGAAACGACTAGCGCGTTGTTGTTAACTCGGCTATAACCGCGTAAGCCCTGTCTACGACAGTAAAGAAGAAAAAAGATGAAACTTGGTACACGTTTTCCTTGGTAAACAGTGAGGATGAGTTCGTGAGATTCAGCTGCTGTTATCTTTGATTCCTACAGTGAATATTTTTCTATAACCTCCCAAGCTATCTAATCTGGATTTGAGCTAATGAAGCCTTTGCTTGCTTGAGTTGAGTTTTTCTTACATCCCTCTTGGGTTTTACTCTGTAAAGTCAATCCGATTTGAAAATACTCATATTATTTTTAAGTGAAAACAGCATTCTCAAGCTTTCATGTTTGTTTTTAGAGATTGACCACAATTTCGGCTAAATAGTTAGCCATAGACACTCATATCCATATAGGCACGTGAAGGCTTGATAAGTTATGATCCGATTTCGACAATTTTGATACCTAAGATGTCTTATCTTAAGGCACTCTCAATTTTTTTGCGTCAACTTCTTTGACCCTTTTTTTAGTGGTTTAAGTGGTCAAATTTTATATTATTGGAGGGTTCCCAAGGGGTAGTATTCCAAAGATGCTGCCAAGGTGAACTGACTTTCTTGACTTTTAACCCCCTTTGATTTTCGCCAAGACTATTTTATACGTCTCTTCCGACGGATTCTCGTCTATCTTCAATCTTCTCATATAGTTCTTTAAAACTTGAGGACCTACTTCTTACTGAGTGTGTTAGATTATGTCTGATAGTTCTCCGAAGTGATAGATGTCTATTATAGTAATTAAAAACAATATCAATAATAATAGTAATAATAATAAAATAATATTAAATTTATCTTCGTTATTTTCAGCAATTCTTTTAAATATGGTCAGCAATATTGAAAATATACAGAAACAATTCAAAATATGTATGTTTTTATATATTTACAATATATTTATTTTTCTGTTTAGTCCGAATTTTGTTAATTTTAATTTTAGTAGCAAATCTACTCCTTCGCGGAACTGCGCTTAATAAGCTTTTCCAGAGTCCATTTAATTCGCAACTAAAGCGTTCTCTGAATATTCCACAAAATGAAACTGAATTTCACTGCTAAAATTTTAAATATTTTAAATACTTTCAAATATAGTAATGGAAATAGTCAAATTCAAGTGCTTTAAATGTAAAAATGACATAACTCCATATTCAATTTCATTTTGAGTTTAAGGCCAAAAAAATGTAGAAAAACATTCATTAACATGAATTTTAAATGATTTCTTAATAAACGCTCACCAAACGTATGCATTTAATTGTGTGTGAGTGTGAGTGTGTGTGTATCTACTTGTATGTGCGCTTGTGCCAACATGTTGGCGCACTCATATCAACTTGATTGCAATTTTCGGTGTATGCAATCACTCATGCAAATATATGCATGTATGTTAATTCACTTTTGTACCAGCAAACATACATATATGCATACACATATGCACATATACATATACATATGGTGGTGCATGAGTCCTCTTTGCTGGAAACTCATTGTAAGCATACTATTTACAATCGCAAAAATGTACCTACTCTCATTGAGGGCTCTTGACGGAGCCAAGTCGAAGTGCTCATGAGTGCGTGTGCACACATTCGCTGCAAAATAAACGCACTTGCACAAACATACATATCTACACATTTATTTACATATACTTGCGCATTCACAGTGTGGCAATCCTCGTGCTTTTCCATGAATTTATATAGTATTTTGTATAAAAAGTGTGTGTGTGTGTAGGAAAGTGTCGGTGGGAAGGGGTGAGTAATGTGTTAGCTCCGCATAGACTGCCCGTATGCTCGTCTAATCGCGGTTCCGGATGTGAACTTCGGTGTGAAGAGTAATTTTTGACGTCGTGTTGAAACTTTGGTAGCCGAAGGAATTTTTTTCGATTGGATTCTCTAGAATATTGGCTTAAAAAGTTATCAAGCACACCACAAAGTGCTCACCGTGCCTTCTCATGTTGTTGTTGCAGATAAAAAACGTCAAGTTCAAGATCTATCTTTGATCGAGTAAAAGACAAGTTCGTTCTGAACTATAATATAAGTGAGGCGTACTTATGGGTACTCTTAATACATATATCTTACCGTTAGCTGTCGTTAATTTCTACGTAAACTAAAAATAGCTTAACAACTTTTACAACGGGCCAAACTCTAGAGTACCTTTGCTCTTCTTCTACAATGAAAACTGTTTTCATCTCTAGTACGACGATTTAGAGTAGACCAAGTCCATAATACCAGAAATATAAGTACCTATGTATATTTTTTTATGGGATCTTTTGATGTTTGGTTATTTTATGAGTAGAGTAAGTCCTAGAACATATTAAGGAAATATATTTTTATACTTTTTTTAATTCAATTTGATATTCTCTCCCTGTTTTCAAACTAAAGTTGTTCCTTTGCTTTACTAATTCCGAATTCCTTTTCATACTCGCAATTCTTACATGGGAGCTACTAGTACATGCCAATAATTAAGATAGACCAATAATTTCGACATATAGAATACCTTTTTGCAACTTTTCAATAGCATACACTTGGATAATATTCTATAACATCATAACTCACTAAAAAATTTTACCACCAGAGTTTATTTTCGATATTCTACGCAAGAATAAGTCTTTTAAGAATCTGAATATACGAGAGCGGCCCACTTATCCTAAAAAAAAACAAAATTTTGTAGAAATGATGACCTATTCCCAATCATAGTATTCGTTTAACCTGGTTCATTTGCCCCAATGATGATTGAAAGTCTCGAAGTTACGCTTTCTAGAGGTTGGCAAAGTAGGCCCTTGTGTTTATGTAGACATTCTCATTCAACTTTTCATATAACTTATATATAACTTTTCAGTGTTAGTAAAAAAAAAAAACAAAACTAAACTATGCTGCATCATAATTCAACACAGCAAAGCTATGTGATCCCACCTTTTAGGCCTCAAAAAACAGTGGTCATCACCTTTCCGGCCAGCAAGACACTATCCGTCTTCATTGTTTTGTAGAATATTGACTTTCTAAGTCTAAAATATTGTGGAATGTAACAATAATAAATGTTAGAGTGTTAGATTCTACTTGAAGAGGTCAGAAATGTTTACCCCTGAACGCGCGAACTGGTCCCTCATTTTTTAACTATTGACTTGAAATTTTGGATTTATTGAGAGAACACTTCGGCGAGCAGATATTTTCACCAAGATCATGTGATATCACACGGTTAGACTTTTTCCTGTGGGATAAGCAAAGTCCAAAGTCTATGCGGACAATGCTGCATCGATTCAGGAAAACATCTCGCGTGCCATTCGCCAGTTATCAATCGAACCTCGAACGAGTTATCGAAAATTGGACTCAACGGATGCACCATCTGACACCTAGCCTAGAGATAATCTTCAAAAAATAAATATCAAAGAATGTTCTTTCGAATGAGAAAAATCATTACCCAATAAATTTGAACTTTCTGCATTTTTTCTTTAAATATAGCGAAGCTCGAAATGGAGCACCTTTATATCTGTCTTCACATTATTATCTTATTTTAATGTACCTGAAAGTCTCTAAAATCTAAAGTTATGGATATCTACACTCAAACACATAAATATCAACTATCTCTAGTATATGTTCAATGTACATAAGTATGTACAAACATTTACATAATTGTAACTATGTATGTAACGGGTGATTTTTTTGAGGTTAGGATTTTCATGCATTAGTATTTGACAGATCACGTGGGATTTCAGACATGGTGTCAAAGAGAAAGATGCTCAGTATGCTTTGACATTTCATCATGAATAGACTTACTAACGAGCAACGCTTGCAAATCATTGAATTTTATTACCAAAATCAGTGTTCGGTTCGAAATGTGTTTATCGACAAATTTTGTTCAGCGATGAGGCTCATTTCTGGTTGAATGGCTACGTAAATAAGCAAAATTGCCGCATTTGGGGTGAAGAGCAACCAGAAGCCGTTCAAGAACTGCCCATGCATCCCGAAAAATGCACTGTTTGGTGTGGTTTGTACGCTGGTGGAATCATTGGACCGTATTTTTTCAAAGATGCTGTTGGACGCAACGTTACGGTGAATGGCGATCGCTATCGTTCGATGCTAACAAACTTTTTGTTGCCAAAAATGGAAGAACTGAACTTGGTTGACATGTGGTTTCAACAAGATGGCGCTACATGCCACACAGCTCGCGATTCTATGGCCATTTTGAGGGAAAACTTCGGACAACAATTCATCTCAAGAAATGGACCCGTAAGTTGGCCACCAAGATCATGCGATTTAACGCCTTTAGACTATTTTTTGTGGGGCTACGTCAAGTCTAAAGTCTACAGAAATAAGCCAGCAACTATTCCAGCTTTGGAAGACAACATTTCCGAAGAAATTCGGGCTATTCCGGCCGAAATGCTCGAAAAAGTTGCCCAAAATTGGACTTTCCGAATGGACCACCTAAGACGCAGCCGCGGTCAACATTTAAATGAAATTATCTTCAAAAAGTAAATGTCATGAACCAATCTAACGTTTCAAATAAAGAACCGATGAGATTTTGCAAATTTTATGCGTTTTTTTTTAAAAAAAAAAGTTATCAAGCTCTTAAAAAATCACCCTTTACATATGTACGAGTGTTTGCTGCATATTGTAATTACACTTTGCATGCCTGATGAGAGCGATGCGTTTGATTATTGCGAATGAATTCAAGTGAAAATTTTGCTAGAAGACTACAATAACAACAACAACAACAAAATCACTCGTACCAGCTGAAACAGCAGCAGCATAGTAGTCATGGAGAATGACTGCAGCGATGAGGGTTGCCATATTTTGTTGCTTTTCGTTTTTCTATTTTTTTGAACACTCGTGGAAATATCTACTGTCGGGGGGGAGGGGGACGGCAAGAGTCAAAATGATGCGCGCGTGTGGTGTTGATTTTGGTTTCAGGTGAGGTCAAATTTACTGTTGCAGACACAGATTTGCGCACTCAACCAAATTTACGTATTGGTCACGAAATGAATTTTGGAATTGCTATTTGCTCACAACAACAACAACAATAACTAGGTAAATGTGCATTATTATATATGTATGTGTAAATGCAACGGCGCTGTAGCGTAAATGACTTAGCCAAGAGCGAGAGCGGGTGCAACACTTGCACATATGTATGTCATGTCTGTATGTCTGTATGTATATATGTACATGCGGTTATAACTACAGACAATTAAGCGTGAATCAAAGTGCCCAAAGTCTGTAACGTATGAAAAAATTTTGCAATATGTATTTGCACTTCCGTGTTATACCCAGAACAAGGTATATTATTGCTAACAGTGAAATTCTCACTTAAGTAGTTTCCTCATAGCCGGACATCTCCCATAACTAGACAAATTGCTTGATCACCACGTTTTCACTATTTTTTACATACAATAACAAATCCCATAACCGGACAAGAGTACGTTCCAATGATCGGACAAGGATACTGTTTTGGTAATATTTCCTTCAAATTATCTCTTATACACGGACAAGACTTCGTCAAGGAAATTGTATACAATTTACAGTTCCCCCTTTTTTAAATTCTCATTATATCGGACGTGATGATCCTTATGCATTCAGTATCAAGTTGCATTTACTTGACTCTACCTGCTACTTCGGCTTTCCACTTACCTAGCGACTCCACCATTTGATACATTAGGTTTTCTGGATTTGAGTCTATCACAAATGAATTTTTCAAAATTTCTTGGTAATTTTTGGTACAATGGAACAAAGAGTGTTCCACATGCTCGATGGTCTCGTCTCCGCAATAATCGCATATGTCATTGTCTTCGTGATTAAATCGCTTCAAGTTTGAAACAGCCGTGTCCGTGGAAAATAGACCGCGCCGATACGATTTAATCTCGACAGCTTGCTCCCATGTTTGGACGCCGAATAGACCCACTGACTTTAATACTCTGACTATTCCTTCGTCTCATATTTTGTTTTGGTTCACGGGTATTGAGCATTAACCGGGTAAGAGCTCTGCATACTTTTGAAGCATTTTCAGACGTATAAGCCACGTGCTCTTTAAAGGACATTCTTACTTCAAGAACATTTCTCAAATATTTGCTGGCTAGCTGAGTGGTTATGCTCATACCATTTGTTCAGAATGTCACTTCTCTGATTTTCTTGCCAGTAATAAGAACAGCTCTGCTAGGGTTAGTCCATGATTTTCGAGCTAGTCGCTTATTTGCAATATTGTTGTGTTGGTTGTCGCAACGATATCCTATATGTGTCTACCTATTAACACCACAGCAATGCCATCTGCAAACTCAATGATATGTTCGTTTTTCGTCACTTTGAGTCACAGTACTCCATCATATATTGTATCTATAGTAGAGACCCAAGTACAGACCCCTTTGGCACTCCACTGGTGATTTTGCATTTTTTATAACCTTGGTGTTGTATTATAGCTCAAAGTCCTATCGTTGATATAACTAGCTATCAGGTTGTAGATATATGTAGACATCGAGAGCTGCAACCATACAATATTGTGTTGTGCCACTCTTCCATCTTTTCCCACTAATGGGCTTTTCAGCCAGTGTATTCCCTAGGGTCACCTCTGCGATTGTAGATCTTGCCTTCCTGAATCCAAATTGGTTTGGCAGTAATATTAGATATTGCCTTTTTCAAATTGTTAGGAAGCAGCCTTCTTAGATGCACTTATTAAACAGTACTCTAAATGGGTTCTAACGATCGCCATATTGGGAATGCATCTGATCCTGTGGCTTTAGATGAGTTAAGCCTGTCACATGCCTCTATAATCTCTTCGTTGGATACTTCTACTAAAATACGGCTTTGTTGTTTTCGAAAAAGTTGGGGTCGGATCGGGAAAAGTACCGATACAAATCTTTCAAAAGTTGATGGGGAAGTTGGCATTTGAGCTCGAGTGCGGAGTTTACATATTGGGGTCTTGTATGCGAGCCCCAGGTATTATTTTCAACAACGTCATATAGTTTGTGGAAACATTCCTATTTACTTTGTTTAATAGTTTAATTCATCAAGAGCTTTCTCTTGTCCTTAAAACGTGCTTGTAGAGTATTCTATTTGAGGGTACCACGTGACCTTTGGTATAAGCGTCTTGCTTTCTGACATCCTTTACGAAGTTTAGCTTCACAAATAAATGACGGATAATGGTTACAATGTGAAAGCTTGGATATTGATGTGTCGTATGCACTCTTAATGTGGCTCATAAACAATGAGGCAGCTTGGTTAGCCGACCATTTGCATTTCCGTCCATCTGTCTGTATACACTGGATCTAGTTCCTCTGTTTAGGAGATATTGATCTGATATCTTGTATATGACCTTTTCTGTCCAAGAACTTCTTTATTTGTCAGAACCGCCGTTATCAGAATTTATTGCATAAGCTGACATAGAAACTGAAAAATCGGAATCGAGTGCTTGTATGGGTTATTTTATTATTTGACAAGATATCATCGTGAAATTTGGCACATATTATCGTCCAAAGCAACACTAGATTCTCTGAACACATCTCTATAGCTGTACAAACCGCACGATCAAAATTAAGATAAAGATCTTTTATGCTATATGAAATGCTTCGCAAAGGGGTATTAAATTTATGGTGCAATTAAAGTTAACATGATTTATCTTGTCTTATTTTCCTCGTTTTATTTTCATTCAGAAAATACCCAACCGTTGTTTATTAAAACAAAAATTGTAAAGATTTCTAATATTGAAAATTTGGTGTGTGAAAATTTTGTTGATTAAGCAAGTGGATCATAGCCTCTTGAAAATGTTTACAATGAGTATGTAAAAAAATATTTCCAATACGATTTCCCAGCAATTTACTGCACTACTTGCAACATAGTTATTTGTTTGATTTTTGCTGCGGAAACTTGAGCTACGTTGAGTATGTTGTGTTGGTGCAAAAGTTGCACTTAGAATGGAATTTCTTAACGAGGGATTTCTTTCGAAGTTTTGCATGCGGATTTGGTAAAGTGAAAATATTTCTTTATAGTTGCACATACGTATACGTATATACTCGTATATGTGTATATGTATGTATAAATATATTACTCCTTTATACAAGTATTTCTCCGTACGTGCTCTTAAGTGCTCACTGAGCTTGTAAACTGTATAACTAATTTTAATTGCAACTAAGAATCAGTGATGAATATGTCGGTACTTTTGTACCGGTTTTCGGTATTGATTGAGAGTGTGGTAATTTCTATTATTTGGTTATATTATTTTGTTCTAAAAAATATTTATATTTAACCTTCTATCGATTTTCGAAACCACATTTCATATACAGTAAAAACCTGTTTCCAATATAGTCCCAAATATTTGTATTAATTGTTTTTTTGGGTTATGTATTTTTCATAGAGCATGCTTTTTCCCGTTTGTATAAGTCTAACTGAATCGTGATAATAGTTACCTTTTTGCGGTCTGTAAAGTTTGGGCGCATTATTCCCGGATTTTGTTTTGTTTTATCGTTTTTTGTTATTTCTTTATTTTCGTACAAATACATGTTTCAATATGGCAATTTTCTCCAAAAAACTCAACACTGTCTCAAGCTAAAATAAAAATCTTATAAATAAAACTTCTTAAAGTTGGTTGCGAAGCAGAACTAAATGATTAAATTTTCACTGGACATCCTTTCTAAAAGTGTTTCATACATATGTATAAGGAAAATTGAAACAAAGCCGGAAGTCGTGTGTGAACACAGCTTTGTTTCTATGAAATCGTCTAAAAACGATATAACAACCCTAGCTGGGAGTGTACACGAATACCGTTGAAAGTAGATTCGGCGTCATTCGCAGCAACTCGGACTGACGTATGGAACGAACTTCCCACTTAACCTGTTCAAGCGACGTTGCTTGGCACAATGGGCTCTTGAAAAGTTCAAGAAGTCGGATCTTCTTTCGAACCAAATTTTGTTTGTCGATGAAATGGTTTGGTGAAGTTTGTGGGCCAGTGGAATCATTGGTACATATTTCATCAAAAATTATGCCACTGAGAATGTTACCGTTAACGCGCCATGAAAACTAACTATTTGATGCCTGAAATTGAAGCTCGTGACCTCGGTGATATTTAGTTTCAACAAGACGGCACCGCTTTTAACAATTCGCATAATTCTATGGTTTTTTGAGGGAACACTTCGGCGAGCAGATATTTTCACGTTTTGAGACGGTCGATGGGCTAAGAAGATCGTATGATATCACACCGTTAAATTTTTTCCTGAGAAGATATGTTAAGTATAAAGTCTATGCGGACAATCCCTCTTCGATTCAGGCCTTGAAGCAAAACATTATGCTTGTCATTCGCAAGTTACAAATAAATACTCGAACGAGTCATCAAAAATTGGTCTCAATGAATGGACCAGCTGAAACGTAGCCGCGGCCAACATTTGAAAAAGATGATCTTCAGAAAATAAATGCCAAAGAATGTTATTTCGATGATTATAAACATTCCCCATTAAATTTCTGGTTCTTTTCTTTAAAAAGTAGTGAACACCGATATGGAACACCCTTTAATTACAAAAGCAAGGCGAAAACGTTCCGTTGTTAGAAAAAATGCTTAAAATATGGAAGAAGTTGGTACTTTTATGCTGCTGATTTGAATTGTGATTTGAAAATTCAGATGTAGCGTTCATTCCAAGACTTCTTTCTTTAGAACTGGCAGTGGTCTTGACAACTTTAATATTGAACAACTTGGAAGTCACTAAAAAAGTATCCATTTGACGCATCATTCGAAGTCGCCGTTAAGAGTTCCGGAACTTTAGATTGGTGTTTAGTAAAGGCAGGGGCGGATCCAGAAAAATTTTTGGGGGGATATGGAAATTCTTACTCGAAACATAAATACTGTTTTCTAAATATACTAGTCTTTATACAGTATAATATAATGGTTAAAAAAATTTCAAATCGATTTTCTAATATCATCCTACTAGATCAAAAAATCACATTATAAATCGTTAATACTGTAATCAGTTCGTGTATTGAACATAAAAATTTCACAAAACGAAAAGATGTGGGTCAAGTTTTGAGCAATTGCGAGAACTTCTTCTGCACTGACTTCAATGTCAGGATACGTGGACAGCAACGCCTGGCCGATCAATCTACCTGGAAGTATGTTCGTCTCAGCCACATTTTCATGCGGTGAAGTGTCGAAAAAAGCGTTCGGAGCTCATAATCGTCACAGGAGTGTGCAAAACATGCGAAGAAAACTTTGAATTATGGGATATTCTACATCGCAATTCTTCAGCGTTTCCAATGCAGTAGTCGAAAACTTGTTGTCTTCTGCTCCTAATGGCACTGCCAGTGTTCAAGTTCACCTTTGAGCTTCAAACATCACACGACGTTGTTATTATCTAAAAGGTCTTTAAGTCTATCCATCAAGGAGTCAAAAAGAGTTTCTATTTCTTTGGTTTTCAGAGCACTTTCTATTATAAGTAATACCTTTGCCAGATCGATCGATTCTTTCTGAACAATCTCGCTGAGTGAATGAGTTATAGATAGAATATCACATAGGCAAAATATCCCAATTAAAAATTCAAACTTGCACACAGCTGTGATGAGTATCGTTGCTTTTCCTACTGTTTTCTTATTGTTCCAGCTACTAATTTTTGTCAGAGCTTTGACGATCAATAACAATTTTGCGCAAATTTGGATTACTGCAACTTACAGTTGAAACCATCTTGTTTCACATAACTGGGTAAGTATTTTTCCTAATGCGGTTGGGGTACCTGTCCTAGAAAAAGAAAAATATGTTCGCCCCTCTTAAGGTATTGCGTCCATACCGATTAATCGTGTCTTAATAGATGAAGAAATACTGATGTTCAATTTGTGGGAATAACAGAGAGTAACTGCAGCATATTCCGTTTCTTTTCTTATTTTGTTGACCGCTCCTGTTCTGATAGATGTGGATAATTTCTTCAAGAAAGATTCGTCCAAAGACAACTGCAGTGAGAGATAAACTCTTCATCAGTTTGGGTGTGTTCGCCAACAGCCATAGACGACATAGTTTCACTTTCTACTTCGGAGTCATTAGAGCTAAAAAATGCTCGTTGCACAATGGTTTTAGCTATCAGCTGTTGTCTTTTCTATGTTGGAAAACTTGAATGATAATGGATAATGAAATATCCCCCATTTTCCTCCTCTGAATCCGTCACTGGTATGGGACAATTTTCTTAAGGAAGTTAACTTCAATATATTTTTTCTTTATTGGTTAGACCAAATTTCCAAAACTATCATCTGTGTTGAGATTGGCCCACTCACAAGCATACAGAACTCGCCACCTTCTCTCTGGTGTTCAGAGTAGTACATGCATCTATGATCCCCGTGTTTATATGCATATACTCGTACATGCCATAGTCCAAATGAAAGCAAAACTTGGAAGTACGCATTTAATTGGACTAGCATGAAAACGTAACTAACTAATAATAAAATAGTTTTGTTTTCGAAAAGTTCAAAAAGAATTTCACTTGTTAGTTACATTTGCATCAACCAAAACCAATATATAGCCCACACACACACACTCACACGCACTAACAGACGTGCACATGCAACCTAGACAAAATTGGATATGTGAAAAATAAATTAAAGCTTTTTAATTGGCACATTTAAAAAGATAAAAAATAAAACTATTTTTGTGAGGAATTTCAGAAAATTAAACACATTTTAACAATTTGTTTTTGAACGAAAAAATAACTTTATTGGTTTCGGGTTTTTATTTGAGTTGGATTTAAAAAATTTCGAAATTAATTTGATAAAAGTGCAGAGTTTAGATTCCGTTACAGTTAGCTAATACGATTATGTTCGCACTCGGTGCTCTTCGATGGTTGCAAAGCAATTTTTAATTTATTTTTATTTATTTTTTTATGCCTGACATTTTGTTGAAATAACAGTAATACAGTTAGTTGAAATCAATGCAAAAGAGTATGCGATTCAAAGCGTATAACAGTACTAATGTATATTTGATTATACTAGTGTCCCGAGCGGAATATATTATGTTTTTAACACCCAGAGGAAAGCTTTAAAGACCCTATAAAGTATATATATGTGACCTGGTCTACGGAAAGGGGGCTTAGGTGTCAAAAAAATCAATTTTCACTTTTTAGTTGATTCGGATGGAAGATGAGAGTTGTTTATTTTTTCTTTATTATTTTTTTTTTATTATTTTCGCACGTTAGCTCCCTTTTCGTAGACCAGGTCACATATATAGAAGTACAGCGTACCGATTATCCAATCCTCTACTCCTTGGGATAATTTAGCTACATTAAATTGCTTCCTGCAATCCTTTCGTATTAACTTCTAATAATGCTCTAATTATTTAAGAAGAAGACACCTTACTTAATTCAAATAAGTTAAAACCATCCATTAGTTACGGCACAGACACTCATGCTTCCTGAAAAATAGTGCAAGGATTTTTGATTCCACTCTTTAACAATAACAATGAAAACAGTCATTCATAATCCCTTTACATAAAATTGGATTTAGGATTCACTGACTTTAGCAAAGCATTCGATAAAATAAATCTCTTGACTCTCTTACGAGTACATAAACTTGATCTTCCGAGCTTTCAACCAAGATTTCTTCAGTGGGAATCTTAATAATAAAACACAACAAGCGATGTTTAAGGATACTTTTTCAGATTCAATTAAAGTCTCTTCAGATAGTCCACAAGGTAGTCTTGACCCGATCTTTGGCTAAAATTCTCAAATATTTTATTACATGCCGCTTTTTAAATCACATACTTCAATTGATGAAAGGTGTCTGTTGCAAACATACTAAAGCAATTTGGTTGCTTGGTGCATTAGAAATGATTTGCCATTGAGTCTCAAAAAATGTAAGATAATGTGCTTTCCTCTTAGATCTGAGTTCCAGTCTTTATGTCATTAAAGACTATTTATCAGAACATGTTTTTATCTTTGATGATATGAGAGTTACTATGGTCCCTAAGTTTAATTTTAGTCTTCATACTTACATCATAGTCTTGAAAGCAAAAAACTATTCTTTATGTCGACTGGTGCGTTAGAATCTGCTATATTTATCGATTGTCCAATGAGAATTTCATGGCATTTCATCAATTGGTAGTGAAGTTATTGCGTTTCAAGTGTCAGTATGTTTGTTTTACCGGTGCGAAAATGAACTTCGAACAAAGAACCAACATTACATTTTTTTTAAATTGGTAAAACTTTTACCGAAACGTTTCAATTGATGAAAGAAGTTTATGACGATGATTGCCTATCTCGTAGGTAAAAACACAAGTGGTTTCAACGTTTTCAAAGTGGTCGTGAGGACATAAATGACGATCAACATGTGGGCCAATCAAAATCCGTGATCACCGCAAATTCCATCGAAGCTGTGCGTGAATTCATCAAAAATCAGCCGAAATCATCATTGAAATTCATGGAAATGGAATTGAACATCTCCGAAACATCGATTTATCGCATTTGGCCCGAACATTTGAGCTTACGAAAGGTGTGTGTACGGTTTGTTCCGCACAAATTGACTGACGACCAAAAATTTCTCAGAATCCAACATTCGAAGGATGATTATTTGACCAAAAATCGCATTTTAACCATTAACCACTCCCCGTATTGACCTGACATGGCACCGTGCGACTTCTTCCTTTTCGATAAAATGCATTTCCCATGAAAGGAAAGCGTTATGCAGACGTAGAGACCATTCAAAAGCTAAAACATTCATTCGACATGCTTTTGGACCGTGCAAAAGCTATATTGAAGCAGAAGGAGACTATTTTGAATAAAATAAATTGATTTTGCCGAAAAAAACATTTATTTTGTTTTTTTTTTTAAGTACTGTTTACTTTAGAACACAGTAAGTTCGGGAGGCCTCCTGGAGGAGGAAATACGTGTTTTTAACTCTTATGTTCTTCAATTCTACATGCAATGTATATATCGGTAATCCGAAAAGTAGCATTCTTTAAGAATTTTCTATTGGGACACCTTGTTTTACAGTGCTTCCGACATAAAAGTAATATCCTGATGGTTTCTTGAATTCTAATCTCTAATATTGACGTGCTGCCCTTAGTGTGTGGTGTGCGGCCGAGTCGTATCCAAGTTTAATCATAAACTTGGATGCCCCGCCGGCCTGCACCAGCTCTTTTACTAGGTGCGATGGTACATGCAGGGTTGCCCTGGTTGCTATAGCTATGAAACATACAAATTTTAAAGTTTTTTAGTCATTATACAAACCCTAATCTTTCCTTCACATATAGCCATGTAGTATAACTTGTAGCTCAGTGCCGCTAGACCGCAAATATGGCCCCCATTAACAGATGTCTTCTGAATTTCTATTTTTCGATTTTAGATAGTCTGTAGCACCGGTGATAGACTTGTACGTTTTATATAAGTGTTTTGCCATCTGTTCAATGTATTCCTTTGTTAATAGTAATATGATCAGTATCGTGCGCATTCTTCACTCCAGATTTTACTGCGAGACCCTCATAATTCTTAACGAATTTCACCCCCTCTGTTAGTAGATTTGCATTACAGGTTTAGTGTGCTGCTTGTGTCACTGCTATCCATACCATTGCCCTGGTGCTGGGTGCGATGTCTTTCTTGTTGATCTCTACTAGTCTAGCTCCGTGTAACCACCCCAGCCGTGGTTATAATGGCATTTTAGCGTTAAATCGATATCTCATCGCCACATGCAATCATTTTGATTCGGTCGTGGTACCAGCCAGCATCTGTGGTGCCGACGGTAGTAGACCCGGATTGCTTAATGAAATTTTCAGCGCCACGCTCATCCGCACAGCTTTCAACCGCTTCCATTGGGCTCTGATATTTTTACTATGGGATTTTCTTCAACCAATGTATACCAATGATAATGTAGTTCCGAACCATATCTGCGGGTGTCACGTTTAATTTAAATTTTCGCAACAATTGGGGTCGTACGTCAGCAATAACTCGACGAATACTCTCCTCTTGTTTCGTTAGTTGCATCACATGTGGTGCCGGGTGTGGGTAGTAAGACTGCGTTCAGAGGAGAACTCATTTTGTTGTTTGTTATCGGCCAATTCCCTTTTGGTGTCACTCATTGTCACACGAGCGACACGAGTGCGATCACTTGAATCCCTTCGTCTTTCCCTGTCATCCCCTCACCTATAAAAACCGGTTTGTAAACATAACCATACAATAGCATTAAGAGCCGAGTCATTGTGCATGTTGGAGTGTATCACTGGTTTTTAACCACATAGGAATGTTTGAAGAACTCTATTAAATTTTGCTTGCTTTAAGGAATGCATTAATTTAATCAATGTTTATTAAAATAGCATTTTTGCTCAGAGCTCAATTTCATACGAACGTATTAATGCCAATTCTCTTCCAACTGACATCATTTGTCTTTATTTCATATCGAATTATTTTGATACGAGTTTCTTCCATTAAATTTCATTATCATTTATTAGCCACTAATAAAATATTATTTTCAAAAGTATTAAATTACATATAGACCTATGTATGTATATGTGTGCTGTATATTGTTGAAAAGCTTTTAAGGCGAACTGCCTAATCAATAATTCGTCGAGCCACCTGTTGTATTGAATTAATATTTGCTTATCATGGCTTTCCGAAATATTAGTGTACATACTGTATGTGGTATATACATTTGTATGTACGAGTATATAATGTATTGTGATAACAACAAAACTGCAAGCTAGTATGTTTTTCGGTTTTGGATAGCATATTGTATGTTGGTATGCCAGAGTTAACATTGGAACGAATAAATGATATTAAATTTGAAGTATATTTATTGATGTGTTTATATTTTATATGTAAATTGTCTGAGTTAGCGTTTTCGTAGATTAGGGTTCATACAGTTTTGTTTGGAACGTCACTTTGTTTATGTTTAAAAATCTCCCTATATCAAATCTATTACAATTATTTTGCTTTCTAGAGATAAAATGTTGTACACTTGCAATTAGTGCTTAATGAAGTCTTCCTACTATGACAGCCTAAACAAGGCAATTTTTGGGAAAAATTAATGCAAAAATTGTTTCGAAATTTTAAGGGAATATATATACGTATGAATATTTTAAGAAGCACAGGATAATTAATAAAAATTAATAAAATTTTTTGTGTTACATGTGATCTCTGCGAAAGGAAAAATGGCTGCTTAAAAAAATTAAATTATCTTCAAACTGGGGTCGTTTTTGAGCTGCTCAAATACAATGTTTGATAAGATCAAAAAACTGGCAGGTCGTTTTAAAAAGAACTATATAGAAGAAGCAAAAATATATAGAACAAATTTTAAATAACAATTACCCGTTTGAAGAACAATAAAGCGGCATGGGCCGATGGATTTCCGGCCAAGCTTTCAAATACGGCGACGAAAAACTGATAAGTTACATTAATCAGCTTCTTTGTAGAATATGATCTCACAATCTGCGCCAACTACCGGGGCATAAGATTCTTCAACATCGAATATAAGGTTCTATCGAGGGAATTGTAAGAAAGATTAAAACCCACCGTCAACAAACTGATTGGATTTTATCAGTATGCCTTCAGGCCTGGAAAATCATTACTGACCGGATATTTACCATGGCCGAATCTTAGAAAATACTCTCTATGGCATTATGTTGAACTTGGTATCCACGCAAAGTTATTACGGCTGTATAGCTGACATTGAGCAACACCAAAAGCTCCATCAGGATCGGGAAGGGCCCCTCCGAGTCGTTCGATACCAATCGAGGTTTCAGACAAGGCGACTCCATAAAGTGTGACTTCCGAGCTGAATAGAGAAGGTATAATTTTCTACAAGAGTGTACAACTGATGGCGTACGTCGATGACATCGATATCATAAGGAAGCGAAGCAAATGAAACTGGTGGCGAACGAGGGCAAGACGAAATATGTGCTATCATCAAACAAACAGTCATCGCACTCGCGACTTGGCTGCCCCATCACTGTTGACGCTCATAACTTCGAAGTCGTTGATAATTTCGTCTATTTTGGAACCAGCATTAAGACCAATAACAACGTCAGCCTGGAAATCCAACCTAGAATAACTCTTGTCAACAGGTTCTAATTCGAACTGAGTAGGTAATTCGGAAGTAAAGTCATCTGTTGACGAACAAATATCACACTCTTTAAGTCATTCAATATTCCCGTTCTGGTATATGGTCAGAGGCATGGACGATGACAACATCTGATGAGTCGACGTTGCGAGTTTTCGAGAGTAAGGCTCTACGGAAGATTTATGGTGAAGAAGACTTCCCCTCTGTTGGAAAGACCAGGTGGAGAAGAATCGCCAATTAGCGTCTATCAGCGAAAAGTAAAAACGACTGACGTGCTGTTGTATACTCAACTAAAACCGCGTAACCGCTGTTTTCGCCCAAAAACAAGAAGAAGAATAATAAAAATATAATAACATAACATAACATAAGAGAACCCAACCTCACTTCAAATCGACATTTATTAATATGGTAGTCACATGCTCGAACTACTCCTCCTTTTTTTGACGTTTGCAACAACAAACTTATATAAAGAGTTGGTGCTAAAATTAAAAAGACTTATGGTGTACGAGGTGTGCTCAAAAAGTATCGCGAATCGTAACTGACAGTTTTTTTCGATTGCAGGGGCGCGGTGCATCATGAGTTTTTTCCGCAGGGAAGAACGGTCAATAAGGAATATTACCTGCAAGTTATGCGCAATATGCGCGAAGCAATCCGCCAGAAACGCCCGGATTTGTGGAAGAACAAAAATTGGCTTTTGCACCACGATAACGCCCCTGCTCACACATCGTTGCTTGTGCGCGACTTTTTGGCCAAAAACAACACACTAATGATGCCGCAGTCACCGTATTCCCCAGATCTGGCCCCCTGTGACTTTTTCTTGTTCCCTAAACTGAAGAGGCCCATGAAAGGACGACGTTACGCTTCTCTTGACGAGATAAAGACGGCATCGAAGGAGGAGCTGAAGAAGATAAAAAAAATGAATTTGAAGTGCTTCGAAGATTGGAAAAACTGTTGGCACATGTGTATAATATCTCATGGGGATTACTTTGAAGGGGACAAAATAGATATTCATGAATAAATAAATAATTAAAAAAAAAAACACAAAATTCTCGATACTTTTTGAACACACCTCGTATTCATCCAAAATCAGTTTCCAAAACCTTAATTTTTTTGGATGATTCGAGGTTAAAGGCTATAAGACAAAACTTCGAAGAGTTACAGAGTTCATTCTTAAAGAAATTATCATTTCACTAATTTGGTTTCCTCCACAACAATTATGGTCCAACCCTAATATATGTATGTATGTATACGAATAATTTTCGTATATAATAATATGCTTTATTGATTGGCAGGTATTACAATTGATTGATACCACAGTCGAAAATGTTATATAATATGAGATGTCAATGATAAGGCAGTTACATAAATATTTTATGCCGAAATGGTGGCAAATGTATCATCTTCAATAATTCGAGTAAATAAATGAAACAGGCGGATAACTGTACGTGGCGAGAGCAAGTGGAAATATTTTTTTGGAGGAAATTACCATTCCTCACATTCACATACATACACACATGAATATCAAAATATGTACTTGGTCGTTAAATTATTAAAAAACACGTAAAATGTTGCACAAATTTTTATTTGTTATGTTTGTGTGCTTGAACCCACAGTATAATGCTTTGTTTGAGTGATTTAACGTTTTGTGTATTTTCGAAGTTGTATTTTTTCCTTTTGTTATTATTTTTTTTTTGTTGTTTTTGACGAACACTTATGATTGCTGTCTAAAAATAATCCAAAGCCATTTGTTCGCTCTGCGTGCTTGTTTGTGCTTTCTGCTTGCTTTCGCGCAGTTGGCAACAAGCGATTAAACTGATAAGCGCACGGCACATGTTTTGTTGGTGCAATGAACTTAAAACGCTTACACATTGCGCGTTGTTGATTAGTTCTAGTTGCTTATTTATTTTTTATTCTAACGCTGAAGCTGTGCTTCGCAGAAACGCACTTATCTATTTATATACTTATATAAGGGCTTGTTGGTCTAGTGGTATGATTCTCGCTTCGGGTGCGAGAGGTCTCGGGTTCAATTCCCGAACAAGCCCTCTGGGTAGACTTTTTGATGATATTCTTTGATTTGTTTGCAGTTGTAAAGTGAAAGAAAAACAATAATAAATAGAAGTATTTGGAGATCATTAACAAAAACGTAAAAGAAAGACACATAAGAAGAATATTATAAAAGTTGTACATTACTTTAAAAAAAAATACAAATGTTTTAAAAAAGTGTTATTTTCGATGTAAAAATCGATTAAAGCTCTTTATTAGCAAAATAATGCAGTTTTGACACGTGATTTTGGCATCAAAGTAAGATTTTTAGAAGTGAAATTAACTTATTTTGCCAAGTGTCCGTTAATATATCTCTTATGTACCTGGAAGACGGAAAAATTCACGGAATTCAGGATAAGAAGTTGGGATGAAATCGTTGCTAAAGCTATTATTTATGACTTGTCGTGCATGAATTGGACGATGTTGATATGGGCGACCTTTGTTTTTAACAAGACGGCATTTCATGCCAAACAGTCAAGGAAACAATATACATATGTATTGAAAAAAGCTGTGAGTGAGCTTATTATCTCTTGTTGCCTCTAATAAAGTGCGATTTAACACCTCTAGACTATATTTTGTAGGGCCATGTGAAGTCGCTTGTCCATGCAGGTAAGCCCAAGACGACTGACACCGTGGAAGACGATTGCTGGAAAACGTTTTAAATAATTGGGCCTCTCGGCTAGAGTTTACTTGAGTTAGCCGCGGTGATCAATTACCCAAAAGTACCTTTAAAACATAATAACAAACCTAATCTATATAATAGAGGTAAATTCTTTTCCATAATATTAAATTGTATGTGTTTTATTTCTTCTTGAAGCCGACATGTTAAAAAAAGATTCTTTATCAGCGAAGAGGGGGCTTCTTTTGGAGATAAGTAGAGTGTCACAAAGCATTGCGATAATATAAGTGAAATTACGCTGATTTTCCATGCTGATAATAGCGATGTGATTTAAAATGTCATGAATCCGATGATCGCTCGAATACATATGTATGCTGTATGTTTGCAAGCTATTGTTATCTTTCTCAGAGGACACCTAGGCGTTAAGAATTTACCAATTAATTTTTCAATTGCCTTACCAGTGGAAAATAGCATCTATTGACAAAAATTATTCTGCGATGTATGTCGAGGCTGATATTGTTGTTGTTGTTAATGCCGGTTCCAAGATAGGCGAAACTATACTTCAAAGCTATGGCCGAGTTATGACTTAGGTGTGTACTATTGTGGGCATAAAATAGTAAGACTATTTATTTTGTTATATTCTGAAGTACATAAAGCGTGTTTGGTAATTTTTACTATGAATGCAGAATCAAATTTTTGGTGTCGAAACGTTCAGAATGTTGCAAAAGATTGCTTACCGCGAGCAAGTATTTTTGTTTGATATAAATTATTCAAAGAGGGACGGGGCCAGGACGGTCATCGACATCAATTGGTGATCAACACGTCAATAAGATAAAGGAATTGGTGCTCGAGAATCGACGATTAATAGTCAGAGATTTTACAGACATCGTTGCAATATCGGAGCTAAGAAAAATGAGAGCACGATTGGTTCCAAAATTATTCAATCTTTTCGAAAAATAGCGTCGCCTTAACGCTTCTGGAACAACGCTTTCCGGCTACGAGAATTTTATTAAATGTATTATTACTGGCGTTGAGTCCTGGATCTACGACCCGGAAACACACGTTCAGTCGACCAAATATCGTGGCAAAGGTGAAGCGAAGCCGAAAAATCAGGTCCAAAATCAAGGACATCTTGACTGGTTTCTTTGATTGTCGAAGTCTGGTGCACTCCGAATTCTTTTCGACGGGCCAAATGGTTAACAAGGAATACTATTTCAGTGTTATGCGTTATTTGCGGGAAGTTATTCGTAAAAAAAATTGGAATTATGGGCCTAAAGTTCTTGGCTTTTGCACCACGGTACTGCAACTTCGCATACTGCATTCATTTTTCATGAGTTTTCGCCAAATTTTCCACCAACATCGGTGTGATTTCTGGCTATTCAGCACACTCAAACTACCTCTCTCGGGAAATTGGCCAAAGGTTATTCCGGATATTTATTTTAACAACTGTTTCAAAGATTGGAAAAAACGTTGCCACAAGTTCATTACCTTGAATAAGACGACATAGGTTTTGAAGTATAAATTAAGAATTTTACAATAATGAACAAAGTATTACTATTTTCTGCTCATATTAGTTTATCGATTCACGCTTTTTTTTCCAAAATTTGGCGCATGGTAAAAATTTAGTCGATACTAATTGTTAATCGAACTTTTTCAGAATTAGGCAATGGAAGATCTATTCTATCGTCATCAATTGGGGAAATGAGTTCGCCATTTGCAGATGTTACACTTCCACTGTCGTTCAGCAGTGTGGAGGAGGGTGTTGCCTCCACAATTTAAGTATGCTCAGAGCTTCAGCCACTAGATCACCTCGCCCTACAAGAGTAGAGTCTTTTAGTTTGCAATCCTGATAATAAAATATCTATTCATCTAATTACCTATACTCGAGTTACCTTCCAGAAAAATTTAGACTTAAAATACTCGTATAATTGTTTAAAACCGTTCCAAAAATAGTGCCATATCTAATCCGTTTCATTGAAACAAAAAAGGTTTCTGCTCTGCTTTTTAACTGATCATCAGAAAGATTTTATATTTCACTTTTCTCCGCTGTGGCAACAGCTGCCGGTATTAAAAACTTATGATTCCTTGGCCTATAGCAACAATTTTTCTGGTGTTGTTATGTGATCAATTTACTTTCTGGTCTCATCCGTGGATTTTGTTTTATTTTTTAATGTCTACTATTGTTGCATTTTGTAAATGATCTTCATGAATAATATTAAAAACAACTAAAATTTTTTTCTTGGTAGATAACTTGAGATTTAGGATATTAACTCTTAAGGAGTTATATGCAGTTAGAAGGATGAAAAAAATCGAATTTGCCGGGTTTATTCCGAGAAAAATTTTAAATTTATTGATCCAAACATTTGTGTCCTTTGACTGAATTTTAGGATTTAGTATTAGTAAAAATATTTATTTGGAAAGGAACTACAGTTGATCTCCGGGAGATCCTCTCAAAAAAGACGTTATGCGGTGACCATATCCCTAAACTAGATTCTCTTAAATCAAAAAACCAAACAGATTTCTTTAACGTAACGTAAAATCTAGTAAAATATATGGAAGAAATAAGCAAAATAAAATTTTTTGACAAAATGGCGGTTTCTTAATTTTGCACATGTCTTTTTCTCCAAAAGAAGTTGCTCATTTGACGGAAATGCCGATATCGGATCGTTATCTAATATAACTGTCATACAAACTGATCGATCAAAATCAAAATAAAATTTTTGTTATTCCCTTCTATGCCATAAGAGATGTACCTGTGAAGGGTATTAGAGCTTCGGTTCAGCAGAAGTGAACGATATTTTTTTTTCATATTTTTAATTTATCAGAAATATATATATATTGGTAAAGCATATTTGTCAATAGTCGATGAATGAATGTGCTTTTGCCACGGATTGGCATGGACCAATATATCCGCTCGTATTTGTCGCTCATACGCACTGGTGAATGGCATCAACAACACGCAGCAAAAAGCGCTGAAAACAAGAAGTGACAGCTGTAAAAGGCAAATGTTGGATATTGCCAAAATAATTTACGCGCGCTCACACACACACGCACACACAGCCACTCAAAGGCATGAATATTCAGAACAACATCTAAATAGTTGCCAAAAATGCCGGCCGCTGGTGGGTGGCTGTGAGGTTGACAACTGCCAATGTTACAATGTAAAATAGAAACAAAAATAAAAACGACAACAACTCACACATGCTGCTTTGTTGTTGTTGTGTGAATATAACGTTATCCACTGAGCGCTGCGGAAAATTCTTCATTTTCAACCGAAAATAGATGTTGGCGGAAAAGTGCTTTATTGTTGTTGTGCTGCATGAATGTAACAGTGTAGAATGTCGCTATTGTTGTTGGCTTTCTGTTTATGCATTTAAAATTACATTCGACGAAATGCATTTATACCCGCTGCTTAACGAAATTTTCCACACTAATTTGCCAGCGCCGGGGCGCATACAAAAATAGACGCACTCACACTGGCATACAGGAACACAAGCACATGCGAACACATAAATTGGCGCAGCTGCGTGTGCATTTCCACATATGCATGCATGTAAATAGTACGCAACAACAACAAGAACAATAACCACATGAGAGTCGCTCGTTTAGCATAAATGGCAAGCGACAAAGTGCCAGTCTGACCTCCGACCGCCACCGCCCCTGCCCGCCAGGTGCCTGTTATCGTGCCACCTGCTGCTAACCAGCCAACAACTGCGCTTGCTGCACACATACACACTCCCGCATACACAGCTTAAGCGGTGCAATGTCAAATGTGACGTCATTGCCATCGACTGTTGATGACAGCAGCAATATCAGCAACAAAAACCAACAACAATAACATGCGTTCGGCTGAGTTAAGGTGCGGCACTTGTGCTGCTGCTGCCGCTGTTGCACCATTTAAGCCCGGCAATATTTCCTATTTGCCATGCTGAATTAGTGGAAATGCGCCAACAACAACACAAATCAGCAGCTGTTGTTATTGTGGTTTTTAACCAGTTTTTACCTATACACTATTTTGTTGTTGGCTTCATTTTTGCAATTTTTGGTTTTCTGCTCACACACTATACGCGCCGCTTGCCACAACGCAGCATTTAGTGCAGCAACATTTGTGCCGAATGACCTGCAGCAAGCACGAGTGAGTAATTGTGCAAGCAGCGCTTGCAACACCATACCGTTGTGCATATGTATGCAGCGGTTTGTTGTTGTTGTGTGACATAAATATTGGGCAAAACATATGCTGGGCGCATTTTTGCGCTGGCAAAGAGTAATATTTCCCTTCGAGGCGTCCGAAAGCAGCGCACGAAAGTGGGTAATTGTTGCACTCTTTAGTTCTTGCAATTCTACAGAAGTTTTGCGAATGCTACTCTTAGCCGTTGGCGTGCGCATGCCTCGCTCGACGCGCTCTCTTAAGCTGTCTATTTGATAATTTATTATACCGGCGATGTTGCATGCCGCACGCCATAAACTATATACACAGACAACTACATATAAATAAAATATCGTAATATCTATCCTTACAAACAAACATACATATGAGCAAGTGATTTGTTTTGTTATTGAATTAAATTTAGCAATTTCCCTGCAGAGCCTGGTGCTTATTAAAATTGCATTGCTCACAATAATCTTTCATCCTAGAAGTTTGTTTTTTTTATCCAAAAAGGCTATGGCTTTCCCAATTCGTGTAATGGAATTGAAACAAAACAGTTACGGTTGTATTTACAGCAGTACATGTGCGTACATATATATGTATACAGTTATACGAGCTCTTCTAGTGTAGATATGTACGCTTAGTTGTTTGCCTCTGACACACCTTGCAAAATTCCCACTATTTTCTGCATGAGAGGGGCAATTCCTCCTTTTTTCAGCGTCGGGGAAATTTACCGTTAAATATTGTTAACGAGTTGATCACAATTTTTTCGGGAGAAGTGATCAGAAAGTAGAGTGTTACGCTGTGTTAAAAATACGGTACGCGGCAGAATGTTATGGGAACGTGTTCCAAGAAAACATACTTTTGAATGAATTTGACGCGCACTTTTATTTGAAATCTTTGTTAATGCCTTCACAATGGGCTCTTGAGTTAAGCGGGTATTCTAGGGTATTTAAAAAAAAAACGTTTTTTTTTATATTTTCAAAGTTTAACTCTTGAAGATATGTCTACACGAGAATTTTTCGAAATTAAATTAAAATTATTTTTGGATATATAGGTTTTTTCCGACTCGGCATCCAAACTGTTTCGGCCGGAACGCGTTTTTTTTCAAAACTGACTTTTTCGGAACGATACCCACGATTTCTCAGGTTCTACTGAACCGATTTACTTGAAATTTTTATAGAGTCTTTTTTATAGGCTTGTCTATGGTTGGAACTAGCCACATCCCGAAATTTTTATTTTTGTTATTTTTAATAATAATTCGAAATAGTCAGAATAGGCAGTCGCCATTTTGTGAAAAATTTTTCCCACTTTTCCGTAGTTTCGGCCATTGTGGCATTATTCTAGATTAATAACCTTTTTTCTTTTTGGTTTCAGATAACTGGGAGGGTTGAAATCATGGGTACGGTCACATGGAAATTTTTAGAGGCTCCCCACTTCGTCAACTCATAATTATACCCTGAACAGGGTATATCAAGTTTGTAACACCCATAAGCAATCAGCGGACACCCTATAAAGTATATATATATATAAATGATCAGTATGTCGAGCTGAGTCGATTTAGCCATGTCCGTCTGTCTGTCTGTATATATACGAACTAGTCCCTCAGTTTTTAAGATATCGTTTTGAAATTTTGCAAACGTCATTTTCTCTTCAAGAAGCTGCTCATTTGTCAGAACGGCCGATATTGGACCACTATAACATATAGCTTCCATATCGGAATCAAGTTCTTGTATGGAAAACTTTCACATTTGACAAGATATATTCATGGTATATATTATTTTCTAAAGCAACAATGTAATCTCCGAAGGAATTGTTGAGATCGGTTAACTATAGCATATAGCTACCATACAAACCGAACGATCGGAATCAAGTTCTTGTACACCTTCCTTACAAACTGAACACATAGTTACTAACAGAAATTCACCTGTGAAGGGTATTAAGCTTCGGTGCAACCGAAGTCAACGTTTTTTCTTGTTTTTGAAATTTTTTTACTTATTTGAGTTTTTAATTTTTTTCTACTCTTCTAAAATTAGCAAATAACTAATAAAAAAGTGAATATAAAAATATTAATTGCCTTTTTATGACACTTTAAAAATTACCTAAAATTCATGCTTATAGACTAGAATACCCATTTATTACAAACATGCCATGGCTTAATACGACGAGTTTTGTTTTTTTGGTTTTGACTTGGTTTTGGAGCGCCATTCTCCCGATTATGGTATACGAGTAATTTCGACTTCTTATTCATGACCTATGTCATGTTACCTTTTGATGAACACAAGATTCGAATCTAATCTTAAAGATCCAGATCTTCTGGTACGAGTCAGCATTAACACGCGTCATACCAAAAACATTAACCGGAAAGTGTTGAGTGGATCCATGAGAAATTGTGAGATCCTTTGCTACATTCTGATGCCAACAAGCTGATTTACAGGCACTGTTTCTTTAACTTCGTCGATTAACAGAGGTGGATGGACGAGTCGCATTAGGAACGTTTTCGATTACTTCACAGACTTCCCTAAATGCTTTGTGCTACTCAACAACTTGTATATACCATAGAATAGACTTTCCAAAACACTTTGCAACATTTTCAACGATTCCTTATTCGTTTTTCCGCAGCGAGTACAAAATTTTAAGCAAAACTGAATGTCCATCTATCTGTCCGTCCGTCATTATAAGCGATGGCTTGGGTAAAAATTGAGATATGTGTTTGGATAGAGTACACGTATTCCATTGTCCCTATAACGTTTGCTACTGCTGATGAATAAAAGCGAACAATTGCTACTCACACAAAATGCTGTTAAAAAACTTTAGTTTGAAACTGAAGATCCAGTGAGAAGGAGCTCCATCCGCTGTTAGGGTTAATGTACATTTACTGCGAATTAAACTCTTTTTATACTCTCGCAACAAAGTTGCTAAGGAGAGTATTATAGTTTTGTTCACATAACGGTTGTTTGTAAGTCCTAAAACTAAAAGAGTCAGATATAGGGTTATATATACCAAAGTGAATAGGGTGACGAGTAGAGTTGAAATCCGGATGTCTCTCTGTCCGTCCGTCTGTTCGTCCGTCCATGCAAGCTGTAACTTGAGTAAAAATCATTATATCTTGGCTCCATAAGAAGGTTAAGTTCGAAGATGGGCAAAATCGGCCCACTGCCACGCCCACAAAATGGCAGAAACCGAAAACCTATAAAATGTCATAGCTAAGCCATAAATAAAGATATTAAAGTGAAATTTGGAACAAAGGATCGCATTAGGGAGGGGCATATTTGGATGTAATTTTTTTGGAAAAGTGGGCGTGGCCCCGCCCCCTACTAAGTTTTTTGTACATATCTCGGAAACTACTATAGCTATGTCAACCAAACTCTATAGAGTCGTTTCCTTAAAGCAATTACAAATAAAGGTCAAAAATGGAAGAAAAAGGATAATAAACACCCCCCCCACCCAAACAAAGGTTATGTTGAAAATCACTAAAAGTGCGTTAACCGACTAACAAAAAACGTCAGAAACACAAACTTTTACGGAAGAAATGGCAGAAGGAACCTGCACCCAGGCTTTTTTTTAAATGGGCGTGGCGTCGCCCACTTATGGACCAAAAACAATATCTCAGGAATTACTTGACTGATTTCAATGAAATTCGGTATATAATATTTTTTTAACACCCTGATAACATGTACGAAATATGGGCGAAATCGGTTTACAACCACGCCTTCTTCCAATATAACGCTATTTTGAATTCCATTTAATGCCTTCTCTGTATATACATACATTAGGAACCAATGATAATAGCGGAATAAAACTTTACACAAATACGGTATTTGAGCTGAGGTATCCCTTGTGGAAAAATTGTAGTGATCGGACTATAACTTTTCAAGGTCCCTGTTATCGAACACGAAGAACTCAGTGCCTAACCTAACTTAATTTTTCACCGAAAATATCGGTAAATCTCACAGAATTTAATTCTAATTAATTTTACAGCAAAATTAAAAAATATGTAAATGACGGATAATGAAATCTCGATTATCACTTTATCATGCGAGAGTATAAAATGTTCGATGGCACCCATCCTTACTTGTTTCATTATCGTTTCATGATGCAGTTTGGATAATAGTTACGAGGATCGAGTCACCATTCGATTTTAACCAATAAATTGTGAATCTGGTCGTCACCAAAAGCCGTGTGGCCTTGACATTGCTCAGGGTGAGTTGGAGTTAGTTCGCGACCACTCAGATCTGCTCCAGATGGTCATAACTGCTGACGAGCCTTGGGTTTATGGTTACGACTTGGAAACCAAGTTATGCGCAATTTGCGCGATAAAATCCGTCAAAAACGTCCGGATTTGTGGAAGAACAATTTTGTAGTATGGGAGCACATTAATTCTGGAGCGCGGATATTAGGCCAAAATAACGCGTTAGTGACGCCGCAAGCTTCTTATTCTCCGAAGAGGCCCATGAAAGGACGACGCGACGCTACGATTGAGGAGATAATAAACTGCACCGAAGGAGGAACCAAAAAGATCACAAAAATAATTTTTTTAAATGCTTTGATAATTGGAATAAACGCTGACCAAAGTACAATATATCTGTAAGTGATTATTTAAAAGAGAACAAAGCCATATATTCATGAGTAAATAAACAGTTTCTTCAGACAACCAATTTTGCGATAGCTTTTTTACAAACCTGCCGTTTACAGGATTTACTGGCTAGTGATCTTCAGAAAGTATTGAGAAGACCAGTTTTAGAACGTTTTCTAAATTCTACCTAACTGACGTCGTCGCTGGCTTGCGATTATGATGGCTTTTGACTTCTACCCTCGAAAATCATGTTTCGCTGAAGACACCAAAAAGTATTTTACAGACAGCTTAATAATTGTATGTTCATTATACCTGATCGTAGAGCCATATCTTCTGTTTAGAAATATCGACTCCGTCTTTATGTTAAGGTGAACCGTTTTTGTCTGAAGTATTCGGTTTCCCATATATTCATGTTTCAATAACTGGGCGATCGAGTGTTTCTAACAACTTATTACTCGTATAAATGAAGTAGCGATCAAATGCTAAAAAATCACATTCTGCTGAAGGAAAAAAGCCAATTTCATTATTTTCTTTGGTACATCATTAGTTTTTGAAAACTATTGTTTTGAGTAACTTTTATTACTGAGAAAAAATGGAATTTCGCGTTGTTTAAATGAGTTAAGCCTCCTCCCACTCTCCCTGCGAAAACTGTTGCACCCTAATAAAAGACCGCTTACCTCAGCTGATGATACCACAACAGAACACCAACACATCTCACCACAGCCGTACATCAACCCACTCATCAAAAAGGATGGACAAAAGGGAAAGCGGACACAATTCGTTTTCACATTTCACACATCAACATCCATTTTTGGACTTGCTGTTCGACACTGTGCCGCACTTGCTCGATCGACTTCGTTCGCAATTTCGCAAAACCATTATTTTGCAATCAAAGGATAATTCTAAATAAATTGTATATTTTAAATACACTAGCCATTTTCATAAAATCTTGGAGTCCGAACACTGCCTCAAGAAAATCAACAATTACCGAAGACGATAAACGCAGTGGATATACAAAAGGTACTGTTACCGACGAAAACATCTCGCCGTAAGTTTTTTGAGATAGCAGGCACTCCTAAGATATCAAATGAACGTGTACACATCATTTGCGAATATGTGACAATAGATGAAACATGGCTCCATCATTTTCCTCCGAAGTGCACTGCACCCGATGAACCCACTCCAGAGCGTGGTAAAAGGCAATAGCCGGCTAACAAGGTTAGGACATCCTTATTTTGGATTTATATTGACGTCCTTTGATGGGAAAGACATAGCGTTATTGTTCCGTTTAAGGACGAAATCGCCGAAAAACGGCCACACTTGAAGGAAGAGAATCATGAAAACAATGACAAAATCCATGAAATGTTTTCGAATGGAAGCATCTACCGTATTCTCCAGATCTGGCCGATCAAAAAAATGATCCCTGGAAGAAATTTTCGGTGGTTTTCGCTATGAAACCTGTTTTGTATTTTTTTGGAGAGTTCGTGCTACAAAAATGGTATTGAATATTATTGAATAAAAAACGAATTTCGCCAAAAATATTGGGTTTTACTATGGTAGGGCAGGGACTTTTTAATTGAAATTTTCATATGAATCGGAAAAAATTTGATGCTGGGCATGGCAGCAAGCACATTTAGATGAAATTCCATATTTCAGCAACTGCACGACCAAATTTACCAAATTAAGTCAATATTTAAGTTTCCCTTGTCGTTCTTATGTTACGATTAGGAATTGGGCTACAACTAAATCTACTTCATATACTACATCAGTTCGTTTCCCTTTATAATAAATAAATCACAAATCAATGACTGCGTAAAATCCGAGCTAGCAATATCTTGGCTGACTCTTGACTTCACTCTTACCTTTAGATTCGTTGAACTCTAAATTGTTTTCTAGATCTGGAGGAACCCCAATAACAGTAATTATACTCTCGCAACAAAGTTGCTAAAGAGAGTATTATAGTTTTGTTCACATAACGGTTGTTTGTAAGTCCTAAAACTAAAAGAGTCAGATATAGGGTTATATATACCAAAGTGATCAGGGTGACGAGTAGAGGTGAAATCCGGATGTCTGTCTGTCCGTCCGTCCGTGCAAGCTGTAACTTGAGTAAAAATTGAGATATCATGATGAAACTTGGTACACGTATTTCTTGGCTCCATAAGAAGGTTAAGTTCGAAGATGAAGGATAATCGGCCCACTGCCACGCTCACAAAATGGCGGAAACCGAAAACCTATAAAGTGTCACAACTAAGCCATAAATAAAGATATTAAAGTGAAATTTGGCACAAAGGATCGCATTAGGGAGGAGCATATTTGGAAGTAATTTTTTTGGAAAAGTGGGCGTGGCCCCGCCCCCTACTAAGTTTTTTGTACATATCTCGGAAACTACTATAGCTATGTCAGCCAAACTCTATAGAGTCGTTTCCTTAGGGCATTTCCATACACAGTTCAAAAATGGAAGAAATCGGTTAAAATTCACGCCCACCTCCCATACAAAGGTTATGTTGAAAATCACTAAAAATGCGTTAACCGACTAGCAAAAAACGTCAGAAACACTAAATTTTACGGAAGAAATGGCAGAAAGAAGCTGCACCCAGGCTTTTTTTTTAATTGAAAATGGGCGTGGCGTCGCCCACTTATGGACCAAAAACCATATCTCAGGAACTACTCTACCGATTTCAATGAAATTCGGTATATAATATTTTCTTAACACCCTGATGACATGTACGAAATATGGGTGAAATCGGTTCACAACCACGCCTTCTTCCAATATAACGCTATTTTGAATTCCATCTGATGCCTTCTCTGTATAATATATACATTATGAACAAACGATCATAGCGGAATAAAACTTTACACAAATACGGTATTTGAGCTGAGGTATCCCTTGTGGAAAAATTGTTGTGATCGGACTAAAACTTTTCAAGGTCCCTGATATCGGACACGAAGAACTCAGTGCCTAACCTAACCTAACCTAATTTTTCACCGAAAATATCGGTAAATCTCTCAGAATTTAATTCTAATTAATTTTACAGCAAAATAAAAAATATGTAAATGACGGATAATGAAATCTCGATTATCACTTTATCATGCGAGAGTATAAAATGTTCGGTGTCACCCGAAGTTTATATTCAAGTTCTTATAACGGGTGATTTTTTTGAGGTTAGGATTTTCATGCATTAGTATTTGACAGATCACGTGGGATTTCAGACATGGTGTCAAAGAGAAAGATGCTCAGTATGCTTTGACATTTCATCATGAATAGACTTACTAACGAGCAACGCTTGCAAATCATTGAATTTTATTACCAAAATCAGTGTTCGGTTCGAAATGTGTTTCGTTTCGTTTTTATCGACAAATTTTGTTCAGCGATGAGGCTCATTTCTGGTTGAATGGCTACGTAAATAAGCAAAATTGCCGCATTTGGGGTGAAGAGCAACCAGAAGCCGTTCAAGAACTGCCCATGCATCCCGAAAAATGCACTGTTTGGTGTGGTTTGTACGCTGGTGGAATCATTGGACCGTATTTTTTCAAAGATGCTGTTGGACGCAACGTTACGGTGAATGGCGATCGCTATCGTTCGACGCTAACAAACTTTTTGTTGCCAAAAATGGAAGAACTGAACTTGGTTGACATGTGGTTTCAACAAGATGGCGCTACATGCCACACAGCTCGCGATTCTATGGCCATTTTGAGGGAAAACTTCGGACAACGATTCATCTCAAGAAATGGACCCGTAAGTTGGCCACCAAGATCATGCGATTTAACGCCTTTAGACTATTTTTTGTGGGGCTACGTCAAGTCTAAAGTCTACAGAAATAAGCCAGCAACTATTCCAGCTTTGGAAGACAACATTTCCGAAGAAATTCGGGCTATTCCGGCCGAAATGCTCGAAAAAGTTGCCCAAAATTGGACTTTCCGAATGGACCACCTAAGACGCAGCCGCGGTCAACATTTAAATGAAATTATCTTCAAAAAGTAAATGTCATGAACCAATCTAACGTTTCAAATAAAGAACCGATGAGATTTTGCAAATTTTATGCGTTTTTTTTTTTTTAAATTATCAAGCTTTTAAAAAATCACCCTATACAATAAAGGTTTTACCCCAACCTGTGTAAGAAAAAAATTCAAGCTGAAAACCCTCAATTGCACGCACATTTCTCAAAGCAACTATCAGATACATCAACAAACAAAGATAGTCGAAAGAAATAGCCAACAACAACATTAGTCTACAAAGACTACACAGCAGCGACTTGAGATTAATTTACTAAATTGCTTATACCCACATTTCACACCACAAAATTTAATTCCGAGACTGCAAGATGCAGCAAAATCGACAAAATGGGGGGGTGCCTGAGAAGGGAGTTATGAAATTAGAAAAGAAATGGTATATAAATAAAATAGAGGAGAAGAGAAGGAAGCCAACTAAGCAATGAAATATCGGCAGCCCGTATGGGATATATCTTTTCCAAAATGGGTGGTGAACCTCCCGAAGTAAGGAAGTCAAGTAGACACTAGGATTTTTCATAAACAAACAGCAGAGTTTAGTTTACCGCTCAAACATTGACTTAAGGTGAAAAATTCTGCGGTGTTTAGTGTATAGTTTATTGTACTATAGGCGGCAGTAAACTACGGACTGTGAGACAGTTTCTGTAAGGTTAAACGTCTTCAAGTTTTTTTGTTTCTCCCTTCATTCGTACAGAGTATGAATATCTTTGCACCCAACAAACTTTTGCGCTGGTTCACAACTTTTTTAGACTGTTTTTACAAAAAACATCCGTTTGAAGATGAGATGAAGTGAAATGTCAAATCAAACAAATGAAATGCAAACAAATGCCACGTCGGACTGAGTAGGCAATTAATGAGTAAAGTCTTCTCTCGATGAACAAAGATCAAGCTCTACAATTTCCTCATTGTTGCTGTCCTGCTATATGGTGCAGAGACATGGACGATGATAACATCTTATAAGTCGACGATACGTGTTTTCGGGAGAAAGGTTTTGCGGAGATTTATGGTCCTTTGCCAATTGGCAACGGCAAATACCATAAATACATTCGATGGAACGATGAGCTATGCGAGATATACAACGGCATTGACATAGTCCAGGAGACAGCGGCTACACTGGCTAGATCATGTCGTCCGAATGGATGAAAACACTCCAGCTCTGAAAGTATTCGACGCAGTCCCCATCGGAGGAAATAGAAGAAGAGAAATACTTCCAATTCGTTGGAAAGGCCAGGTGGAGAAGGACATGGCTGCATTCGGAATCTCCAATTGGCGAGAGAAAGTTGGAGCTTGAGAAAGGTGTGAAAGAGTTAGAGTTTCAGAAAGGCTTGAGTAAAGCTTGAGTTTAAGAAAGATTTGAGAAGAGTTATAGCATGAGAAAGGTTTGAGTTTGAGAAAGGCTTGATGAAAGTTGGAACTTGAAAAACTAAAAATTTCTTAAATTTCATTTGATTTCAGGTTTACTGGTTACAAATCTGCATACATAAACCACATGTGGCACGGGCGCATTTTTGTGAAGTGTCATCATGCAGTGCTGCTGTTCTTTAAGATGATTTCCTCTTCTCAGCGCATTGTTGTTTCGCGTGCTTGAACGAAACACCTTCTGCGGCGCTTAGAGGCTTTGTACGCTCGCCATCTGTGGCACGCCATTGTTTGTTGTTGTGGTCATAAGTGTTGCCACCACCAACTGCCACTCCTACAGCCATTGCAGCTGTTGTCTTCATAATACCAACAACAACAACATTATTCTACTCAGCGTCAGCTTTACTGCATCTCAACTTGTTTGATTGTTGGTGGCTGATGGTTGATGGCCACCTGACGCCAACACTTGACCTGCTTTGCCTGTTGTTTCATACCCTCTTCTTATTAATGTTGTTGTACCGCTAACATTTGTTATGACTGTTGTTTTGTTTTTGTGTTTAGCTTTTTCTTGCTGCTTCACTTAAAATTGCTTTGGTTTATATTTCGCTGCAAAGAAAATAAAGACTTGAAGTGCCAAGAGGCAGTCAGCCAAGCGCATTTATCCTCAAAGGTGTGAAAGAAAGAATGTGAGAGCAAAGAAATGTTAACAGACACCAAGCGACAGCAGGCAACTCTTAAGCGACAGGCTGGTGGTGGGGTGCGGACAAAAACTGGCTTGTATCCGCCAAGTTGTGCGGAGCTTAGCTACCAAGATTTGAATGTTTCTTGCAGCTTAACGCCTAGTTGTAGACGACATCCAAACAGGCTTATGGCGAACACACTAGCTTTTGCCACTCGCTTAACGACGTCCGTCAGCTGAAATTCGTGAAATTCGCATGTCATTTTCTCATTTCGGTAATGGAAATGCTGCGGCCCCACGCGTGTCTTGCACAACCGCTTGCTTCGACCCTGCTGCGCTCTTTGCTCCCCAGTTTTGTACGAGAGATTTTTCGAGTTTCTTTTATAGCCGAATATTGTGTTACGTCTTGTTGTTTGTTTTTTTGTTTTTGTTTTTGTGTGTGTATAATTATTTTCTTTTTTTGTTATAAAATGTTCGTTGTTGCTGTAGTCTTAAGCAACTCGAGTGCCGGCGTTGGTTTTCAAACGGCCGCTGTTTTTGTTCTACTTCTATTGCTTCATGTAGGTAACTATGTGACGAAAAGCATGACTGATTTGGTAACCTTGTTTTCCTTTTACAACTTTTTCTATCACATGCAACTGGCTGCTTAATACTTCTTTAGCTTCAGACTTATTTGGCTGCATGTATAATTTACAGATTAATATGGTCAGCAGTGTTAATTTGACATACCGTCTTCACAATAAAATTCAGTTATTTCATTTCTGAATGACAAAGCGTTTAATTGTGACATTATATTGGCTATCTACGATTTGTTACGCTTCAGATACTATAAAACATATTCATACTATATATAATTGATCAGCGTGACGATCTGAATCGATTAAATCATGTTTGAGAATCAGTGCGTCCATAAATACGAAAAGTAGTCTCTCTGTTTTTGAGTTTTTGATCTGAAATTTTGCTCCAAGCATTTGCTGATTTGTTGGAACGGGCCACCTGTGAGATATAGCAGTCATACAAAATTCTTCTTTTTCTTCTCCTTTAATGTCGTAGACACCGTTTCCCTATCAGGTCCTTCTCCAACGGAATCCAAACCCTTTAAAGCTGGAGTGATCTCCTTTATCCGCAGCCGTTGTATCAATGTCGCCGTATATCTCGTACAACTCATCGTTCCAATCGACTGCGGTACTCAGCGTTGGCAATGCAAAATGGACCGTAAATCTTCCACAAAACTTTTCTCTTGAATAGTTCATCTTTTTCTCGTTTAAAACCAGACTCATATGTTTTGCTTCATTGTCTAGTCTAGAGAAAACAGAACTAATGGCGGGGTTGTTGAGGTCAATGATATCAGCAGCATACTATTTTAGAATATTATTTTTCCAGCAATATGTTGAATAAGTCACACGACAGGAAGTCACCTTGTGGTGTCGAAAGGTTCGGATAAGGTCGTTCCGAGCTTTTGGTATTGCTCAACATCACTTTATACAGGCGTACTGGTTTTGCGGGTATAGAAATTTCATAAAGGAAAATTCTTTTGATGTCTGTCGAAGGCGGTTTTAAAATCGACGAAGAGGTCGATCTTTCTTTCAGGGGTCTTCTCAAAGATTTGGCTAATTTGATAAAGCTACAATGATAAAATCAAATTAGTTTGTTGACGGTGCATTCAATCTTTCATAAATTACGTTCGACAAGACCATATTATGGGGTCCACATTTTTGTGAATAGCTTTCATCCAACCATTTCTTGCAACGAAGCTGATGTATGCACCTTGCGAGTTTTTGCCGCCCTATTTGTATAAGCTCGGTCGGTAATCCATCGGCCCCTGAAATTTTGTTGTTCTTCAGGCAGGCAATTGCTATTCGAGCCTCATCATCGGGTTCGCCATCTCCAGATATTACACTTCACTACCGTTCAGCAGGCTAGAGAAGTATTTTCTCCATAACTTCAGTTTGGTTTGAATGCCAGCCACTAGATCACTCCTTTACTCTTAAAGGTGTACGCTCCGGTCTTAAAACCTTCCGATAGTCGCCGCATCTTTTCGTAGAAAACGCATTTTGGTCTTTTTATTTTTTTGTCGTCATATTCGTATCGCCTCCCTCTTGAACTCTTGGTATCTATCCCACCCCGCTCGTGTTGTGGTCGATCATTATTACGGGTTAGGCTGTCTACTTTCTCTCCACGTCGACACGACAGTCCTCATCGTAGCAGCGACTTTTATAAAAAGCAATAGTTTGGATTGCAGCTGTACATTCGTAAGGAGCTTGAAATGCCGTCCCACAGTTCCATTATACCAATTGCTGATGAGTGCTCTCAGAGAGCAGGAGTGCAAGTCGAGTAGAAATCTGTCGCTGTCGGTTGTGGTCGTAGCTTTTCGGTGTCTCACCTTCTCTGTGTTTGTTAACGGGCGTGCTTTGCTGTACAGAGGCGGGTGCGTATGTACCCCACAACAAGATAGTAGTACGAGTCGATGTTTGGTGCGTGTGCACGTCAAGGGCATTGGAGACGTGTCGTCCATCTTTTACAACATGATCGAACTTTTCAATCCGGAGACAGCCAGATAGCTTGATGACTTTTTGTATGCTGAAATCTAATGCTACAGTTACCATACTTCGAGCCCCAGTGAAGTCGATCTTCCTCAACTCATTGGGAGAGGTTTCGCCGGGGAAGCTGAATTTTTGGATTGTTCTTTTAAAGATACCTTCTTTGCTTTATGGCCCTTTTTCATTAAGATCGCTTTGTTTAAGAAAGTGTCCGAAATTTAGAAATCGGTTTTTTGAACTTTCAAATGTTAAGGCCTCGAAGTCGTCTCTGTTTCCTATGACTTACTTTTTACTGCAATTTTTAATTTATTTTTTTAAGAGCCGTGTCATTACATTTCGATCTTATATTAATATATTGATATATAGAATACTGAGTCAAGTCAAAATTGAATTCCACACACAATTTTCTGCCGAAGCATCGAAAAATACCGGAATATGAATAACAAACAAAGAACTCGAAAGTAATATTAACAAGCAACCCATAACCTTAAACAAACATCAAGAAACTCATATAAAGGGACATAGTACGAAATGGGCGCTCGCTTAACACAAACGAAAGCCGAAAGGGACGGCAGCGCTGCCGAACAACTAAAGTGACCTTTAAGCAGACCGAAATTATGCGTTGGCATCTCAACGAAACAGAACAACACTGCTGGCCAACAAAGCGTATAATGACAAATGCCCCAAGTAGCAGGGAAGGATTGAAGAGGGTGTCACGTTGCAGCCCCTGCTCAGCATTATGCTCGCTAAACAAGTGCCAACAATGAAGGGTAACATCAAACGACACATTTCATTTACTACAAACATATATACATGCACACACATACATGCGTATGTGTATGGGTTGTCTACGGCGAGTTAGTTTAGTGAATAATGTGACAAAACCGAGATTTGTGTAAATTAGTGTAAATATTCGTTTTCGCACGAGCACTCGTCAAAGCACTCATCAAAGCGCTCGCTCTTGTATTTGTTTGCGTAATCCTCCGTTAGTCATGGCGGCGGGGGAAATGTGGGTGTAGCTTTAGCTTGTCGTGCTCAGCCCTCGGTGGGCAAGTTTTGTATAAAATATGTTAATCGTATGACTGCTTGAAGTGTTCGTTTAGGCCCCTTTGAAAATCGTCATTCTTAAATGGTTCTCACATTATGCAAAACTGAATTGCAAATGAAATACTTACTTCTATTTGTATTTGTAGGTTTTGCGCATGAATAATGCGTCTAATGAATTATACAATTGTGTTGTCATTGAATTGGGTTGCTGCAGGTTTTCCTTAAAAATTGGTGCAAATATCGTAGTTTTGATCATGTATGGGAAAATTAAGGGGAACTATAGATTTCAGGTTGTAACTGTTTCTTCAGTGAAGTCAAAATCGTTAGAAGCTGTAAGAGAGAAAGAGTCTTGAAAGGTTCAATCTTTCCTAGAATTTCGGAGAATATCGATCAAATATATTTTACTTTTTGTTACTAGGAAAATCATTCGGCAAAGCTAATATTAGGTAGTATTAACTAAGGGTTGAATTGATAAAAACATAACAACTAAGCTTCCGGTGTTTCTGGCGAGTCACCATCGAAGTGTGTGGCTTGGCTTTATTGCGATGGAAAAAGTTCTTTTCCGGTTGGCTGAGACTGTCCGCTTCAGGACGATTTCTTGCTTCGGAAGGTCAGTTTGTTGAGAGTTGTAGTTCAAAGTCTGTCCGTAGTAAAGGAGCTCATAGTAAGAGGTCAATTGGGAAGTCCCCGGCCTGCCGTAGAAAACATATTTTTTGACAAAATTGTTTTTATTTTTATTTTTTGTTCAACATAATTCCCTTCAGGAGTGATACAATGATTTTAGCAATCTTCCAACTTTTCAATGCCAGTTTTGTTGTACGATTTGTCTTTGGATTCAAAATCGGCCTTAGTTTCGGCGATTTTCTTAGCATTCGACGAAAATTTCTTTCCAGCGAGCATTCCTTTAAGTTCTAAGACCAGGAAATAACCGCTGAAGGCCAGAGTTAAGGAATACGCTGGATTCCATCATTTTCGTTGACTTGTAAAGCTTTCTTTTTCTTCAAATGCGGCCGTTTTCCAGAGATTTCATCCTTCAAACGATCAAATAACGTCGCTGTTGATAGTGCCTCTTTTTTTCAAGGTAAACAATAAAAATTAACCTTTGCCAGCCGACTGCTGCGTTTTCCTTGTTTTGGAGCAGGTTCATCGTGTGCTGTTCACTCGGATGACTGTCGATTGGACTTCGGAGTGAACTAATGGAGCCATGTTTCCTCCATTGTCACATATCGACGAAAAAGCTCCGCCCCCCCGCCTCGGACACCGTTACGTCGTCTCAACACAATTCACTCACGACCGTTTTTGATTGACCAAGTCGTAAGTGACTCGATTTTCATAATAAGTAATCAGTTTCAGGAATGGATCGATTTTGTTGCGATTCGGGAACGATTTCTGATGAAAAGTCGGTCCATGGGCTTTAACTCGTGTGGCCCCTCTACAACGAGAATTTTTTGTACAGTCTTATTTACAAGGTGTGTTCGAAAGTAAACAGGATATTTTGAATCTAGCGCCTCCTGGTTGCGCCATATATGTATATGTCGACTGGTGCCTTCGAATCTGCTATCTTTTCGAGAGGGATTACTGAACTTTCTCAGTCCAAAATATTTGAAATTTTACTAAGTTTTTTGGTGTTATTTTTTTGTATTGCCTTCGTATTGGACACTTTTTGAAGTTTTTTTTCAGAAATTACTACCACATTTCTGTTCAACAGAAAGCGAGCCTTGACGTTAGTTTGATTTGCTAAGTGAGGTTTATGAAATCTTTTGTCCGGACAAAGCTGTAACAAGGCCAACATTATCTCTACAAAGACATTCAGGTTAACGAGTTTGGCGGTGGGCTGAGCGACATCTATCTGCAACTTGCAGATACAGTGAAATATCTGGGCTTTATCCTGGATATGAAGCTTTTATTGAAGCTGGATATTGAAGAAACCAAAAAGCCATCAATATACTGCTGCAGAGGAGCCATTGGCAATGCCACCGAAAGTGATCACCTAACTTTACGACACCATAGTTAAGCCCATTATAATCTATGAAATTTGTATGTAGTGGCAGGCTCTAAAAAATACTACACTTGCAAAGACATTGTCGGAAGGTGTATAGTGCCGAAAGCAGCTATCAGAGTCAGAGAATCCGGGTTCCTAAAAGAATGCGTGATCTTTGTTCTCAGTATGGTTAGCCTCTTCCTAGTTTTGGAGCTTTTTGGGAATCTTACTGTTCCGCGTTTGGGAGGTCAAGACTTAAACATTTGGGAGCGCAAACCTTCAGACATTCCACTGAGCTGGCGGGAATAGAACTTAAACGTCTGTGTAAATTTTTTATTGGCTACTACTACATGAGTTCTTCTTTTCCATGGCTTCGCAAAAGACTACAATTTACTATATTTGATCAGCAATCTAACATAACCTAACGTAATCTTTAAAATCTCGTAATCAAGACTTGCTCAGAACCTTGGTAATAGAATGAATCGGAAAGATCAATTTATTGACGGTGTGTCTCCTGTTAGTTTTTATTTTTATTTCAAAGCTTTGTATCTTTAGTTAGTTAGTCTTTATTTTTAATCCAAAGCTTTGTACCTTTCTGATTTCGGTTTATTGTGAAAATCGCGTCTGTCAGACAGCGTCAACGCGATCCATAAATACCCCGCTCAGCGGCTGCGGCGGCATACGTTGCGAGGAATAAGCATTTTGACTTTGATAGCTTCTGTCATCTTAACTTGCAACACAGAGCGAAAAAAGTAGAAGAAGCAGCACAGCAGAAAAAAGCGCTCAATTGAAAATCTAATCAACATCAATGCAAAATTATTGAATTTAATGGTGCGTGCGTTGTTTGCAATGTAAATATTTTCGCACAAATATTAAACAAATAAACGCCGAAACGCCTTACAAAAACAAAAAGTAAGCAAACAGCGTAATTGCCGCGAGGCAGACGGCTGCAAAGCACTTCATAGGCTCGTACAACAAATAGGTGCAAATAAATTGGATTCGGATAGGTAAGCGCCGTTCTCTGTGCGTACGCATGTTTGTGTGTGTGTGTGAGTATGCGAGCGTGTGTGTGACTGTATGACAATTCTTTTGCTTCAGTGTCGCTTTGCTTGCGCTCAAGTAAATATTTAAAATGAAATATTAAAAAAAGAGAAACCTCAAAATCCTGCCTCTAATAAACACCTTCCGACGATTGCGAGTATGCATGTGCACCGGGGTGAGTGTATGTGTGGGTGTGCATGTGTGTTAATGTGCGATGTAAAATGAAGCAGTAAAAAATCTGCGCGCAAATAAAGAAGTAAAATCAACTTCAGTATGCTTTGCATTTACAATATTTAATTTCTGTCACTGGCGCTTCGCACACACACACTTACACCCTTCCACACATACGCAAGCGGCTGTACATACGTACTTTTCGTTGGAATTTCTTCGCCTTGCATGCGCTGTGTGGCAATAAAAAGTCCAACAACACTCGTTTTAAAGCGTAAAAAATGTCACGAATGCGCTACGTTAGACGACAAATAAAAGAGGAGATGAAATCGGCAAAATGCCACGTTTGCAACGTTTCCATCGAGCTGATCAAATCAGTGCTTCATACGCGCTAGTATTGACAGACACGTCACAGCGATTTCGATGAGCCCACAGCGCTGCCTTTAGTTGTGTAAGTGTGAGGTGGGTAAGGGGAGTGAAACGGGTTCGTGGTTGTGTGGCATTAACAGCGAACTAAAGTAGAGCTTGCTTACAAGGTACAGTAGGCGGCAGAAGTGTGGTACACAGACGGCTCGAAAACACCGGAAGGCATTGGAGGGACCGCAAACTATCCATACGAACGAGACGTTTTACGAGCATCCTTCAAGCAGAAGTCTCTGCTATAAGTCAGTGCGCAGAAATCAATCTCCAACGCAACTATTGCGTCCAGCGTATCGCTATACTCAGCGTTAGTCATGCAGCACAAAAGCGATCTCAGCTTATGAACTCAAATCGCTATTAGTAGAGGAGTGTATAGGAAGGCTGAACTGCCTATCAGTTTGAACTGTGTACATCTGTTCTGGAGGCCACGGTCTAAGGAGGAAGTCAGCAGTGAGCTGGCCGACGAACTAACGCGGTCTGCGGTGACTTCCAGGATGATGGGGCTAGAACCATGAATTGCGGTGGAGTCCCACACCATAGAGGAGTGGCTCTGCACGAAGGAGAGAGTGGAGGGAGAACGGCATTAATAGCAAGCAACAGGAATGCTCCACGCCAAGTTACTCCGGAGAGGTTACAGCCTAGCAAGGTTCAGAAGTGCGATCAACTTCCTTCATGACAAATATCTTCTCCTTGTCCTGCTCTATACTAGCCACTGCAGGCTCAAAAAAACTCGCCCAACATGGGCATTGCTTCTTGCGCAAACTGCCGGTTTTGCGACATGGAACAGGAGACTCCAGAAAACCTCCTCAATCTAGAAAATTGTCCAACAATTTGTAGTAGCAGGCTTAAGGCTCAGGGATCACATCAACTCCATTGCGCCCGGCAAGCCCGTGGAATTATTCAGAGTACTGGATTTTCGTGACCTTATGTGATATAGGAGACGGCCATAGGTCAGAGTGAAAAACCTCAACTATTTTCTACCTCTCTATATAAGAGGACGTCGCGCTTTAAAATGCGGTTTACTGATATGGTATTTCATCAAGATATACTTGCAACTAAAGGTTCTTTGATTTGTTCCTTCGACTAGAGGTCGATGCTAATATATTTATTTAATTTTAAATTAATCAGGAAATACCCTTCATCTTGTCCTATATACAATATTACGGGAGAGAATCGAATCTGTTAGGCCAGTGATCGTATTTTTAATATATCACGCTACTTAGAAGCATATTAGTTGTCTTCCTTGAATACTTCTGAGAAGTTTTCCGAAGTTATCATCTCGATACTAATCTTTGATGCAAGAAGCTGCCATCACATAGCAGGCTTATCTTAACTGCATATACATGGCAATTATATTACTATAGAGCTTCGGTCAATGTATGTAATTTGCTGTGGCTTACTGAGGCTATGAAAATCTTCTTTTTTCTGTGGCAGAAATGTAAAATTCGATTACATGCAGAGTGTTGTTGCGCTGAATTTACTGATATTTTAAATCATGTGTACAGTTAGACTCCAGTATTACTTAGCCATATCCGCCAGATCAAGACCCTCGGCAGAGAAAAAAACAATCGCTTCCGTGGAACTCGCTGCATCAGAAATTAGACTAATTTTTGCAACATGATTTTATCAGGACCTATTAGTGTAAAAGTGGATCTACATATGTTTACAGGCTTGTGACTTATGTTCCGGGTTCTATGTTTTTGTCAAATTCGAAGTCTTTAACTTTTCGAACATCCAGATTTTCATACGATGACTTCTTCCACATATCTAGTGGTTCATCTGTGCCTTAGATATCTTTACATTCTAACGAGTACTTTTTTATACTGAGAAAATTACAGACTATGATGCTGAGTAATAGTTTATAAGCTCTTCTAAGGAGGAGATCATTATTAACTTATAGACACATAATATCTCTTCAATGAAGTAATTAAATGGAGGGAAGTACTGAAATCATAAAACTGTCTTTCCTCATTGTCAAAGTGTCTCTCTCTTTCATAACATACTGTATCGCCTACACTTACGCAATGACAGACACCGTCTCACAACGCTGATTGAGACACTTGTACACACAAATCCCCATACAAGCTTGCACCCATGAGTCCACAGCCTCGCGAGCATAAATAGAGCGCTTTAAAGCGAATCAGCATGGCTCATGGCTCAAAGAGTGCGGAGTTAAGGCATATGCCATTGGCGGCGCTGTGGCTCCCACCAGTCACCAGCTTGGCGGGTGACTGAAGGCTTAACGCCGAACGCTGTTGGTACACGTAAAAGCTGACAAGGCTGAAACGCGCGAGGCGAAACGGAATGCGAAAGTAAACAAACCAAATCAAGTAATGCGCAAAACGCAAAAGAAGCACAGTTAAACTCAAGCGGTTGACGTTGTTGTCACTGTTGTTGTTGTTGTGCAAGTTGGTGTAAAAAGAAATGAAACGTGATTGCCTCAAATTGAAAAATAGATTTTTTGATGTCCTCATCACACCACAAGCATCGCAACCATCGTAACCAGCGCGCGAAGATGAGCGAGCAGCGGCACGGCATGATTCTCATCTCAAAGATATTTGCGCTGATTACACAATGTATACACGCGCTGACACACTCGACAACAACAACAACAACACACACTCAGAGTCCCTGCAAGGAGGTGAGTACATTTGCTAGTGTAAGTAGCGGCATTTCGTCGCTGCAAACGGCGCGGCATGTGCGATATGAGATAGTTCTGCGCTTAGCAGCTGAAGCAAAAGAAAATCAAATAGCATTCCAAGCGAAAATCTATTACCCACCTATGCACACACACGCACACACGCCTAGTTGCGAGGAGACCGGTCGAGGTGCGCCTGCAATCGTCATGTGTGTGCCGTTGCCTTAGATTGCAATCTCCTTTCAATTATTTCAATGACATACTAAGAGAGAAAAAAACACGATCTCGTAGTTGGCACTTAATATCGGAATTCTTTTTCCCTTTGCTAACCATCTAATGCCATATTACTGAAATTAAATCTGCGGATTGTGCGTAAAACTATTTTATTGGACAGTTCTTTTGGTGGAATATACTTTTGCTTACGAGGTTTTATATTGTCATATGTTATAATATAAATATGTTTAAACATTCTTTAAGAGAATTGCAAAAAACCGAGCTGAGAGCTGTTGAAATGAAATAAATCTGAATTTGAAGCTCTTAAATAGCCTTGCTTCCTAAGAAACTGTTATATATGATCTCGTAAAATACCAGGCATTTTCAGTACCAATTGGCTGTGTGGAATTGACACACTAACCACATTGGTAGGGTTTGAGGCCCATCTAAAACTTTTGCCGTCCTTTGAGTCCGGCACACGGTTGCAATGTAACTCCACATTAAACTGACAGTTCTTCCCGCATTTGGGTTTTAACAACAACCACCACCATATTTCCCGAGTGACCAGTCCGCATGAGCAGGTTGGAGCAAGCTCCAGGGATCCTGCTCCCCGTGATAGAATTAAATTTTCGATCAGGTCTCGTAGTGGAAACTACTATTAGACTCCTTACGCATATTACATGCTCTCATCATTCACAAAAGAAGCTAACCCCAATTCTCAGTTAAACGCCTTTACCGCCTAAACAAATTCACGGTCAAATTACTCTAACTGGGCGTCATCCCGACTAGTGGAGATGGGACTAGTAACATCTAAACGTCCATCATCTCAAGCTAATCCACATAACACCCAGATTTCTAATATCCGAGTACATTAGGCATTCTGCAATTACATGCACCCAGTCCTCTAACCCCGTCCCTCAAAAACAGGTCGGGTCAGATAGCTGTTTCTGATGCAAAAATGCCTTCAGAGACCCATTCTCCGTAAGAAGATAACCCAGACTCAGACAAAATCTCAAGTCTCCTCAACAAACCCAACGTCCCGAATGTACTCATAAGTCAGTCGACCGGTAATACTATTGCCCCAGCGATCTTGGCACTTAAAAAATTACACTTTGATCTACAAGCCTCCTGCGTTCGTTAAGACGATGCGACATACAGACAAGCATCATACAACGCTATATGGAGAGGTGTTTTTGGGATTCTAAGACTATCGTGACTGCTTCTTACCATACTGTGGCTCCATAAGTGGCACAGGCAACAAACAAGCCGGATATATAGTACGAACAACACGACGGCCGAGACCCCAATTACTACGCAAAATGCGTCGGTGGCCTGCAGTCGCTGCTTCATATTAGCCAAGTGTGGAGTGAAACACCTTCTTTTACTCATGGTCATCCCCAGGTATTTGACTGCTTGGACAATCGATTTTCAAAAGAGAATTTGAGGCCCGTTTTTCAGCGGCAAACTTATTTGCTGTAGACAAGATGGAAGTAATCAATTGGAGCCAGCTCTAGATGTGGATGCATACACAGCTTGTAGAGTTTCTGACAAGGCTCTGTCGATGTGTGCGACCTGGTGTGGTCATGATGGAATACAATTCTTCATTGGACACAGCTGACCGCTTCTGGGTGATTGCTTAACTCAGACGGTCCAAGTTTTAAGAATACAGGGCACAGTTAAGAGTTCGTCCTTGCTAATACCAATACAAAGTCATTGAAAACATTTTTTGACCGTCATTCCCGACTTGTCTACCGCCAGCTGCTTTTTCTTGGCCGCTTCAGTTCCATTTTGTTGTGATTCAGCGGCTATTTTCTGATCAAACTACATTGGATTGACTGTTGCCGTAATAGGAGTCCATTCACCATTCATCGCCTAGCAAGACGTTTTCGGCTTTATCAAAAGCGCTATTTCTCTTTGCTTGTGTCCATCTTTGACGTGTTCGCAAACAATACTGAGTCAACCTATCTCAAAACCCTCTACACATATTTTTTAGAACGAAGTCTTTTTTAACTTCATACAACGTAAGCCGGTTGAATTTGTAACAAGTATTAGTTACAGATTAATAATACCATTTATTAGAACGACAATGAATTTTTATTAAAAACTACCCGACCTGTTCGGCATTGTCATTTGAATATTTTAATGCTTCGATGGACTGTTTAGTAGAAAAAAAGTTGTTCCATCTCGTCGTTTATAGAAAGCAGCTTGTGTGAAGAAAACCATAAGCTAATTTTGAAACACAACTCCATAATCTTCAGGCGGAACTACAGAAAAATATTTATGTAGTGTTCTTTTAAGCCAGAAATTTTGCTTAATATTGCTGTAGGACTGGGAAGCATTGCGAAATGTAGCAAACGCAATCAAACACCTAAAAGCAAACACACGCACTCACTCACTTATATAGTAAACAAACTACAGTTGGCGGCGTCGCTGTCGAGCTGTGAAGCTTCCTGAGCGTTGCAGCAGAATTAAATACGATTATTGCGAAAGTTCTTGCGGCGCGTTGTCGTTGCAGGAGGCAGACTGCGGGGAGCGACACAACCCAAACAGTTTACGTACGCATGTGTATGCGTATACGTGTGTGTTGCAAGCTTAACGGAAGCAGACTGCTGCTTTCAGTTGGCTATTACTTTAAACACACACACATTCTCACACGACCGCCAATATGTGCCAAGTCTGTGAAGGCAGAAAAAGAAAGCGCGCTCTTATCCCTTTGCTCGCGTCCAAGAATTGAATTTTTCCCTTTACAGCGATTAACAGGCTCAGAGATATGTATATATGTGCGGGCCTACCATGCAACCTTGAGGGGTTGTAAGTAATGGCATGCAAATGGCAGAGCGACTTTCGCGATAACAAGTGCGAGTCGTAGCCATTTAACCCTGAGTAGCTTGTGCGCGTGTTGCCTGTGCGGGAGTCAGCGGATTGCCGGCTTGCTGATGGCTGCGGGCGTTGCGTTCAGTCCAGCTTCGTTTTGGGTTTCTTTCGCTTTGTCTTTATGCCTATGTGCGTGTATGCATGTATGCGTATGTTTTGTTGAAGCGCTAATATAGCGTTGGCCAACTTGGCATAATCAAAGAAAGGCTCAATACAAAGTAATGTTTGATTTGATGTTGTTATTGGTATTGTTGTTTTTGTTATTACATTGCAAGTTTTGCTTAGCTTAGTTTGACGAGATTTTACTAAGAATTTTCCACTTGCTATTTGCCTTTTTGTTTTGGATCATCAAAATCGTTGAGGTTTTTTTATACCCAAAGTTTACCGCAGTTAGGGTATATTAATTTTGTTTGTCTGTCTGTTAGAAAATGGTGTAGAAAGTGTGGAAAAGTTTAAAAAATCACTTTTAGAAAAGGTCGTTTAGGAAATCTGGGAGACTCCGCTACATATATTGTACTGGCGAGTTGGATATTGTTGTCAAAATTTGACAATCGGCGTGTCATCGCCTACTTTTAGGTGAAATCACATATCTCGGAACCCGCTCTACCGATTTCAATCAACTTTGGTACATGACATCGTCCCGTTTTTGTGCCACAGTGTGAGAATAGATGAAATCGGACTAGAGCCATGTCTACTTTTCATACAAAAAAAATTAAATTCCGTTTGAAACTTTCATTTTCCAGTATACAAATCAAGAATCTTTTATATTTATATGTATATGTGCATCATTGTAACTAAGAATTTTCCAAATTGAACCAAAACTGGAACCAAGCCTCTGGATATGTGGATCCAGTGATTCAGAGAGTATCGTTTCCTGATAATAGTGTGACTGTGTGCCACAAAATGGTCGCATCGGGTGTATACTTCCTTTAGCCCTCATACATAAACCCAAGATAAAGATTTTCGAGCTTAGGGGTGACTTTATATCTTATAACGGTGCATCTTTGTGTTTATAATGAAAAAAATTGGGTGAAAACTCGCCCTTGAACCCCTAAAAGCCTTATGTACCTGAAAGTACTATTCTTTATTCAATCCTTGCAAGTTGCAAGAGTATGTCATGTTCGGTTATACTTGAATTTCAATTCTTCTTTTTACCACTAAAAGGAATAAAAGCGAAAAAGAAAAACACAAAAGTTAAGAACTATTACGAGTAGCCATAATAATATTCCATATGCTGCAAATTGAAGAACTTAGTTATAACCCAGAGAAATGTTAATCGACTTGGTAGGACATATTTAGTGATATGAACCCACACCTTCTTTCTTCATAAAACAAGTAATGGCGGAAGAAGATGCAATCCTTATCTCGAGTCAAATGGATAGTGATCCTAATGCTTTGGTTTGAACAAATAATGCTTTTGTAACGTCCCCGTTAGGGTGGTATGGTTCAGAAAAGTTGTCATCAAGGTCATCCTATAGTGAGCCAGGAAACGTGTTTTTTCGACGGTTTTGGACTATAGGGAGAAAGTTGTCAGATGAGTAGGGTTAGCAGGGCATGCAAAAAGGTAATTAGAGTCATGCGGCGTCTCGTTGAATGCTGGACATACTTGTATATTTCGTACGTCGGGGTCGATTTTGGATAAGTAGAAGTTTAAGCTGCTACAGTACCCAGTACGAAGCTGCGCAAGGGTCACTCTCGATTTTCGCGGCAACTCGAGTTCTTCGTCTGCAGTGGGTGGTGGCTTGACTCCAAGTACGTCATTCACTGAGAGGGAGTCGGTGAAAGTGTTTATGTCGTATGTGTTCGTCGACGTTGTTAAGGAAGACTTTTTGATGCTCCTGGGAGATGGTTCCGCTTCAAGCAGGTGACTGCAGCGATGATTGCTATGAAAACACCGCCGCAAAAACTGCTTGGAGAGGAGTTTATTATGCTCCCTAACTCGGAGCATACGGGCTTCACTATAAAGATGTTCGATAGGAGAGATTTATAGGCACCCCGTTATAGTGCGGAGTAAATTTTCTGACATGTCTGAAGCTTCCCTGCCTACGATCATAGGCTGTTCAGTGTAACCAAATTATCGTCTAAAACTTTGAAAACCGACCTTTGCCAAAATATTTTAATTCAACGGTTAGAGGTCATAAAAGGGTCATTGGTTGAGAAAGTAAGCTACCGATAGTTTCTTTCACATATAGTGGTATTAGATATCCAGTGAGTGAAAGGGAGAGGAAAATGTTCCACAATTAAAACGGTCAAATACTCGACTAGCTCTAGTAAACTTCATCCTAGAACATATATAGATTTGAGCATCAATGCTTGATTGGCTTAACGATTTTATAAACTTTATTCCCTGTCACGAGATCAGCTTAACTATATTTACGACCCTGATTTAGTACTCGATCTGGTCTTAGTAATTACGTACGGAACTTACAAAAACGCCGAACGGAAGCAAGGAAAATTCTGAGTTTAGCCACGAAGCGTCCACTAGTTCAGTTGCTTCTTTGAAGACACCGGGGATCTTTAGTTTTTTCTGTTGTAACCCAAATAAAGAAGCATTTTTTCCTATACTTGTACAATTTATAAATGTTTCTGTGATGTTCTTCGAAATTCAAAAACCGTGTTAAGTGTAAAAAACGACTGAAAACGAATATACTACACGAGTTGTTGTTGTTTTATAGCAGCAGAAATCTGCCGAGTGGACAGTCCTTAGCCGGATGGGAGTCTAGGTCCGTTACGGTTACGTAGACCCGATTATTGTGGAAACGAGTCGCTGAAACCGCTTCGTATCGAACAAGCCTTGTTGCATTATATTTGGTTTCGCTCGTGTGGTTGTCGTCCTTACGTGTATTATTTTTGTATTTTCCTGCTTATTGTCTGAGCTTTTGTTGTTCTTTTTGAGCTGCTTATTTCGCTGCCAACAGATTTCGAGCTATCGGCAATTTTAAGCAACTTTTTTTGTGCTGCGCAAAGACGAGACTTCTCAACGTGGGCGTCGGAGATGAAGGGCGGTAGACACTTCACTGATGACTGGTGAATATGGGTGAATGCGAAAAAGGCGTTGAACACAATTTGCGCCAGTAAACATTGAAATGTTCTGTTCGAATTATATGCCGCACCCCAAAATAACAACAATAACACCGAAAAAGCGTGGAAGACGCCGGAAAGCTCGCATTATAGGCAGGAATTGTGTGTGCTTACGCATGGCCTTCTGCAAGGCGGCCTGGTTAAGTGCCAAGGTGGGATTTTGCTTAACCTTGATGGCTCCTTGTAAAAGCTGTCGATATTATTGCGGCGGCGGCGGTGGCGGTGGCGGTGACTGGCGTTGTGGCTGGTGCCGTTATTGCTGATTGCGTCGGCGAGAATTGATTGTAAGTGCGTCGAGTAACGAGCGCGCAAGTTTAGTAGACGATTATTGACAATTGCCAAAGATTGTCGGTAACGCGAGCACAGACACCCACACGCACACCCTCGCATTTAGCGAGCAGCCCTTCGTAACCTAATCGCACTTTGCTTGAACGCTGAGCTCCGTTCGGAGTTGGCAACTTTTATGTGCGTGCGAGGAAGTGTGCGGATCAGCTTAAGTGCTGCGTATCACATCGATTTCGCAGCAATGAAAATGAAATTGCTGGCTTCGTATTTCCTTCCCGAAAAGGTAAAATTGCCGAAAGAGTTAATGCCATTAAACGGTTGCTATCGAATTAAGCTGCCTAGCTCGGTGTGTGTGTGTGTGTGGGGGGTGCGCATGGGTGTACCTGTAGCGGCAATAAAAGTGTTGCTGACGTGTGTAATGCAAACACCTTAGGCGGTGTCTGTCTGACTGTCTCCATACACATAGTACATATATACAAGCCTACATATTTCGTGTGTGGCACTTATGGCCCTTGGCTGGTTGGCTGATACATGTACATGTGCGCAACGCACCGTTTAATCGAAAATTTATGCCGCAGCGAGCGTATGAAATTTTAGAAAAACCCAGCAGCTCGTTTCTTGCGCTCATTGCAACACATATCTATACATACATACATACGCGTAACGCGCCGACAAATTGGCAATCATAATATGTCGCATATCGTGCAGTTTGCAGCAACAACGATAACTATAACAACAAGAATAAACAAGTAAAAATCTTGACTTCGACTGAGGCTATGCTATTATATATGATGCCCTTCACAGTCGCAGTTTAAAGGGTATAAAAACATATTTATTTCGATTTTGATCGATCAGTTTGTATGGCAGCTATATGCTAAAGTGATCCGATCTGAACCATTTTTGCCTTGGATACGCCATTGTCTCAGTCTATAATCGATGCCAAATATCGTAAATATATATCGTCAAATGAAAAAATTTTCCATACATGCACTTGATTTCGATTGATCAGTTTGTATGGCAGCTATATGCTATAGTCATCCAATATCGGCGATTGCAACAAATGAGCGGCTGTTTAGGGAGAAAAGAACGTGTGAAGAATTTCGAAGCGATATCTCAACAATTGAAGGACTAGTTCACTTAATAAAGACAAACTTGCCTAAATGAACTCATCTCATCACGCTCATGAACATACATACATATATATATGTATTTACTATATTCTTCATAATGTTTCCGCTGTGTATTCAGGATACAAAGTCATTGAGCTACTGAAAATACTTAAATGCGCTATCAAATCTGTTTATCGACGAGAACTCAAATAAAATACCCTTTTTTGTATCGCCAATAACATCTTTCCGCCGCCACACTCCGCGCTAGCATGACAAGCGCTCGTACGCATTATTATTGTTATTTTTGCATGCCTCAATGCGCTGTACAGCTGCTTACCTGTTGGCGCACATATAAACACACATACATATTCATTCGTGCCACATACGTTCGCAAACACGTACACCCGCGCCCACCGTCGCCTATCAATCAAGGAATTTTGTTATCATTTATCGCTGTAGCGCATTACATTCAATCGAATTGTTACCGTTATTGAATCGTCGCAATATCGCTAAATCTCATTTTGTTGCACATGCAATCGTGTTTATTTGTATACCGTTATTATTGCATTACACGGCAGTGCGATGTGAAAATATTATTGCGTCGGTGGGCACTTAGCAGCTGTCATTCATAATATTTGCAAAAAATTATCTGCCACGAGCGCTGTTTGAGAAGTCAGTAGAGATTTGCGGAAAATTGTATATAAGTTTAAAAAAACGGCAAAATGATATTCTCTAATTCTTCGAGGTTTGTTTTTCTAATGTAGACTCTTAGGTTAGGTTGATACATCAACATATACATATGTCCCAACTCTTCCAAAAATCGGGAAGAAGCACTGCAAGTAAAAAAATCATTTGACGATGTATGCGGTATTGAAAATATTTCAATGAAGTATGTATATCTATATGAAGGAACGTATTAACCCGATTCAACTCTTTTGTGGCACACAGGCATACTGCTATCAAGAAAGGATTTTCCCTAAATTTCAATTATAAGTCAGACACGTCGACCAATATTTTCGGCTAAAAGTCAACTATAGGTACTGGAATCCAAATTTTCGGTACCTAGTGGATTGTACAGTTTGGGTTGGATTTGAACAATTCTTGGTCATAAGATGGCATACTCTAAAGCAATTATTAGAGTAAAGTTTTATCTAGTTGTATCAAATACTTCTTGATTTTTACACTCGAAAGGAAAAACTCAGATGGAGCTTAAAATTTTGTTATATGGAAAGTTGACTTGGCTGTAGTCCGATTTCGCCCATTTTCACACTGTAACATAAAAATGTCAAGAGAATGCCATGTCCCAATTTTGGTTTATATTGGTTTGACGGGTCTCGAGATATGTATTTTCACCCGAAAGTGGACGGTGTCATTACTATTTCCTTGGGAGTGCCCAGAAAAGCTCACTGTACTGATCTTGAGTAAACGTGTTTATGGTCGTTTAAGTAATTTCATTTGAGATATTAGTGGTTATTTCTGGTTGCAGAAACACCCTTTGTGCATCAAAAAGGTGCTTTGAGATCCATTCGTTCGAGCATTTCGACTGGTAACTGACGAAAGACACCCGTGATGTTTTGCTCCAAGGTTCGAATCGAAGCGGGATTGTCCGAATAGGCTCTAGACTTTACATAGCTTCACAGGAAAGACTCTAGCGGCGTGATATCATACGATGACCAATCGATTTTTTTTCTGGATGAAATGGTAACTCTTGAATCCCTTCAGGTTGCTCTTCGTCCCAAATGCCCTCCTTGTTTACATACTCATTGAGCTAGAAATGAAATTCAGCTCGAAAACTTTGGATCTTCTTGAAAGTTTTCAAGGGCCTATATTTGGTACGCCAAGTCGTTCCATACGTCTGTCCGAGTTGCTGGGAACGGCCCCGAATCGACTCTCCACGGTTTTCGTGTACACTCTTAAGCTACGGTTGCTATATTTTCTTCACTGCGTTCTGGACGTGTTCTATTCGGTCGAGTATTATCCTGGGCTCAGTAGGCTAATTATGGTGATCATAAGTTGAGCGAAGCGTTGGAAATAATTCTTTATATAACGTGAGTTTTCGTAATCTTATCTTATACATACATACATACATATGAACAATTCCAAAAAGTTAATTTTTTCCATACAAATTTCTTATTCAATTTTTTTGTTTTGTTTTTCAATTATTTAAATCGTTCAAATTTGGCGTTAGCTTCAAAAATTTTTGAAAATTATTCAGTAAAAATGTTATGTGTTTTTCACACAAAGTGATCAATTACATCTGAAATTTGTTACGATGCCATGAAGAGGTGGCGCTTATATCGGTCGGCGTTCTTTTTGGCATCAACATATGTACATTAGCAGCCCAAGGAACATGAACAAGTACTCCCAGGATGCGATGACATAGGCGGTATTATGGATCGCGATCAATCAGAAAGCGATCGTCACGATGTCATAGCAAGACTTTTCAAGCAACAGCTTCGATGGGCATTGTCTTGAAGCAACGCATTAGATGCTAGATGTACTCTGTTGAGTGGCAAAAGAAGAGGTTTGCCGCACACACACATTCTTCTTTGGATGGTGGAAGGTGGTTACACCAGATCAAATTGATCAACTCATTTCTGCGAAAATTCCTGATGCAAAGAAAGATCCAGTATTATACGAAGTGATGAAAACCAATAAGGTTCATGGACCTTGCGGACACCACAATCCCACTTCGGTTTGTATAGGGTGATTTTTTAAGAGCTTGATAACTTTTTTAAAAAAAAAAACGCATAAAATTTGCAAAATCTCATCGGTTCTTTATTTGAAACGTTAGATTGGTTCATGACATTTACTTTTTGAAGATAATTTCATTTAAATGTTGACCGCGGCTGCGTCTTAGGTGGTCCATTCGGAAAGTCCAATTTTGGGCAACTTTTTCGAGCATTTCGGCCGGAATAGCCCGAATTTCTTCGGAAATGTTGTCTTCCAAAGCTGGAATAGTTGCTGGCTTATTTCTGTAGACTTTAGACTTGACGTAGCCCCACAAAAAATAGTCTAAAGGCGTTAAATCGCATGATCTTGGTGGCCAACTTACGGGTCCATTTCTTGAGATGAATTGTTGTCCGAAGTTTTCCCTCAAAATGGCCATAGAATCGCGAGCTGTGTGGCATGTAGCGCCATCTTGTTGAAACCACATGTCAACCAAGTTCAGTTCTTCCATTTTTGGCAACAAAAAGTTTGTTAGCATCGAACGATAGCGATCGCCATTCACCGTAACGTTGCGTCCAACAGCATCTTTGAAAAAATACGGTCCAATGATTCCACCAGCGTACAAACCACACCAAACAGTGCATTTTTCGGGATGCATGGGCAGTTCTTGAACGGCTTCTGGTTGCTCTTCACCCCAAATGCGGCAATTTTGCTTATTTACGTAGCCATTCAACCAGAAATGAGCCTCATCGCTGAACAAAATTTGTCCGAAAAAAAAAAAAAACCGAACACTGATTTTGGTAATAAAATTCAATGATTTGCAAGCGTTGCTCGTTAGTAAGTCTATTCATGATGAAATGTCAAAGCATACTGAGCATCTTTCTCTTTGACACCATGTCTGAAATCCCACGTGATCTGTCAAATACTAATGCATGAAAATCCTAACCTCAAAAAAATCACCCGTTACATATGTCTCACAATAAATGCACGAAACACTATCCACGTGCTTTTCTTTCAGAAACACAAACTAGAAATGATGGATATCCACTCTATAGGCGTCGCTCACCAGACGACAATGGCAGAACACTTAGCATTCAATTTAGAGGCGTGATTATCGAAGTTGACAACACATGGATCGGACCATATTCGCCACTGTTGTCTAATTCACATTCAAAAGTCATGTCAATGTTGCGTATTGCAGTTTGGTGTAATCGATAAAATACGTTTGTAAGTACGTCACCATAGAAAACAACATTCGGTTATTGGTCTTGAACGATACGGTCAATACGTGAACTGCACTAAAGCGCTTTGTAGGATATTTACTTTCGCAATTCAAGAACGTTTTCCGACTGTTGTGCGTCTCGCAGTTAATTTGGAGAAGACCAAAGTGTGTACTTCAACCCAGAGAATACAGCACAGCCAGTGGAAACACCGCCAGCAACAAAATAAACATTTACGAGTTTATTCTCAACTTTCGTTAGCAAATCGTTTGAACTTCCTCTATTCGGAAATGTCTTGATATTATAGTACATAGAATGCATCGTCGAAGAAATTTTTACGCAGAAAGCAAGGCCAACCAGTAGATGGACATCCAGGTGTGTTTTCAACTAATGCATTAGGACGAATTTACACAATCCACCAGAAAAACGACAATTGCTTCTACCTTCAGTTGCTATTGGTTAATGTACGCGGTTAAAATTCATTTCAGTCATTGCGTACTGTGAATGGTACGGTGTGTGCAACTTTTTGAGAATCATGCCAGCAATTACAATTGCTAGAACATGATAATCACTGGAATTAAACGATGGACGATGCGATGGCTACTTCGAATGCCACTGAATTACGCACACTTTTCGCGATGATCAGCCTTCAAATCCGCGTCAGTTTTAGGATACGGCCAAAAATTACATTGCCGAAGACATATTACATCGTATACGTTAAGAATTGGAAATGGGCCAATACCGGTCGATGCTTCCGGTGGTTCCATATCAATTCTATCTTCCCTTTATCAATTCACGAAAGATGAACTCATCACAAATGTTCGGACATTGGCCAAATTATCGTAAGTACGATTCCTTGAGTGCAAGCGCAATCTTAGCTGCCAAAAATCTTGATGTTGATGACTTAAACTGGAAGATTCAAAGTCAAAATCCATGAGACTTGCGGTCATACATACCGATCGATCGTCTTCACAATGAAGACGGCACCGTGAATTATCCAGTGGAATTTCTAAATTCTTTGGAGAGGCTTGGTATGCCACCGCATCATTTGCGTCTCAAAATTGGATCTGTCGTTGTGATGTTTTGCAATCTGATTGTGTGGCACCTATCAAATATAAGGAGCAGATTGCTACGGATTTTTTAGAGTACTAACGATTTGCCATTTCAGTTCAAACGTATTCCGTTTTCATTGAAAATTGAATTTAAGTTGACAATCAACAGGATAGTCGTATAGAGGGTGGCATAAATTTGGAACTGCTATGTTTTTCACACAGCCAGATATACGTGTCGTGCTGACGAGTTGGAAAACCATCTTCGCACCGGAACAGAAACCAAAAATGCGTTTCATTCAAAAAATATTTAGAAAAATCGATCATCAACACAATATGAATTTTTGTCTTTTCATTTCAAAGCCCATAATTTCACGCAGGACAACGGCTGCGGGATCAGCTAGTAAAGTTATACAATTTATAAACGTTGTTCAGGCGTAAGTCCGTTGTCTGTATATAGAAGTATACCCGAAATAATACCTCACTTTCCAGACATGTTGATCTGAAGATTTTTCCTTTTCTCTCCAAGAAGTTTTTTGTTTGTCAGAGCGTCGAGATCGGACGACTACAAGATGTGGCTGTCATTCAAACTGAAAAATCAAAATACTGTTCTTGTATGAAAAACGTTTTCAGTTAACAAGATACCTCAACGAAATTCGATACAGATTATTTTCCAAGCACACATTAAAATATCTGGGATCGGATGTTTATAGCTTAAAGCTACCAAATAAAGTGAATGATCAAAATTAAGTTCTTGTTTGAACAACTTTTTTGTTTGATAAGATTTCTTCATCAAATATAGCAAGGATTATTGTCCAAGTCAGTGCTATAATCTTCAAATATATTACTCAGATGTGGCATTTGGTTGCTGCAGACGCTTAACAATAGAAAGGGTCCTTTTACTGAAAACCTTTTTATTTACTTTTAGATCCTTTCGGCTTGTCACCATTTCAAGTGTTTATGAATTGATGCAATTCTTTCGAATAGTTTCTTGATTTTTGCTAACTAACTGTTATTGGGTGGTGAGCATATGCTAGGTTAGGTTAGGTGGCTGATCAAAGATTAATAAACCATGGAAAAGAAGAGCTTCTGTGTTCGAATTTTCATTTCCACCTCATCTTATTTATCATACAGCTTTGTCAGATGGCGTCCGATAGGATTCCCAGCCTGACTGCTTGAACGCCAATAAAGCAATGGCCTGTAAAAAGTCGCACAACTAGGTAGAAGAGGGAGAGGCTAGCCTTCATTAGGGTAGTGAGCATATATGGAATGAAAATGTGCATTTTTTAAAATTAATTTTATTTAATTTAATAATGTTATGTCTGAGTTCACCAGTTTGTTTCATAATTACCGTCAAATATTATCAATAGACATTGTCAGAGCATCCGGAGGGCAATGCTTTAAATTTACTCGCTGAAACATACACATGTGGCAAGTGCATGCAGTGGTCATTTGTGCCTCTGTTGCATGCAACAATGAAACGGCAACACTGAGACTGCCAACAGCAACCGTACAAGAACAAAATAACTTCGAATCAGTGCAAGTTTCTGTCTGCCAGCGGCGAAGCGGCAGAAGTCAGAGTTCGAGCAATTCGCTCGCTGTCAGTAAAGTGTTGCACGCGCAGACATGACACACACGCACGCAATAAAGCGACCACAGCGATAAGAAGCACCTGGAACAACTTTTGCGGCGGCGTGTGGTCGAGCCACAACAGTCCAACAACCAAACAAACAACCATGCCAAACAACTGACAATGCAGAAAAGCTGGCAACTTCGTGATTTGTGCGTGCAACAAAGCAAAGCACGAAAAAGTGAGCGAATAGTGTTGCTGCAATTAAAAGCTGCCAAACACCAGAAAGAATGCAGCGCAAAAACTATTGGTGTTGACAATAATAATGACACAAACAACAACAACAATCATGCGTAAACAAAAACACTCAAACAAACAACAACAACAAATATTGATGGACCCAAAAGTTTATGCCACTGCAACAATTGTGGCAAACAGCATGCAATTGCACGAACGCACGTGAAAAAAAGCGGTGGGCGGGGCACAAAAAAAGGGGAGAGGGTGGTGGAAACATGCCCTTAATAATGGAATATTTTTAATTAACATGATTTTTGCAAAGTTGCAAATGTCAACTGAAACAACAATAATACTAACAACAGCAGCACAATAACAATGATAACAACAACACGCCTTGGCTGCACAGTCGCCTCCACAAAGCTCACTGCGAGCATATTTTTTAGTAAAACACATATGAGCATATTCCTGGATTTGCAGGGGCATCGATGCTTGGTTTTTGCTTGCGTGTTGCAGCTGAAAATTTTCGACAACAATTAATTTTAATCAGCAAAGTTTGTACGATTTTCATGGTAATTTGCCTCCATAGCATTGTCATTGCCACTTGCCACATGCCACTTAAGCGTCACTGCGACTAACTGTTTGTTTGATTTGTTTTACTAAAGTGTTTCCGTTCTTGCACTCTTTTTTTTGTGGCAAAGAGTTTCAGCAACTATTTGTCGGGGCTTTTGATGCACAGTCGTCATGATTGTTGTTGTCCCAAATTGTCAAAATGTGAAAATCACAATTTTTGACGGAAGATTCATTTTTGGTTAGAATTTTACATTTTTCATACAAAAGCACCCACACATACGTATTCTTCCTTTTTCTAGGTCCTCTGAAATGTAATGGATACGCCTTGATTTTGGTCGGTATTTTATAACTCAAAATAATTATTTAATTTTAATTACATATACATTTCATTTGGAAGTTTTGTCTTTCTCTTCTGATATAGCGATGGTTGTTAATGATGCGAGTATTTTTGGTGAATACTTTATTCTTTTGGTAAATAATCTATCAGGAGTCAAGTCTAAGTTTATATGTAAGTAGCCAGTCAAACCATTTGGGGCATCACAAATGTGGAGAATTTTCTGCATAACTGATTAGCGCGGTGTTTTTATGAATTTTCGGGTAAATAAAATGAATCAGTGTTCATCAATAGTGTAGTTTAGTTACCAAAATGATCTCTACCAATGATGGTTTTTTGGGAAACATCGCCATTAAATGACGGACATAACAGCCACACCTGAAACAAAAAGCAACCTAAAAGGATTCAAGTGTTGCCATTTTATCCAGAAAAAAAGTGACGATTTAGTGTGTATTGTGGGCCGGTGGAATCATCTGTCCATATTTATTCAAGAATAATTCATGTGAAAACGTAATCGTCAATGGCGACCGTTATCGTACCGTATAACTGACTATTTGGTGCCCGAAATAGGAGCTTTTGACCTCGGCGACATTTGGTTTCAACAAAACGGCGCCACTTCCCACACATTGTATCAATCAATGGATTCATCAATTGAAAGAACACTTCAGTGAGCAGATAATTTCACGGTTTGGGCCAGTTGATTGACCACCAAGATCGTGTAATATCACACCGCTTGACTTTTTCCTGTAGGGATATGTAAAGTCTAAGTCTATGCGGACCATCCCACTTAGATTCAGGGCTTGAAGCAAAACATCACGTGTGTTATTCGCCAGTTACCAGTCGAAATGTCGAACGAGTCATCGAAAATTGTACTCAACGGCTGAAAAAGATAATTTTCAAAAAATGTATGCCAAAGAATGTTCCTTCAATAGCTAATAAACATTCCTAATTAAATTTGAAGTATCTGTGGGTTTTCTTTAATAAAAGTATCGAATCTCGAAATGAATTCTTCTTCTTTACTGGCGTAGACACCGCTTACGCGGTTATAGGCGAATTAATAACAGCGCACCACTCGTCTCTTCTTTTCGCAATGTGGTACCAATTTAAGATTCCAAGCGAAGCCAGGTCCTGCACCACATGGTCTCTCCAACGGAGTGCACATCTTCCTCTTTCTGCTTCCCGCGGCGTGGACTGCGTCGAATACTTTCAGAGCTGGAGAGTTTTCATCCATTCAGATGACATGACATAGCCAGCGTAGCCGCTGTCTTTTAATTCGCTGAACTATGTCAATATCATCGTACAACTCATACAGCTCATCGTTCCATCGATTGCAATATTCGCCGTGGCCAACGCCCAAAGGACCATAAATCGTTCGCAGAACCTTTCTCTCGAATACTCGTAATGTCGACTCATCAGATGTTATTATACCACGATGGGAGGATGAGTGACTTGTAGATATTTATCTTTGTTCGTAGAGAGAAGACTTTACTTCTCAATTGCCTATTTAGTCCGAAGTAAGTAGCAGCTGTGAGCAAGAATTATTCTGCATTGTATTTCAAGGCTGACTTTGTTGTTGCTGTTAATGCTAAAAAGAGACTATATTATGTGACTTAGATGTTATGACTGTTAATAGTGACGTGGGAGCCTAGTCGCGAGTGCGACGACTGTTTGTATTATGAAATTTCGTCTTACCCTCGTTAACTACCAAACCCAATATACATTTCAGAGAAAGTAGAACTAACTAACTCTTATACAAGAAGATACCTTATATATTTGTTTCTGTAGTTCGAATTATTTTCTCCAGTCTTGTCTGAAACCTCGTTTGGTATCGAACGGCTCGGAGAGGTCTTTTCGGATCCTGATGGAGCTTTTGGTATTGCTCAACACAGCCGTATTAGTTTTGCGGGGATACCAAATTCAGACATCGCGGCATAAAGGCAGTTCCTTTTCGTCCTGTCAAAATCAGCTTTAAAATCGACGAAGAGGTGGTGTGTGTTAGTTCTCCTTTCACGGGTCTTTTCAAAGATTTGGCGCATGGTGGATTTTTGGTCGGTTGTTGATTTTCCAGGTCTGAAGCCACACTGATAAGGTCCAATCAGTTTGTTGACGTTGGGCTTTAATCTTTCACACAATACGCTCGATAGAACCTTGTACGCGATGTTAAGGAGGCTTATCCCACGGTAGTTCGCGCGGATTTTGTGATCTCCTTTTTTATGATTGGGCAGCGCTCACATACATTCCAATCGTCGGGCATGCTTTCGCCCGACCATATTTTATAAAGAAAATGATGCATTCTCCTTATGTAATTGAATAGCTCTGCTGCCAATCCATCGGTCCCCGCCGCTTTGTTGTTCTTCAGACCGGTAATTGCTATTCGAACTGCTGTATGGTCGAGCAATGAAACTTCTGCTCCATCGTCAATGATTGGGGAATTGAGTCCATCATCTTCTGGTGTTATGCTTTCACTGTCATTCAGCAGGCTGAGGAACTGTTATCTCCATAATTTTAATATGCTTTGAGCATCAGTTACAAAATCATCTCTCGGGGTTCTACAAGGGTATGCTCCGATCTGGAAATCTTTACTTATATATTATTCATTCTATTTGTTTTTCATTTATGCTAGAGGAATCGTGCCACGGCCTCAGCCATGTTTGAAGGATGGCATTTGTATGTCTCCTTTATTACCGCTTAATAAGACGTTTTACTTTACAATATACTCTCTTTAAACTAGAACCTAAGAGCACAAAATGTTGTCGGAACTACTTCGGAGCTAAGTCAGCAAATCGTGTAAATTTAACTGTCGGGCGGGTTAGAAAATGGTTGGCGTGCTTGTCCTTCGATAGCGCTTGTCTTCAAACTGTATTATAAAGATGCCAAAAAATACATAAAACCCAAATTTCGCAACTTAAATTGTTTTAAAAAGTTTTTTTTAATTAATATCATTTAGCAAATTAAAAAAAAAAAATTACGACGAATATTCCGTTAACTGCCACGTACTAATATTTACTAATACAATGTGATAAAAAATGCATGTTGCATTATAATTACGACTCTTCTAAAAACGATTTTAACCCAAACAATAAATTCGCTGCTTGCTGCGAAAAAAATATAACAAATTTCCGAACTTAATGATTTAATTGGCATTTAAAATACTTTCAAATGCGCATAATTCATGTAAATGTGCCGAAATTCAATTAACCGACACACACGAGTTGCAGCAGGCACATCTATGACTAGACAACAACAAAAAACGAACAAATAAAGAGACAATTGCTATTGATTTTTTGTTTAATTTGCGTTGCAAGGCAACGGATACAGCGACAACCGGAAGGAACAATCTAATAAATTGTTCAAATTTGTGTGGGCACACACGGACACATATATGTGTATGTTGTGTGTGTGTATTTCGCTCGCCGACATACTTATGGATGTATGTATGACGTCAATTGCCTCCAATACCCATGAATGCGAAACAAGTGTTTGCTACACATACCTTATATACATATTTTGTTTGTATGTATCCAATTTTTGTTGTTGTAAAAAAGTCCATACATAAATTGTACGCTTCTGCGGTTTCAAGTGTCTAGCCAATAGTTTCATCAACTGCCATACAACACCGTCCACTTTCGATATTTGCTCTGCCAATTTATACATAGAAGCATAAATTCACTCACACACACATACACACTTGCATGCACGTTGCTTTGGGTGGGTGTGTGTGTGTGTGATTGGCGTGGTAGCTTTGCCCACTCGAACCGACTGCTTACTGACCGTACCGAAGAACGAGTAAACTCATTTGGCGCTCTTGGGTGCTTTGGGGTGGAGGAGGGTGCGATGCGAGGCAGGCATTCGTATTGCATGCACGCTGCTCTGTTGCTCTGCTGCTCGCTGACCATTGCCAACCGGATTGGATTAATTTTAATGAAATTTAATGAAGGACAAATATAATGTTTTATTTATGCCATGAATTAAGGTCATTCACACATTCTTACCTACAACACTACAACCATAAGTATGTATGTACATATGTATGTAGACATACATTTCCATGGCAATTTATTCACCTAAATTCAGACTGCGAACTCTCAGGGTAGCCTTTCAACGGCGCTCATATAAGCACCACTTCGACTTCAACTTCCACTAGACTCGACCTCAGGCTTCGCCTTTGCTATTCAAGTGCAATTATGCATGGCACTATTTATATAAATACACACGCACACACATACACCATCCTGCATGCGCTTGTATGTAAAGTGTTTTGTAAACAAAAACACTAATTCTCGCACATCGCTCAAGCACACGTGCGCCTATTTGTTGTTGTGCATATTGTTATTGTAAGTTAGCTAGGTGATCAGAGCTATTGGTGTGGAGAACTATGTATATATGTATATATGTGTATGTGTATATGTATATATATATGTGTGTGTGTTTTTGTAGGAATATAAGTTATGGGTGGCCACTGCAGCCGGCAGTACACAGCTGACCCAGCTCATTTATTTATTATAACCGTTGGACTTTGCTTATCCAACACCGGATTTTTTCTACCTCCCTTCCAGCTTGCCTCTATTGATGCGTAGCAATCCCCTGTTCTTTGTCTGGCTTATTCCCCAACTCATTGTTGCCAAACTATCAAAATTGTAGTCATATTGGTATTCATGCGGTGGCTAGTAGTCCCCATAAATGCTGTACAGACTCTTTTATCACCCAGCAGCCAATTTTGGGGGGTGCTAGATGATTTCAGCGGTGATACCTTTACGGTAATAGAATACGTGTTCTGCTGTATCTTGGCAGTTCAAAATATAAAAAAAAACTGGGAAAAAATTATAGAGATAGTATGGAACTCGATTTCTTATAGGTCGATACTGCTGCAATTTCACGTTCGATATTGGTACGACGTTCATCAATCGTCGTTTACTAGTTGGCATTGACCATAGACTTGATGTAACCCCACAGGAAACAGTCTATCGCACGACCGAGGCGGCCTATTGAAGTCGCTGGCCCATAAACCGCAACAAATCGTAATTTTCCCTATCGGTCTATTTTTGTAGTTATGTTTTGATAAAACCCGTTAGTAGTCCGATATCAGCGGTTCCGACACTTGAGCAGCTGCTTGATGAAAAGATACGGATTCGCGAATATATGTATAGACAGATATATATAGATAAAAGTTTCATAGTAAACTTAGTTTACTATCATTTTCAAAGTATAAAGGCATTCCTTTCGTGATATTCGGTTCTTTTAAATTTTAACATAAGCCAACATTTCTATCAAAGTAAATAATATAACTTGTTCAAAATGGAGACTTTCCAGCCTCACTTACTCATTTTCACTGTTTTTGGTGCATTATTTGTTCTGCATTGCGTGTTAAGTTACGCCTCCAGTCTCAAATAAGCAGGAAGATGAGCCGGAAACTGGTAAAGTTAGGGTGAATATAAAGAAAACCATCGACGTATTAACTGGTGTGAACTCAATACCCACCCCTGTCAGTTTAAAAAGAGCATCTTACTAGAAATTCTCAAATTTGCTTTATATACTACTGATCCAAAGATATTATTACTTATACCATGACATACCATGAGGGTAATGTCAATAACGCACCCTTCAGCCGAGAAGACCAAAAGTCAACGGCTGCGCCAAGAGACTGTGCGCTACTAACTTTCACCTGATTCACCGGATCAGAATATCATCAACAAGAATAAATCTGCCAAATCCCTTGACCGGAGCGGAATTAACATGTTGATTCTGAAATATATCTTGGACTGGGGATTATAAGGTAATTAATCAAGGTCATCAAATCTTCAAATACCCGATGCGTGGAAAGTGGTTCCGCCTCAGAAACCTGAAAAACCCGTCAACCAAGAGGAGTGTTATCAACAACCAACCACTAACCAACATTACTTCCGAAAAATGCACAGAACCACCACATCTCGCAGCGTTAGAAATGTCCAGATAGTTCGTAGCCAAAATCAAAAACTTCCTTGTTAGAGGATGTTTCTCGTAGCGTAGGACTTGTCAAAAGTCTTCAACACAGTCAATAACGCAACGATACTAGCGGACATCCAACAACTCACGCTCACTACAACGCTGAAGGGGTGGACCAAAAACTATCTGAGCGGCCGTCAATCATCCGTACAGTTTCGAAGACAAAACTCTAAGTAAAGAAAAATTAAACAGGGGATTCCACAGGATGATGTCTTCTCCACGCTAATATTTAACCTCTATATTTTGAAGCGTCCTCGACCATTAGATGGTATTTTATATGCAGATGATTGTACGATATTGACGTCAGGAACAGAATCGATGGCATATGTTAAAAAGTAAACTGTTATTTCTCCTATATTTTTTGCCTGATACTCGTATTCCTCCCCACTAAATCCATATCGACTATATCAATAACTGGATGCACTGGTTGGATCTTACTACCACAGTCGAAGCTGTTAAAATTCTGTCTGTCAACAACCTGATTGATTCCTGTTGGCCAATTCTGGAGGCTTCTGGTCGATCGCCTGCTCTAAGCGCTCCAGTTGTTCGCAGTAGATGGTAGAATTAAGCGTTTGGCCATATGGGAGCAGCTCATAGTGGATGAGTCCCTTCCAATCCCACCAAACACACTGAAAAACCTTCCTGCCGTCAACCACGACCGTTTTCGCTTGATATTGTAGTATGTGATCCATTTTTCGTCGCCAATTACCATCCGCTTCAAAAATGGATTGAGTTCTTTCCGTTTCAGCAGCATATCGCAGGCGTTGATTTGGTCCGGTCTAACTCGATGTTTTCCATGATTTGATCGGTATTCGTTGTCACAGGTTTTCCGACGGCTGACTTATCCATGGTGTCGGTTTCACCCGCTCTGAATCGTCCAAGCCATTCCTCCACAGTTCGAAGTGATAGAGTACTATCTCCCAAAACACCATGTTTTCCATGATTTCTCGGTATTCGTCGCCACAGGTCTTCCCCGGGTGGCTTATCCATGGTGATGGTTGCACCCGCTCTGAATCGTTGAAAGCATTCCACCGCAGTGTCAAGATCTTTTAAAATTGTATAGTATTGTCCGATACGAGCTCTGTAGCGTTTAATACATAGCCGCGAAATTTAAAGGACAAAGAGGCGGAAGGGAGATATTTGACAACCTAATATAAGTCTGCGCATGGCTCTAAACACTTCTTTGCATGCCCACCGAACCCCACTTATCTGACACCTCTCTCCTTATAGCCTGACATTGTGGAAACAGCACGTTTCGTTAGATGATTTCGATGACAACCAACCATAAGCTTACCATCCGAGCGTAGAGTAAATAACCCAACAACAAGAATCTGACAACATGTGAGCATTTACTCTGGGATAAAGGTGCCTCCAAAGTACCGGTGCGGTATTTTCGTGCAAACATTCAAATTCGATCCCACATAAATTATTGCTGGGTTATGCACTACATGAATTACCAATACCTATAAACACAATACATACTATACATCTTTAAGAGGCAAAGCTAAGCGGGTGTGTGGTGTTTCCAATTTCATTGTCGCCCCAAAATTAGTTGCTTAATTTTTGTGAGAATATTTTGGTTTTGATTTATTCAACTTTGTTCCACTTCACCAAATCTCGAATTTCTATTTCTTCATACGCTTAGTCCCTTATCCTTGTAAACTCTTACCCATTAACATCAAAACATTCACATCTCTGCGATTTATTGAGAAGTCGTTGACTGCCACCACCAAACACCCGCCATGCATAGCATCACATGTGACAAATGGTGGCATTTCTTTGCTGCAGTGACATTAATTAGCCAATAACCAAACATAGGGGGAAACTGATAAAAGCGAACCCAAGTGTACATATGTATTACTTTAATAATTAATTCTAAGAACTGGATTAACCCAAGAATATTGACTCAATAACAAAAGGCTTTTTATGTGGTAGTGAGATAGATTCTAGTTTTCAAGTGAATGATGCCAAACATGATAATGCGGGTAGTCAAAATGGCATTGAGCCATCAGCCGAATTGCCAATTGCATTGACGTCTCATCGATATTCCTCGAAATCATTCATGGCCGTCATCTACTATTTTAATTTTTAGCGTCTCTACCAATTTCTAGCTGAAATTCACCATAGTGACTTACGAAAATATGAAGTAGGGCTGTGGTTTTTCAGAAAATATTAAGTAAGAAGCGTTAAATTCTTTGATCAAAAACAATATTTGATCAGTGTCTTCTTTGCTCATCATCGATTACAATTTACAACTGTGCTACAAAAATGGCTAAGAAAGCCGAAATGTAGGGCGTCAATGCAACAATGTGCAATAAAACTTAATTTTAGTTAAAATCAGTGACAAAGACATCCTCTTTTGTCCTCTTTTGTATATATGGAAACTGACAGGAAACGGATACTTACTTCTTCAAGTGATATAATTCTCAGGAGTTTGAACTATTTGTATAAAGTGAAATCGACTGTGCTTCAAATATAACAGAGTTTTTCAACATATTATATGGGTCGAGGTTCCGTACTGTTTTAAAGAAAAAACACAAAAATTTCAAATTAAATGGAGAATGTTTACTATCATTCGAAGGAACACACGTTGACATTAATTTTTTGAAAATTATCTCTTTCAAATGTTAGCCGCGGCTACGTCTTAGATAGCTGATTCTTTGAATACAATATTCGATGACTCGTTCAAACATTTCGACGGACAATTAGCGAATGTTTGATGTTTTGCTCCAAAGTCTAAATCGAAGCAAGATTGTCCACAAAGACTTTAGACTTTATTCACCGAAGTATTCTCTCAATGAATCCATTGATTATTGTGATGTGTAGGAAGTCGCGCTGTCTTGTTGAAACCGAGATCACTAGCATCAATTTCAGATATCGAATAATCAGTTATCATGCTGCGATAACGGTCGACATTAACGGTTTTCATCCGCTCACAAACCACATCAAACCGTTGTTTTTTCTGGATGAAATGGCAACTCTTGAATCTTTTCATGTTGTTCTTCGTCTCAAAGGCGGCAGTTCTGCTTGTTTACATTTTATCGTTGAACAAAATATGACTCGGAAACTTTGGATCTTCTTGCAACATTTCAAGAGCCCATAGACAGGGCTCCAGCGAGTGATATCTTTTCAATCTTCTACATTCTAAATAATTTTCATGATGCTCAAAACGATGCTAAATTCTTCAATTGTTTCCTTTACAGTGAAAAACTTTAGATTCTAGTGTAGGATATCGTTTCTCACACTAATGGGGGCTCAACCCTATGGTGCGCAGAACTTTATTTTGAAAAGCTTGATTTACTTTGAAATTTGAATGTGACACAATGCCTCAGATTTGAATGCCATACCTCCTCTTGGCATAAAAAGCTTCTATAGCTGCACAAATTTTAGTCCTTTTTATTTTTACGTGGTCTTTCCAAGACGTACCTCTTGTTAATTGTAATCCCTAAATATTCTGCGCATATGTTCGTTGGTAACAACTGTCCACATAAAGCCACTTGAGGGCAATTTTTGCGCTTGAGTTTCTAGAGCTTTCAATTGCATCTGCTGTATAAAGAGTTTGAAACACATGGGCGAGTACATTGCCTTGGGGCACGCTAGCACGAACAGGTCTCAAATCTGACTCAGCATCACGGCATTCAACGTAGAACGTCCGATCGTACAGGTAAGACTTTAGCAGCAAATGATAAGGCAATGGTGGTTTTTCCCTTAATTTGAATAATAGGCCAGGCTTTGTCAAATGCTTGGCGGACATCAAGGAAGTCAGCTAAACAGTATTTATTATTTCCCATCGCACTAGTTATAAAGTGATCTACCATATTACATTGGTCAATTATGCCATGCAATTTTCTGAAGCGAAACTGATGATTCGGAATAAGCTCTGTGTCTTCCTATACCAGCACGGTAATTACCAGGAGCCTAATTGGTCGGTAAGAATTAACCAGATATTCAGGTTTTCCGGGTTTAAGAACGTAAATAACCTCAGCACATTTCCATAGCGGTGGGAAATGACAAAGTCTGAGCATTCCGTTAATCATTTATCCCGCTTGTTGACGCTCTGTGTGTTGTTCTAGCTTCCATCTCCGACAACGCTAAACAAAGAGTACCCCACTTCTTCAGTGATTCCGATCTTCTTCGTGAATTTATCTACAAGAAGATATTACCCAAACAGTGATCTATAGTCGAAACGAAATCTAAATTTACAAAATGGTGGCATTTGAAAACAGTTAAATTTTATTGATCAGGTCAAAAAGTGGTAAGTCAAGGTATGGATAATATATACCAAAAGTGTAGAAAATAGTGATCGTTTGTCTCCGAGTAATCGGAATTGAGAAAAACGGCTTTGAAGTTAAGAGGGTATTCTAGTCTGTTGGCGCGAATTTTGAGCTTTTATTGGCAATTTATAAAAAAAAAAAAAGAATTTGATATTTTTACTGCCATTTTTTAATATTTGTTTACTTCTATTTGAAGAGTACACACGCCAGGATTTTTGCCCTTCTGATCGTTTAAAAAATAAAACAATCATGGATCATTGATTATTACGAAGCAAAATTGATTTTTTTCATAAAATGGCGGCTACTCAAAACTAATGGTCGATTTTTTCACTAAATTTTAAAAATATTAAAAAACTACATTTTTAATTTTTTTTCAATATTGCAGGAATATTTATGCCATATTTCCGCATATTAGCCTTTAAATCAGGAAGCTGATTGAACTGAGCAGTATACTTTAGAAACCTGTAACTCAAAAATATTCGATCAAAATTTAAGTGTGTTATTTTTAAGATAACAGTTTTAGTATTGTAGTAGAAATATTGAAACAAGTTGATTTTCTTTTATTTTCCAGGTATGAACTCGAATTCAATTTAAGTACAATATATTTGGCACATAACACAATGGACAGAGTGCGCTTAGTTTAAATATCAACCACACACTAAAATCGCTTGCAATTACCAAACTCATTTACCCATACATACTCACACGCAAAGGTCCTGCCACACGCGGAAAGGTGGCGAACTGAGTGTCGAAATGCCAACGAATTCAGCGAGTGCGCCGCTAAGCCGGGCTGGAAAAGTATTATCAGCGTGAACAAACGCTTAGCGGAGACCCGAGGGCTTCGTACGCCACCGACTGCTCTTGGTGTTGTTGTCACAAAATTTACATGTGTGGGTGTATGTGTGTGCTGTGCTTAAAGTGCAGTTTCCTGTATTATTATAAATAAAATTGCGTAGACATATTTACAGTTGCATATACATACGTAAACGCATAGCTGTCGCCAACAAATTACAATCCACATACAGACATACATACATACATGCATGCGTGGCAGCAATGCAGCTTTCATGGAAGTGGGTTGCTATTCGTGCAATCGGTTTATCATACGAGTATATATTTTTATATACATATGTATATGTGTGTGTGTGTGTGGAGTTTGTGCGCTAAGTGGACATATTTCTGTGCTGCTCTTTGGCTGACTGCTGCGTCAACCCCGGATGCTACTTAAGGCACCCACCGCGATGTGGCAGCAGCAGCGTCGCAGTGTAATTGTTGTTGTTGCTGGCAGGTGTTGTTACACGAATTATCGTCCCTGTTGCTATAGTTGCTGACGCTGCAGTTGGTGGTGTTGTTGTAGTTGTTTCTGATGTTGGTGTTGTTATTATTGTTGTTGCTATTGTTGGTAGTGTCGGTGTTGCTGTGGCTGTTATTGGTGTTGTTGTCCTGTATCTGCTGCTGTTGCTGTTTACTGCTTGTTGTTATTGTTCCTGCATTGCGCTTCTCACCCGGCGCATTTATGCAAAATACACGCACTCCAAAAACACTTGTGCTGACATGAAACAATTACAACATACTACAACAATAATAAAAAAAAAAAACATTGTGTAATATTTCACTATGACAACAGCAATGAGTGGCAAGTAGCAGCGAGCAGTAACGTTGCAACATGCCATAACGCTAGCTATATGCACCACTTCACAAGCGTAACGGCGCTTTCGTAATAACCGTGACACACACACACACAAACATACGAACTTATGCATCGACATCTCAATGAGTGTGTGTATAGTATATGTTCTCGCAGCAATTTGTGTGGCTGCCTTCGTGGGTGCGCGTCTGTTGCATGCATATGTGGTACGCGCGCGTGGTATTAAGAGTTGTGTGGCATAAGAATGCGCCTGCAACCAATAATTTGTAGTGATGAGATTTCTTCAGCATAAGGTGCACTAATTGCATCTGCGTCACACTGTGCAAGAATGTCTTTAAACGCTAACACATACAACCACACAAGTGAGTGTCTTTACAGTACAGCGATTATCTTCAGCTTCTCTGCTTAACTCTATATTATATAATACAGCTGAATTATAAGGCGTAATAAAATAGAAGAAAAGTAAGGCAGGGCTAAGTTCAAGTACAGTCGAGCCTTAGACGCCTTTTCAGCTGTCGACAAAACATTTTATTAAATAGAAAATCATTCATTCATTTCACGAAATTGTGATTGAATTATAATCATATTTGGTACAGCATTAACTTGTCTTTTAGGTCATAGACTACGTTTATTATTACGCGAAAGAAATACTTCGGAGCTTTCTATATTAAAATCAATACAATTAACTCAAATAACATAGGGCAGTCGAAAAAGCTGTTTGGTATTTCTAATCAAACTTCAACTTATTTTTTTATATTTATAATGAACTTTTATGAACCAAACATGTACCATTTTGGGCGACCACTCTTTGCCATTTTTTGGTAGAGACATTATTCCATCTATGTAAAAGCTTTCTGGTTTCTAGGCGAAAAACTGCGACAAGTAATTGTTGGCTTCTCTTGAAGCCAACTTTATTTTATTAAAGGAGCTCTGCATTGACCGAAACAAGTGGTAGTCCGATGGTGCCAGGTAAAAGCTATATGGTGGCTGGATCAAAACTTCCCAACCATGCTCTCCCAGTTTTTGCCGAGTCATCAAAGATGTGTGTGGTCTAGCATTGTCCTGATGGAAGATGAAGCTCTTGTTGACAGTAAAATATAGAATAAATCGTTCAGCCTGGTCGAAAAGCTCAAAGTTGATGATTCCTTTGTAATCCCATCAAACAATCAGGCGTCAATTCTGGCTTTGCGACCATTTGTTGAGCTTCAACACGCTTGCACCTTGGACCATGATCTTTTTCGGTCATTATTGACCCACTTTTTGTCTCCTGTTACCATTCGCTACAGAAATGGTTCGATTTCATTTTATTTCAGCAAAGAATCACAGATGTTAATTCGGTTCATTTAATTTTTCACACACAATTCATGTGGTACCCAAACATCGAGTTTATTTTTGTAGCTAAGTACCTTAGCGATGCTATGGCTGCTGATTGAACTTTCCCGAATTTAATTTTTTTAAGTTAAATGCATCTCATCTTTCCAACACTATATGGTATGACACATTGTGATTGGTAGCACTGGAGATGTAGGACTGCAACGACATCTATTCACACAATACGAGATACGACTTATATGTATATTGGTGTTATAAATTCAACTTCAAAAGTTAAATATAATAAATTAAGCAAAAATTATGCGGCAGAATTGGAACTTGGTATATTAAAGCAATGAGGTTTATACAAATATCAAGACCAATTTTATTCATATTCAGCGTTAAAATATATTATGTCTATTTAATTTATATTTTTAAAAATATTTTCGAGTAGGAAATAACTAAATGATCAAATCTTTAGACTTTTCTCTCCAAAATTCGGTTGTTGCACGTGCTGTGTGGCACATAGCCACAATTGCGGCCATAAAAAGTTGGTTATCATCGATCTATACCGCTCTTCATTGACAGTAACTGGTGACACCAGCTTAATTTCGAAAATAGTACGAACCGATGGTTCCACCAGACAAAAGAGTTTACCAACCCGTCGATTTGAGTGAGCGTATTGGTTGTTCATGAATAATTTGTGTATTTGTTTCACACTAGAATCGACAGTTTTGTTTATATATCGCATCACTCAGATGAAAGGGAGCCTCATCGGAGAACTGATTTTCTGAAAAAAATCGCTACTGTTTTGAAGTTTTTGCAAAGCAAAAGCAGTAAATTTACGATGATTACGATGGTCCAATGGCTCCAGTTCTTGAGTGAGAAAAATTGTATACGGCTGCAAGCCCAAATCCTTTCTCAAAATCAGCTGGGTAAAGTTGGGTTAACTTCGGCTGCAACGAAGCTAATATACCCTTCAAAGGTGCATTTCTTTTAATGACTATGTGTCCAGTTTGTATGGAAGCTATATGCTATAGTAAGTCGATCTGAAAAATTTTTTCCGAGATTATGTTATTTGCGGAAGCTGTAGTCCATGTAAAATTTCGTGAAGATACCACGTCAAATGCAAAAGTTTTCCATACAAGAATTTGATTCTGATCTTTCAGTTTGTATGGCAGCTATATGTTATAGTGCTCCGATATCGGCAGTTCCGACGAATGAGCAGCTTCTTGAAGAGAAAATGACGTTTACAAAATTTCAAAACGATATCTTAAAAACTGAGGGACTAGTGTGTATATGTACAGACAGAGAGATGGACGGACAGACAGACAGACGAACATGGCTCAATCGACTCAGCTCAACATACTGATCATTTATATATATTATTTATAGGGTCTCCGACACTTCCCTCTGTGTGTTAAAAAGTTCGTGATAAACTTAATATACCCTGTTCTGGGTATAAATCTGTGGACATTTGACAAAACAACCTCTTTCAAAAAAGCAAATTTTACAGGAGAGCGAAAAAACATGTTTAAAGCTTTGCAGTAGAAATACCTCTTACTATTAAAGGACGAAGTTAATTTAAACTGGATGCAGATCAATAAAGACACGTTTTCCAATCAATTGATTTAAATTAAATATTTTACTTTTCTAGATAAATATAAATCAAATAAATAAGACTTATTGTCAAATGCTTTTTCTTACTGAAAATCAACTTACCTCATACAAGCTGTTTTGTCAAATTTGATTTGTGCAAAAAAAAATCCTTTTTTTTATCTTATCTTGACTTGAAAAGCATTTCTTTTTAGATATGCATTTGACAAAAGAACTTCAATCGAAAGAAGTTATTTTGTCAAACGCCAATTTCTGATTTTACTCAGACGATATATAGAGACAAGCTTTTTTGATAAATGTACGTTATGATTTTACGTTTGAAATTCCAACTGATTCGAGACAAGCTCTTTTGTCACCCCGAAAATTTGAAAAATTACGAAAGAAGTTGTTTTGATGACTCCATAATTTTTGAACTAACGGTCCTAGGACAATGGCGATAAGACAGAAAAACGCGCCTTGAAAATTCATACATATGATAAAAATCCTGGAAAATAGTCTTATTTCGAGAGAAGTTGTTTTGTCAAATGTCCACAGAAATATACTACAGTGGTCCGGCAACTTATGCCTAACGCTGGACAGTATATCCCCGCACCAACTCCATCGAGTAGGTTGGGTTGTTTTAATCTGCTTTTAGTATGAAAACTATCTGTTTATCTTAATAAGTTGGAGTTTAGGATCTACTCTTGAATAATCCTTTAAGATGTTTAAGAAAAGAACGAATCAATATTCGGTTAAAGAGATGAAAAAGTTGTGTTTATAAGACCTTTTTTTCTAAAGATCACTATATCAGGAATGCTGAGTTATAGAGGATTAGGAGTTTTAGAATTCTCTTATTTATTAAACTTCTAAATTTACGGGATCACCGTTTCTGATTTTCATAACTATTCTGATCTCTATATTTAACTTTCTAATTCAATTTCAATTTCTTTTCATTAATATGGCTATTTAACTCAGGTTTTCTGCGCAGTGTATTTTCCCCGTTGAAATTTCCCACTTTGTGAATACCATTAATATCCACAATTCTATCAGTTATTTTCTTTCACTCTCTTTCGAAAAGTTATCTCTTCAATATTCACATTTGACTGATAACGAAATTGCGTGACGTTTGGAGACTTTCACTTTAATAAATGGAGACTTAAGCTCCCATCCTTTCAACACAAAACAAAACACTAACATTTCCAAACCAGCCGAAGTTGGCCCACTTCTTGTGACGCTCTTCTACCGCTCTAGGCGATGTCTGATGCTGTGCGAGAGGTTTCGCTCAGCGGATGCTGCTCCAGCAACACTCCAGATACAGTTTACGGTGAAAAAGGCGTGTGTGTTTACTTAACGCTCAGCAAAAGCGAGAGAACTGGAGAGGAAATGTTTCTCGCTGCTCATCAACTTGCTGCTAGCTTTCTCCCTGAGTAGCATAAACAACCTGCTTCACGCTCCACTGTATTTTACGGTCTCACACGAACTTTAAGCGCTCACAGCTGTTTACGAACGCTCAACTGCTGTTCACGAATGCTTCTTCTGTTTCATCGGCTCGTGCTGGCCCGTGGCTGTTGGCGCCACCGCCGCTACTATCAAATGCGCCGAGTATGTGTCACTGTGTCAATTGTCTGCGTGCAGCCCATCACTGGTAGCGTCGCACATTGGGATATCTGTGGCCGAAATTAAAAAATTTCATTTTGTCTGATTTGAATGAAAATTTCACAGTTTGTTACCAACTATCTATACATTATTTTCCCAAAGTATTAGGATTCTATCTGCATTAGTTTTTTGTCCAGAAATACCCAAAGTTGGTGAATGTAGAGAACATCAAAATTAGCAAAAAATTTACTCAAAAGTCAAATCATTGATACAATAAAACAACTATTGAAATTCAACTTTGTTATTATTTTTCATTTATAATATGTATCAAAGAAAAAATTTGCATCAAAATCCACTGAAAAAAATAATGCATAAAAAATTTTGTGGAACAACATAATTTGGACGTCAAAATTTCAATTTTCTTCAAATTCAAAGTGGTGCATCTTTTTAGCGCTGTCTACCGCTGTCGACATACATATACCGAATTAAAGCCTGAAGTCTCAGCTAAACGATAAAAAAAATTCAGCTGCCCCAAATTGCCCCCCTTGAAAAAAACAGTGTCAGAATGTCACGAAGATGTAAGAAATTTGCTAAAAGAGACTTGATAAAAGAGAATTTAGTTGTATGGGAGGTGGGCGTAAAAGTGGGCGGATATTATTGAAATTTAACACCAACATATATAATGTCATAAAAATGCTATGCACCAAAAATCAGTGCTGTAGGTCAAAAATTAAGTTTCACCTTATATGGGAGGTGGGTGTAAAATAAAATTTTTTAAAAAATTTTTTCATTTTTTTCTCAATTGGAATCCAAAACAATGATGTACCAAATGTCATTGTCCTGCGACAACTCCTTATATTTTTAGCCGCAGTATGCACTAGCAGAAACCAATGTGCGTCGTCTTGTGGAGTTGAAGAATTCGAACATTCCTAAGCAGCAGTGGCAAGCGGCCGAGTCGCGACCACTTGGCTCTATATGCTGCACACGATGTCGATACTACTCATTCACTGTTGGGGTGGGTTGTTGGATAAACGCAGGGGGTGGCTTAAAGTCATAATGATGTTGTGATGCTGTGTGGAAGGGATGTTTTTCTGTTGTATTGTTTTTGCTTCTTGTTTATTCTTTTCTATCTTCGTGTACTGTTCTTGGCCGTTCAACAGTTTTCAAACTTAATTTAAGGTTAGTGTTACGATCTGACTTTTGAAGGGTCGGAGGGTTGTGTTTGTAATTATTTGATTATTGCTTTTGGCGAAAAGGTTACGACGATGTGTTAAAAGAGATTCTCATAAATGTATGCCTGGTAGCTGTAGAAAAAAGGCATGTACCTTATCTGGCGCTGATACTCTTTAAGATGTAGTGATTTCAATCTAAAACTCGCATTTTCTGTAAGAACTACAAAATAAAAACTAAAAAGTCCAGTTAATTTTGTCCTTAAGTGACATATCCGAGAACTTCTAACATGCCTAACTTAATATTTAACCGTTCGGGTCTCAAAAACAACTTCATGAAGTGATGTACAGGTACTAAGTTCAGATCGGCTGGATTTAGCTGTCTAGAAGCACTACAATTTCTAAGATTTTCTGAGAACTATTGTAGGGTATAAAGCGTTACATGTTTTTAGGTGTTTTGATAACTACAACTTGTAGCGTTAGTTTAGCTCGGTATGGCAATTTCCACAGCTCTTACACGAGAGACTGAAGTGGTGTTTCAGAAGACAACTAGCAGATACCTGCTTGGTAGTTAATGAGATTTCGGAGAGTCTTTAGACTAAAGGTTGTAATCGGGAGATAATTGACATTCCTAGTACAAACATTTATATCGCAGATAATGAAATGAAATAATCTCCAAAACTAGACAAAAAATTACGAATATGTTTCCCGATATATATTTTTGTCTACACAGATACGCATCGGTCGTTTCTTGGATGTGAAGTACAGGTAGATGCCTACAATGTTTTTTGCTCAATAATGTAATTTTTATGACTGGAACTCGTCGGAGAGAGACAGGTTGACGTTCTTAATTACTAAATGCCCCTCTTCGAGGTTTTGTTTATGGAAAACTTTGACCAATTTTTAATGTTTCACAGTGTTTACTGAAATGCTTTAATATTGAAGTTTATTAACATAAGTTACTATCCCATACCGCATCGAAGGCAATATGTTATAAGGGAAACTTGAAAACTTCTAAAATCACTGCTTTGAGCCTCGATATGTAATGTATCTTCAGACTCTTAATAAGAAACGTTGGCTAAGCAAGTTCTTCTTTATTGGCCTAAAAGAAGAAATATTCTAGCCTATAAAATCAGGCATATATTAATCTGAGAAAGCTCTGACCAAACATTTCGCAACTAGAGATATACAAAGGGAGGTTCAGAATGTAGGAGCTTGAAAAATGTGATTACTGTAATACCATTACCATTTTTCCGAGTCAATATTACTGAACTCTATTTTTAATAAACCGGTTGAGAATTACAGTTTACCTACATAGAATTAAACGAAAACCTACAAAAACCTTTTATTCATTGATAAAACCTTAATGAGTTCCTCCAAAAATATATTTGAAACCGGGTCACTTGTCATCACTGCTGCTGTCGAAGCTGCAAAGTAGCCACAGCAGAGGTAGAAAGTAGAGTTGCCAAGGTGACATAGAGAATCGCATAGAGAAAGAGTGAGAGCGCCAGAGCGGCAAGCAAGTGTTTACCCATCTTCAAATGTGTATATGGGCGTATATTTGTGGTTGGAAATGTTGTTTGTGTAGAAATTGGGTGCGACGCACTCGACACACAAATACATGGCAACAAAACAAAAGATGTGAATTGGACTTATGGAAAAGTCGGTTAAAGGAGAGAGCACAGCAAGCATGACTTTTGATAGACGGAAGAGTAAAAGCCGTATACTGGCTATGCAGAGAGTGTGAGCAGGTCTTATCAAAACGTTGCCACCAAAAGCGCTCTTTACATTTTGGTCCAACGCTGCTAATTTACAACGGTTAACAAATTTTGTAAGGAAGCTGAGCCTTGGCACTCTTTACCACACACACATATGGTGAAGAGCGCATGAAGCGTGCAAGAGCGCTTTACAAAGCGCTAACTGTAAAGGATATTGTTTGACACGGCGAGAGCTATTGGAGTCAGCCGCCGCCGCAGCAGCCGCATCTCAGCTGTGCTGAGCAAGATTGGAGCATTGCGAACGCGTAACGGATTTTGGAAGGCTGAACTGTGAAATTTCCCAGCTGCCACAGCAGAAAGAAGTGTGTGGCAGACGTACGCGACCGCTTTGCTAACGCTGTTTGTGGCGCGGACAGTGGCGGATACCAACTTGAAGAATTAAAGAAAAAAAGTGGAAATCTCTAAGACAGTAGCTTTGAAGTGGAAAAGTTTAAGGCAAAAGTACTTTAATTTGTGTGTATGGTGCGCCAGCGATAAGCTCAGTTAACTTAAAAAACGGTAATTAATATGTGTAAATGCCGTTAGGTGTGAAATTGCAGCAGCAAATGACCAATTTCAGCAAAAAAGTGTAAATGCAGTGAAAAATTCGTGTGAAAAGTTGATAAATCCTTTCGGTCGTTCGCTCCTGTAACGCATAGTGGGTGTGATAAGCGTGTGCAGCAACAACAACACAGCGCCACAAACAATGCAGGCGACGAAACGAAGGTGCAAAAATATATCGACTTTCAACTTTTACAACAGTGAAATTGACAAAACAAAAGTTTTTAACTGGGAAACCCAAATGGAAAGGCGGAATGTGTGCTGAAAGAAGCCTAAAATTGGCGTTTCCCAGCAGACTTAGTACCGTTTCAGTGTGGCATAGCACTTTCGGATATTTTTCTATGACAATTTCGTGCTTTTCTTTTTGCTTGTGCCTACTTTTTTCCATTCGGTGGCGGTTTGCGTTGTCGATAAGGAGGGGCGGGCGACGGTTGGCGGGTGTGGGGTCAGAATTGGTGAAAGTCTCCATTCTAAGAAGTAGCAGTTGCCCCTTTTCCACACAGCAGCCAGCAGCAAATAACAAGTACACACACCCGCACACATATGTGTACCAATATGAATTACACACACACACACGCGCAGAATTGCAATTCGAAAGTCGTAAATCTACACTCAAATTAAGTTTTTATAGTTTGTTTGTAATTTGCTGTCAAATTTGACTTGAAATGCACACACACCGCGTCCACGTTTACACATATTTACGCACATGCGCAATGCAACAACAACAAAGCGGACAAAGTGAGATTTCTACACTACAAGTGACAAAAAGTCTCCAACCAGCAGCAGCAGCAGCGGCCGCAGCATCGGTATCCCGTTGCGCTCAGCAAGCAGGGGTGGAAGAGGTGTGCGGCAAGCAGCAAACGAAAAGCAGCCTCTATAACGGCACTATATAGTTTCGTGAGTATTGAGCGCGCTCACTCACCGTTTGACAGCTGTTTGACGGTGTGTGGATGTGTGTGTGTGTGTGCATTGCGAGTGCTCTGTAGCAGTTCACTGGCCGTGCGAGCGGGTTGTTAATCCGTTATTTGACAGCAGTTGCGTTTTTGGTCGAAACGCTTTTTACACGCAACGCCAACATGTGGCAACACTGACACGCAAAGCAGCAATATGCAAGCCATTGCGTAGCTGAGAGTTTATACTTTTTGTTTGTGTCACTTTTTGCCTGCAAACAAGTTGCCAACAATCTGCGTGTTGCAAGTTTGGCTTGTGCAGAGCATAAACATAAATTTGTTGTACTACGGCTTTGCTGGCACTGATAAGCTGATGTTAGAAGAAGCGATGGCAAAGCTAAGCTTTAATGAACGTTCTTTTCTACAAATAACAATATTAAAATAAAATCTTTGTATGGGCAACTTTTTTATTTGGGAAAGTATCCTCACAAAATTCGGTACTAAGTATTAGCCAAAGCAAAGCTGCAGTCTTCAAACATATTGTTCAGATTGGATAACTATAGCATATAGCTGCCATACGAACTGACCAGTAAAAATCAAGGAATATATCTTTTCATACCCTTTTATACCATAAAAAAGGCATTGTAAAGGGTATTATAGATTTGATGCAGTCGAAATCGACATGTGTTCACGTTTTATAATGATTTTGGTAATAATATCAGACCAGAGGTATGGAATACACACATAAATTCATTCACTTAGAGAATGTATTTGCAGCTCATGGTGAGGCCTGTTGAAGTTGATTCAGGAAATCATAACTATTAGCTATTTGTTTTAGTTTTTATTAATTATAAACTTCTGCTTGACCTGGACAATTTGGTGCTGCCTAGCAGTCAATAGATGCACCGACAAACTTTCATTAGATTAAGGATTTTTTATAGTAGGGGGGGCATCGAAGGACGGAGTGTGGAACTTTCAAGATTATTCCATGGACTTTAGCATGTTTTTCGACATGTCATTTTTCTTCAGTGGATTGTATTGTATTATTCCACATTTCTGAGTTGTTAGAAAAACAAAAAGGTTTTCTGTGAGTTCCGAATTTCTTTTGTTTTTATAATATTCAAAGTATTTTTACCACAGTCTGCTTTGTCAAACTTTTTTTCCTATAGATATATTTTTATTTCCATTTCGGATTGAGTACTTTCTATATCTATACATATTTCGATATCTTTGGAGATTAGTTCTTCTAGTGGCTTAGTAGTCATTCTGCTCACCGAGTTGCAGACGAACTTAACAAGATTTAGATCATCAAAACCACTTCATGTTATAAATGGTGAAACTAATCCCTTTATATATAACAAATGTATTCAAAGTCAGCTCCTAACACAATAAACCGTAAGACACGTTTTTTTCAAGGAAGGTAGTCTAAATTACTAAACATACCAAATTGATTAATTCTGTTAAATATACACCTTTGGACTAAGGACCCAAAACTATAATAAAGCGTACCAAAAAACATTATGCTCGTTGCATTTTGTAAGGGTACGCCTAATAACATTCTTTGAGCGGTAAATTTAATTCTTAAGAACATAAAACTTAGGAAACCCCTAATTTGAACTGCCTGTAAAAATTCATTCAACGCAGAATAACTCTTACCAACAGGTGCTACTTCGGACTGAGTAGGCAATTGAAAAGTAAAGTCCTCTCTACACGAAAAATATCAAATTATACAAGTCACTTATTATTCCCGTCCTGCTATGTGGTGCAGAGCCATGGACGATGACAATATCTGATGAGTCGACGTTACGAGCTTTCGAGAAAAAAGTTCTGCGAAAGATTTATGGTGCTTTGCGTGTTTTGGCCACGGCGAATATCGCATTCGATGGAGCGATGAGCTGTACGAGATATACGACGACATTGACATAGTTCAGCGAATTAAAAGACAGCGGCTACGCTGGCTAGGTCATGTTGTCCGGATGGATGAAAACACTCCAGCTCCGAAAGTATTCGACGCAGTACCCGCCGCGGGAAGCAGAGGAAGAGGAAGACCTCCACTCCGGTGGAAGGACCAAGTGGAGAAGGACCTGGCCTCGCTTGGAATATCCAATTGGCGCCACGTAGCGAAGAGAAGAAACGACTGGCGCGCTGTTGTTGACTCGGCTATAATCGCGTAAGCGGTGTCTACGCCAGTAAAGAAGAAGAAGTAAAAAATTCATTGGCCCATTGCTTTAGTATTAACTTGATATCTAGCACTGTCTCGATTTAGTATCGCAGTTCGGCAAAATTGTATAATAACAAAAGAGTCTTTCTTGTGTCTATTTAATTTTAACACATTCGAATTCAAGTACCGCCAAAGCTGGAGCTATTTGATGCAACCGGATAATACGAGCTAGTACAGCCACCTAATATATAATTTTCTGAACTATATATATTCATATCTTTCTGTTGTTATATTGTTCCATATAATTCTCCAAACTGTACCCAGAAAGGTTTCATCCTTTTACAAACTTTTTCTGATCTTTTCTTCTCTGTCCCTAAGCTCTTTAGACACATATTATCTTTACTAGAACGATAAGATTAAGTTTGTAAAAGGATGAAACCTTTCTGGGTACAGTTTGGAGAATCAATTTCCCGCTTCTAATTAGACATTGAATAGTTTAAGCCAACAAAATGTAAGCTCGATGACATATATTTCGAGTTAACTCCCTATTGTCTAGGTTTACTCATATAACCATCTGATCAAATTTAACTAGGATTGGAAAAATATAATTTTTTTATGATTTTTATTATAAATCTTTATGAATGCATACAAATATGCTTTTGCTCCATTGCAAGCATGCCAGTGCTTCATCCAATATTCCTTATTTTTACTGTAAAGCCTCCACTGTCATGGAGTTCAGTGTCTTCAGTGTCTTCAGCAAATTTAGTTTTTTTTGTTTCGGTTCATTTTTGGAATGCCAAACGTTGGATCATTAGAAACCCGAAACGTATCATCTGCTACGTTGTCAAGCATCTCTTTGGCGACTTCTAGGCTTTTTCGTTCTTGCAAAAGATCGACACGATTTCTACCCAAAACATTAACCAAAATGTGTTGAGTCCATCCATTATACATAACCTTACCTTACCAACAAAAAATTGATCAGATATTGCTCTTATGTTCATAAGACTGATTGTGCCGATTTGAGGACTGATTTTTTGTGAAACTTTAGTCTTGTATAATTGTAGTTAAAATTGTGTTAGGAACACGTACAGTAGTATTTCTTTTCTTTATTTGAACAATCTTACTTTATCAAATTTTTTATTTGGCCACATCTTCATTTGTAAGCACCTAGTCAAATCAAACACTGATAAGATTCGCTGTGATACATGTTGTTGTTATTCTCGTTTATTTTTTGTATTTTTCTCGCTGGTGATTTTACTATGTGAAGGATGGTAAAGCATATGCACACGTGAAAAACTCTTTGCTTCAACATGCTCTTTATACTTTGTCAGGCGCACAAAATTTGAAAACTGACTCTTGCACGCTCTTTTTACAAGCGCAAGTCTCCAAAATAATAAACTATTGTTGCTTAAGCTTTAGAAGAGTGAATTAGGCTGAAAGAGTGTTGAAAGAGTTTTCTCACTGGTCGTCGGATTCCGCTCATATTTTATTAGGAATAATAGATTAACGCAGCTTTTTTTGTTATTAATGTGGCAACGATGCGTGTTTATATTTGCATTTGTTTCTATTATTTTTTCAAAATGGTTCTTTTTACAATTAAATAATTGTTTCTTATGACTATGTGTTATTCTCTGCTAATAAACAATGACTGTTCTACATTTACTTGCCTGTGGATGGTCAATTTTACAACTCTCTATTTCTTCGCATTTGTTCTGTGAACCGAATCGTATGGTGGTCTCCAGAATTTTGGCTGACGCAGCGCCAACAACCTGCTAGATAAAGCCCAACTATCACTCGCGCATTTATGTGATTACAACATAATTTATATGCCGTGCAACATTGTTGCTAAACATTTGCAGGCAACTCATACGACCTGGTGCACTTGCCGCTCACACTGTTTGTAAGTGCAAAAAAATATGGAGAACGGGAGCGAGAGTGACTGCACACTGCGAATACACTAAGAGTTCTGCACTGGACTTTCAAGCCGGAGCGTCGAAGGTTTGATAGCTGTGCTCTCAGGTATGTTGCGTATACGCCGTGTATGACGAGCCTGCTGCTGGCGCTCTGGCACTCGCTCGGCGCTGGATGCTGTGTGCGTAGCTACGATTGAAAAAACACCATAGCTTATTGTTTAAGCGAGTGAGAGCGACAACAATAACAATAACAACAACAGTGCAATTGAAGAACAAAATGGGCAATTCGCAAATACAAAATTTCAGCCGAAAAATCACAACTCGGGTTTTCATGTCTGCGTATTAGCGGCGACGCTCGTGCGTACCTCTGTGTGTGTGTGTGTGTATTTTTATGCTCGCGGCTGCGTGTATGTGTGCTGGCTTTCTTGCAGCATACACTTCGTGTTAGCGCGGCAGCAGCGTTGTAATTCGAAGAAAAAAGTGAATTTATATGCTGCTGAGCTGTTGGGAATTTGTATGGTCACAACTGTAAAGGACCAACAATGCGATGCTTATGTGCACTGTTATAACGATGTGATGCTACGAGGAGTCTGGCGTTGTTCGCGTAGCTGTTTAACATCGTGCGGCGCTAGTAGCGTAACACGACGTCACTTACGATGCGAACGAAACGAAGTCGTCGACGAAGGGTGCCACGAGTGCGACGAAGTCATTTGTGTTAACGGCAACGACAGCGGCAGCGTTAACGCGTTGACGCTGTGTGCTGTACGGCTGTGTGGCTCCGGATTCGAAATAATCGAGGTGGTGCGTCTGTCAGTATACGCTCGCTGATGTATTCCGTGTTCGTCCGTTTTCATAGCTGATTAAATTTTTACGCGCGCGCGTGTGTGTGAACAACGGAATATTTTAGATTTTCTAAGTGAACGTAAAAAAAAGATAATTTTTTAATTGAATAAATTTATTGGAAAAAGTGCGCTAAATTTTCGAAAATTTTTCGGTTTTTCAAAAAGCAGTTTTTTCCACAGTACCGTTATTTATTTCGGTCGCAAAATGAGGACAAGTGACTTGGGTACGCGTCAGCCGCTTTGAGGCTGCTTGTTTGCGGCCGCAATGGCTCGCAATTTGCATGCGCCATCAGTCAGCGTGTCAGTGAAGTGAATTGTGGTAGCGCGCGTGCAAGCTCTGCATTGCAATTTGTTGCAGCTAAATGCAGAAAAAAAGCAGACAAGTTTTACGCCTTCCATTTATCGATTTTCCGCGCAGCGTCTGGCAAAAAGTAAGGCAGCACGTGCCACACGCATGTGATAAGCAAAATTGTGCGTTTTTTGTGTTACAATACATTTTTATTTACAACAATAAAACAGTGTTTCCTACAAACAAAACTTGCAACATAAAACTTACGTGCAACACGTTACGCTAAACGGCCGAAGAACGCGCGTTTTAAGGTGCCACAGTAAGCACCGACGCATTCTGCTAAAAACACCAAAAAAACAACAACATTAACAACAGTTATTTTTTCTTGTGAAATCAAGCGCATCGCTTTAAGTCACACTAAAAACCGCAAAAAATTGCGCTAAAAACGCTTGTCATTTATGCATGTGCGCCTGTTTGTATGCTTCGTCTGTAATGTGTTGTGCGTAAAACGGTGCATTCATTACCTGCTTTTACGACGCTAGCCGCCATAGGCGGGGGAGTGCCACGAGTCACACGAAACGGTCATTAAATTGCAACTGCCGCGGCATTTTAACTCAAAACACACACATACTTGCCACTAAAACCCACTTAATTGTTTTACACCACACACATATACACTCAAGCATACATGCAGCCGCATTAACCGTATATATGTACAACATTGCTATTCTTTGTAGCATATTATGTGGCATAAAACGTGCAACAAATCACTGAAATTGCTCGCATCGAGTGAAATGCGCTGAAAATTGTGCGGCAAGGCTTGGAGGCAAATTAACCGTAAATTTTGAAAGTGAAGTGTTTTGAAACAGTCATGCAACACAAGTGTAGCGCCAACAGCGGCGATGAGCAGGCCGGCATTATTGAATGACTGCAAAGTGGAAATAAAAAAATTAACTTGAAACAGTGGTGAAACGGTAAAAATAACATAAAGTTGATTTAAAAAATAAATAAAATAAAATGAATTATTAATTAAATTAAAGTTAGACAGTGTTGTGAATAAAATGTTGCACCAGCTGCAGACATACATAGAAAAAGTAAATATAATTGAAAACATGCATTGACAGCGCGATAATAAGCAAATGCAGCAAGGAAAATTATAAAAAAAATTTAAAGAATAATTAGAAAAATTAGTAATTAGTTACAACAACAAAATCATGCAATCAGCAACTTGCCACAGCAGCAGTTGTTAGCGCCAGCATTGCTATTGTGTTCACTAGACTTAAGTTCAAGTTGTTAAGTTCGTTAAAAATTAGGCATACAACAAATACAAAAACAATCAAACAGGTAGCAAGCAAAAAATTGAAAATTGCACGAGTTTTTAAGTTAAAAAAGGATAGAAAATAAGTAATTTAGCAAATAAACATGAAATTGTTGCAATTAGCATTTAACGAAAACTAAAACAACAACAAAAAATTGCAATTAAATAGAATAAACAAATTAGTAATTAATGAAAAACACAGGAATTAATGTTAAAGCCCACAGCCAAGCAAAAAAATTAGTTAAATGAATAAAAAAAAAATTACTAAAATTGCAAGAAAACTAAATGAGCCAATAAAAACAACACAAATAATTAGAAAGTAATACGTTTGTATACGTTAGACACCTACAACTCGCGCACTACAATAAGGCAACCATAAAAAACAACAACACTAGCGAATAATTGAAATATTTTAAAGAAGTTAAAAAACTATGATCGTAAAACAGCAAATTATAAACAAAGAATAATACATTAAAATATTAATAATTTATAAAAAAAATTTATAATAGAATAATTAATAATAATTTATAAAAAAATTAATAATTCATACAAAACTAATTCTCGAAGAAATGAATATTTCATAAAAAGTTTATTAATTCACAAAAAAAAATAATTAATGAAAAATTAATAATTAAAAAAATCAATGAAAAAATTATAACTAATTAAAAAAATTAATAAATGAAAAACTAATACATCACAAAAAATGTATTGATAAAAAAAGTAATTCATAAAAATGTGTAATTTACAAGAAAATTAATTGATGAAAAATTTAACATTAAAAAAATTAATGAAAAAACTATAACTAATTATAAATTAATTCAAGAAACAGTAATTCATAAACAATCACAAAAAATCTTTAAAAAACAACAACAAATAAAATTAGTGAACCTTCCCAGAAAATCAGAAAATCTCATCAGAAAAAATTCACACAAAAATTAATACTGCAAAAAATTTCAAAAAAATTAAATTTATAAAAGCATTCACTTCGAATGAAAACCACATCGAATCAAATCCCTTCATTGACAATTACTTTGTGAACTCATATATAAATATGTAAACACGTATGTCTCGCTAAATCCTTCAATAACTACTCATGCATACCACTACATACACACATACTTACATGCATACTAAAAAACATAGATTTGTGTTCAATATTCCTGTGCAACTAAAATCATAAATAATCGTCTGCAAATCTTTGCGAAATTCATCTCAACATTTGTGCTCAGTGAATTTCAATCCAGTGCGATTTCTATTTCCAAACAATAAATGAAAAAAAAAAAAACGAATAACAAAAACAACTTACTACTAGATTAAATACTAAATACTACTACTCACTCGCATCTACAAGCATAAACGCACACAAACACACACGCATAACTGTACATGTGTTTATATTTGTGTCTCAACTAGAAATCGACAAGCAAGCGAGGAACTGAAGCCATAATTCGGAAAGGAGCTTACAAAGTAAGTTTTGATATTCTTGTTGTTGCTTTGTTTAGCTCATAGCTTTGTTGATAAAGTAACGCTGCAGTTTTCGTCTACACAAATTATCTTCGAAAAAATGATTTAAGCAAGTTCAGGAAATGGATTTTCTTATCGCTGAAAAGTTGCCTGCAAAAATGTTTGTTGTGTTTTAGATGTAAAAACTATAATTTAAACTAAAACAGGAAGAAACGCTAACTTCCAATGCACCGTTCCAAATAAAAAAGTAAAGTACTTGATTTGGATCGGGAAGCTTGTATGGTAGCTTAATGCCTTAATAGTTAGTCGGATCTGATTAACATTTTAGAAGATTGTAACGTTGGCTTGGATAATAACTCATGCTAAATATTGTTAAGATATCTTCTCTAAACAAGATTTTCCATACATGGCCATGATTCCGATTATTCAGTTTGCATGTCAGCTATATGTATGTTGTAGTGGTCGGATCCATAAAATTTCTGCGAAGATTGTCCTATTGCTAAATTTCGTGAAGATATCTTGAAAAATGAATAAGATTTCTATACAAGCACTCTATTTCGAGCGTTCAGCTTACATGGCATATCTGATATCGGCGAATCCGACAAATGATAAGCTTTTTAGGGAGAAAAAGTAATGTACAAAATCCTATAATATATCGATACGAGTATCTTAAAAACTGACGGGCAAGTTTGCATATATGTAGACAGACGAACATGACGCAGCTCGTTATTTATAATTAAATCAATGTGTTAACTTAATATAACCTGTTCAGGGTAATAAAGGAAATGCATAAAAACAAGCGCTTGACAATTGTATTTCACATATTATATAACTATAATGTTTGAAAATAATATCGAGAATTTGGGATACTTCACAACCTCTGAGATAATCTGAACCCATTATTACATTACTTTCTCTATAACAGTCTGTGAGTATGATATCACAAGGCTTCAAATCGGGTTTCAATCAAATGTGTTATGGGTTCAATTGAGAGATATCTTGATATAATTTGGTTGCTTCAAGTTAAAGAGGTGTCATACCTTCTATGTATATCGAGAGTTGTCGTATTGTCCCACTAAACGCATTTAGAATTTAAATTATATACAATGACCAGGAACTCTCGAAATCTAGACTTTAGACTACAGCGCTCATTATTGAATACAAGGTTCATTTCACCTGAAGTTTTAAAAAATTATTAAGCAATGATGACTTCTGTAGTTTGCACTTCAGTCTATACAATCAGTAACATTCCATGATTTAATGAAGTTCTGAAGAGTATCACTACAATTGTTCGCACACCAATAATACAAGTTTTTTAGGAACACCTCTGCCTGATTTCTGCTTTAAAATAACATTATTTCACTATATTACTATTTTTTATTAATATTTTTATAACAACAGCAATGATGAACATAAATGGTTTTAATGTGATCTTCTCGTGCTTCTTTGATTTCAAAATCATAACTTTCCAAAAGTGCGAACCTCAACTTTTTTGTATTAAAAATACTTTATTTTTAACATTTTTATGTTCATTAAAAAATTTTTCGTGCTTTCACTTTCCCTAGGTAAAAATAATTTTTTAAAATGGTTTTTACTGATCCTTTCGATATTCCAACTATGCCAGTAAAATTGCTGACTATTAGTCGTCGATTCTCAAGCACCAGTTTCGTTATTTTATTCACGTGTTGCTCATCAGTTAATGTTAACGGCCGACCTGGACGTTGTTTGTCGTCAACACGTTCTCGACCTTTTCAATAATTTTAGAAGAATTTTTGTGTTTTTAAATTTTTTAATATTTTTGTGTATAATTAATTTTTTTAAATGCGTCTGATCCCTGGAGAATGTTCAGTAGTAACAAATTTTGAATCTATTTCCTCTGGTCCCTTAAATATACTTTTTCCCTTTAATAGATGTTGTTGAACGAAACTTCATGCTTTCTGGCGTCGAAAATTCAGCATTACTGCACTTTTTTATTATTTTATAATCTGTAAGTATCCTTAGACAAGCTGCCAACGGTTACTCCAATTTTCATAAGCTTTGGCTCGGAAGACCTTAAGTGCCTGCAGAGAATTTAGGTTTTCTCGGTTTTTTAAACACCATAGTTTAGATTGTTGGACAGTTTCAACGTCGTATGCTTAAAACCATGTCACGGTTGTAGAATGTACGATTTCAACACTTAGTTTTTTTCAAAAGGTTCAGATCTTTTGACACGAATCTAGGCTTTACACACATCATATCCAAAACATAATACAAAATGTGTAAAGACGATCCATAAGATATGCAGAGGTCCTCTGCTATCTCTTTTATACCAACACGAATATTTTGCTATTTTCAAGCACTATTTCTTTAACTTTTTCAATATTACCGTAATTAACCGATGGATGGATGGACGATTCACATGAGCTGAGATTCCGTTGATTTCACGAACTTAATAGAATGATTTTTTCCGCTAAATTATTCCTGTTAAATTCGTTTAAAGTAAAGAATCATTTTTGTGTTCAATCTAAAATTTGATTGACTGAAGATTGCAATCTGTTCGGCGACTCAGCTTCATTTTTGCCGGTCGTAATGACGCAGGTATCATTCGCAAATGTAGGGATTGTGCAGTTTGTCGGCGAAGGCATATCACTAGTAAACAAAATGTATACGAGTGGTTCCAAGACGCTTCTTGTACCCCTGTTTTTATTGGCTGTAACGTAGTATATGATTATTCTTGCTTGATTCTGTAGTAGCGGCACCTCAGGTAATAGGTAACTAGGTCTGTTAGATACTGTGGAAGACGAAGTTTGAACTCGTCAAGAAAAACATCTTTGCAATTGGGTTTTTTCTATCGCATCTCCTATTATGCTTGTTATTCAATGAACTTCAAGGATTGTAGAATGTTGAAATCTAAATCAAATTTGATGAATTGGTATAAAACATTTTTCTTCAATTATGTTTTGAAGTCTTCTTATAATTACAGCTTTAAGTTGCTTGGACAAAAGAGGCAACATTGAGAATGGAAGATATGATCCCCACTGTCACACTTTATAAGAAACTAGCTGACCCCGCAGCCGTTGTTCTACGTGAAATTATATGGTTTGTAATGAAAAGAAAGTTTAATTTCTCATTTCATTTTTTTTTTCAATGTAACGCAGCTTTATAAATAACATTTTTCGGTTTCTGTTCCGGTGTACAGAAAAGATGGTTTTCCAACTCGTGAGCACGCCACGGCCGTGTGAAAAACATAGCATTTCCAAATTTATGCCTCACACTATGCGACTATATTTAGGTCCTGTTGATTGACATCTCAAATTCAATTTTCACTGGAAACGGAATACGTTTGAACTTAAAAGAGAAATCCTTACACCTCAAAAGAATTCGTAGAATCAAGCATTCTCCTCCTTGTATTCGATAGGTGCGTACGGTGGCATACCAAGCCTGTCCAAAGAATTTAGTACTACCACTGGATAATTCACGGCGTCGTCTTCATACGATCGATCGATTTGTATGAGCGCAAGTCTCCCGGAATTTGACTTTAAATCTTCCAGTTGAAGTCAAAAACATCGGTATTTTTGGCAGCTAACATTGCACGTGCACTTAAGGAATCGTAGTTACGATAATTTGGCCAATGTCCGAACATTTGTGATGAGTTCATCTTTCGTGAATTGATAAAGGGAAGATGGAATTGATATCGAACCACCGGAAGTATCAACCGTTATTGTACCATTTCCAATTTTTAGCGAAGACGATGTAAAATGTCTTTGACAATGTCGATGTTTATATCGAAAAGTATGCGAACTTCATTTTCATTCCAGTGATTAACGTGTTCCAGCATTTGTAATTGCTGGCTTACTTCTCCAAAACTTTCACATATTCCCATATACCATTCACAGTAAACAATGACTCAAATAAAGTTGAACCGCGTACATTAATCAATAGCTACCGAAGATAGAAACAATCGTCGTTTTTCGGGTGGATTGTGTAAATTCGTCCTAATGCATTAGTTGATAAGACACCTGGATGTCAATCTACTGGTTGGCCTTGCTTTCTGCGTAACTATTCGACGATGCATTCCATGTATAATATCAAGGTATTTTCGAATAGAGCAATGTTCTCACAAACGAATCACTGACGAAAGTTGAGAAAAAACTCGTCAATGTTAATTTTGTTGCTCTCGATGTTTTCCACTGGCTATATTGTATTCACTAGGTTGAAATACACTCTTTGGCCATTCTCCAAATTAACTGCGAGACGCACAACAGTCGGAAAACGTTCATGAATTGCAAAAGTAAATATCCTACAAAGCGCTTTATTGCAGTTCACGTATCGACCGTATCGTTCAAGACCAATAATCGCCATGTTGCGTCCTTTGGCGACGTACTTACAAACGTATTTTATCGATTACACCAAACTGCAATACTAAACATTGATATGAGATTTGAATGTGAATTAGACAACAGTGGAGAATATAGTACGATCCATGTGTTGTCAACTTCGATACTCCCGCCTCTTAATTGAATGCTAAATGTTCTGCCGTTGTCGTCTGGTGAGCGACGCCGATAGAGTGGATATCCATCATTTCTAGTTTGTGTTTCCGAAAGAAAAGTACGTGGATACTGTTTCGTGCATTTATTGACATGAATCTTATTGGTTTTCATTACTTCGTATAATACTGGATCTTTCTTTGCATCAGGAATTGCCGCATGATTGAATGATTTCATCAATTTGATCTGGTGTAATCACCTTCCACCATCCAAAGAAGAATGTGTGCGTGCGGCAAACCTCTCTTTTGCCACTCAACAGGGTACATCTAGCATCTAACAGCACCATATATGCGTTGCTTCAAGATAATGTCCATCGAAGCTGTTGCTTGAAAAGTCTTGCTGTGACATCGTGACGATCGCTTTCTGATTGATCGCGACCCATAATACCGTACGAATGTCATCGCATCCTGGGAGCACTCGTTCATGTGCCTTGGGCTGCTAATGTGTTGATGCCAAAAAGAACGCCGACCGATATTAGCGCGACCTCTTCATGGCATCGTGACAAATTTCAATCTATAATTGATCACTTTGTGTGAAAAACACATAACATTTTCACTGTATAATTTTAAAAAATTTTTGAAGCAAACGCCAAATTTGAAAGATTTAAATAATTGAAAACCAAAACAAAAAAATTGAATAAAAAATTTGTATGGAAAAAATTAACTTTTTGGAATTGTTCAATTTTCCGACTTTTCCTCATGAATGACATACAGGTTTTTTTTATTTCTAAACCTTCCCCAATCCACGCAGAACATTCTCTGCAAATTTCATCAAGATTGGTTCAGTCGTTCCCTTAGCGTTGCTAATAAACAAACATCCATTCGTTTCTATGGGAAAAAGAAAAGGGATGTTTTTAGGGGTTTTCCGGCAATTTTTCGAGTTTTTTTCTCCGCATAAACCATCCCTGAACCTCAACGAACATTTTAAAAAAAGAATTATCAAATTTGGTTCAGTCGTATGAAAGTGATGCGCGTACATACATTTTGGCGATTCATTTTTATTTATATAGATAGTAAGATTACTAAACCTTTTGGGCCAAATGTATCGACCAAAATTTGCCAAACTTCAAGAGTAAAATAAGTAAATGCAGAAAATATAATTTTAGAGGTGATATTCTAGAAAGCTAAAGCTTGCGTTCAGCGCAAGGGGTGTTAAAATGATCTATCCACAATTTTCTACGTATTTTTGGTATACTACTATACCATGTTTAAAGGTTTGCTTTCCATTAAGGTTTTTTGAAACTTACTTTAGAAGTTTGTAGTAAACTAACTTTGTTTCTATCGAATCCTCTAAACATAAGGGAAGATGGAAGCGTTGACTGCTTTGAGGATTGACAAAAAGAAGTCAAAGGAGTCAAGTTTGAAGATCTGATCTGTAAAAAGCGCATAAATTTCGCACGTCTCCAACGGATGTTGCAATTATAAACTCTCTCAACTCTTATTGTTCCTAGAAAATGTATTTCCATTAACGGCACGCATTTCCAATTAACAATTAATTTACCGTTAACTAGTGTTAGCTCAACATTTAGCACTTTTTCTGAAGCAAACGAACTTTTTATGGAGTTAACTTGTAAACACAGCTTTATATTTATTGAGTCTACTTTTTCAAACCTGAGCTTCTGCTTTTTTTATGTGTTTTTTCGTAAAATCTTTCATTTTTTTGTAATAAGAGAGCAATTAGCGCAATCAATTTCACCGTTACTTGCTTATGCAACTCATCGTCAGCTCTCGAGCTTGGAACTTGTCCAATTTCCGAAAGTTCATCAAGTCGCTATTGTGTGAGATAAGCAAGCAAAACAATTTCAATAAATTAAATGAGAAAAAATACAAGCACGTACCGAATACCGACCGAATAACGAAAAACTAAAAACGCAACAAACCAAAACAGATCAATCAATTTTGGTGCACAGACACACACATACATACATACACACACTCACATGCACACGGTACACTAGTGAAGTTAATCTGCTATTTTGTGCTGTTGTTGTTATTATTATTGCACTGGTTTTTGTTGGCGAAATGTTTGTGTATCCAGAACGCAGTCTGAATTTTAATTTGCCGAAAATTGGAAAATGATAAGTGAGGAAACGATGAAAAATCTGTAGTTGTATGTGTTTCTTTTTTATGTGGAAACAAAGAAGAGGCAAATAAATTTTATAAAATATAATAGCAGAAATACAGATTAAACGAAATACTTACAAAGAATACAAAGCAAAATAAAAAATAAAAACTTTTGTATGGTCAGTGTTGTCATGTTGTGGTAGATGAAGGCTCTTTCATTGAGGAGTTCATTTTTAAATTGACTTGGAGTGAACACTTTGTATGGCTATGGTATGGTAGCCCGATCTCAATAATATATTTGTAGATTGTAGCGTGGTCTTGAGCTTTTCGTGAAGGTAACTTGTCAAATATTAACTTTTTTCTGACAATAACTTGATTTTGATCGGTCATTTTGTTTGGCAGCTATATTCTATAGCAGTGTTTCCCAAAGTGGGCGATAACGCCCCCTTGTGGGCGCTGCAGGTGTCAAGGTGGGCGGTAGGAGAGCTCATAACATCAAAAAATGATATAGCTTACATGACAGACCTGTATAAATTGTTCAACGACATGAATCTCCAACTGCAAGGCGATAAACTAAATTTAATTAAAACAAAAAACGTCGTTGCTGCTTTCGCAGCCAAACTGCTTCTACACAAAAAGAATCTGGGCAGACGTGAGTTTCACAATTTTCCGAATTTATCAGGATCATGCAGTAACGCCGAATTGTTTGCCTACTGCCAACATTTGGAAAAACTCCACATTGACTTCACCGAACGATACCAGGACATTTTGAACTTGGAAATACCAGACTGGGTGTTGGATCCGTTTTCAAATGTCAACACAGCAATGTCACCTCAGCTGGAAGAAGAACTTATAGAATTGACAACAAACGAGGAAATAAAACTCAAGTTCAAAAATTGTTACCAAGAATTTTGGCTACAAAAACCGACCTTGCAATTGTACCCTGGATTGTGGTCAATCGTTCAACGATTCTTGATAGCATTCCTATCGTCATATTTGTGAGAACGTAGATTTAGTGCTGTGACAACACTGCTTACTAAAAATAGAAATCGTTTGCTTGTTACCGAACGTGGCGACTTGCGACTGTTCTTGAGTAAATTGGAACCTGATATTAACAAACTTATTGAACAGCTTCAGATTCATCCTTCACATTAGTTTTTATATATGGATCGAATATTTTAGTTTTATTTTTAATAAAAGATACTCTGTTTTAATACTATAAAGTTGTGTTTCAATAATCAGTCTTATTGGCAGGTGGAGTCCGTAAGAGTTAACTTGAGACCTAAGCGCCGTTGTAAAGGGTGATTTTTTAAGAGCTTGATAACTTTTTTTTAAAAAAAAACGCATAAAATTTGCAAAATCTCATCGGTTCTTTATTTGAAACGTTAGATTGGTTCATGACATTTACTTTTTGAAGATAATTTCATTTAAATGTTGACCGCGGCTGCGTCTTAGGTGGTCCATTCGGAAAGTCCAATTTTGGGCAACTTTTTCGAGCATTTCGGCCGGAATAGCCCGAATTTTTTCGGAAATGTTGTCTTCCAAAGCTGGAATAGTTGCTGGCTTATTTCTGTAGACTTTAGACTTGACGTAGCCCCACAAAAAATAGTCTAAAGGCGTTAAATCGCATGATCTTGGTGGCCAACTTACGGGTCCATTTCTTGAGATGAATTGTTGTCCGAAGTTTTCCCTCAAAATGGCCATAGAATCGCGAGCTGTGTGGCATGTAGCGCCATCTTGTTGAAACCACATGTCAACCAAGTTCAGTTCTTCCATTTTTGGCAACAAAAAGTTTGTTAGCATCGAACGATAGCGATCGCCATTCACCGTAACGTTGCGTCCAACAGCATCTTTGAAAAAATACGGTCCAATGATTCCACCAGCGTACAAACCACACCAAACAGTGCATTTTTCGGGATGCATGGGCAGTTCTTGAACGGCTTCTGGTTGCTCTTCACCCCAAATGCGGCAATTTTGCTTATTTACGTAGCCATTCAACCAGAAATGAGCCTCATCGCTCAACAAAATTTGTCGGACGTAAAGCGCGAAACACATTTCGAACCGAACACTGATTTTGGTAATAAAATTCAATGATTTGCAAGCGTTGCTCGTTAGTAAGTCTATTCATGATGAAATGTCAAAGCATACTGAGCATCTTTCTCTTTGACACCATGTCTGAAATCCCACGTGATCTGTCAAATACTAATGCATGAAAATCCTAACCTCAAAAAAATCACCCGTTATGTTACCTACTGCGCCCAGGTTTCAAGTTGCTGGTTATAGTAAAAGTTTTGTTTAGAATTCTACGTTAATATACATATATAGGTCACAATAATTAATTCGAAGTTATAGTGGTTTTTAAATAGATGAAAAAAGGGGGGCGCTAAAAAAATATTTATTCTCAAAGTGGGCGGTAGACAAAATAAGTTTGGAAACCACTGCTTTATAGTAATCCGGTGCCGTCTACTTCGTCAAATGAGCAGCGAAATTTAAGATCGAGACATAGAGAAGGACTATTATTCATATAATAAACTATTCAATATAGTGAAGATTTTAATTACAAATAAAGACGAAAACGTTTTTTCGGTATAAGAATCCAAGAGATGGTACTCTAGGTTTAATTTTGAATAAGTTCATACAAATAAATTTCATTGGAAAAAATAACGAATTTAAGGCTGATTTCTCAATACCTGATTACCACTCTTTCTGTCTAGTTAATAGAGTTGTCCACTTAATAGAATGTACGTAATAAACATCCACAAGGTGCTTGGTTAATGGAGATGTTCGCTTAATAGGGCGTCCATTTAATAGAGATTTCACTATTTTCTTTATTTATGAATTGTTTTTACTATCCTATCTTCTAAGTTGGTTCGAACTGGACATAGTGTGCTAAATTTTACTAAAATAGGTTCAGTAGTTTAGGAGTCCATCGCGGATAAACAACGTGACACATACTTTTTACATATAAGATGAGCGACAAATACTTAATAAGACTTTGTTTATAATTTTAAAATTCTTAATTTATTTTTCAAAATCTATTTTTCAAAATCTATGCCTCAAAGAAATCTCACTTGGCGGCCTCTTTACAACGTATTTTTCAATCCTCAAAACAGTTGTTAAAGGCCGGACTAGCTTTCAACGCGCGTAAGCACATTTAATGCCTTCAATTGACTCAAAAGGGTTTTCCCTGAGAGGTCCTTTGAGTTTTTCTGAAAAACCAGAAGTCATGCGGAGCTACATCAGGCTAATACGGTGGTTGCCGCACGATATTGGTTGAAAATGTGGCGTAAAATTCACAAAGGATCTATGCAGTATCCGACGGTGCATTATCGTGGTATAAAAACCAAGAGTTGTCGGCCCAGTCAGCCCGAAAACTTCTTCATATTATCTTCATATTCATTTTATTTAATGTGAAGTACAATCTATGCAAGTACGTTCTGAATATAACATCATTTCAATGACCTCAACGAACTCTTTGCAGGAACGAACGAAATTTTCGGGTGCCTTTTCCACTAAATCAAGTTGTTTGTCATGAATAGCACATTCACTTTTGACATCTAAAGTTCGAGGGGAGTCTAGCTTTTTGCTTAAGACCATTGACTTCAAATAACCCCACATGAACTAGCCTAATGGTGTTAAATCTCAACTTCTTGGAGGCCATTCAATGTCACAATTTCTTGAAATAAATGAATCTCTAAACCTTTTTCGAAATAATTCGGTTGTTGTACGTGTTATGTGGCTAGTATCCCAGTCTTGTTGTAATTGGATGTTGTCAAGACCAACTTCTTTCAATTGCGACCATGAAGAGGTATTTATCATCGATCTATGCCGCTTTCCGCTTACTAGCTTTAGTACGGACTGATGATTCCACTAGATCCAACACCACACCAAAATGTCAATTTAGGTGAAAGTAATGGTTGTTCATGAGTAATTTGTGTATTTCTGTTGCATCAGAATCGACACTTTTGTTTATTTATCTCACCGCTTAAATTAAAGTGAGTTTCTTCGGAGAAGATGATTTGCTTAGCAATTTACAACTTTTACGTTGGTCCAACGACTTTAGTTCTTGAGTAAGAAAAATTTATACGAATACAAGCTCAAATCCTTTCACAAAGTTCGCCAAGTTGTGGTTTAAGACAGTTCCAATTCATGAGAATGTCATGGAATCGGCCAATTGCAATCATCGGCAACACTTGCCTGAACGATAGCAATATTTTCATTACTTAGGGCGGTTCTGTCTTATTGGTACTTGAACATTATGTAAAGAAAGTTTGCTTTTTATTGAAGTTGACAAAAGTACCAAAGTTGGTGAACTAGTATTGGTTTATATAGTAGCTAGCAAGAGTAGTTATCTTTAAAGTACTTTCGAAGAAGTTGTGGAAATAGGAAAGGAAAGCGTTCTAATCTTTCATAACAAAGACGATAATCTAGAAATTTTTACAGACGTGACTTTGGGTATTATTTATTTTTTTGTGAATTGGTCGCACATCTGTCTGTCCCAGTCATTTTCTGGCCTCCGAGTGCTCATTTGTTAATATTAATTTCTGAATTTGGCTGCTTGTGGCTTTGAAACCCATAAAAAGCTTTACACTGGCAAAAAGTGTCCATGACCACATATATGAATTTTGGTACATTAACATCAAGATAAACCTAAATACACACATACATATATAATAGGTAGGGCATTTTATGCAAACACTAAATTACCAACTTCACAACGCCGACTGCATTTTAAATTAATTGAACTGATAGCCATTGGAATTTATGCGGCAAATGCGTGCTCGGCGAAATAAAACGAAACAGCAACAACAACAACACCGCAGCAAATAATGAAATATGTCAGGCGATAAAGTAAATGCAGTGGCAACGGTAAAATAGATAATAGAAATAGAAATAAAAATAAAATAAATATAAACATTTAGCAAAACTCTGTGCTCAGCGCAGCGCTTGGCTGGCGATTGACGTGCCGGTCAAAGTGATAAGCGTAAAACCCATGGCGTTGCACAAGCAAACACGGACAGCGGGTGTGAGAGGTGATTTGTCACAAATGTGCACAAATATCATTGCAAATGTGGAAATGGGAATGTGTGATTGACCATGGTTTTGTGCGAGGGCAGTCTGTAGAATCCAGAAATGTGCGAAAATAAGAAACAACTTTAACTTCGGTTGCACCCAAACTAGAATAATCTTCACAAATAAAACAGTGTCTACACAAGAACTTGATGTTATAGTGGTTCTAGCTAAAAAATGTGTTCAATAATTTTACTCTTGTTTCCTGGTAAAATGTATGCCGAATTTTGTGAAGATATTTTCTCAAATAAAAAGTTCTCCATTCAAGGTCTGAAATTGGATCGTTCAGTTTGTATGACAGCTATAGCCTTCAGTAGTTCGATTTCGGTTCCCATAAATTACCAGTTTCTTCGGGAGAGCGGAACGTAACCAAAATTTCAAACCGATATCTCGAAAACTAAGGGACTACTTATTATACACCATACAAATGAAATACTTAAAACAACTTTTTAAATCAAATAAAATAAAAGTTGGGCTTTCGGGGCTCCTTTTAGATTTAGTCACTCATTTTAGAAACTATTTTTCATTTTCTCTTCAAACATTACTATAATTTTGCCAAACAAATAATTTTCTATTTCTTCAACACCAAATCAACCCTGTATGATTAAAATTAGAAATTATTTATAAGGATTGTAATTGCTGCATATTTTTTATACAAATTCTGGAGCCTCTTTTTAGGGAAACCGTTTATGTAAAACCAAAAATCTCAGACACTTGTCGATTTGTGTTTCCTGGTTCTAGTCACGACTTTTTGTTGGAATATTCTATGAGGAAATCACTTGACTTGTGCTCTGTTTGATTGATTTTGATTTTGAAATTAACTTATTACTTACCTCGATCTTTTTTCTGGTAATAATCGCTGAAGAAGTCGATTTGTTTGAGCTATCTTTGGCTATTTTTTGGTGCTCTATAGCAAACAGCTCTGGAACTCATCAGTGAGAGCTTATTGATCCTACGTCGTTTTTGTTGTATAATTCCACGAGAAAACATGATTGCCGCGAGCGCTCTTCGAATGAATTTCGGTATTTCGTGGTCTCGGTATTTCTTTTAAATGTTAAATATCGTAGAAACACTCCAGTATATGCTTACTGGCCCTAGTTAGGACCTTTTCTTTTAAGGTTCCATCGATATAGTTCTCGATTGGATATAGTTCTCTTTGCATGATTTTCAGTTTTTCCGTGTAATCTTTTCAAAATCATCGAACAATGCGCAATTTGAAATCTTTCTGTGTAATAAACTTTTAGTCTTCAATCCTTCGAACTGCACTCGTACTTCAAAATGAGTGTGGAAATATTACAAATGGCATGTAATGGTTCCAAACACATAGCACACGTCACTTACGTCCCTGCCTTTTGTGTCTGTGCGAAACATTTTATTTGATTAAAGTGCATTACGTGGTTGAGTATTGGTGTCGGTATGTCAATGTGGTAGTTACAGAGCTTTTAAAGTGACACAAAAGCACTCAGCTGACAACTGTTCCACGCAACTGAGTTTGTATGTGTGCAGAATGCATGACTTGCAGGGCACATTAGACCCACACACATGACAGTTCGATGGACCGTCAAAAGGTACAAAGGGTTAGTTAGCGGGTCTGACAATTGCTTGCAGCCCCTTAGAATTTTATGCTGTGTCACCTGTAAGTATTTACCGTTAATACTTGTATACACTGTAGGTAGTCAGTTCCGCAGACGACAAAGAGAAATAGCAAGTAAAGAAAGTAAAAAAAAATACGAAAAAATGAAAAAAAAAAATCAGGAAATGACAGCAAATGAAAATCAGTAGAAAAAAATGTTTGAAACCCACATTCTCATAGCCTATGCCACTGCTACCATAATAGTCTACAACAGCCAAGCATCCATTTAACCGAGTAATCAGACGATGAGCTAACCAATTGGCTGGCCGCACGACCAGAGCAGTCTGTTGCTGAGACCTGCAAACCTACTCTTAGCAGGCAAACTGCCAACATGTTGCAAGCACACCACATTCTACTATGTGCAACATTATATGAGAGATGAGATTACGTTTTGCCTAACGGGACCACGACTGACACGGAGGACATTGGCTTGAGATGGCCGTCGCCGTCGTCGTCGTTGCTGTCGTTGCCGCCGCCAATGCTTGCTACTCATCATAAAATTAATGATTATGTGGCTGCCATTGTGTTGTTTGTCGCTGTTTGTTGTTGTACAACATCTTCGTTTAACGTTTTTTCCTGTTACTTTTTCTTTTACTGTCGCCGCTGCTCTTACTTTTACTTTTATTGCTATTTTTCTTATTTTTTATGCTTGCTTCCTGTCTTGCCTACTTTTCCTACCAATACATGCTTGTATACATACATATATTATATGTTTATATATAAATATGACAGTGATAATTATTGTTGAATAGGTAATGTTCGCTGCAGTTGATGACATTATAACGGGTATTGACATACTTGCAGCAGCGGCTGGCTGAAAGCCCACGACAGCGCCGCAAAATATATAAAAAATATATTTCTTCACATACAATTATATATAGTATATATAATTATGTATATATGTAAAGCATAAATGAAAAAATCGATTTTGCTTGTCCACTTTTTGCTGCTGGCATGTCACACACATACATACACACACTTACACATATACTCGTATTTTATCTCGATTGTCTTTTCGTTCTCGTGACTGGCATGTAATCCTTGTCTTTTATGTAACTACACACTTTCATATTATTGCCTGTGTGTCTGTGTGTTTGTGTGTATGTGTACGTCCGTTTAGTGCCGGCTCAGCCGAGTGTCCATTGCCAGCAGTAAATGTTGATTGCAATGTTAGTCTCACTGGATGTAGCGGGGCTGCTGCTGCCGTTGCTGCTGTTGATGTTGGCCTACTCTACTTTCCTGCCTTGGATTAGAGCTTCTCGCTGCTTGTGTTCAATTTTTTCTTTGTTTTTGTTCTGCCCTCCATTATTTTGAGCATATTAATTAAAGCGAAATGCCAAAAGACGTCCAATGAAGGCTGATTAAATATCTGAATCGCAATTCATATACATATAATTTCTTAAATCTATCATAATGTGTTCTGAAAAATTTTATCAGTGTTTAAATTTATAATTTCGGTTTACAAGGTTGCTTTCATCAAATTTAACAACATATAATTAACTTACAAATGTTTTATTTAGATTAATGAGTTACTCTGTCTTTTTTGGCTCTTCATATTGTTGAGGAAAAATGGATAGTTTTAGCTCGTTTTTTTAATGAAAATTCAAATTTAAGGTAAGGAAATGATTGCAAAAGAATTATTGGAAATATTGCCCATCACTAGTCACAAAATTTAGCCATTTGTCAAGTTCGAATACCAACTGTTCATCTTGGGATGCTATCCAAGAATCAAGCCATTTTTCAATATCGTCTTGTGAGTGGAACTGCAGTCAGACCTTGTGCCATCGTACGGAACAAATAATAATCAAACTGTGGAATATCTGGGGATATAGCGAGTGGGGTAGGACTTTCCATTTAAGTTTTTGGAGGTAGATTTTAACGAATTCGGCAACGTGAGGTCGTACGTTGTTAAGCAGCAGAACCACTTTTTCGTGACTCTCCTGGTTTTAAGGCCATATGAAACCCAAGTTTTAGAGACGACTATCAATACTGGTGCAAGGCCTTCTTGCTTTTAATAAGGATCCGCATCGCGCAACATCTTCAATTTACCATCTTCGAAGGTTTTTGGGCTTCCTTCACGCGTCCGGTCGTTAATATTGAAATCGCCGGTTTCGGAGCGACACCTTGTTTAAGTTGCGGCACCACCTTCGTATACTTTTTGAAGTTCCCATTGAGTTTTAGGTACCCTTTTTTAGACTGAAAGAGGACTTCCCTAAAATTACGATTATTTTGCAAAAAATCAGACATATTTGCATAACCAAAAGTTAGCAATAAGTTTACAGGCGTAGAAAAAACGATATAATAGCAACCAATAATATTGAAACAAAATTTGAATTTTAGTTATAAAATGGTTATATATTGGTTATCATCCACTCACATTAGAACAAAATTTGAGTTTCGGTTATAAAACGGTTATTTATCTGCCATCGATTTTCAATTTTCCTTCTGATGACACGTTGTTTTGCATTTTAGGTGATGGTATGAGACAAAAGTCAATAATGTGGGTACGCAGTTTTTTTCATATCTCTAGGTTAAGTTTAACATGATTTGTGAACCATATATCAAAATCGATCACCACTTTCTACTGCAGCCAACCGGTGGCAAACAGAGGGAACTAAGCTACACGCTTCCTCCAAACTTCGGTCTTTACTTGACCATGCATGAAAAGATTTCCTCAGTATGAAATCTTATATTTGTAAGCCCCTACACTTTAGATTGGAGAACCCAGAGCAATTAAACTCTTCATCATGGCGTTCCTTCAATAACACATTTTTGTACTTTAAAAAGCAATATTTTAGAGGTAGTTGCAATTTATCTTTTCATAAACTTGTCACGGTTGGACCATATTAACCATCAAAATTTTTTTCTCACTATGTTTAAACTGGGATAAGCTGACGTAATGAACTTTTCATAGGTATTTATTTATTATATTTATTTGCAAAGTTAAACCTAAAGTACAATCTCTTGGAATCTTATATCGACAAAAACGTTTTCGCCCTTATTTGTAAATAAAATTTCCACTGTATTGAATAGTTTATTATATGAAAAATAGTATAAAATGAATATCACAGCAACGCGTGGCCGGATCCACTAGTAAATATATATATTTGTCTAAGGTTTTTCACCAATTTATGGAGATAATCTTAAATCAGTCGAAATATTTTTAATGAAAAGACTTGTGTGCGCCTGAATGTAGACCATGTTATTGCTTAATTGCTTCTCACATGAGCAGCATTGGCTACATTTAGGCTGTTTTTGGAAAAGTGTGCAGAAAATCAGCTAGGAAAAGTTAAAATACGTACAAAATATATGGGCTGGCCATCTTAAGGGGTTAGGGGTAGTTAGAAAAAATAAATTTTGTATTTTTGCATTTTCGTTAAGAGTAATATCTTAAAAATATTCCCTGAAAATTTCATGTTGATCCGACAATTAGTTTTTGAGTTATTCGACAAATAACAAGGAGAGCTCGGGCACTTCTAAGCAAAAAGGCAAACTTTAAACGCGTTTTTCTCAAAACTATGACTTTTGAACCGATGACAACTGTAACTCGAAAACCGTTTAGTAGATTTAATGAGATTTACATAGCTTTTAGAATACATAATAAACTCGGGCCTGATCGAAGGATTTTTATTTCGATTTTTTAAGACCAATTAACTGTTGATTTTTTCGCAAAAATTTAGAAAAAAAATTTCTGAGTAACACAGGGTCAATAAAAACAACTATAACTTTGGAAATGAATTTGTTTTTTCTTTGAAATTTTCGTGACTTCAAGTTAACACATCCCATAATAATGCCATATTACTACTTGTGTAAAATAACATGATTTAATAGCAAAAAAAAAAAACATACTGAAAACCCTCAATTTTTCGTGCCTCTGACTACCCCTAACCCTTTAAGGAATTTTAAATCTAAAAATAATTGAACTTGCCGTCGTATTTATTTAGATACCTTCTTTGCATTATTAGGGAACACTAAGTGATTTGTAATAACTCCAGCGTACTTTGCATTATTTGCCCCAACAAACAAGCGTTTTATTAACAATTTAAGCCTTCTGTGCTGCAACTACTTGCCGAGCACAGCTCCACTCTACTGCAGGCTGATAAAGATGAAGTGGAAAAAAGTGACAAAAGGGCGCGTTGCACACACTGTGTGCAACAAATGTGAGGCGCCCTGAAAAATGCAATGCAAATTGGCTGCCAAACGCCAGCAAAGTCATCGTTGTCGTTAGTGCAACTTTTCGCATGATTGGCTGCCGCATCGAATCGTATTATAAAATTGAATACTTTTGAATATATTTATGCATGCGCCAAAGAAAGCCGGTGGCAGCAGCAGCATAAGCAGCTGCAACAGCAAGTTGCCGAATTGCATTACAGCGCTGCGTATTCATGCCACCGCCAGCGTTTTCGCAAGTGAAATGTCTGCGTAAGAGAAGTGTGTGGGAAAAACGCAAATCAACAGCGAAGATGCAAGACTTTTTGAGGGCAGAAGGGATAGTGCAAAAAGTTATAAATAAATCCACAAGTAAGTAGGGAAAACTTATAACAAGCCAAAATCATGCAAACAAGCAAACGCAAGCAGCGCCCTGCCGCCAGCTGCTGCAGCGACTGGCTTCAGCTGCCGGTTGGTAGTGGGTGGTTGGCGGTTGTGCTTTTGCATAGCACGACCCAACATGGCAAATGTTATTGAAACTTTTCTCATATCTCTGCGATCGATTGTTATCTCATGCTGCAATGTGCCGCTGTGGCTTAAGTACAACCATGATATCAATACTGCTCCGTTACTGCTTTTGCCTTCTCACTTTACCTATTTTCACTTGGCAGTTCTTGCGCTTAGCATGCTTTTGTTTTTGTTTCTGCAGGTTTTTCCGTTTGTGTGCAAGCGCATTTATTGTTTTCGAAAGTTATATGTCTTTTGGCATTGTTGCACTTTGGTGTTGCAATCGAAGTTGCACTGCAGCTTGCCCATTTTGTATTGCAATGCGATTTCTCCTTTTTCCCTTTTGGCTCTGTATGTGTGTATCTGTGAGTTATAATCTTCATGTTTTTTGAATATTTTTGGGAATTTTAAAGTTTGTTGTTGCAAACAAAAAATCTTCGTTTCTTCTGTTTCAGTGATTTCCTCTTAATAACTTCGTTTCTGATATGTATATATTTATAAGATCATTAACAGTTTTATGTAGAAATAAATTTTGGATGAGGACTCTGATACGTTAATTTGCGTTATATAAAATATATTTAAAAAAGTATTAAACTATTTTTCAGGAATTTAAAAACGTTTCTGCTTTGTGTGGCAAGGTAACAAGTATACATATTCGAAATACAGGTTTTATCTTGAAAAAGAGGGGACCTAATGTTCTGCGAGAAAAATCAGACGATTTGTTGTATAACAATTGAAGAATGATGAAGAATAAGTGCAATCCTCCAACTCATCTCGAATCGCCAATTCTCAAGTTCTCAAGTTCTTTTTTACTGATTCGTATTATCAGTTTTATTCAAAATACATTCACTACACCATTTTTATAACTTTGTGGAAATATTCTTAGACTCTTTTTAAAAGAGATTTAAGCAAAATAATTTCGATATTTTGAAGCCTCTAAAGCAGGCTCCTCCCTTAATGCGAACAGAAATATCATATTGCCTTACTAATCAGAGAAATAATTTTCGCTATTAGCAGGAAGTTTAAAGACCAGTAAAGAAAATCAAATCAAATATATTCTCAGATGTTATATGATAAGCGGTACTATAGTCGATGTAACTGATGTTTCTATCGAAGACGCATACCAAACGACAGGCAATCTTTATATATATAAATCTTCTGACCGTGTGTTTGCAGTTGAACTGCTCCTAAACGGATAGACCGATTTTGATGAAATTTTGTGTGTATGTTCAAGGAGATTCGAGAATGGTTTAGATTTACGATTTGGCCCACTGGAAAATGTTTTTTAAATTATTTTTTCATTTTTAATCAATTGTTAATTTTGGAATGTTTGACCGATAGATGGCGCTACCATCACAGTATTCAACATTCAAACCTTAAATTGGCGTAAACTTGCATTAAAGAAAACGATGCCAAAGTAAAAGGCGACATCTGTGGATCAAGTTTTTATATTGTGGACAGATTTGTTCGTTCTTAAGTAATAAATTGGGTGATCTATGGGTAGCTATAACATTTTTTTCATACCTGATAACTATTGGGGTATCTTGACAGGCAATTTAAAATTGCAAAAGGTCTGGCATAAAAAAATAGCGGCATAACTTTGAAAAATTTGAGATATACAGAAATCTTTTCGAAGCATTGCACAGAGCAATACAATATTTAAACGGGAACGATGAATACATATATGCGTACAATTTCAAACAGATCATTCCTGAAAAATAATGAAATTGCTAAATATTGGGAATGGTAGAATTGAACTGCAATCAAATACACAATGCAATGAATTAAAAGTGGCTAATTTTTCATTCGATGAATACTATACCACGGGCATCTCAAAAGACTGATGCCATAACATTGCCAGCCGATTTTTTTTGTCTTTCCACGCTTGAGAACCGTTTCTTAATATGCAGTCCACTAGGCTGACAATCGATTGGACTCGATTGATTTCACTGATGTACAGCCCAAATTCAATAGTATTTTTACCCCAAAAACCAATTCTTTCTTAACGCACGAAATGCTTTTTGATTCATTTTTGTTGCTTCATCAAAAATGCGAATATTCCTTAACTAATACTTATAATCTAACTAATAGAAATCATATAGATGGTACATATTAGTAGTACTATCTATGTATGATCCACAGTAAAACGTAAGTGGGTCCTCTAGTAAAATATAAATTTAATAATACATTTTTCCATGTTAATGGTGTAATCGTTGCTTACGCCAGTAAAAGAAAGGGTGTCCGAAGAAAGTGTGGTTCTAAATTGTGACAAAAAAGGAACTGGAAATTGTAAATAAAGGGTTAAGTATTTTGTTATTCATTCCCACCAGATGTAATACACTTATGCCAATCAAATTACCAGTCGTCGAAACACTTTTCATACGCTATTTTTTGGATGGCCTTCAGCCCCTTCAGCGAATTTGGTTTTATCTTTTCGATGACTGAAAACGGGTTCTTCGGAGCGGCAAGCTTAGTTTGGTGAATAAAGAAAAATGGTTATGGTTTTTGGCTTACAATTCGTGGCGCAATCATCGTTCGATGTGGTGATGCATAAAATCAATGAAATATTTGCGTTTCATACCGGAAATATCCACCAAAATCATTTCAACGCACTCACGAGAGTTGTCGAGGTCTTTTGCCATTTCTCTAAAACTTGTTTGATGATTTTCAAGAACCATCTCCTTCACTTTTTTAATATTTTCATTATCTGAAGAAAACAACTTCGAACTTTCCAAACATCCAGCTAATAGATATGTCAATCAAAAAACACACACTTCATCTTATTGTGTACTTAATACCTGTACAATAACTGTAAATTTGGTGTGACTCCAAGTTATTGACCAATTGACTTTTACGCCAGACTGTTAAAACAATACCTTCCCCCGGTAACGAAGAAGCCAAGGCAAACATGCGCAGCTCATCCGCACATCATCACTATTTTATCAGCGTTGTAAAAAATCTTGATACACTGAAGTAGTTTTTGAGCTTTAATTCTTTACTTAACACGAGTTTTATGCTCTCCACCATGGCGCATTTTATCCTGCCGTCACAGGAACTTCAATATTTTTTAATCACTACTTTTTTATTGACAATTACTCACACCTTGTAATGCCTTTGGCACTGCTGTTGCCGTTGTTTATTGCATATGCGCCATGAAAAATACCACCCAAGTATATATACATATGTGTGTGTGTTCCTCCTTCAGCTCCTGCACACTTACACATTCGCCGGTGTGGCCAGCTTGCCAGTCAACTGTTGCATGATTACGTGGCGTATGAGTAATTGCATTGTCTGAGTGTGTGTATAAACAGAAGGGCATGTGTGCGCGAATACTGCATATATGTGTGTGTGTGTGTATATGTATTCACTAAAAAAGTGGAATGAAATGAAAAACAAACGCCATAAAAATTATTGCAACAATTTACTTGAGAATTTAATTTACTTCACCTGCGCTGTTTTATTGCCGGCAAAAAGTGTCTGCGCTTTAAGCTCGCCATTGCTTTTAATTTGCATGTGTGTGTAAGCGAGTTGGAGGAATAAAATGACAAGCGTAGATGCAAATAGTGTAAAAATTTAAATTAATTAAAAACTGCTGTAAATTTAATAGAAGTGAGAGAGAGAGAGAGAGAGTGTGACATCCACTTCGGCCACAGAGATAAAGCGTGGAAAAATTTAAGGAATAATTCGAGATATTACGCACCCGCCCATGAGATGTGATATATCTTTATTTAATGCTCGTACACCGCTATAAAAGAAAAATGTTCAAAACTTAAATTTTTATTATTTTTATAGCAACAAGTTTTGGTTAAACTGCTCGAAAGTTAATTGTTTATAAGTTGGAGACCCGGCGTTTATAAAGGAAGAAGATTTTTACAGAGCACTTTGTGGACAATCAGCTTAACTGCTTGCGGCTTCTACAGGAGCCTTCATTTTGCGTGGTTACCGTTCAAGACTAGAATGCAGTTGAGATGGAAGAAAGCAAATCTTATACATCCTAAGGAAGAAGAAAACTTCAAAATGAAACGTATTTTTGGAGAGGACTTCTCAGGGATCTGTTGTAGTTTCTTTCCAAATAAATATTTTTACTAATACTAAGTCTTAAAATACAGTTAAAAGTTACCATAATTTACGTAAAGATTTTATATTAATAAATTTAAAAGGAAAAGAAAATTAACCTTAACTGTTCTTGATTTTCCGCCAATGAACATGAAGGTAGGGTATAGGCTGTAGCATGGTAAAGTGCGTACGCGAGACAGTCAAGAAAGAAGTCTTGAGTTGTTTCCACTCCATATTCATCCATATAGCTACTGGAGATGGCGTCTTGTAGGATTCCTAGCTTTACTGCGTGGACGCCAATTGGGCAATAGTCTGTTAAAATCCTAAAAACCAGGTAGAGGCTAGTCTTACTGAGCGCAAAGAGATTCCAGATCTCTTGCACCGATTCGCTCCCATTCTATTGATAACGGTTCTAGGGTATCTTTTCCTGCTAGCTTATCAGCTTTACAGTTTCTAATGATTCCGCAGTGGCCTGACATTCATACCAGTCTTATCACAAAAACACTTGATGTTATTGATAGCGAAGTTGGGCACTCTTTGAGCGCACTGTTAATGAGTTCAAGGCTGGTATCGCTCCTATCCTCTTTGAGTGAGTCGTCACTTCTCTAAAGGAAGCCGCACTACGGAGCAACAAATCTGCTGCTACCTTGATGTTGCAAACTCAGCTTGGAAGACACTGCAGTAGTCAGGAAGTCTAAAGCTGGAGTTGATAGAGAACTCCTGGCAGTAAACCCAACTTTCCCACCAAGCTTTAACCCGTCCTAAGTGAATGAGGATTTCCAAATGTTCAGACACGTGTTCTATCGTTAATTTGTTGAGTTAAATGAAGGTACATGTAGTGAGCTCCTATCCCTCCGAAGAGTTCACATTTCAGTAGTACTCGTAGTAGGAGTTGCAACCTTACAATTTTCCATCGGGATTCATGTGTTGTGGTTGAAAATTGCACCGGAGGCCAGCTGCTTGGAAGTAGCAGATATAGAAATAACCAAACACTACTTTCTTGAATGTTCCGCCTTTGCAAGAAGAAATCTAAAATATAATAAAGGAATAGAAATAAAGCACTTAAGCCGAACTGTGATGGATTCAAGGCGATTTGTCGGGAGCTACTATCCAACTTCAGCAGTTTTGATCTGACTTCACATAGGACTGTATACAGCGGTATGAAAATGTGATTCCACGCCATCTGTTGGATCAAAAATCTAACCAAACCTTGCACTGCAGTAGTTGAAGATGAAGACAGTGAATACTTAGGAAAATAAAGACAGCAACATTCGTCTACAAACATACAATATATCAGCAAAAATTCCATATAATTCCGCTAAGTAAATATGAAATGAGCATGAAAGCCGTGTACAAGCAATTTAGCTCAACACTCGCCTGCAATTAGCAGCAAAACAAAATCACATGGCACTAAAAACGACAAGCCCAGCTCAGCTGAATGTCCTTTAGAGCCCGAACGTCTACGCAGGCAGAACACCACACCAAACTAAATAGCATGCAATTGGCGCAGCTGTTGCTGCAAGCGATTGATAACTATTGTCGAGATAAGTGCCTTTCGAGCAGCTACTGCTACTGCAACCGCTGTGCCTTCGCCTTCTTCGTTATTACTTCGTGCTCATATTCTGCGGCAGTCTTCGGCATAAGGCAAACCTAATTATTTTCAGTCTCGCCTTTGTCGCACAATGCCGCCTGTCAGAAGGTTGCCTTGGCAGCTGTCCGTTGCCAGGCTCTTACGACAACTCGAACACGCCGCACACGGCGAACGGACGATCGGAGGCCGGCAATGGCATGGTCTCTTGCATGCTTGGTCGATTGGTTGGACGGTCTTAAGTAAGCTTGAAATTAAATTTGCGTTATTACCGTCGCTGTCTCCAATGCAGCTGTTGTTACTGCTGTCATTGCCACTACCTCGACGGCCGCTGCGCCCATGCTCCTACTATCGTCATCGTTGGCTGTTCTTTGTATAGCGAGTGCTGACACTCGGTTGGCGGTAGCTGATGTTGAACCTCCTTGTTATTGTGGCATTTACATGCACTTTCATTTATTGTGAATTGCAATTGCCTCTGCAAGTGAGCCGCGTAAAAAATCGTTAATACACCTACGATGTATCTGTGGATCAAAATATGAAAGTCTATAGTACAGGGTTTTCCAATCGGGGTAGATCGTTGTTAAGAATAACAGTTGACATTTAGGTGTCTTTGCTGAGTTTAGAAATTATGTTTCCTTTGGCAGGTTTGGTGGGAATGTGTTCCGGTATTGAAATTCTACGACTTTGGGAAAACAATTTTTTAAGAAGATCTTTTGGATTTATGAATGTATGTCCCTTGGGAGTGTGGGATTCTTAACATACCGCTTGACCAATTCGCGTACAATTTCGCTATACCTCATTAGAAGTAAAACTAGCTCGGTTCGGTCTCTAATTATTGAAGTTCGATTACCCCAAATACCGCCATAACTTCCGCAGTGGAAATCTCTACAAGCCGAGGCCCAAGAACAAGTCGATTTCCGAATTCAGACCTATGAGATCAGCAGATATTATCGAAAAAGTACAAGACCATGCCCTCTTTTGTAGTTCTTATGAAGTTAAGAACTCACCTTCGATCTTTTGAAATCTTTGGTGAGACCATTGCTTAATAGACGATGACAGCATGAACTAATATTACGTGAGTTAAGGTTAAACGATTGATAACCGCTTCGAAGGGCACGAGGACCTCACATGACCAGTTGTGCCAAAACCGTATAGCTTGGATCAGTAGACCCTGATTAGTCATTAGCGATCTGGGCCTAGGAAAAATCTGCTCAAGGGGCTAATAGCCAATTTGCCTGGTTCATCAAAGATATGATATCCGGAATATTTCAACCTGAGACTTTACGAACTAGACAGAGGGTTTCAGATAATGGATTAATATTAGCTTTCATGACGTTTCCAAGATTTTGAGCCCTATTCGAATAAAGTTCACATAAAGCTAATTTACCATGTTGATCTTATGTCTTGGATTAAATAGCTTACGTGCCAATTAAGTTTCGCATATATGAAGACGATCTCCCGAAGGCGCTATTCAGAAATGACTTCGGTGAGGCCGTCAATCTAAAAATCACGCAGCGGTGATGACGAATGAGGATAGCCTAGCTTCAGTCATCAGCGTGTACTTTGCAAGGCTTTCAAAGCCCCTTATAACCTCCCACTATCATGCGTTCGTATTGCGAAACCCGTTACTTGTATTCATTACTGTTATAAGCGACAATAAGCGGCGGCCATCAGACACTGACAACGCTTGCCTGCATTATTGGAACGAGTAGTTGCATAAATAAATATTTATACACACACAGACACATACATAGATGACGATGTCGATATACATATGTTTATATGTGTATATGTTAGCGAGTTTTGCAGTTGTATCGCACATTTGTCATGCCCAGCGCGTGTTCGCTCTTCTGTTGCTTGTTTACCTTGCCGTAATGTTTACTCTACCAACACATGTACGCACAAGCACTCACCTACACTAATGCGCTACTACAGACGCATGTCAGCATTTCATTTTTCGCTCTGCATAAATTACGGTAAATATATTTTTGCATTGCATTTATTTCAATATACTTCAACGTGCATTTATTTATGGTATGCATGTACACACACAAACAGATATGCCGTGCAAATGCATGTGTGTGTGTGCGAAAATACATTAAGTGTCGCATTTGTGGGTGTTTGCCGCATACACCTGCAAAGCTCTTTACCACTTTATACTCGAGCGCTATTTCTGTATGCTTTCGCCGCACACCCACACACACAAACACGCTGCGGCGCCGCCCACCCGCCTTTGGTGCGGTGCAAACAAAGCTAGCGTCCGCTTGCAAAGCGACAATTTTATGAATTTTATTCGTGTCCAACTGCCTTTTATCGTGTCATCATTCGTCGCTGGTTGATCGACCGCTCTTTGGTTGGCATTACACTGTCCTTCATTACTTGCTATACATACACCCGTACCTGCATTTGTGTGTCTGTGTGTTTGTGTTTGTGCAGTGTACACATTTGTATCGATCAACCACATTGGTCCGTGTCGTTGTAAACATCATTATTGTGCGGTGGATACTCCGTTGGGCTTTCATAGAAATAATATTCGCTGCAATAATTGCATGTTATTGCTGTTGATTTTGTCGCACGTTGTTGTTGTTGTTTTTTACATTGTTTTTTTGATATTAAGTTTTCATGTAATTGTCCACTTAATTGTTTCATGACTTTGACCGTATAATTTAACTGCCTGAAAGAATGTTTAAAAAGGTAAAATGGCTTTTAAAGTTGTAAGAAAATTTTATGGTACAAAATCTGTAAAAAGTAACGACAGTAACGACATCTTGTAGCTGATTACAAAGAATATTGGATTGATGGAATGATTTATTACGCTTTTCCAGTTCTTCATGAGATGATTAAAGTGTTTATGATACTTTTACTATCAATTAGTCGCCATCGCTTTTCGTAGAATTTTTGAGCATTTCCCCAGACATTTCGGTTTCTTTCTTTTGCCTGCAGTTGCGTCTGGCTTCTCTCTTCAACTCTCAGTATCTATCCCACCTTGCTCCTATTGCGGTCGATCGCAACTTACGGGGTAGGCTGTCTGCTTTATTTTCACTGCAACACGATAGTCCTCATCGTACCAGCTGTTCTTTCGACTTTTACAAAAACTAATGGCTGGCAGATATACGTAAGGAGCTTATAATGCCGTCTCAAAGTTCCCTTATACCGATTTGCTGATAAGTGCCCCCCATAGTTTATGATACACCGTGTTTAGTAGGGTTAGCTATTACCTTTTGTCAGATTTCAGTTTGGTACAACTCTTGGAAAGTATCCAAGATTATTACACAAATTTACCTTCTCCGGTGGCTAATGTAAGCGCTCTTCGGTCAAATCCTATCCACCCAGATGAGAACTATTTCTGGCTTAAAGGTTTGGTCATCAAACAAAATTTCTATTGGGGATCCTGGTTAAATCCTTATGAAGTTCAGAAAACGCTAATGCATTTCCAAAAATTGACCGTTTGGTGTAGATTGTGATATGACGCCATCATGACGTCTTATTTCTTTCGAAATGAGTCAGAAGCTGCTTTTAAAACCTATAGCGTACGTTACAAAAAAAATGTTTACCCGCGTTTTTCCAGAATTTAATGAAATTGCACATTGCGTGCAAAGTTTGGCGACTAGTTAATTTCGAGAAAATAAAGGAAATGGCCAGTGAAATGACCACCAAGATCATGCGTTTTATAGTCTCTATTCTATTTTTTTTTTGGATAAGCTACGGCTATCAGTCCAAGGAGGAGTGAAGACAACAGTCAGCCAAATAAAGCCGAAATTCCAGTCAAAGTTGCACCGGGTCATCGAAAATTGTGGTATAGGGGTGGATAAGTGAAGTAATACCTAATGCTCCGAATTCTATGCAACATTTTTTTTATAGAAACGTTGCCTACATTTAGGGTGATGTTAAAATTACAAAAGTTGGAGGAGAACCTATTATTTAAAGGAAAAGGTGCATAAAAGTATAAAATTCAAATGTTTGAATGATGAATAAATGAATAATTAAGAGGCATGCACCGTGACCTCAGGTATATTGTGCCCTCTCTTAAATCATTATACGAGTTTTATCCCAACAAACCTCGGTTTTTAATCGAATTTAATTAACCTCTATTTCAATAGAAGTTATAAATTATTTCTTTCTCAAAAAATCTTCATAGAGAAAAGCTATAATTTTTACTAAAATATTTCACATTGTCACCAAAAATATTTTCGATCAATGAAACATTATCGCGCGAAATTTCGATGCATTTAACTGTTGCCATAAAAGCGACACCGTTACATACACTTGATGAAAATAAATAAATAAGCTCTTAAATAACGGATACACGAAACTTTGCATTTACAATAACACACTCATCGTCACGCTCATTAACTGTAAACATTTCATGCTGACATCACGATTTGCTTACTCGCTTCGACTCCTACGGGCGCCCGCTCAAATAACGTGTTGAATGCGAGCGGTAAGCACCGTTGCATGTGTGCATGAGTGACCGTTGCGGAAATGGCGGCGGACATGCCGAATTGGCGGCAACACGTGAATTACATTAAAATATTTTGCATAACACTTATTTGTGTCGTTTGAAGGGTTTCGTCCGTTTTCACGCTTCATTTCGGCTTCCACGCGATGAATTACCAACCCGGAGATGTTTTTTGTTGTTTTGGTTTTATTTGTTTGGCATGTGATGACGGTGTGTCAGGTGTGAGGGACACTATTTAATGTATCTCAAGTGGTCATTACTTTCGTTCATTTATTAAATTGAATAATAATGTTATTTTTGTAAAATGATTCGTCATCTTCTTCTGCATTAATCAAGAGTTTTATCAAGGGACATTAAATTATATGTCAATTCATTCTTTGTTTGCAAGCCATTTAGTGCCACCGTGTCACAGTTCGTTTTTATTCATCTTTTCTAATTTTGGTTGGTGTTAAAATTCTAATTTTTGGAAATTTTGTTACCAAATTTTTCAATAGACAGTAGAAAGATGGTTGCTGAATTTAAATTGGTCTACAAATACACGGTCCGCATAGAGGCTCTGCACATCTCATTAGGCAGTGTGAGCCATATTTTAAGTGAAATTTTGGGTTTTAGAAAGCTGTGTGCACAATGGGTGCCGCATTCGCTAACAATGGAACAAAAACACATTCGAATGCGACTTTCTCAGCAACATTTGGAGCGTTTTAAAAAGGATAAAGTGGATTTCGTGCGTCGATTCATCACTGTGAATAGGACTTGAGCCTTTCACCATGATCCTGAATCGAAACAAGAGGCTAAACGAGTTCGTGTCCGGCAATCAACCAAGAAGGTTATGGCATCGGTTTTTTGGGATGCGAGAAGAATTTTGTTTGGGGATTACTTGTAAACTGGTAAAACAGTTAATTCTGAATATTATTACAACCTTTGGATCAGTTGAAGGAAAAAATTCGTGAAAATAGACCCTTTCCTTTTTTATCAGCACAATGCACCGCGTCACAAGAGCATTTTGACAATAGCTAAAATCCATGAATTAAAGTTCGAATTGTTGGAGCATCCACCGTATTCACCAGATTTGGCCTCCAGCCACTTCCATTTGTTTCCCGAACTCAAAAAATGTATGCGTAGGAAGGGTTTTTCTTCAAATGAAGAGGTCATAACGGCTGTTGAAGCGTATTTTGTAGACCTTCCGGATTCTCACTTCAGGGATGGGATCCACAGATTGGAGTATCGTTGAAGCAAGTGTATTAATGTTCAGGGCGATTACACTGAATAATAAAGTGTATTTTGAATCATCAAACTGTGTTTTTATTACCAAACAACAAAACTTAATGAACAACCTGGTTAATTAAAAATTTTATCAGTTCTTGGCCGCAGTAATTGAATAGCCGACTACATCAAATTAAATGTTACTTATAAATACTATCATACCTTCGAAACTATTTGGTAGATCAATTTCGCGTTTTCAAATTTTTAGTATATACCTGTATATTCGAAATATGCGAGAAAATAAATTTTTTGAAATTCCCAAGTAACCCCTTAAAATAACTGTCTACTTCAGGTTTATAAGCCAATTTTAGCATTCCGATAGATGGCACTGTGGTACAGATAATTTAGTGAAATATTTTAGTATATTGTCACGATAGGTGTCGCTGTGATAGAAATCTTTCAAAAAACGTTCATCGACTGATTTATATTAACTTAAACGCTTTACTCCATCCAAATACATTTGAACATCCCTAACTCGGAGCACCGTAATCTATAGAGCGACTTCGAGTTACGGACTGAAATTTGACTTCTATTGTCAATTCAAGATTTCGAGTTATGGACATCTTCGTGTTATGGAAGTTCAACTGTATTTAGTTTGAAAAAAATATGAAAGCATTCAGACTAAAGTCAAGGATTGGATTACCTGTACAGCCAATCCCTCAAATGCTGAATGCAAATCTGAAAATTAAAAATTAAAACAGTTTTACATTTTTGTTATGCTTCCTCAAAATTTTAATTTTATTAACGTTTATTTATTATTTATTAAATATTTTGCATATTCATTTAAAAAAACATTTAATTGATTGACAAAAAATAATTAAAATCTGGCCAAAATCAACTTTATCAACCACAAAATTGTAACATTCATTTATTTTAACCGCAAAAATTCTAAATTAAACATTGTTTGTAATTTCCGGACGAATTTGACAAAACTGTCGATAATTGCTTCGACGCTTTCACTGACTTTACCGCTATTTGGCACGAGTGCAGGCAAATACTGGCAGTTCAGCAAATGCTGGCCATAACAAATAATGCGCACGATATACAAACTTGTTGGTTTGTTGTTGTTGCACATGAATATTGTTGCTTGCTACTTTGTATTAATAATACACGTAATATGTGTGTTTGTGTGCGTGTGTATGACTAACTGCTTCACTTGAAACTTTTCCTTTCAGGCTGCGAGTGGAGCACACATTTTTGTGGCCTAATATGTGCTTACCACTACACATACACCCGCGCATGCATGTAGAGGCTCGCAACTTATTTGGCGTACTTGGCGTATGAGTAATGCCCGCATTGGCAAGTGCAGGCGCGCATGTGTTTATATGCATTTATATGAGCGTGTGTATGCATGTGCCTTGCTCGAAATGAGATAAACTTCGCTCATATCAGACAGCCTGTAAATAATTTGTATTGACTTTACCGTTGTGCTGCCTGCTTATTTGCACAGTTTCATTCTGTTTTGTTTTACTTTGTTGCCGCTCTTGTTGTTATACACTATATAGGGTATATTAAGTTTGCCACGAAGTTTGTAGCAGCCAGAACAATATGTTGGAGACGCTATAAGGTGTTTATATAATGGATTAGCTAGACGAGCTGAGTCGATTTAGCCACGTCAGTCTGTTCAGGTATGTGAACAAGTTCCTCAGTTTTAAAGATATCCACCTGAAATTTTGCAGATCTTCTTTTCACCCTAAGTAGCGGCTAGTTTGTCAGAATCGTCGATATCGGACCACCATAGCATATAGCTGTCATACAAATTGAGCGTCCAAAACCAAGTTCGTGCATGGAAAACTGTTTTATTCGACGAGATATCTTCAATAAATCTTGCACATGTTAATGTCCAATAGCACGGTACAATCTCCGAAGAAATTGTTCAGATTCGGCCACTATAGTATATAGCTGCCATACAAACTGAACGATCAAAATCAAGTTTTCGAATCAAAACTTTTTTACTTGTGTAGGGTATATAGCTTCGTTGCGGCCAAAGTTAACTTTTTGCTTATTTTTATTTGAGTTTGCTTCACTGTGACTCGACTTGGCTTGACTGGTTGCTTTTTTGGTGTTGCCATTTGGCACAGCTGGTGGTTGTGTTGTTGATTGAAATTACTTTGCTAGCGACTTTTTGACAGCAAGCGCGGCAGCGTTGGCATAGAGTGCTAAATAATTGCAGGCGCGCACGCACATACACTTAGACATACATATATATAACATATATACATATACATACACATTATATTATATACCAGTGGATTTATATATGTATATGTATGTGAGAGTAGTTTTTCATAAGCACTTCACGTGTGTTTTCACTATATGTATGTCTGCGCATGCAAGTATATGTGCATGTGTTAGTAAACACAAGTTGCGCCGCTCTACTAAGGTAACGCACATACATAACTGTTGTGTGCAATAAATCAGTTATATCGAGTAGCGACAACAAAAACGACAGCAGCAGCAGCAGCGTCAACAGCAACGTCTCGACTTCGTGGCGTCGACGGCGGCAAGAAACTTTTGCACAATTATTGAGCAACTTTTATTATTGTTGATTGCTCAGGCTGTTGGTGGCTGTTGACTGACTTCGCTTTGTACACAAATACAACACACATTGCGGTTGTTGTTACCACACACACAAATGAAAGTTATATACTTACTCATATACAGGCACACACATACATTTATGCATGTTTGCAGCGCGTTGTTCTTTTATTTATTCACTTCTGCTCAGCAATTACACGACTCAAATGCCTTTTGTTTCATTTTTCGATTGTTTTTCTTTAATCTACTTGAACAATAGTTAATTAATTTAATTAAGTACTTTGCAGACATGAAATCGCCCCAATTGGTTTGCCATTATACCGTTATATACTATATGTATTTGTTTCCACTTTGTTTGACCGCTGCGTTTGTCGAGTTGTCAACCCGAATTTCCTTTGTCGTAATTTTGTAAACGAATGTGACACTTTTGGCTTTAAAGTGGCTTCTCTTGTTCATATTTCATGCGTTTTTAGATTAAACACTTGTATTAAACTAGTTGGGAGTAAGGATCACCGCATCCAACATAAATTTTCTTTAAAAAATTGTAAATTATAAACTGACAGCCAGCTTGACAATAAAAAATAATTTGAAAGTCTTCTGAATTGCATTAACACAATGCCTTTACTATAGCGAAAACTGTTTTAAGGATTTATTTGCATTTGAACCTCTTTCTACTTTCTGGAAAGTAGTTTAAAAGACTTAAGGGGTATTTAATGAGTGATCCAATTTGAGGTTCCATACCTTTTTAAAGGAAAAACATAGAAACTTTAAATTTAATACGGAATGTTTATTATTGTTCGAAAGAACATTATTTCGCATTTATTTTTGAAGATTATCTCCTCCAAATGTTGGCCGCGGCTACGCCTCATACGGTCCATTCGTTGAGTCCAATGTTCGATGACTATTTCGATCATTTCCTCTGGTAACTGTCGAATGACACGGGTGATGTTTCGCTCTAAGGCCTCAATTGAGTGGAATTCTCCGCATAGACTTTAGACCTTACATATCGCCACAGGAAACAGTCTAACGGTGTGATATCAGACTATCTTGGTGACCAGTCGAGCGGCTCAAAACGTACAATTATCTGCTGCCAAGTGTACTCTTAATAAATCCATTGATTGAAACGATGTGTGGAAAGTGGCACTGTCCTGTTAAAACCAAATGTCACCGAGATCAAAAGCTTCAATTTTAGGAATCAAATAGTCGCTTATCATGGTACAATAACTGTCGACATTGACGGCTACGTTCTTGCTGGCATAATTTTTGAAGAAATACGGACCGACGATTTCACAGGCCCACAAATCACATCAAAACTTTGTTTTCTCTGGATGCAATGGCAGCTCTTCAATCTTTTCATATTGCTCTCCTTCCAAAATCCAGCAATTTTGCTAGCTTACATACTCATTGATCCGTAAATTTGTCTCGTTGGATTTTCTTGATCCCATTTGCCCATAAGGCAAATCAAACAAGTTCAGTACTTGCACAAGCTATATTTTGTACGCTTTCAATTTAAGATGAGCCAAGTCGTTCCCTACATGTCACGACATGACTGTCTGCCTCTCTGTTTATAATATACGCGAACTATTATCTCATTTTTTTCAGATAGCTGCTCATGTGTCAGAACTGAATAACGGATGCCTGCCATGCAAACTGTACATCTCAGTGATCGACTCAAGACCTTCTTTCTGATATTTATTAATATATGTGCTAAAGGAAAAGACCAACTAGTTTTTCGGAGTCTTTCGAAATTTAGGAGCTTTGCTAAATATTTGAAAAAAGTTGCTTAAATTAACGGCTTGTTACTTTATTTTTGAAAAACCTCCCGAAAACTACAAAAGTTCATAAAGTAGTCGAAGACATATTTCGAAAGCACTGCTGAAACACTGCTGACTTGCGAATTTACGCAAACTTGTAATAAGATTCTTAAATACACCCCTTTCTTGCAATTAATTAAGTGGTTAAGAATCGAAATGAACGGAAATAGTATTATATGTAAATGAAACAGCGAATTTTAAGCATGACGGTATCTTCTACAAAAAATGTAATTATGAGCCTTTTTAATCCTCATTGAACTTGATATAGTAAAAATGTGGCAACCCTCCAATTTTTTTTGTCGACTAACGCAAAAAAAATGACTCGGCTTTCTTTATGGTGGTCTTGTTTTTGTTTGCAAAATTATTGTTCAATCCTTTATATTGTATATTAATTATAGCAATATTTTAATAATATATGTATGTCACTTTCTAAAAACTTAATAATAATATATTTTTGATTTTATCTTTCTTTCTAGGTAAGTGGAATCCATTTAAATAATTACAAAACTAGAGTTGTTGGTAGTTAAGTAAGTATAAATAATATTTTCCTATACTGTGCAATTTTAATAATTACAAAATTTGTTTACAATACTATATATAATAGCCTCTTCAAACTGTATTTCATTACTCAAGCTTTGGAGAATAACCAATCGAACAAATTAAGCAAGTTGTTCAAAAAAAGTGGCGCCACTTGTCTTGTAACTGTCATCTTTCATATGCCATTTGAGCCATTCACAACAGTCAAATTGGTCTCAAATTTGTAAAACCAAGAATAATAGCATTCAACTTGGCGAATATATTATTTTATTGAAATAAGAGCATACTTTTTGGATCTGTTCTCTCTCTCTCTCTCTTGTGTAAATTTAACGTGATTACTTTGGGGTTGTTATAAATTTAAGTATTTCTGTTAAAAGTGGTCAGCATGCAGTGTGCAATGGTGAATCGAAAGCAGCTACTGTTATACCTTCATGGTTCTAACATCCGTTTTAATAATATTTTGGGGACAAAATGACACTAATATTTTTTCGTCTGTTTAATTTTGCTAAGAGCCTTTTTTTTTGTTAGAGCTATATCGGCATGATCTTTGGTGAACAGATCTCACCTTCATGTAGTTTTGTTAACAGATTTAATTTGCGAAAACAAACATTTAATATTTTGTAGTCCGAATTCGCAATGAACCATTAGACTGTCAGCAGAATGCTAAATACCGAATTTTCTTGTTGTCGGTTTAGTAGGTCTTGGTATATGTGATTTTAGCTAAAAATTAGCGGTATCACACCCGATTTTCACATTGGCTCGAATAAAGCCCACTTGTACTGTTTTGGTGGCAAAAGTTGACGTTTCCGACGTTATTGACTTATCGCCCTTTTAGTGGTTGCTAACAGTACCGTTAATTGAGGAGTGGGTTGGGTTATCATTCGATTTCGTCAATTTTCACACTGTCCGGAGGAATTTGAATGAAGAGATATGTACATTAAACCTGTTAGAGAGCGGGGCCACACCTACTTCTTCAAATTTTTTATCTCGCTGGTGTCCCTTGCCACTATGATCTTCTGTGCCAATTTAGAGTTTTATATCTTAATTTAGTGCTTAGTTCCACTTTGTGAGCTTCCGTTTAATGACGTTTTGTGTGTATGGCAGTGGTCCAATCACCACAACTACGAACTTGTCCTTACTTTTCTGCCAAAGAATATGTCTACTAAGTGTCATTAAGATATTCTTACTCAATTCGCAGTTTGCACGGATAATCGGAGAGAGAGTTACAAATAAAGTCATTAGGTGAACTAAACTATTATACTCTGTAGCAATATGTTGCAAGTGTATAAATATAGAATCGAAAAAAATTATAAAAAAATTTTTAGGGGTGAAAAATAGTCCAACTTTCGTTTTTCAACTGTGCGTTTTGCTGTCTTTTGAAATACCCTTATCGAAGTAGTTCATATAACTCTTACTGTAGGAGTTACGTTCATTCATCCGCTTATATATTTTCAAAAAGTTTAGATTTTGACGAAAAATATACTTCGTTGGTATGCCTTAAATATATAATTTGAAAAAAGTAAGAAACCAAAACTTTAGATATTCGCAACCATTTCAAATACCTATTTCAGCTAAAATTAATGAAATTGTTATTATTTGACTTTGTTGATATTAAATGTGTAATATTTCGTATTTCAGAACAATTGCGGAATTATGCCTGACATGATTAACCACTCTGAGCAATTTCGTAAAAACTTTTCCAGCATATCTGGCTTTACCTTACCAATAACATGTCTAATAAGTATAGGTGTACCAATAACCATTTTTACATACCACTTAACGTACCTAATCTAAAGTAATCTAAGAGAGTAGATTCATATGGCGTTAGCAGTTGCTGTTTTGGTATGATACGGCCAACAAAAAGATCGTCCGAATATGGTTTGCCCAACGTACATACTTGGAGAGCTTGTTTGACCTCACTTTCTCGAGTCAATTCTATGTATACCTCAAAAAGAACACCTTATACAAATGAAGAAAGTTTCAGGCTAAAGAAACTGCGAAGAGTCTTAAGCTATTCCACAAATTAAGCGCACATTAATTACGTCAGTGGTTGCGTAAACAAATACACACACATAAAACTACGCATAAACATTTACTTAAATACCCGCAAGCGTTTAACGGTACATGCGAAATTCATATATAACGCATGTAAAATAAATTTCTAGCCACAATTGTCTAATCGCACAACTTTTAAGCCATTTGCGTCCGCTTTCACCGCTAAGCATCTTGTATCGCCGCATGCGCATACACACACATACTAACGTTAGAGGAAAGTCATGCATGTGTGCGCAACATGCCACATTAATCGCCACTAATCACCGTAAAAAAGGCGCGAGCATGCCGCATTTCGTTACGCATAACAAAGCGTGTGACAACAAGAGCACAACAACAACAACCAGTTGGGATGGCACGTAACGCAGGCGTAATGCTGCCACCAAACATTTTTATGTGCGTGTGTGTGAGTGTTTATCCGCTGGAATCACTTCTCAGCTGCCGCATGATACCGTTGCAAATCGCACATTGCTGCATGTTGCATATTTGTACAATTCAACCTTTTTGTAACTCCCTGCCACTTGCCACTGTCGGCTACAAATTATGGCGTCCATTGCCGGCTTCCTTCCGCCCCACCTTGTGCACCGGCTGTAACCTGCGCTTGTGTGCGTCCAATTTTTGTCTCCGCCAACTCTGGTAGTTATCTGTATGTATGTATGTGTGTGTGTGTTGTACATCCCATATCTGTCACTGTCACTTCTTGTTATTGTTCCTATTTTGTGTGTCACACATTTATTGTCGACATGCATTTCATAAATCACAATAACAATATCCTTTTGTACATTCCGCGCGGTCGCCGAGGCTGCTCGGTTGTGTGTGTGTGTGTAAGCGGGAAGCATACGCACTTTTGCGCAAATGCAGACACACACAAACTGATTTATAAGTGCAAGTTCGACCCTCACGTACATGACTTCTTTTTTTTTTCAAAATACGCGCGTGGGTGTGTGTGTCTTTAAAGTGAATGCACAGTTGTCACATCTGCCTGTACGCGCATATTTTCACTTATTGCCTTGCGCGTTTGTGTGTGTCGTAATTCTGCGTGACATTTTGCCGCCTGCTTTCGTCCGCTCTCGTCCGCTGGCATTCGTAATTTCTGATGTGACTTGACTAATGAGTGGGTCGGCGCGTATAATGTTTGGGCGGTACGTCGTGTGTGTGAGCGTGTTCGTGGGTCTATTTGTCTGCTTTTGTATTCTTCATATTCCTAACACTTACTCATCATCTGATCACACACTAAATTTGTCCAATGCGTTGTTCTCATTTAAGAGGACATCAGTTTGTGAGCGTTTACAAATATGCGGAACAACAATAAAAATGGGCTATCATTTGACAAATGTTAAGTTAGGCTTAAGCCTTTGTTACGGCATGTATTAAATTTAACAAATTTGTGTGTCAGGATTAAATGAACTTTTTGTTAAATAATATTATTATGTTCAATAGTTCGATAGCGGCTTTAAAGCTTCGAGAGCTCTAAAAATAAGTTTATTAAAAAATTTGCCTCTTTTGCTTTTTTTTCTCTTTTTGTTCCTCTGGTAAAATTATTCTATTTTCTTAAAGCCGACTTTTAACCAGTTCACCATATCTCTGCTATCTGATCTCCGGCTGAAAAGTGGTGAGGAAAGATACAATTTTTCAGCAAAATTCGATTTTGGTTGCAATATTTCAACTTTTCGTTGCCATTTTCGAAATATCAGCCTCATTTACTTCGATTACCACATATTTTTTGCTAGATTTATTTCTAACACGCACACTCTAGAGCAAAGTGAGAAAAAAATTTAACATCGGAGCACCCGCGAATAACTTTAATAAAAATTACAACAACATAGTGCCCAGAATGACAAAATTATCTCGAATCAAAACTATATTTATACTGAACTAACAAGAAAACAACGTTTGCTATGATCACAAAAGTTAACAGAAATCCGAGCCGGCAGCCAGGAGTGAATGAATGATGATGGCGAAGCGAGTCAAGTAGGTTGTTGTGATCACTTTGAATATTGCCATTAAAATGCTGTGTTTGTTGTTGGGAGATAAGTGACCTATAGCATTAGCAACCCTGGCCTAGAGGTCTGTGGATATTAAAAAGCCGTTAGCGGACAGATTCAGAGGACATCTAAGCCCAGTTCTGGGTATTATGCTGTCAGTTCAATAATTTGTAGATCGGTGTATTACGAGTCCATGCAGCTATTTCTATCAAATTTATTTTAAAAACTATCTTGTGGACGTTTTCCTTTCAGTACAGGTTCTGCTTTTTGATATGTATTTGATGTACTGTTCAGCGTGTTAATGTTTAAGAGTAATATTTTATATACCTACCTTGTCGATGGAGTGATTCTTTCAATAAATATGCCTTTTTTAATTTTCAGTAATTATAAGGTAAAGATTTGGTAAACAAAATAAAATATAGTAAAAACATTCATCTGTGTTGTTTTAAAAAATGGGACCATTGTGATTGGAGGACAGCTCAGAAAATAATCCATCAACACATCAACAGGCTAATTATGCTGCAAGAAGGAGGTTGAAAAAAATAACACTCTCCATATGTTTTTTTTTTAGTAGGGGGAAGCATCGAAAGCCAGAATGCGACTTTCATCTACTGAACCTAATCTACTCCCAACTGATGTCTCTCCCACGGAACCACCTTATGGTAGAAAATAAGATATTTCAGTCTCCTCTATTATTCGGACTGACTGTTGCCTAATCTGTTGCTGCTTCGCTGACAGCTTTCCATTTTACAGAGAACTCGCACATAAGTGCAGTAAAATTCTCCACCGTGAGACTACCTTCAAGTGTGGTTGTCAGGTTTTTTCTTATTCATAGAAACCGAGGGTATTTTCAGGTATCTCCTAACTCATTTGTAGTTATGGTTGAACTAGAAATGGTTTCATGTTACTGAGCATTCAAACAAGTGCTTTGCGTATGCTGTGTTGCTGATACGACGTGGTGTACTGTATGAATGCTCAATACACATGATTTATAACTTTAATTGCGTGCAAGCTTTAATTTAATGTTTTTGAGATTGATAATGTTATATGCTGCGAATTTTTAGGGCAAGAAATGAAACTTCAGATGGCGTCAACAATAAAAGAATTAACTTAAGAAATAACGGAAGTCTTAAATCTCATATAGACCAGGGCAGATAATTTTTAAAAGCAAAAATAATCATAACAGCGTGAGAGCAATAAGAAACCCAAAAACTTGAATATTTGACATTTTCATTTAAATTTCAGGCTATACTAGAGGACCCGCCCAAGTTTTACTGTGGCTGTTACATATGTAGTACTACTAATACCATCTATATGATTTCTATTAGTTAGATTATAAATATTATTTAAGGAATAATCGCATTTTTGATGAAGCAACAAAAATAAATCAAAAAGCATTTCGTGCGTTAAGAAAGAATTGGTTTTTGGGTTAAAAATACTATTGAATTTTGGCTGTGAATCAGTGAAATCAATCGCGTCCAATCGATTGTCAGCCTGGTGGACTGCACATTAAGAAACGGTTCTCAAGCGTGGAAAGACAAAAAATCGGCTGGAAAGGTTATGGCATCAGTCTTTTGGGATGCCCGTAGTATATTATTCATCGAATGATAAATAAGCCAGTTTAAATTCGTTGCATTGTGTGTTTGATTGCAGTTCTATTCTACCATTCCTAATATTTAGCAATTTTTTATATTTTTCAGGAAGGATCAGTTTGAAATTGTACGCATATATGTATTCATCGTTCCCGTTTAAATATTGCATTGCTCTGTGCAATGCTTCGAAAAGATTTCTGTGTATCTCAAATTTTTTATCAACACTTCAGTTATGCCGTTTTTTTATGCCAGACCTTTTGCAATTTTAAATTGCCTGTCAAGATACTCCCTCCAATAGTTAGCAGGTATGAAAAAAATGTTATAGCTACCCATAGATGTATTGAATGACCCAATTTATTACTTAAGAACAAACAACTCTGTCCACAATATAAAAACTTGATCTACAGATGTCGCCTTTTACTTTGGCATCGTTTTGTTTAATGCACGTTTACGCCAATTTAAGGTTTGAATATTGGATACTGCGATGGTAGCGCCATCCATCGGTCAAACATTTAAAATTAGCAATTAATTACAAATGAAAAATTAATTTAAAAAAACATTTTCCAGTTTACCAAATTGTAAATCTAAACCATTCTCGAATCTCCTTGAACATACACACAAAATTTCATCAAAATCGGTCCATCCGTTTAGGAGCAGTTCAAATGCAAACACACGGTCAGAAGATTTATATATATAAAGATGAAAAAGTGGTTAAAAGAAAATTTGAATTTCATTTCGTTACCTACAACTTTGCGTTGGAAGTTGTTTCAATAGGACACATCGTTTTGCCAGAAATCTAAATAAGACATTGTTAGCACCAAAAAATTCCCTTCTTTCACTCTTCCCGGACTTTTTTTCCCCCTTGTAATAAAATGGCTTTCATCTTACAATGAATTTCTGTCTATTTCAAACATTTTTAAGGGCTTCTGCACTGGTGCCATAGTAGGAGCACTCACAGAAGCAAAAGTACATTTCGATAATATTTTTCATAAAAAATATATTCCCTGACTAATTTACATGTTTCTAACAATCCTCTTTTTATTGGTGTCTTGAGTAATCCGGCTTTGCTTTATTTAAAATTTTGATGCACCATAACTATACTTCAATATTCTATAGCTGAAGAATTGCGTTGAAGCCTTATTAAAATCGTTCTCTCCCTATTTATCCTTCAAAATCTCTTGTTTCTTCAAAGAGTTCTTGGCACTCTGCAAGACGGAAAAATGAGTATGGTATTCCTTTATAAAGATTTTACAGTGATTCTGGCCTTGTTTGTTAGACTATATGGCCAACTTTTTAATTACTTTTCTTGTTATGATGTCCTATGCTATTTATGCACAGGCAAGCTAAGATTTTCGACATTTTTTCAGGCAATATTTGCGGATTGGATTGTAGTTCATTAAATTGAAAATTAGCATTATAATAGATAAAGCAATTATCATAAAATTTAATTTCCACGCACAAATATCACACTCAAGACAGCGAAGCACTTTGCAATACCATCGGCACCAGCTTGGTAAAGAGCATAATATGTGGCAAGCCACAAGTAGGGAGAGCTGCAGGCGCTTTAAAGTTCGAAATTCATTCCGAAGCACTAAATTGAAACAGTTTGCAAAGAAGAGTGGCAAAAGCTTATGCATACAATGCAATGAGTCGCTGCCGCAGCAGCCATAACAATAAAAACGTTGCAACAACCAACTTTGTCGCACATAAACAAAGACGAATGCAAGTGAAGAGGTAGACGAAGAATTAAAAAAGCCAAATGCTTAAAAAATGAAAATTCCTAAAAGTATTCGTCCAAGAGAAGCGGCAAACAATTAAGCGGCATAGTTGGGGAGCCTAACGGAAGCACGGGTACATTGGCACAGCATTGTGGCAACATATTAAAACGCCAATACACGCATACATGCAACCATGCACACAGGCCAACAATTTGCTGGAGGACCAACAATGGGGAACACAATTTTGACTTCAGCAATAATCAACACCCACACATGCGTACTTGTTTACATTTGTATGTGTGCGTGTGTTGCCTGTGAAAGCATATTTCGCCACAAAAGTTGTAGTGAAGCGAAACTAAACGCGGCAATGAAGCAAAGCGAAGCTTACGAAGCAAATGAAATTTTGTGAAGCGAGATCTGCATTTTTACGAACACCTTCATCGTAACTTCAAACATTTGGAAAATAGGCTCCATTTTTCTGATTTTGTCGCATATACCTTGGAAAGCGATCAACGACCAGAAAACGTTCGAATCAGAAAATATCCCTCAATATATATAGAGAAGATAGATTACACCCGGATTTAACATCCCGGATCACATTTTTCAACTATAAAAAACCAAGTTGCCAGATTTAAGATAGCTAAGTTCACAAGGTTGTATTTCTGCCTCAATGAGAAAGGAACTTTTCTTTCTGATTCTTGTGCTTTGACCAGCTCTGAGTATATTCCTGGCTCCACGAGATTTCGATTAAAATTAAATAGGGCTTGTAAGCTGCTTAATCCTTAATCAATGTCTAAGGTCCTAATTGAATTGAAATTGCTAAGGTATGTAGCTGAATCCAATGTCCACGTTCATAGTTTTCGACAGTATTACAAGTTTTTGGATGGGTATGGACTGACTGGAAAACGAGTAAGGAGAAAACGCCTTTTTTAAAGAGGCATTATATTTATTGATTCGTATCGACTCTTGATTTCGTATTTGACCGCGATAATCGATGACTGGTTTTGAAAATTTCGGGTTCTCCTGATTCCGTAGCCGATCTCCAAGAGAACTTTCGAAAAGCCTGGTGAGGAAGATTTTTGTACTTAAAATTATCTCGAATTCAAAAACCAAAACTCCAGTTCGGTGGCATGTCTGAAGGTATACGCTCCCAAATGTTTAAGTTTTGATCTCCCAAACGTGGACAGTAAAAAAGGAAGTGTTGAGTTGTTTCCACCTCATCTTCTTCCATATCGCTTCTGCAGATGGAATCTAGTAAGATTCCAAATCTTACATAATGAACACAAAAGCCCCAGAACTAGGGAGAGGCTAGCCTCACTGATGGCAAAAATATCACTTGATCTCTGGCGATCGATCTTGGGTCAAAAGCTTTTTGAGACAGCGCATGTAGAACCCAAGAGGAGCACCGACCCGCCCCTATTCTACCAATAGCGGTTCTAGGGTGCTCTTCCTTGCCAGCTATTCATCTTTGCAATTCCCTGCCTTTCTTTTGTGGTCTGGCCAGTTTTATCAAAAAGACACTCGATGAATTGATAGCGATGTTATTCACTTCTCGTCTAACCCTAAACGTACTGTTAATGAGTTCGCGGCTAGTATCGCCGCTGTGCTATCTGAGTGAATGGTAACTTCTCTGAAGGAGGCTGCACTCCGGAGCAGTAGGTCTGCTGCTACCTTAATGGTTCCAAACCTCGGCTTGGAAAACACTACAAAAGTCAGGAAATCTGAAGTTGCAATTGATACAAAGCTACTGATAGTAAACCCTTCCACGAAACTTCCCCTCAAGGTTTGATCCATGCGTAAAAAATTTCACTGTCCCTCTTCTCCAACGGCTTCTTCCTAGCCACAACTCACTCGTGAAAAGGTTCCGAATCTGTTTCGAAGTTGTTTAAAAGCACGATCTCGAAACTTCCTGCTGTTTCCTTTATATCGGTTATTTTTGGAACTTTACAACACTAAAACACTTTCAGACGCACTTGTTTCCACCAAAGCCAGCGATACTCTCTACGCTCTTATTGTAATAATAGAACTCCTAACGGAACTGGTGTTAGTTCTCTTTCTTTATATCTTCCGTCTCCGCTGTCAACGACCAGGCCTTTCCTCACATGATTGTCTGGCGGTGCCACCTCATAAAAACAGCACCGAAAACAACAACAACAAAAACAACTAAAACGATAATGGCGTCGCCCAACAACTGTAATGCTTGAAAGAAAGCAATAATCTGCAGGTGTGTGTGTGTCAGTCCACGTGTGTGGGTGTGTATGTGAACCCAGCATCAAGATGAGTGCCGTAGCAACTACATTGCAATGTTCTTTCCGTTTCCGTTGCAACTTGAGTTGTTGGCACAGCTATTATTCTTCGGCCCCCTCCTGGTGGCACCGCCCGTCGCGACGCCGAGCCACTGCCATGTACTCCAGTTTTGGCTGCTTAAGTGCAGGAAATCGTGAAAACTCTCGATTGAAACGGACGGACTGGCGTTGGAGCGGCGGCGGAGGCGGCGCGCGCAATGCAATGTGCAACGTGCCACATCCGTTACTGCAGCGCACTATTACCGTTATAGCCAACCACAAATGAAAATGGCGGCGGAGCGGAGCTGCTGAGCACGGCAATGTGTGTAACTGACCAATTCACCGAACTTCACCGAGTAGTGAAGTGGCAATGGCACTTGCCACTCGTGCAACGCGCTGCACTTGTGTTGATTGTTTTCATGTGTGTGTGTGTGTATGGGTTTTTTGTTGCTTTTCTGCTGCAATTGTGTATCCACTTGCAACATTTATACGTGAGCTCACACACATGCTCGCGCATTTATGGCAGCATGTCTTGTGCATTTAGTAATAAAAACTTGCCGCAAACAACCGCTATTGTCGCCGCCTCTAACGCTTTTCTTTTTGCTGCTTGCCACAATGCCATTGTGTGCGTCGCTTCTATTTTATTGTTGTAAGTTGTTCGCAACAATTGTTGTTGACAACAAGGATGTGCCAAGAAATAGCAACAACCACAAACAAGCAGAGTAGACAGTGGCGCGCATGTGTGTGTGCGTGCGAGAGGAAGAAAGCCGAAACGAAGAAAAGGAAGCAGCAGATATGCAGCGACAACTCAAGAAAACAATAAATAAAGTCTCTCCAAAGCGTAGAGAGGCAGCGCGGGCAGTGGCACAGCACAGTTAGTCGTGCTATAAATACAAAAACAAGCACATTTGAAAATTGAAAGAAAAAATAAATTTGAAAGTATTTAGCAAAAAACTCAAACTGAAAGTCACAACAAAGGCGAACAAGTGTGTAGCAGTACACAAACAAAAGCAACAAAAGGTAAAAATAACAAAAAACCATAAACAACAACAACAAATCCACAACTAGCTGTAATAACAGTTGCAATAACAATAAAGTAGTATGAATATATTCGTGTTGCAAAAAAACTTACGAATGCACGCACACATTCATAAATGCATGTTTACACACACACACACTGCCATATTGCCACAGTTTGTGCGCAAATGAAAAATGGCGACAGCGGCAACCGAGCATGAAGAGCAATGGTAGCCAACGATTCGTGGTTTTTGTTTGTTGTAGAAAATGTGAAAAAGTACTCTCGCCGGATACGAAGAAGAATGCGTAGACGCAGAAGAGGCAATTCTTAGATGTCGACATAGAAATGCTTACGAAAATGTGCGCTGAAAAGGAATTATTTGAACGTGTGTGGAAACAACCATAATTGCTTGAATATGTATGTACATTAGGGTGTGCGTTGTTTATTGTTGTTTTGCAAACATCGCCTGAAGTTTAAATTTTTGCCCTAAAAATGAGGATACAATGTAAATAATGTCTTTATTTTCAACTAGAGATGGTCAGTAGGGAAATCGTCAAACCTATAGGATCTTAGATATCTGAAGCTTTTCCAGTCGTCAGTGAACTCTTGTCTGAAGCAAATTAATATGGACTGAGCAAAAAACTAAATTTTCACGTATTTAATACAAATCTTTATTATCGATTTCAAAATGGGCTGCTTTAGACTATTCATACCCAAAACTTTGACCAAAATGTGTTGAGTCGATCTATAAGAGATGCTAAGATCCTCTGCTCTTTGATGCTATGATTTTCGAACCCTATTTCTCTATTTCTTTGACCTTTTCGCTGCTGTTGCCATTAACAGAGATCCCTGGACGACTTGCATGACGCAAGTTTTCGAGGACTTCTGCTGAATACTTTCTTTCCTTCACTGAACACTTTCGGCCGATCAGAGACGTGTGTTCGTGACAAAGCAGACTCCGCAAAACACGTATGTAACAACTTTCAAACTATTAAGCAGCCGTGGTTCTGTAGGAAACCCAAAAATTAATGCCAACTCGTCATTCGGTTTTTTCCTTGTGTCGTAAACAAATAGGTGCCAAACACATAAAAATTGGCTTATGGAGGTTGAACTTCACATGGATTAAAAAAGGGTTACATCAATCTAGGAAAAAGTATATCTATTCGGTTTACGAGCTCAGGTTAAATTGATCAATCCGGGACAAATATGATCAGATGGTATCTTTTGCATTAAGAATATTTGAGTAGGTTTTAGTTTGGAACTATTCTACGTTGTCGATTATGTCGTTTACTCGTATAAAAAAACGTTGCTTTTACTATTTATTACATTAGACAAGACTATAATATATAAGTGTAAGGCTAACATATAAATTTCACTACCTGTTTTCTTCATCTTCCCTTTTTTTAACCTCGGCTTTTTTCTCTCTCTGATTCTGAAAATTTCTACCGTTATCGATAGAATGGGAGCAGGTCGGTGCTCCCGTATCCTCTTGGGTTCTACTACTACATAGCTGGGCTTCGCGGAAGCTGGACCAACGCTGAGCCGTCATCGGTACCTACCCTGTCCCAAGAGCCTTTTGGTCCAAGATCGATCCCTAGAGATCTCTTTGTCCTCAGTAAGACTAGCCATTGCCTTATTGGTCCCCATGCTGTAAGGTTTGGAATTTTACCAGATGTCATTTGAAGAAGTAGTAGTATGAGGTGGAAACAACTTAACACTTCCTCGTAACTCGCAAGAGACGAAATGCAGCAGCCCACATGCGATCTTTGATCAGCCATCTAACCAAACCTAACCTAATATAAAAGATAATAATTAAAATATTCTTAATGCCTATCATACCTTTCCTGTTTGATCCGATTCATTGGATATATGGAAACATTGAAATTTCGTCAGTTTGACCTTGATATATTTTCCCTTTATACAGTAAGTATATTCTAAATATTGGACATAATTTTTTAAATCGGATTTATTTTTTTTTTTGATAAAGTCCACACTCTTCATTATTTTATCCTTAAATATGTCTTAATAAACGCCATTTTCATTTCTAACTCAAATTAAACCGAATTCGAATATTGCCAGTCATTGTCAATGACCATAAATACAATACTATGACAAAAATATCATTAACCGCATTTAGGGAATGACGAACAGCAGAAGCGGAGGAAATAAAAGCACATTGCACATTCGCCATTTATTGTTCGTATGAGAATATATAAAGGGTGTCCCAAAATTAACGCAATATTTGAACTTGTCGCCATTTATGTAGTTAAGTGTTTATAATCCTGAAAAAAAAAAAACAAAAACAAAACTAATCGACAGCTGACAGTTTAGGCTTAGTAAAAGTAGAGCGTTATAGCCTTTCCGCGCAGCCAAATTAATTTAGTAAATTAAGATTTTATTTGAGAAACTAGTTTTTGCCTTTCGAACAGCCGACTACTCGAAGAAGTCTTCGGAGAAATTCGAAAAACGAACAAGAGAAGACGAATCATTGTGCTCCATGACAATGCGAGCTCTCACACATCGGCTCAAACCAGCGCCTTTTTGACCGGCCAAAACGTCCAATTGATGGGTCATCCGCCGTACAGCCCTGACTTGGCACCCAATGACTTCTTTTTATTCCCACACATCAAGAAAATAATGCGTTATCAACGATTTTCGTCGCCAGAAGATGTTGTTGAAGGATTCAAAAACCATGTTTTGGAGGTGTCTCAATCGGAGTGGAAAAAGTGCTTCGAAAATCGGTTTGAAAGCATGCAAAAGTGTATACATAAATCTTGATGGAGAATATTTTGAAAAACAATAAAACCATTTTCGTTGATAAATATTCTTATTTTCATTATTAGGCCAGAAATATATATAGCAGCCCTCGTAGTAAACCAAGATTATTATTTAGTATGGTAAATCGATCTAAATTAGCGCTGTAATCGACCAAACTGATAAACTAACTCTTGTTCGAAAAAGTCATAACCCGATAGAACAACGTATTTTCGTTATCAAACATTATTTCAAAAATAATGAAAGCTTGGAGACCCCAGTTCAAAAATTTCAGACAAAATCAGCTCGGAATTGTGGTATAGCTTTGTCAACTGTGAACAGATTTTCAAATGGCTGGAATTTTATATATTAGGTTATTTTAGGTCACCCTGTACTTATATACATATATACGCTACATACCGATAACTAAGTTTGTAAAAGAAAATGGAAATAAAATGAAACTGTTGACTATACTATACTATTTCATTTTGTTTTGCCTTTCTTACAAACATTTGAGTATTTGTGTGTGTTGCTCCTATAAACATTCGGAAATCAATTATACAAATTAAAGTTGCCACATGCCAATGGAATGGAAATGTTAAGTGTGGAAATTATATGCTGTCAACAGCTGCACCAACTTTTTGTTGTTTATTGAACTGTAAATATGTGTAAGTGAGTCGGTCAAATTAAACTTCAAGCTAATAAAATGAATCCCTTTTGGTATAGCTGCCTTCAAAATTTAATAGAATAAATACTTAATGGGCTGTCATCAGAGCCTTAACCTAATAGTTCTTAAGGTTTGGTTATTTCGTTTGAGTGACACTTTCTGAAGTTTTTGGATTGGCTTAATATCTTTCAATTTATGGTTATTTATGAAATAATCAGCTTTCTAATGCACTGAAGACACTTTAAGACTACAAAACTAAACTTTTCCATTGCGTAATTTATTGACACTGGCAGTCTCCACTCATTTAATTGGTAATGTAAGTGGTCGTTTAACAGCTAGCAATTTGACATAAATAACCATTGGACACCCGTTTGACAGCCACTAATATTAGCACCTCTGTTAGACAGTTATACCTAATGACATATATTGGGCAGTTGTCGTATGATATTGTTGTCAAAGTTGTCATCACAATTTTCCACTTGATATGCGCACGTCTGAAATTGCCACTTCACTTTGGTTTGACAGTTTGGCTTTCGCCTGAGAATTGTAGCTTAATATCTGTCAAACTAGCTAACTAGACTAACCTCAATGAAAATCCTTCAATTAACGCCCGATTGACAGCTGCCATATTACATTTCATAACATAACTGGCAACTTCCATCTGGCATGCGTTGGACAGCATCATTTGACGCCTATTTGATGACAGTCATCTGTTATACATTAAACAGCTGTTGAACAGCCGTATTTCAACATAAGTTTGATTGCTGTTATAAGAAATATTTTTGATAACCATCTAATATCAGGTTGCTAATAGTTATGTTACATTCATTTTGATAAAAGTTTGACAGTTCTCATTTAACACTTCTTTGACAACTGTGATCTGACATTCATTTGACATTATGACATTCTGTTTAACATGTTCTGAAAGCTGTCATTTGATGTCTATTGACAAGTGCCATTTGATTTCTACTTGACAGCTGTAATCTGTCATTAACTTGACAGCTTTTTGAAAACTTTTTGGCATTTGCCATTTGACTTATAGTTGCTAGTTGTTATTTTTCACCTCTTTGACATCTATCTTAGCATTTGTTTGACGGCTGCCATCTGACATTCATATGATCAACTGAGAGTCATCTGTCATGTGGATACGTGTACGTGTGCATTATGTGCTCTGTGATACTTCTGTAAATGGCAAACTGTCAACGATGCGGTTAACCAGCACCGCAGTCATTTAAAAATGCAAATAAAATGGAATTTTATTTTTAACTTGCGCGAATGGCAAATGTTCGTGGTCAGCGGACATATGTAGAAACACTCGAATGTGGTGTATGGAAAGCTAAGGAAGCAAAAAAGAATTCTACTTCAGAAACGCCAACGAATGGCGCAGCAAAGGGACACCGAAAGAAAAGTGTTCGTGTATGTGTATGTGTATATACAATAACACGGAAGATGACAGTTAAAAAATGCAAAACACCGAAAAAGGACAATCAACTTGGACATTCGCAAGATGTGTGGAATAAATTGAATTTTCCAGTGGATTATGTGCCAATGAAGCAACTGACAGCGGTTTGAGGCGAGCGCAACGAAGTCAGCAGTGTAGAGTAATTGAGGTCCATATGAGCGCAGCTCTTGCAAAAAGAATATGGAGAAAATTAAAAGAGAAGGCGAGGGAGAAGAATGTGCGGTTTAAAAATAGCAATGCCATTTAACGGTGCACTTACATCCAGCTGCATGTAGCTGTTGTAGTGGCCTTTTACGCGACACTCTGCGAGCTCGGTGTCTTTGAACTCTATTATTTTGCTTGCCTCTCGCTCTTCCACGGGCATGGCGCAAACGAGATTTCTGCGCGCTTTTACTTGCTGCCACTTTATTCGTTTGAAATCTTGCCGCAACCGAAACCAAAGTGGATGGCTTTTATATTTCAGCGTCGCCACCGAGCGTGTGCTGAGGCCCGAGTGCCGGGTGCTGCGGGGGACTGTGCAGTCGCGTCGAGTAATCGTCTGTCAGTGACAAAGCTTTTAAGCGGGAATATAACCGCAGATTGACACTTTTTTCGTTGCAGAGTGTGGGTCCTTGTCGCTATGCATACATTCAAATACATATACATATATACGTATATGTGTGTGTGTTCGTTTGTGGTCAATTTTATATAGTTTTAGCTGGTTTATGCTTCATATGGAAATGCGGTTATTAGAAAATGCAAAGGATGTGTAATGCAAAAACAAAATAAAATGAGTGCGCCACCAAAATGTGACAGATAGATCACATAAAATTAAAGCTGCCAGAAAGCTAGACTTTATATAACTTCTTTGTGGCTTTTTTAAATAAGAGATCATTTTGGTGAAAGAAATTGTGTGTTTAATTTTGTATATAACCAAGAGATATCTACGTAGTATCTCTCTTGTATTCCTCTACCTTCGTTACTGAAGTTTCTATTAAATAAAATTTTTTCCAGTGATACTCTTTAATTCTACAAAATTTCCGATAAAACAATTTGTAGTCGGAGCTGAGAAAAGAGCTTCCTGAGTTTTACATATAATTTCGATATTAATACAGTTGTCTTGGAGAGGAAGATGCATTACTTTATCTCACTGTTTGACAAATCTTCGTTTACATTTCCAAACAATATGCTGATTAGGTTAGCTACCTTAAAACCCTAAAATTTACCAAATATCCAACAAGTCTGGTATAGTACTTTTGGGACCAAATCTAATATTTACTGAGATCTAATAAGAGGTTATCTAACAGCTATATTGCTGATATTCTAGCGCTGATTTGCGACCTTCCTCTGTGATATTACAACTCTGGCAATGTATGTTTTATTTGAGATACATTTTTAGTATATTATTCATCAAATGACTAACCATTTGTTCTTGTAGTGATTGCTTCTCATATACCTTTTTGGAGATTATAAACCAGCGAAAAATTAAAATTTAAATTCAGAACATTATCTATATTTCCGGAGTAGTTCTTCCACTTGGCGTGTTTAAGTTAAGTGGAACTTCAGAGGGAAAACCTTTCAGCTACGAGAACGATAACGTCGAATTCATATTCGATTATGAAATGCCATTCTGAAGCAAAACTTCCTTTGAAATATTGAATATTGAAGCTATTGATTTTTAAAGCTTCACCCATATACATAAAATGACTCGTTTTGTTTAATTCAAATAATTTATAATTAACTAGAGGATAGATAATAATACTACTATCATCTATAGTATATGATTTGTATTAGCTGGATATAGTTAATTAGATATATTATTTTTGTGAAGCAACTTGTGTTAATTTATAAAAAAAATGGATCATAAAGCATTTCGTGTGTTAATAAAGCTTTCCTTTTTGGGGGAGAATACTGTTGTTGGGCTCTGGGAAATACACCGTTGCAAAGATATTTGCTAAGCTGGAAACAGGCGAAATGAGCATCGAGGACAATGATGTTCGCAAGTTCATAACAAAAACAACGAATAACTGATTCTAAGAAGTGTTTGAATGCTCTTTAATCGTAATAAAACCGAATTTTTGCGTCGGTGTGTGACAATAGAAACATAGCTCCATCATTTCTCACTGGAGTCCAATCGACAGTCATTCTAGTGGACTGCACATGATGAACCGGTTTTCAGGCGTGGAAAAACGAAAAAAGCGGCTGGATTACTAAGCCAGTTATAATCTATTTCACTGCGTATTTCGTTGCAGTTCTTTTGTACTATTCCAAACTTAGCAATTGCATTTGTTTTGAGGAAGAATCTGTTTAAAATTGTACGCGTATATTCAAAGGATTCCTACAAACATGCATTTTGAACAAATGCATATGATTTGAAATATAATTTTTGTATTTATGAGTTGTATTAAATTTTGACATAATAAGATAAGATGGTTCTAAACTACCTCCCCACCAATTTTCAGCCAAATCCGTTCAGCCGTTCTTGAGTTATAAATGGTGTAACTAACACGACTTTCTTTTATATTTATAGATGTTTACTAATTGTTTTAATATATGTCGAAGCGATCTCGATCACATTCGTCGATGTTGGTGCCAACAGGCGAGGTTATATTTTTGGTTCGCAATTTTTTATAGCTTGATGAGCATTGATCATTTATATACTCGTGAACTAACTAGCTGCTTGTTTGATTAGGGTTCTTCTGGTTTTGGAATATGGATCGATGTTTCCATAGACCCACAAACCACACCAAACCGTTATTTTTCTAGATGAAATTATACATAGCTTTTGAATCTCTTCAATTTGCTCTTCGTCTCAAATGCGGCAATTTTCCTTGTTTACATACACATTTAGCCATAAGTGGGCCTCAGCACTGAAAAAAAAATTTGTCTCGAAAACGTCGTATTTTTTTGCTACGTTAGGTAGAGTTGCTGCGTACGACGCTGAATAGTCTCTTTATGGTCTTTGTATACACTCTCAGCTACAGCTGCAATATTTTCTTCACTGTATGCTGGACATGGCATATTCGGTATATCTGTCAAAACAAATACCTCTACTTGGATCACCCGTTATCTGGTTAACGATTAAATTAATTATTTTAATGCAATTTTTATTAACTTTAAATGATATTTCCAAGCTGTTATTTAAATACGTATTAAATAAATTGACATTGCATAAAGGAATAAAGCTTTATACATCATCAAACCACCTGCCAGAGGTATACTTCTATAAAATAAAATCTATATCTTCAAAAATATTATTTTGATTCCGAGAAGTTCATCTTTTTGATGGGCAGTTCTTCATTCCTTCGAGGTGCTGCTCCATATTTCTTACTAGTTGTAGTTACATCATTGGCCAGTGCAGTAGTTGTGGGAGCTGTTTCTAAGTATGGTATAGTAAGAATGGTTGAAATGTACTTAATATTTACATATATGTATGACACCCGTTAGTAGATTCAAAAACTATTTTCGCCATATTTTGATAAATATCCGTAATTTAATCAGCAGAGAATGCAATATATTTGAAAATAATAGCATCCGAAGAGTTCACCGAGTATTATAAGGGACTTTAGCATGTCAGTTATGAAGCAGGTATTCGTAGGTTATACATTCTGTTATACCAAAGACACAAATGCTAATGACAGTGTACTAATAGCTCTTAATAACTTTCATTCTAACCTTAAAGTGTTGACAATTTTTCGTATTAAATTCTTAAATAATTAAAGTCGTGAATTTTACTTCCGCTTTTATTTACTTAAATTAGCAGCAAATAAAATAAAATAAATCCTTTTGTTGAGCAAAATCAAATGCAAATGAAAAATGTCATAAATTTACAGTTAACTAAGCGCTGTGGTTTATCGGTTTCCATATACAAATTGCCAATTTATGCACATAAATAAAAACAACTGCCAACGCCATTAGGCGCTCACACACACACATAGAGGCAAGCGCAAATCGCAGGCTTATGAAAATATACAATGACAGTTCAAAACTAACCAACCAAGCGAGGCTAACCGGTTAACAGACTAGGTGGCAGCAAATATATTTAGCTAAAAATAATAACAACAATGACAACCTGTGTTTGCACGCTAAAACACACACACATACACTCCTGTATATATATGTATATGTCTATGTGGAATTATGGCCTTTGTTTTGTTTCGCGCCGCTGTGTGCAGCCAACCGCTAAACCAGAAATTGCCGAAAATTCACAAAATACGCGCACATTCACGAGTTTTTGTATATATGTGTGTGCATTTTGGGCAAAAATGCATATATTTTGCATAAATGTGTGAATAAAAATCCGAAAACAATAACAAATGTGAAATTTCGCTGCGCCACGCAGTGTGTAAATTCTGCAAGTCAGAAATTTTATGCGCTTTGACATCGCGTTAAGTTGTTTGATTAACGACAGCGCCACAACAACAACACCACAACAAATTAGTGGCACACAGCGGCAGTGGACGAAGGCAGGCGCAAATGTATATGTATGAAAGCGGTGAGCGCTGCAAGAATGGTGGACTAAATGAGTGAACGAGCGTTTGATAGCTTGATGTGGGCAAAACAATGAAAGGTTGTGCGGCAAGTTCAGTGGCAGGGAAAGCGGTGAGGAGCGACTGTTTAGGTAACGGTGTGTATGTGCGTTTGTGTGGATTGTAAAAACCTAAATACGCCATTTGCAGATAAACTCAGCGGTGTGAAGTGGTCATGGCAATGAATATGCGACTGAATGCATGGCTGAGCGGAGGCTGGGAACGGCGCAGTGATAGTGGAACCGCGGCCGGCGTTATTTTGGGGCTTAGGCGGACACTGGCCGCCACATCAGGGTGTGTTATTGTTTACGCATGAGAGTAAGCGATTTTATTGTTAGTTTGGATTAACGGTGGCTTCTCGACGAGGATCCTAAGTGACATTAAGCCTAGCGAGTTTTCGGAATTTAGAGAGCTATTGAGAAGGTTTGATGATGTTAAGGCTATCTTGTGTAAAAAATAATCAATTTTGGGTATTTAATTTGAAAAGCAAAATGTTTACAAAATTTAAGAATACGCAGAAAAAAATTTGCAAAAAATTAAATATCTTTCCAGTTATACGTGGTCTCGGTTGCTGCGAAAGAAGATCTTCCAATGAAGACTTAAAACAATTGACAAAATGGTGACGTATTACAAAAAGTTGAATTTCACCAAAAAAATGTTTGCTTTAACCTGCCAAAATTCGATTTTTTAACAGATGAAATAACAGGTATATCATTGTAGAAAGAAATATACACAGAATGGGCAGAAATTTAGTTTCAGTTCAATCTTTGCTCCCAAAACTAACTCATCTGTTAGAACTGCCGATATCGGACTACTTTAGCCATACAAACGTATCGTTGAAAATCAAGCCCTTGTCTTTACCAAATTTAGCACATATTATTATTTAAAGCAACTGTAGAATCTCGGCAGAATTGTTTCAGATTGTACTACAATAGCGTATAGCTGTCATACAAACTCTGCACAAAATAAAGGTTTTGGAATATTTGGGTATAATAGCTTTGGTGCAGTTTTTTCATAAAGCTGGTGAGAATTACATGTACTGCTGTTGCCTTAATGAAATGTGCACAAATCAAGGTCTATTCTGTCATATTAGTTATCAATATATATTTTTTCTTTATTAAAAATTAAAATTTATCACGATTTATATAAATACATACTCCTATGGCCCTAACACACATACATACATATAAGTATAATTATATATAAAACTACAGCTTGGCAGCGCCACTCTAATTGTCGTCGTGTGGCATAAATCAATTAGTGCACCGTGCCGTGCTTGTGGTATGCCTTACGCTTGCCCGTGGTGTAACTATATGGAAAAAAACAACAACAATCAACGGAGCACACAGCCAGCCGACACGCCATGCAGTCAGCCAGTGTCGCGCCACAACAGCAAACGGCAAACAAGCGACAAAAATGCACTTTGATTTATATTTTTGATTTCACACACGCATATACACACACACATACGCACGCAGCCATGTAAATAAATGTAATTTATAGTCACATATGGTGTATAGTGAATTATTCGCAGTATATTCCACAACTGTTGTCGCGGTGGTCGCACCATTCGCTCATAAGCCGCGCTGCTAAGCAAGTACGCGCCTGTTGTTGTTGCTGTGATTGTCACCGCCAGTGCTAAGCTCTGCTATATTTTGCATTTTTTATTCATTTTGTTGATTTTGCAATGAATGAATGCGCTTAGTTTGCACAGATAATTACAGTTTTGGAAATCGTGCAACAATACGCGAAAGCAACGAAGCGGTGGCGTATGAGTGATTTTTTCATGTTCTTTTTGAGTGAAGGCTGAACATACTTGTAAGTGTGTATGAAGCGCAGTGGATTGTGCATGTACATACATAGCTACATGCGGTGTATACATATAGAGATTTGTTGATGCCTAGGGTCTATTTTGGAAAAATATTTACATCTGTATATACATATATGTATGTATATTAGGGTAACTCAAGAAAAACGTACGTTTTTTTCGCTTGGTACTCAGAAAAATTGGTTGATATACAACTCTCCAAGTATGAGCCATACTTGTAACGGGAGTTCTCCGCCTTCCGTCCGAGGTCAAAATCGCAATCATTAATAGTTCCCGAGATATTCAGCTTTTTAAGTAAGGCTGTATGCAATTTTCATAGCTTTTTTCATACATACCATCTATAAAAATTTTATAAAGCCTTACTTAAAAAGCCGAATATCTCGAGAACTATTAATGATAGCGATTTTGACCTCGAACCTTTTTTATAGCAAATAAAAATTTCTACACATTTGTCATGCACGTATTTTCTATAACTCCTGTCATTTACGAGATATATACAAAAAAATTGCGAAATTCTTGGAAAAATCGGGCTTAGAGCCTCGTACTACCTCGCCGGTGTGAGTTAGGACTTTGTTGCACAGGGCACTTTTGTAGAGTGGAGAATTCTGAGAAATACGCATCTAAAGTCAAAGTGATGCCATAAAATACCTCTGATCTGTAGGAATTTAAAGATAAAAACCCACGATTGTAGTGTATTTTCTATGGAAAATTTTTACAGGCCTTGGTCCAGTTGTTAATGTTAATATTAAGGGCTAACATTTTCAGGGAATTTTTTTTAGGGTATTTGCAAGAAAATTTTGTGGCGGGACTGAAAAAAATTAGTTGTTAAAAAAAAAACACCCTAGTATACATATATTTCATTAGTTTTTCCAATTCACTAACTTCATTGATTTAGATTTGTGCATGTGTAATGTTGCTTACGGCAGACAAAAATATCTGTCGTGCATAATAAAAAAATTATGATTTCGTAGATTCATCAGAATATAGAAAATATATTGAATTTCTGGATGTAAAATACTCGAACTATATTTTTTAACAACAGCGAGCAAGTTTTAGCTCTTTTTTTATGGAAACAGTTATGGATGTAAGTCATTAAAACGTACTGCCCCTAAAATTTTTTTTATCACAAAAAATCAAAAAAAAATACATTTTTTTTGCTTAAAGGGCACACTTTAAGTAAAATCTCTCTCCATATATTGATCTACCAAACTTTGGGTATAAAGTCATTGTATTGAAGATATTACTAATTGGTGAAAGATCAAATCTCTGCAGCTTTCGAAACTAAAAACAAATGTTTTCCAAATTTAATGTGTTTTCTTAAAAAATGTAAAATAAATAAAATTCTTAAAAGTTGTTTCGGCTTACAGATTAGATGTACCCCTTAAACATATTAGCAAATAAGAGGTATTAAGAGGATATACAAGAATAGAAATCTGGAAAACTCGATTTTTTGCTTTCACATTTTGAGAGTTTAGAAACTTAAAGATATCTTCCTAGAAAGACTTTTCAAATTTTGAGCTTTGCTTAAAGTTATGACTCTTTAAAAGTATTGACAAACAGACCGGTTTGAGCGGAAGTCGAAAATGTAAACTCTCGCCTCATTGTTAACGTATTTTTCAAATGACTACAAGTGTAGAGTTACTTACAACTTGATTAATAAATAAGTAAATATTAATTATAGAAAAATTATTTTTGTCTGTTTTTAATTATTTTGTTTACTTTTTGAATAAATGTAAATATAAAGGGTGATTTTTTAAGAGCTTGATAACTTTTTTTAAAAAAAAACGCATAAAATTTGCAAAATCTCATCGGTTCTTTATTTGAAACGTTAGATTGGTTCATGACATTTACTTTTTGAAGATAATTTCATTTAAATGTTGACCGCGGCTGCGTCTTAGGTGGTCCATTCGGAAAGTCCAATTTTGGGCAACTTTTTCGAGCATTTCGGCCGGAATAGCCCGAATTTCTTCGGAAATGTTGTCTTCCAAAGCTGGAATAGTTGCTGGCTTATTTCTGTAGACTTTAGACTTGACGTAGCCCCACAAAAAATAGTCTAAAGGCGTTAAATCGCATGATCTTGGTGGCCAACTTACGGGTCCATTTCTTGAGATGAATTGTTGTCCGAAGTTTTCCCTCAAAATGGCCATAGAATCGCGAGCTGTGTGGCATGTAGCGCCATCTTGTTGAAACCACATGTCAACCAAGTTCAGTTCTTCCCTTTTTGGCAACAAAAAGTTTGTTAGCATCGAACGATAGCGATCGCCATTCACCGTAACGTTGCGTCCAACAGCATCTTTGAAAAAATACGGTCCAATGATTCCACCAGCGTACAAACCACACCAAACAGTGCATTTTTCGGGATGCATGGGCAGTTCTTGAACGGCTTCTGGTTGCTCTTCACCCCAAATGCGGCAATTTTGCTTATTTACGTAGCCATTCAACCAGAAATGAGCCTCATCGCTGAACAAAATTTGTCGATAAACACATTTCGAACCGAACACTGATTTTGGTAATAAAATTCAATGATTTGCAAGCGTTGCTCGTTAGTAAGTCTATTCATGATGAAATGTCAAAGCATACTGAGCATCTTTCTCTTTGACACCATGTCTGAAATCCCACGTGATCTGTCAAATACTAATGCATGAAAATCCTAACCTCAAAAAAATCACCCGTTACAAGTGATAAATTAATGACGAAAATATCAATTGCCAAAAAACGTTCAACTTTCGGGCTTCTTGAATAGAATATCACTTTTAAAAATCAGTTCTATTGCTTTAAAAATTAGTACCCTATTAAAAATTAATGACACTAGTTGTTGCTTCTCGTTATCGCTTTCAATCTGCTAGTTGTGGTGATGTCTGCTAGTCCAGCAAACAAACATTTTTTACGATATAAAGTCACGATCTAGTGGATCTAGTGGATTCTGTATAAGACTTATTGATTTTAAAGTCAAGTTTTGAAAAAAAAAACATTAAAATGTGTATGTATGAGGTATAAAATGATAAGTTCTGTTCGATACCTAATAAAGATGAAAATTTCATTCATGAAAAAAATTGAAGTATAAATTGATTTTATATTAAAATCAGCTATCAGCATATATGGAGAAAACTTAGTACTAATGGAAGTAAAAGGTTCTTAACTTCGATTTAAAAGGAAACTTTAGATATAAAATATGCCACATGTTATCTAAGTACTTAAACTATCAGCATAACAAGCTGCGTCATTTCAGCAATATCCATTTATTTACACACGAACTAGTCTCGCAGTTTGTGAGATAAAGATCTGAAATTTTCCACTCGTCCTACAAACTGATTTATCAAAACCTAAGGGTTAAGAAAACTAAATATAGATTTTGTGTTTAAGGCAAAGCTATAATCTCCGAAAAAACTACATATTTAGAACGAATTACTGTGGTACAAATTTGTTAACCGCCCGATAAACTAACCTACAAAAGTCAAGATAAAAATCTTTTTATACCGGTGGAAGGTATTATAGCTTTGGTGCAGCCGACTAAAACGTTTTTTCTTAGTTTATTATAAAAATTATTGTTATATCACATGAAGAATGAAAGCTTGTCGAAAGCTTTTTTAATGTCGCTTATAATTTAATAAATGAATGTGAGGATATAAAGCTAAATTATAGGTGGTAGTTAAACGTTCCAAAAAATCTGAGTTAAATGTGAAACAAAAAGAAACCGGACTTACACATCTGATCCAGGCATTTTACACAAAATACAAGTATGTACCATAAAATCTTGCAACGCATGCGAACTTTAATTTGGTAGGAATATAAACGGCAACGACCAGACAATCAACAGCAATGGACTGGGCACAGCTGTAACAGCGAAATTAACTCAATCGCCCCAAAAGCGTGACTGGCGATTACCAACAGGTTCGGTGAATGGCTGGCGTGCAGCAGACTTGATTGGCTCAGGGAAGATAATGGCGAAGTAAAGCGATTTTTTGCTGTTGTTACTATTTGCTAATGCTTTACTGTTCATTTGTTTGTGTCGACAAATGGATGGAGTCGTTGTCCTTTCGTAAAAAATCCGGTATGAGAGTGCGTGTATGTGGTTTGTAGACAAGTGGTACGGTGGACTATCACCATTACCCTGCATTTTTGTATTACTTTTTGCTTTCGTTTGTCAGTCGATATTTGGCGTATCTTTTCTATCAATCTTAATGCAACCGACGTGTCGAGCTTTGCGCCGATCTAAAGTAAATGTGGTGTGTGTGGTGGTGAGACAAATATCACGAATGGTAACACTGGTAGAATAAGCTGGTGACCAAAAAAACTTGCAACATGGGAATCTTTGACTAATGGGAAACAAATGTTCTCAGTGCTTTCTTGACTAAGCTTTGCATCTTACCAAAAACCTTACAGGGTACATTATAGCTATGGAGTGACTTTCGCGGCTTTAGTAGTTCATTAGTCGGGGAATAAGTAAAATTCACGAAGATTCAAAATAACCTTGAAAACCAAAATAGTTCGGTAGTTGACTTATGTCGCTTTATCTATTGGATCTAATGCACTTTTCATTGAAACTCCAACATTAAAGGATTGTATTTAAAATTCCTTTACTCTAGAATTAGCTCAGATGACAAACAGAGAAGCTTTTCAAATATGTATTTGCCAAAGTAAATAAAAAATTTACTGAGAAGTCGACTTGCGGTTAGAAAAGTGTCGTTCGTTTATTAGAAAAGCTTTAGAGGAGACGAAGAAACACCAAAAGCTTTAGAAGAAAAAGAGGCTTTAAAAGCCTTAGAAGAAGAAGAAGCTTAACACCTTTTGAAGAAGAAGTAAAAGGAGAAGCTTTAAAATGAAAAGGTTTAGAATAAAAAGGAAGTATAAAGAATTTAGAAGGAAACGGAGCTTTAAAAGCCTAAAAAGAACGAGCTTTACAAGCTTTCGAAGAAAAATAAGTTTTAAAAGCTTTACAATTGCTTACATTAAATAGTAGCAATTTCGAAATATGTGATATTGTTCTTAAGCTACATATATTAAAAGCATTAAACCTTTAGATTCCGTCAAAAATTATAAATTATCGATTACTTCAGTATTAAGTTGTAGAATAAGAAGATAAAAGGGCTAAATAAGAAGAAGAACCTTTAAAGGTTTATGAAATACAGAAGCAGCTTTACAATAAGTTCTCAGTAATTCGGATATATGTGTTTCGTATATTTAAGCTATACTCCCTGCTTTTAAAATTACAAAAGCTCTGTTATGAATGCTAATTGACGATCGCTTAAACTTTAAGCTATAAAAGGAGGAGCTTTAAAGGCTTTGAAAGAGGAAAAAGCTTTGAAAGCTTTAGAAGGAAAAGCTTTATAATATTAACTTTACAAGAATTCTCAATTCCGTGATCGGCATACCTAATGCTCACACATATAAGCATTGCATTATAAGTAAACGGCCTTTAAAAGAGAACAGATTAGCGTATAATATTCCCTCTCAAATAAACTCATTTTTCTCCAAGCAAAGTTGCTTTCTCAGCGGCTTAATTATGAGTTTAACCTCCTGATAATGCCGATAACTCTCTGCAATTTAAACTTAACCCCTTAATCACACGTGCTTCCTGCATTTGCTCGCATTGCGCCACTTCAAGCTGAATTTTCAATATTTCAATTGATCATAAATTACAAGTTTTCTCCTAGACCATAAATATACGAAAACTTTTGCTAATGCAAAAGTGGAAACTACAACTAAAATACTAGAATTTTTGGTAAAAGAAAATCGGCGAAAAAGAAGAGCATATTAGAAAAACAACAAAAACCAGAGACGAACGACAGAAAAATAAAATAAATCCACTTGAAAGTAATAAATTTTAAAAGCAACTTTCATTGCACATTACGCCTGTCTGCCGAAACTAACCGTACGAATAAACGGTGGCAGCCAACCGAAGCACACATATACATCCCCATGCATACACACACATACATCTAAACGAAAAGACCGACACTTGTGTCAGCAGAGATACGTAGAAACTATTTGAGCAAGTTAGGTGGATGTGACATGCTGCTGCAAAGCCTGTTAACTGTACTTATGCACACCAACGCACACATACACACCTACACATACATATATATGAGGCGGTACATACATCCCGTTGATATAAAATGGGAAATCGCTGCGCTGATATATTTATTGGCTGGCAGTTAGAGTGCGCTGCTGTTGTTCGGCTGGCATGGCTGGTTTGGCTGGCTGCTGAGCGGACGCACTGCGGAGTAGGCGTTGAATTTGTAGTGTTTTGGGAAGCTTTTGGCGTAAAATTGATTTATGAAAATGCCAAATGGCCGAACACCTGCAGTGATCTCACTTGGGAAGTAGTGGCGCGTGGAGTATTAAGTGCGCCAGCGACGATGACGACGACAGCGCGCCATTTGGCGAGTTGATTTCTGCTGCAGTGCAAAGTTTCCCGCGTGTGTGTGTGGGTATGTGTGTGCGTGAGTGTTGCTGAAATTTGAGGCATGCATCAAGGCGCCGGCATTTATGTGGGTGACGGCAAGTGCAAGATGCTGCAGCGGATATACACATATGTATATACACGTGTGCATGTGTTTGTGTCAAGTTGTTGGCGTACAAATGAGAAATTTGTTAGGGTTTAAAGATTCAAGCGCTCAGAATAAATTAAATTAGAAATTCCAGCAAGAATTATTAAATGGAAGCTACAAATACCATTATAAAAATGTTCGAGAGAGTAATTGTCTTCTATAAATTTGTTTAAAAACGCGATATAAAATTTATAATGAAATTTAAAAATATATATGTATCGATAGCCTTATCATTTTACGTTAGTTTCCACCTTATCGTAATATACAAACAATAGGCATTGCCATTTCGAAGTGTAATTCAATCCTATACAACTAGGGAGTGGAGAGATTGGATGGAGAGAGCGATTGAAAAAAATAAAACATAGAAGGAAAATGATTATAAGGAAGTTACACGATACCTATTTGACATAGAAGCCAAAAAGTCAGAAAATTTCTCAAGCTTATTGCATTCTTTCTTTTCCAACGGTATAGAGTATAAAACAAGGTTTTATGTAAGTAAACTTAAAAGAAAGAATTTTATAAATACACCTCCTTTAAGAAGTTGAATCCACTTGCAAATCAGAAATAAATAAATAATAAGTAAGGAAGGCTCCGTTTGGGTTTAACCAAACATTTTATTCTCTTGCAACTTGAAAAGGTTGAAGCCAGAGAAATACTTTTATGTACATAAGGCTTGTTACATGGGGTCTAGGGCAAGATTTTATCAGATTTTATCGTTCTAAGCAGAAAGATGCATCGTATAGGTACTTGGTCATTATTTCCGTTCCTAGGTGCTTGAACAGTTATGAGGAGTTATGTACATTAAACTTATTAGAGGGCGCGGCCATGCCCATTTTTTCAAACATTTTGGCACTTTGCTACTGCGATCAACTGTACCAAATTGGAGTTCTATATCTTAGTTTAGTGCTTAGTTATGAGTTTTTATACGTTTTCAGTAAAAGACGTTTTACAAGCGTGGCAGTGATCCGATTACGCCCATCTACGAACTCATCTTTACTTTTTGGAACGCGTATATCAGCTTTATCGCTGTTTCCTCAAGTTAAAGCGTGTGCGGACGGACAGACAGACAGTCAACCGAATTCCAACTTTCCTCGTCATCCTGACCCTATCTCTCGATTAATTTTATGTGACACATACAACCGTTAGGTGAACAAAACTATTACCTTCTATAGAAACAGGTTGCAAGAGTAGAAAATAATGAATATTTACAAAAAATGTTCTTTAAAAATCATTAATTTTGTAAAATTTTGAATTTTATTTCGTCGCGTATGGGATTTCTAGAAGGATCACCGAATAATAAGAAAGATTTTTCTTCTTAAAATGACCTAAAATTTAAAAATATACATATATTGCTGTTATAGATGAGTAAAGGCTATGATCGAAGGCTTAGTTAAAATTTTGATGTTGGAAGAATAGCCTTTTCAAACAAATTCGACTTTTGTGGAAATATTTATGTTTCAGAGCGGCTTTAAAATATATATCCAAATTCATATTTCTTCGATCGCTATCTAACAGATATTACTAAAAGGGTCTTGTCAAAAATATTATCATTATAGAGAAATTTTTCTCACCGACCCTGAAAACAGCGTTTTGAAGAAGTCGATTAAATTTTGATTTTTTTTGTAAAAAAAAACACTGATATCCGAAACGACTTTCCGAGTTACCTTAAAATAAGAATATTCTTAAATATACATATATATGTATATTTGACGTACATATAAAGAAAAAAATAGATTTATTACAACTGACACTGAATATAACCTCATATGTCATCTAAAACTCAATCCCTTCTTACTTCTGAGTACAACTCTGATTAGTCAAATGTACTGTAGAGATTTACTGGTAACTTTTTAGCTCTTTCAGAGCCTTCTGCATCGTTGTTGAAGTCCGATTTGTAAGAGAAGACTCTTGAGAAAAGGCTTTGGTACTTGCAATTTTTGGATCAGGGTTAAAAGAAATTTTATTAACACTTATATAAAATAATTATAAGAAAGTCCGAACGCCAACCAACTCTTAAATACATCTTAGTAAGAAATCTAATGTCTGCTCAAGTCAATCAAACAATGACTCTTTTATTTCATCCTTTCACTACATGCATCTACTTACGTGTCTACTAGCTTACATGCAGTCACTAATTAAGCCTGCCATTGTCTGCCAGCATGCCGCCGCCCCCCATGCTCGCGTTTGTTGGCAGACATGGCAGCTACTCAGCAACAAAAGCAACAGCAATACCAATATTGGCTTAATGCTAATCAAAGATTGTGCCATCGACCGACCGTCTACCGTTACACTAATCGATGGGCGTGCAACACATGCGTTGCGGCGTCGCGCCACGTCGCGTCATATCGCGTCCTTTTGTCAAGCGAAAGATAATGTTTGAGCAATCAAGCGAACAATTCAAAGGTTTGCACAAATGCTAATGGCCTCACTGCCGTACACCAACACAGACAAGCAAATGTGTGTGTGTGTATGGGTATGGAATTTTGTGGCATGCCACATGTGTGCATGGCTGTCTGTATTTATATATGTAATCTATTTATGCGTATTTACTGTGACCACTTAATGCTAGGGTTCGCAAATAGACACAGCATAAAAGCAATTGGCACTCAGTGTCTTGGACGTCGAATACATGCAGCCAATACGCACATACAAAGGCATATGTAAATAGTCAGTAGCAGCATTGGCGTTGTCATCGACAGCACCGTACATTAGCGGTAATTGCTTGATTTTGTTTAAAGTCGATGTTTGCTGAAGGATTTTTGCTTGTGAAGTCAGACTTCTTCGCTGTCAAAAAGGTGTTGAAGCAGTGTCTGCGTAGGTTGCTGAATGAAGCACTAGAAAGTAGCTGTGTAATTGCTTGCGAAGGTTAATGTCTTGGCTTAAGTGGTTGTGACTTGTTTGGTGTCACTTGCAGGGACTTCCATTTTTCGAGGAATCTCGGTTGTTTAAGCAATTAATGGCAGTTGATGTGTCTCAATATGTTTATCTTGACTTATTTGTGCTTCTTTGATTAGTTTATGGTGAATAGTAACCGATACTCGATATTAAAAGACTTCTCAATAAAGCTTCTACCTCGGGTTCTCTCCACATTGATGGTTAGTTCTAACTGTTTAGAATTTTCATGTCAGAAACACGGTTAGAGGTCTGGCGAACAAAAATTTTATTGGTGTTTTCCTATTTGCCTTGGGCAGAATTTTCATCTGATCTTTCTAAGAATGGTTATCCATTCTTCAATCCTTAGAAATGTGAGCAAATGACATTCCTAGAAGCTCAAAATCTGGTTCCTTCCCAGATTTCGAACAATGACAGAGATTATGTGCTTATCACGAATATTGCACCATTTTAACTGAAATATCTCACTCATTATTGGAGAGCTGGAAAGTTTGGGAGGAGTCTTCACTTTCGTGTATCTCGACGATTGAGCATTTTTTCATTTTCTGGGGATCTATTCTTTAATTACTGGACCAGGAACTAGATATTATAACTGCTTTCTGCGATGAAGCATCCCACAATATGTTGTGGTAGACTCCTACCTCTTCGTGAAGATATCACGGTGAAATTTTTCGCCAACCCATGTCTTACTCATCGTCTCGACATCTATCACTTGAGGCTCACACTTGACTTACGCTATTTAAAGGTCGTTTTCCAAGGCCTAGTTGTCTGGAGACGTCGAGGAGGCAATTTGACGAGGAATATTTCGGAACGCCATCTAGCTGTATTTGGCTTTCACAAAGTTTGAAAATAACCTAGTCTAAGCTTAGAGCAGCTCGAATATGATTTTTCACTTCTCACTCGAACTTCTGCTTCAACAATATCTTCTTTATTGAGACCCACACTCCGCTTTCTACACTTATGTACTACTTCAAATCATTACCCTAATCAGAGTCTTTACTCTGGGTTTAAAAAAAGGCTTTAACGAAACGCAGATTTTAATTAAATTCAGGTGGCCCTGCAGAGCTTGTTTATGAACTCGTAGCCACAAGCTGCTTGCGCTGAGTATGATTTACTGGTACTTACACCGCATGTGATAATTTATTCACTACTTCATGATGGAGTCGTATGCAGTCTGAATTCAGTAAACTCAGTAAGGACTTTACCGTAATGTAAGAAGTACCACAGGGCCGAAAAATTTCCTTAAATTGAAGTCTCGAGCTAAGCTAAGTCTTACGGTTGCCATCTCTTTCTCCTACATTCTGCAATTTTGCAATTTTTCTGCACGTTGAACGACGCCTTCATCATTTGCTAGCGCCCATATAGCGATAACAACAAAAGCAACAACACATGGCACTACGGACAATGAGAGACAATAATCATTTGAGTCGACAGCAGAAAGCATTCACAGCCAATATTCATGCATAATTCAAATGAGCCCTTGACCAAGTGCACAATACATATGTAACTGCACCCACGTATACCACACGAGTATAAGAATATGTGTATGTGTGGGTGAAAGAAAATGGAAATGGCGAGATTGAAACAAAGGCAGCATATTATGCTCGATCCGAACACTAATCTATTCGTTCATACTCGTACATACATACATAATTGTAACGGTATAGATGGATAGCGGAGAATAGCGGTACCGTTAAGTTCCACCATGTGAACATACATCCTCATACGAGTATGTAAGTGAGTCTATGGTAATGGGGCGCTGGCGTTGCTGACACGTGTGGCACGATTGAAAGGCAAGCAAAGTCAGCAATTTTTTGGCACCAATTTGCTGGCGCTGCATTGTCAACAACTAATTGGCGAGCATTTTTGCTTTCTTTCTTCGCTTTCTAAAGCATATGTGAAAATTCTGGGGTTGTGTGTCGGCATGTGTGGGTTTCTATGCTTATGAATGAATTCTGGAGTGAGCAGCAGAGCAAATGCAAGAATGAATGAATGATTATGAGCAATTGTTTGTGTTTGCTTGCAGAGCGGATACAACCCTCTAAGGAATTTCTACTTGCAATCATAATTACCACGCATTTATTTGCACTTCGCTCAGTTTTTGCAAATTTAACGGTATTTGTGTACTTTTGGTGAAATAATAAAATTTTCAGAAATAAAAATATAGTTCACAAAAGTTTAGTAGGTGCTCTATTTCACACTAACCTAGAACCGTGGTTTAGAAAAAAAATTAAAATTAATTGGCTTAGTAGCGAAGATCCTTTCCGGGCTTGAGGTCTCTAACACTTGGTGCCAGGGGGTTGGAGGTGTCTAAAGAGGTCAAATTCCAAGGCCTCACATTAGACTCGACCTTACGGCGGAGTAGGCATGTGGATTTTATACTGTCCAAAGCCATCAAGACACTCATAATATGCAGACGCCTAGCCAGCAGATCCAGAGGCTGCAAGTCAGGCTTATTGTCACTTACGGAGCGGTTGCTTGGGCATCTAAGCAACGCAGTCTTTGGTAGGCCTTCAACTATCGAAGCTGCAAAGGCTCGCCTGTAACTGCGCTTAACCTAAGCACTTGAAGTCGTCATGGAGCTCACACCGCTGCATGTGGTGATCAAACGGGTAGCGAAACATACCGGCGCTACGAAAAGTATTAACCGAATAAGAAGTTCAGAGATACTCTCGGCAGTAAGACGGAGTGGAACGATATCTGTGATGGTCAACGAAACAGCTCACACTGTTCCAATCAGGATGATAGGGTCAGAATTATGTATTGCAGTGGGGTCCCTCACTATAAAGAAGAGTGAAGAGAGAACAGCATGGACAGCATGTGACAGGAATGCGCCATTCCAACCAACTTCTGGGAGGGCAAAACATTGGTTAGAAAATTATCAACGTTCTTCGAGACAAATTTCGTTTCCATGTCGCGCTCTATATAGGGTAGTGCAGGCTCAAGAAGTACTTGTCCAACATGAGCATAGTCTCTTGTGCAAACTGTCGGTTGTGAGGCATTGAGAATGGTACAAAAAACTACAGGACACCTGATTATGGATTGTCCAGTAATTTACAAAAGATGGCTCAAGGCCCCAGGTTCTATATACGTGGATGAAGCGTCAATTTCACTATCTATCTCTCATCTTTACAATTTAAAGACAGTTCTTAAATGTAAAATAATCAAATGCTTATATTAGATAATGTTAGAGGCCGTATCTTGTACCCTGAACAGGGTATATGAAATTCGGCTCGAAGTTTGTAATTCTAAGAAGTAAACTTAAAGATTTCATAAAATTTGTATACAAATGATCAGGGTGTTGAGCTGAGTCGTCAATTTAGTTCTTCTCGACTGTCGGCTTGTAGATACGTGAACTAGTGTCTCAGTTTTTGAATATCATTCTGTAATTTTGCATAGGCCCTTTCTACCCATGAAGATCGTCTTATGTTGGGACTACCGATATATGTATGTTCTGAAATATATATATACTATATTGTCATACAAACAAATAACTTCGCTAAGATCTAGCATATTATGTTATTAACGACTTTGGCAAATTCTTTTTTAGTCGGGGATGCCACCTTTTCCTTAAAGAGGTTAGAGCTTTTAATTTACGTAACTATATGCTTCTTACTTCAGCCTCATCATACTCACTGCAGAGCGTTTTAATTTAAATTAAATTAATTTTCATAGAGTTGCCACCTGGTATACAATTGCAAGCAAATAAAAACCCACCTAAAAAAACATTTACATTGTAAAATTGTTAAAATTGCATTAAAATTAAGCATTTTAAATTTTTTTCCGAATAACGTTGCCACCATATAACATTTTGTAAAGTTTTTATATGTTGATTAATCTAATGGAAAACAGTATAATGGTGCCACGTTGATTGGTTTTGGAACCACTCGTGCTTTCACTTTCCTTAATCTATCTTTCAAAATGGTTTTCACTGATCCCTCCGATATTCCAACGATGCCAGTAAAATCTCCGACTTTTAATCGCCGATTCTCAAGCACCAATTCCTTTACTTTATTAGCGTGTTGCTCATTAATTGATGTCGATAGCAGTGCTGGACGAGGTCCGTTAACAACATTACTACAATATCTGAATATTTAGATCGAATCACTGTGGCATATATCGGCCGATGAAAATCAAGTTCTTATATGTAAACTTTTTGATCTGTGAAGGGTTTTCTAGCTTCGATGCAACTGAAGTGATCGTTTTGCTTTCTGTCTTTATTTCATAAAATTACTTTTTAAAATCTTGCTGATAATTTTATGAATTCATACAAACAGTCCCTTAATCCATAAAGTTATTCTGTCAGAAGGCAACTTATATCATTCGGATGCGAAAATGGATTTAGCTCCAACTCTGTATATGTGTAGATTTGGTCACACAACCATACCCAATATCCATGACCAGCACTGTGACATTTCCTCAGCAACCAATCGCTGCCACCAGCTGAAGGCTGCGCCACTGAGCTGTTAATGCAACCATTTAGATTTAATAGTTGTGCGCAATTAGCATAATTGATTATGTTGCTTGTGAACTTGCAGCTTTAATGGCAGCAAAAGCAACAGTAACAACAACAACAACTGTAACCGCAGCAGTGGCGGCAACAATTAAACCATTCAAGCGCTGGAAGCCGACAACGCAAGTGGAACAAGCGAAACAACAACAAACAATAATTACAAGAGCAGCGGCGGTCAGACGCAAATAAATGAGCGATGCAACAGCGTTCAGCAGGCTGTGTGGCAAGCGACAACAACAATTACAATAACAAAAATAACAGCTTTGATTGCGATAACTACAAAGCAGCAACGACTAGCGATAGCTACAATAACAAGAACAACAACAATAGCAGAAGTTAACTAAAACAACAACGGTGACAACAGCAACAATAATACCAAGAACGTTAAACAAAATTATAGCCCAGCTGCGCGCTCGCCACTGATTGCCACTGTCAGTGTTGCATTTCAGCAATTTATCATAGCAAAAGTGATTTGTTAGTGGCTGCCGCATTGCCAACGCAACGCTTTATTGCATCCCCTGATGGATTTTCTTGTGGCTGCAGCAACAGCCAAAGCCACATAGCGTCGTCGTCAGTTGACTGCGCGTGCAACATCCCTTGCGCAAGGCTCCCACAACCCACACAAATTCCACTTGCCACATACCATCTTCGCCTTCTTCCGTGTTTTCGTATTAGTTTTTTATGCTCTTTTTAATTCATTTTGATTTTTTGTTGTTTTTTGTTTTGAAATTTCAGCGCTTTTGCCACGCTGACTGTCTGTCCAGCAAATGCGCTTGGCGATTTCAGTTTTATTCGCGCTTCGCGTCGTTGTTGGTTTGTTTGTTCGCTCGTTGCTTCGCGTGTTCGCGTTGGCACATTTGATGGCGGCGATTCTTCGCTTTCCAAAGTATCTCTAAAACCGCGTAAAATATTGCGTGAACTCTCTGCATTCGCTCGTCTGTTTTTCATTATTTAATCATCGTTAAGTTTTGGAAGGAGTAATTACAGACATATACCAGACAAGTGTAAAACAAAATAAACATGAAAGAATCAATTATGAAAACTCAAGAAAATAATTATGAATATGGTGATTAAAAAAATATTAAACTACAATAGTAATTTAAATCAAAGAAATATTCGGATGCTTGAAGTTCTAAAGTCCTGCATTAGCAACTGCGACTTTCCAACTGCAATGCCTAAAGCTTCACAAAATACCAAAAAGCTGGAGTCTGCAAAAACCATGTAAGCAGTTTTTTAATGTAATGTTTGAGGGTGATCCATTTAGAAATTTCCTACTTTTTAAAGAAGAAATACAGAAACTTCAAACAGAGAATGTTTACTATCATTCGAAAGAACATTCTTTGGCATTAAGTTTTTGAAGATTATCTCTTACAAATGTTGACCGCGGCTAAGTCTCAGATGATCTAATGATGAATCCCATTTTCGATAACTCGTTCGAGCATTTCGACTGGTAACTGGTGAATGACAGGCGTAATGATTTGCTCCAAGGCCTGAAACGAAACGAAATTGTGCGCATAGACTTTAGACTTTACATATCTCTACTGGAAAAAATCTATCGGTGTGATATCTTAGTGGCCAATCGACTGGCCCAAAAAGTGAAATTATTTGCTCTCCGAAATGTTCTCTCAATAAATCCAATGATTGATGCGTTGTGTGGGATGTGGCGCCGTCTTGTTGAAATCAAAATTTGCCTTGAAAACGTCGCATCTTCTTGAAATAAAGCGAAACCATGTCGCTTGAGCAGGTCGAGCTTCAGTTCTTGCACAAGTTGCATTTCCACATTATGTTTCATGTACTTTTGGTTGTGGGAATATGTCTGATTTATACGAAGGTACTGTCTCATTTGAAACAACGTACCGTGATTGATTTCGTCGCTCCAGAAACGCCGATTTCGATATTAACGACCGTCCGCGTGAAGGAAAAGCGAAAAGTTTCGAAGACAGTGAATTGGTGACGTTGCTCAATGTGAATCCGTGTCAAAAGCAAGAAGAGCTTGTTCGGCATTGGAAGTCATCCGTCAAGCCATTTCAAAGCGGCTAGATATGCTGGAAATGATTCAGAAATAACGAACTTGAGTGCCTTTTGACCTCAAAATTCACTAAAACCTACCTGGAAAGGCTTAAATTGGAAGTCATACCCTGTCCGCTATATTCCCCAGAAACCACACCGTCCGATTATAAATTGATTCGTCGAAAAAAGACCTTTTTTCATGAATTTTTATAGAAAAAATTATTGCTGTAGTTTTATTTTACTTATTATTATATGAAAGTACAACATTTGAAGCATAGCGAGGAATAACGGATCTATCGTCGATCTCTGCAGGCACCTCGAAAAGAAGTTTTTGTGCGGTGACCAGCCTACAGCATCACTGGATCATCTGAAACCAAAAAATTAAAATGCTTTCTTTAGTTTATTAGTTTATCTTTTAATTCACGTCGAGTTTTTTTTAATTTTTCAATTTTTGGTACCATTTTCACGCTAAAATGACGATTTTAGACGAAAAAATCGACCTATTTGTTATTGTAAAATTGTTAGTAATTAAAATTTTTGGAAAAACACGATGCAGTAGTTTCTTCTGTAGCCTGGTCACCGACATATTTGGGAAAATCGATTCAAAGTTTTCGCCGCTCAGCGCAGGTAGCTGGAAGGCGCGCAAATCTAAGTTCGAGGTACCGTTATTCAACCTGCTGTAACTTCGTTAGTTTTTCTCCGAATGACCTAAAACTTCAACACAATATTCGTGAGATGTTGATGGTTCAGAAAAAAAAATAAATAAAAAAAAATAAAAAAAAAGTTGTAAAACCTTACCCCCCCTTAATTAGTTGTATTTAGCTATACTAGAATCGGTCGGATCCACCTACTATAATCCGCTGAATGTTTTCTTGAATCTTTTGGTCAACGGAATTCTTAAAATTTCAAAAATGGTTGTTTAAGACACTACAATTTATTCAATCAATATGACTATTAAGTATATAATCGCAGCACACTATCTCTTCAGAAGTACGAGTCAATTATTTATTCAATAGTGCACTAATCTAAACTTTTGTAATAATTTCAAAAAAACAAGAAAAAAATTAATATTGGCTGCACCGAAGCCATAATACAAGAGCATTTCTTACTGGAACTATGCGTATAATTACATAAATTTAAAAACGTAAGCGGCCAAGGCCTCGAATTCAGTGGAATCTTTTTTTCAAGTGATTTCTATGCACGTTGTTTGTAAAGAACTATCTTCAAGTCGAATGAAGGTCCCTTAATAAGGTATTTTATGTGGAACTTTACTCTATTATAGATCGGCTAGTTCGTAAGGCAGCTTTATGCTCTAGTGGTCCAATCAATTTGTTGGTAGATTGTGGCGCTGACTGACACTAATCTATGAATCTATGCCAAATTTCATGAAAATAACTCATTAAAAAATGATTTTCCAATAGAAAGATTATTTTGATCGATCAGTTTGTACGGCAACTATAAGCTATAGAGCAGTTTCAAAAAGACATGTGCAGAATTTCACATTTTTATATCAAAAACTGAATATATACATACAAACAGACGGACATGGCTACTGTATATATTTGCTTGGCTCAGCTGCATTTCGACCTCATAATTGCAACAAATATCAGGAAACGTCGGTTTATTTGTCATTGGGAAATGCCCCTGTCTCCGCTAATGGCTGCTAACCACAAAATATGTAAAAGCCAATGTTCCAAGTTTTTTAAGTTCAATTTAAACAATTTAAGTTTTAAACAATAAAAATATTAAATGCATTATTGTGTTTCAAAAAAAAAAAATACAAAAAAAAATGAAAAAATTTCAACACTTCCGTCAACTATTTTTCCTTAAGCTGCGGCAATTAATTAAATTAAATGTGCTGAAAATTTAACGCAAACATTATAGAAAAACTTGCGTGTGTCAAAAAACGCCCACAATAAGTTATTCGGTATTTTGCTAATACGTCAAAGTTTATTAATAAAATATAAATTATTACAGGTTATGCAAATAAGGATTAAAAATTCAAAATAATAAACTAAAGGCAACACCATTAATTATTGTTTGGTATTTAAAGCGTTTTTGAAGGCTAAATACATATTTATGGAACATACTGGCATATTGGCAGTAAAAATAATTTTTTTTTGTGCTTTCATTAATTATAATGCATAAACCTTGTTTTTGCCTCAAAATGTTTTTTGCCTGAAAATGTTTTTTGCGGCCACTTTTTGTCAGCTTGAGTTTTAATTATGCATTATTCTCGTGGTGATTTTATATTGTTTGTCCAAAGGATTAATTTTAATGCGGCTGCCACAGTTGAGGGCCGCAAAAAGTGCGCGTGCCGCATCATTAAGCTCGCCAAATGCAGTCGCCCGACAGCGCTGGCGCACGCTTTAAATCACCGCCTTGCCACTGCCCATAATAAGCGACTTGCCGCAAAATGCGCCGCTGAAAAAGCTTGCATAGTAAATGAAAACTTTAACAGTTAGACATTGCAACTTAAAGCAAACTTCACTTGTACACAACTTGCAACGAAATTGACTTATTGGCAGTGGCGCACAGTGCAAATACTTGCAGAGCGTGGCGGAAAAGCGAAGCTAGTATGAGTTTGGGTGTGTGTGTGTCTGACATGCTGCTTCTCTTTGCACAGTATTCTACTCTCCAAATGTCAAACATTAAATGCCAATTTCATAAAGTGCAAAACTTTCTGAACTCGCCCGCTTGAAGATGAAGGTTGCTCTGCTATAGATGGAGGGCAAATAAATTTGGAACTGAGCCGCAGCAGCCTCAGCGGCAAGCACAGACAAAAGCCAATGCTGCCACATAGCAGAGGCACGTCAATTGAATTGCTCGACTCGAAAGTCACTGGCGCTGGATACGTAATGAATGCGCTCCAATGAAACAGGAAACACATCAGGCAACAAGCAGCCATGCAGCCAGTCAGCCAACCAGCAAGGCAGGGTGAGCACAAGGACGGCGCTTGAGTCGCTCGGTAGGGCGGTTGGTTGGTTGGTGGGGTGTGTGTGCGAGACAAAGCCGCTTGGCAGTTGCATTGCAATCATATTTATGCGCTTTTGTGTTGTTGCCAGCAGATGAGCTGACATCAAGTGAAAATGTTATTGTTGTGCGGCCATAAAGCCAGCTAGGCTAGGCAGGCGGCCAGGCAGCCTGTTAAGCAGCGGCAGCAGTTGCCTTTTCATTTCGTCTCGTTTCTCGTTCGGAGCGCCGTTTGTTGCATGAATTGAAAGGAAGTGCATTTTCGCTACAATTTAGACAATCTTTTTGTGAAATTTTTGTTTCTCAGAAATTCGCACTGAATTGAAATGCAAAATAACTTTTTAGCTCATTTGACTCACTTAAATTTGCGAAATATCTCATTTAGCGCCAAAGTCCAATCAGCAGAGTTTCGGTAATTCAGTGTCGCGATTAAAGTTCAAATGTAGTCTGAGTGGTTTTGAATAAATAATTTAAATTTATTGCAACGTCGGAGATTCTTAAATTTTCGGAGCTCATTTCACAGAAGCATTGAGTTGACGCCATATTTCATTAAATATTTCTATATATGTAGTTATCGAGCTAAAGTGTTTAAAATTATTTAAAACAATTAAAAAGGGCTAAGTTCGCCAACAACCGAACGTTTTATACTCCTTTAACTTGCAGAAATCGAAGCCAGGAAAATACCTTAAGCTGTAGAACGTCAACCAGAGGATTGGAATTCAAGCAATTTTATATAAACATATACTTTATATAACTTATACACTGACCGACATATTCGGCAAAAGGTTTGTTAGAAAAACGAAAATTATTCAGCCTTATTGTAAACTTCGCGTGAATAAGGGGGTATTCTCATGTAATCACTCGAAAAATCGATTTTTTTTATATTTTGACAGTAAAATCTATTGTAAACATTCTGTAAAAAATTCAGATCGAAATTCAGCTCATAGTCGCCGACGTGTCGTAACGACTGCCTACCAGGCGCCATGACAAGTCTGCAGCTGCTACGTTTCTAAACGCATTTTTCTCGAATCATCATATCCTTAAACTGTCATGGTCCTAAAAAAAAGTATTCAACCGATTGATTTAAAATTTACATATGTTCTTCTACTCATTTATAGTTATTGTCCCTACCAGAATTGTTTATTTTCGAAAATATTTTCATATTTTTTTAAACGATTTTTAACGAAAAAAAAAAGATTTTCCTGAATTTTTTTGAAGGTCGACATTTTTTTTTAATGAAATTGATTATATTTGAACAGCCGCCATCTTCATGACCAGTGAACTACTTTTTTTGTTGGGGACTACTTTGATTTAAAAAAAAATATTAAAAATGTAAAAAACGAAAAAAAAATTTTTCTTGTACATTTCAAAATACAATTAAAGATATATTAAAAAATTAAAATGATTGAATTTTGTTGTCGCATAAAAAATGTTCCTAAAAAGTGGTAAAATGTATGAAAAATTCGTTTTTCGAATTTCGTGCGAAATGTTCGCCTTTCAATTATGCTATTGTGAACTTCGGTAAGCTGCCACATATGGTGTTTCCTTGAAGTGGTGGCATTGAAAAAACTTTGTAAAGCCAATTATGCGACTGTTTTACTTTAAATTTTATATATATTTTTAATTATATATTGTACATTTTTTTAAACGAGTTGGTATAAGTTAATAAATTATTCAGATAACAACTTTCACATGTATTAGTATATTTTAAGGAGTAATGTATTCAAAAAACTTGAGGGAAATCCCTTGGGATAGCATCTTCAAAATCGATGGTTACCTTCTTTCGTCTTGAAATCGATTTCAATTTTGGCCCCTTGCTATTGAAGAGTCATGTAACTTCATTAAAAGGACATACACTTTCTTCTTGTTTTCTTTTTTAAAACATTTTGGAAGGATTTTCGGCTTTATAGCTGACGAAGTCCCGTAAACTCATCTACTATAGTTACTGGGCCGATTCCACACAGAATTCGGCGAAGAAAAATTGCTCTTCAATAACCTTCCTTCACAGTGGCCTAGGTACATCATCAGAAACTATACTAAACTATCCACTTACTTCTGCTGCTGCCATGTTTATTCACTTTTCTTTGTTTCTAAACACAAGACACTCAAAAATATATATGTATGTGGTTGAGACCAAACGCAGATTTAAATAAGATTTGCTAATTCCTCCCAGCAGACTTCGTGTGTATAACCGAAGGCTTATAAAATACATGAGCGAGCAATTATAATTAAATTATAAAACATTCAGCGGATTACGGGTCAATCTGACCGATTCTAGAAAGCTAAATTGTGGAACTTATATAACTAATTATGTGAATAATCTGAGCGCTCTAGTTGGTAGTTCTCATTTACATCTACTGCAGCACGATACTCAAAAGATATAGTTGTAGTAATTTATTTGGAATTTAACAACTCCAAACTTTCGTGGTTGCCAAAAGACAATTCGCAAATAATTCATTTAAAAAAGTTTCTAAAATCAACTAAATAGCTTATAAAGTATGCTAACATTGCTTTCAAAGTTGTTCCCAACTAACAATTTGTGAAAAAATCCCATGGATTCGCGTGAGGAAACGTCGTTTCCGATTAGGGAACAAATCGGAATGATTTTTTCCATGTGAAGTTCACGATAAGGAAAACATAAATTTGTGAATTTTTTATGAGGAGTGGGATTTACGCGAAGTTGACGATAAGGCTGATTATATGTAGTATTTGGGAGTTGGGCTAGTATCGACCCGATTATAACTATTTTTGCCAATACCAAATACTACTAACCTGGCACATGCTACAAAAATGTTCCCTGAGTTCCATTAAGTTACCTCACATATAATCACCAAAAATATAGAGCAAAGTCAGTCGGAAGCTCGAAAATCCTGGTAATGGATATAGGGGGGCTAGGTCAAGTTTTCGTTCAAATTTATCCATTTTTGGCCCAAAGATACACTATTATGATTAAAACACGCTCTCCGATATTCACTGAGATAACACACATGTTGGCTGGTAGATGCTGTATAAAGTCACCTGGAAGCTCGAAAAACTTTTTATTAAGTATACTCGAGTTAAGGGAAGAATTAACTCGTCTTATTTTGGACACACTGGGATACTTTTATCTGGAAAGGACTCTCTCTAAATTTCAATTATATGTCTCACACATTGACCGATAGTTTCGATAACAAATCAACTATATATACTGGGGTCCTCATATTCGGTACCTATGGGCGTTACTTCCTTCTAAATTTGTGTACTAGAAAGAGAAAAAATCCGATGGAATTTAAAATATATGTTATATCAGAAGTATGTAGGTGTAGTTGCAGTACGCAATATGACAGAGGAATGTGAAAGAACTGTCACGTTGTACACTTAGTCGGAATCGGTCAGTCGGGCCCCGAGCTCCCCCGGCTCCTTTTAAGCCTCCTAATATCATCTCGGTAACGTTATATGGGGAGTGGCCGGGAATATCTTCCGATTTCATCCAGTTTTACAGTGTGGAAAGGGGATCCAACGATATTTGGCCTCATAGAATTTTTGTTATTGCAGTTGTTTACAGCTTGCGGAAATGTAGCAACAAGTTGCAAGAGTATAACAAGTAAGAAGGGTTGTAACTGACCATTTTATAGCCTCCCAAGTAGACGGATAAAAGATATGAGGTTTAGATGTTGGCTAATTTTCCAAGGGCAGCCTGTTATTGGAGAGACGCTGCCTGAAATGCACTTGGATAACTCACATCTTGACCGATATATACAGGCATAAAAAATTTGGAATTTTAAAACATCTTTTTGTTTAGATATTTGAGGGCAAAATAACAGCTTTTTAAGTAGGAAAATATATTTTTGAATTTCAATATCTCACATATCTTACATAACTTTTAATATTTTAAAGTTAGTCATAAGCACAGGGTTCACATATTCGAAATAAGGGGCTTGAAATTTTTAGTTCAATTTCGACAATGTGTCAGATGTGAGATTTTATTTTGATATCTTTATAAGAATTATTATTTGAAGTTTTAGAAGCCAACTGCTTCAAGTAAATAAATACGCTCATAACTTCGAAACTATTTGCCGGATCAACTTAAAATTTTCAGAGAATATTTTCAATCTATCTCTTGATGTATAGCCGAAAAATTCGAGTTTTTGCAATTCACAAGTGGTAATAACCACTTTATTATTGTATTTCCAAAACCACTGCGCCTAGGAGTATGCTAAAAAACTTCTGTAACACTTCGACTGTTATGGAAATCTATTTTTTAAGGCAATTATTCAACTTAATTGGTTTGTCTGTTGGTAACTTTATAAAAATTTTCACAAACTGTTTAGACTGTGTCGCCTTTACACAAACTTCTATCTAAGAATAAAATAAAATATTACTTTTAATTGGTAACAGTAAAATGTGGCTACAATCCAGGGTCTCCTACGGCAGTGCAATAACCAATTTGGACTCAAATTGACTCAGAAAACATTTTAGTTTATTTTTACATATGTACATCTGTACGGGTAGATAACTATATATTCGAGAGCTCATGGAATAAATATGGTACAATAACCATTTGCGTATAAAACTTTGCAAAACTTACCATTTCAGTTTGTATGTACATACATATGTCTGGTTAGTTACCAACTTTGCCATTAATTCAAAATTCCAATTACGAAAAATTTTAAAACTGAAATATATTGTTAATAAAAAAAATGCAGAATCACTTTTGTCTTGAAACCACATGCAATATTCTGCCTTAATTAAATGAGAAAATTGCTAACTGGAAAAATTTCATTCCTACTCTTACCTCTTACAGATATCCTGCCATTAAATGAGAATTCGAATGCAATTCTGAAACAACAACAAAAGCAAGCGAATTGCCCGCAAATTGTATGTGAACCTTGAAACTAATAAGCGTACAACCGCCTCGGCTTAACTACGGAGTCAACTTCAAACTATACTGGAAACGGTAAACTACAAATCCAACTAACAGCTAACAGCAATTGCAACTACAACAACAAGTAGCAAATCAAAAACATAAATTTCATATCGACACACAGTTAACGCCAACAACACTTGCTCATACGTCCTATCCCTCCAGTCTCCGGTGCTCGCTTTCATTATCGCTCTCGCTCTCTCCTTGTGCTCTCCCTGTGTGTATGTGTGTCTCTGCCACTAATGAATGCAACAGAAAAAGTATTTGGATATGTGAAATATGTGTGTTTGTGTAAGTAGCGTGCTTAGAAGTTGCAATTACAGCAACAAATGCCGGAAAGTACAGTTAGAAAATAATTGCAACAACAACAAGCACAGCACGCATGCAAACGTGAAAAGAAAAGCATTGGACAGCAGCAAGCGTACACAGCTAGCAAATAAACAGCAACAACAACAAACACAAGAACAACAGCAACAACAACAACACAAACTTATGGCACAAACAACGGCGAAGCATAAAACAAATTTGTGTCGGTGAAGTAGCAGAACGAAAACGAAGAAAAGGCGGAAGAAGAAGCGGAAGCAGTGCGCAGGCAACACCAACAACAACAACAACAGCAACGGCAGATAAGTAAATATTGTAATTGTATAGTCGACAAGTGGAGCAGAGCGTAGGAGAGCAATCGTCAGCAGGCAAGCGTAGCGTTAGTGTGACAGCGAGTGAACGTCTTAGCGAGACTTCACCAATACAAGCAAGCAAAGCGTAGCGGTGTGTGCATGTGCAACAAATTGACCAACAGTTGCAACAAAATATAACTACAACAACAAATTTAACGCAGTTGTGCTGTTAACAATATTTACCGTTGCTGGCAATTGCGTTGAAATCGCCGTACAATAATAGCAAGAAATACAACAATAACAAATAGCAAAGTAGCAGCAGCAGAAGTAGCGGAAAAAATCAGCCGTTGTCATGAGGATCATCGCGCCATTTCGGGCTCTGGTGCTGGCCCATTTATTTTACTGCGTAGCGCCAGCTGGTGGTAAGTGCACAATAACAATAACAATAACAATATTAAATATCTGATACATGACTTACACTGCATTTTTACTAAAAAAAGTTTAGGTTTTTATCAATCAAAATGTATATGTTTTAAATTATGAAGGAATTTAAAAGGGAAAACAAACGACTAAAAAAAAACTAGTTCGATAAATTAATTATTTACCTTAAATTGCAAATTTATTGTTTGTGATTTCCACATTTTTGTATTATAGAAACTCTGTCAAATATTGCGCTTTAAAATTTAAAATTTTTTGTCTTAGAAACTACATACCTAAGAGTAAAAATTAAAAAAATAACAGGAAAAACAACAACTTCGGTTGCACCGAATATGCATACTTTTCACAAATTTCAAAAAATGCATGCAAGAACTTGATTTGGATCGGTCAGTTTGTTTGACAGCTATATGCTGCCCGCTCTAATAAATTTCTTCCGAGATTGTATTATTGCCTTAGACTATAATCCATTTCAAATTTCGTGAAGATGCCTCGTCAAATGAGAAATTATTCCATTCAAACACTTGACTCAGATAGTTTAGTTTATGCGCTCGCTTTAAGGAATAATCTGTGTGAAATGTGGTGAAATTATCTTGTCATATAAAGAAGCTTTCCAAACAAGGACATTATTCCGATCAATGTCATCGTATATCTCGTAAAACTCATCGTTCTATCGACTTCGGTCGGTTTGAGGTGATTCTCACGTGGTGGGTTCCAAACCCAGCGCAAAACCCTCACTTGAGTGAACTTCTACACATGCGCTCATATATGCAATAGTGGTTCGATATCGGTTCTGAGAAATAAACAGCTTTTAGACAGAAAATCACTTACGCAAAATTTCTAAACGTTATTTCATGAACTGAGGAATTAGTTCACATATACACAGATAGACGGTAAGCGGTAAGCGTAGTATACCCTGCCAAGGTTCCAAAAAGGTGCCCTAAACGTAATTTATTTATATTTTTTTTTATTTTCAAGGAAACTATTTTCAAATTAGGTGATTTTTCGCAGCTTTTGTTACACCATAAGTTCCTTTCCCACCGCCTTGCTGGTGTTGCTCATACGCCAGGTGGCACAAATCCGTATACGAAATGAGAGCTTCATTTGCTTATCTTATGTAACTATTGTGTTTATGTTGTTGTTGTAGCTCCAAAAAATGTTTCGGCTAAATAATATATATAGCCGAGGGATGTTTATCCACAACATTTTTAAAACTGGTGTCACATAAGGGTCATTTCCAAATGTAAGTTGGTCCTGCAGAGTGTCTGGAAATTAATTGTATTAAATAAGATTTACTTCTTTACTACCATCTTTTCCACCAACACTCAATTCTAATACTTGAAGAAGCAAGGTGAGCCGACAACATTACAATTCAAAAACATAAAAAAGGTGCAATAATTAAAAAATAAAATGTATGTGAAGTAAGAGATTGACAAAAATGACATTATAAGTTTTATGTATGAATGTGATCTGATACTAAAAATCGAAAAGGCTATTCTTTTACATATTCGTTTTTGACATGAAACGTCTTAAAATCGCGCCGAAATATATACCAGGTTTAAAAAGTGGTAACAAAAAGATCTATATCATCGTACCTTAGTAATTCAAAAACTATTAGTCTTAGGAACAAAAATGTGGTGTGAATGTTTCGCTTATACTCGTATAGTCAGCTCGCTGTTATGATATTGAGTTCGTGTCGGGGTCAACCGGGCGGCGGGGGAAGCGCATTGCGTTAACTGTCCGAACCCGTCGCTCTCGCTTGTTTTTATTCAGTGTAACTCGTGACTCCGACTTTATAGCGCTGTGATTCTTTCGTATGTTTGTCAAGTTTATTTAAACTGATTGATTTATACAAAAATAAGTGTAATCAGGACAGTATTTATATTTAAAATAACCAGAAAGTAATAATAAATACATAAACTTTTGCTATGTCGACCTCAGCTCGTGCAAGAGCCAGCCAGAAATATAAATTACGGCTATCGTTACAAATAGGGGACTACGGGCAACGCATAGGTACCCCAATGTCCGGCGCCGAGCGAGCGAGACGGTTTCGGGAACGTCGCAAAGCTGCTGCCTCCGACCTCGCGAGTACCTTTACCACTGGAATACCTATATTTATGGACGTAACAAATGAACAGACGATCGACATATCTATTAGATTTGCCACGGAACTGAAAATGCTAACAAGTCATGCGGAAATTCAGTCTTGAGAAAACATAATGTTGGTTGGTGACGCTGTTTACTCGCGGTACCGTATATCTACATCCTAAGACGTCGGCTGAAGCTGTTAAGCTATATCTTTATCTATCACTCCTGCCATATTCAGCAAACTTAACAAAATTAATACCGAACTCTCAGCCAGACTTGGAGACTCCAATCGTTCTATGCGACAATTTCAATTGCGATCCTCAACAGAACAGCTATCTTGTTGAGTTCATGAGGAATGAATTCGGCCTCAACTACGTACAAACATCACCGACAACATAAGGCAATACCAATATAGACTGTACATTCAAGCGTCAATCTTGTTTTCATTTCAATCTTTTACTTTAAAAGCGATTCGCTAACATAGACGTTTCACGTTAAAACCAACGGCCGTGTGCCCCCGCACAGCCCCACCCGACTTTTTCAACTTTTTTGTGTTTTTCATCAATATATACGAGTATGAGCTAAAAAAGATTTATTTAAAAATTTAAAAATATCAATTTATTCTTCAAAATCTATGTTGTCCCCTCAAAAGTTGGTGAAGTCAATTTCCGGAAATGCTTTCAGTGGGCGTAATTTTAATGTCTTCAACTGTTTCCTCGGAGCGGTCGTTAGAGTTTGCTGACGAATCAGAAGTCACACCGAGCTGAATCAGGTGAATACATCGGTTGTGGCACGATTAATGCAATATGCGATGGTGCATTATTGTGGTGCAGAAAGCAACAAAATAACGCAAAACATTCAAACAGTATTCTTTGTTGACAAATTGGCCAGTCTTAAAGAATTGCGGAGTGCACCAAACCATGATAGTCGAAAAAAACTTGTGTTTTCATCTGCTTTGTCGTGACCTTTTCGGATCGGCTCACCTTTGCCACGCTTTTAATCATCGCCAATAATAATACGTTTCATGACATCTTGGTGGTCAGGTGGTCAGAAAGCATTGTTTGACAGACGTTAACCCGACGATGTTTTTTGAAAAAAATTAGTGATTTTGTATCATTTTGTATTCATCAGTTGATGTTCATAGTCGTCCAGGATGTAGATCGCCATCAACGCGTTCTCGACCTTCTGTGAATCATCTGTACCAATCAAAAATACTTGTTCACGACAAGCAATTATTACCGAAGGCCTTCTCCAAGATTCTGAATGTTTCGGTACCAGAAAATTGATTCCGCACACAAAATTTAATGGAACTTCTTTGTTGAATAAAATCACTCATCGTGAAAATCGCCGAATGCGCTGTATGTATTTCAGAAAGACAAGCGTATACTAAACACTATTGAGTATTTTGATTTGAAAAAAAATATTTCGACGAATGGGTTTTCGAGCTAAATTTAAATTAAGAACTATTACTATTTTTTCCATAGAGTAATAAAATTCACATGGTTGTATTATCCGAACCCCATTTGAAATTTAACAATTTATTTTTCATCAAATATAGCAGGATTGTACTCTAACATCTTTACTATATATCTGTAATAGAGCGTAAATGGTGGTGCACCGTATACCAAAATTTACATACGGGTGGATATGGATTCCGACCATAGACGACTGAGTCGGCAGTCTTCATTTTACGTTATCAATTATTGAAAGCTCTGTTATAGTATACAGTAATCTCAAAGTAAGATAACTGTTCCAGATTAGTTGCTTAAATTATTTGACGTGTTATTTGATTACTATTGGCTTCAGTAGCCAACCGCAAATAGGGGCCCTTTATTGTATTCAACGCAAGTATATCGGCACCTAAATCCAGTAGCTTTTCATAATATGGGTGTAAGCTCTTAAATTGGCTAACGTATCATTAGTACCGTTAATTTTATTCGTATTTAATGAAAATAATTGATTTATGCACAGGCTCATGATGTGCCGTTTATGCGAGCTTCACGAAATCACTTATGATAACCCCACCAAATAAATAAACAGAGTCATAAATAAATTAAAAATAAATCATTTATGCGTGTAAGCAGTAGTCGGGGCGCTATAATTAGTATGCAATGAAAAATAAGGAAATATTATTTTTTATTTTTGTCTGTTATAAACATATGTATACATACATATGAGTATATGTGTGTATGTGTTTATTTATGTTCGCATTAAAAAGTTAAAAATGATTATTTTAATAATTGCCGAGCGCATTTAATTGAAATGATTGAATATGCGCGTGGCTGCCACTGGGATTTCGCAATTCCACCAAGTGATTTGTCAAACAAAAGCAACAACAACAGCACGCAGCATAATAGGCAACACAATGCCAATTAAAGTAGACTTTTATGAAGTCTATTTCCCTTCCGCCGTTCGTGGTTGGCGGCCAACTGCAGGCAGTGTTGCCAACAGCTGCAAAAAAGTCAATACCAAAATCACCGCAAATGCCACAACTGTCATAATACCGTTCTAATAACATTTTAATCAGTGCATTACGCAATCAATAGTTGCAATCTGCACTGTACTTGTACACTAATTAATGCGATTATTCGAGCGTAATTATTTGTGCGTTCTTGTGTGCTCAGCTGCCTGTCTTTCGGCTGGTTGCGATGATGGTTGGCTGCTAGGTTGATTGGTGGGGTGTGTGAGTTACTCTGAGAGAGAGTGGAAGAGTCGTGTAAATGCATGCAAATTGTTAAATTTAAAATGTTCTACAAAAGTTGTGTAATTTAATTAAAATCAACTCAACTCGCCCAACTCTACTCGTCTGTTGGTGAGCAAAGTTGAACCAAAAGTAATTATCAAGCTGGTGAAAGGTTTTTTGCTTTTATTTGCTGCTTAAGTGCAGCGAAAATCGGTCAACACACACAACAACAATAATTACAACAAATTGGAACCTACGCAATGAATGTACCTTAAATGCAGTTACATAATATATTATACGAGTATATGTTTGTCACAGACTTTGTGTTACGCACTTTGCCCTTAAGCTCTTTCTACATTCCACCTTCCCGATGTCCATATATATAATTTGGCGCTTGATGACCAATTGAATTTGTTGTACATTGTTCAATGAGTATATTCTATATATGTTAGTTGCACGAAGACTACAAGTAAACCTTAGATTTAATTTTTCTAATAATGAAGTTTTGTTAAGAGCTTCCAAGGTGGAGTAAATGTTCACCAGAAGTAAACCAAGTTATATGCTGATATTCTTTTATAAAGACTTTTACTACATACTAAGTCTCTTTAAACTTATAAGCTTCACGAGAAAGAAAATACCATTTTTTCTACTCCCGACCGAACTATGAACTTTTCTAAGTGGTAGACAGTAACTTTGTGTGAGGTTTATTTTTGTTTAAATAGTTGTATTTAATAAACTTAGTGAAAAGTTTCAATATGTTCCTCAATTCAGCATTTTATTCAGCTATTATTTTCTTGAGCTGAATAAGTATTACCAGTCACAAAGCCTGGAAAATTAGGTACAAATTTGAAGTCTGAGAGTTGGTTAGTGTGCTTGACACTTTCTATTAGCTTTTGTAAGCTTTAAAATAATGAAAATACAATTTTTGCTTCTCTCCATCGAAGTATGAACTCGAAGTATGGTAATTATTTTGGTTAAATAATTGAATTTTGATGGTAATATCTTATAGTACAACTGCATACTACACCTTTAAAACATGATCTAGCAATCAGCGCTTTATTTAGATATCATTTTTTTGAGCTGAACAAGTGCTGAATGCAAGAAAGTTTGAAAAATGAGTTATGAAGTTTCGTCGAAAAAGTTTATTATTCTGCTTAATACTTCTTATGGATCAAACTGTGAACAAAAAAAAAATTATAATTATTGAAAGTACATCACTCTCAACATTCAGCGATTTCACAGTTCTTTAGTTATGGAATGAGTTATCATAATCAGAGTCAATAATCTCTTCGAAATACCAATACTCAACCTTCAAAAGTGAGCTAAGAAGCACTTGTTCTTCCTTATAGACTATTTGAAAAAAATGTAAAAAAAAATGAAGGAGACACTACAGCTACACATCTATATATAAGACATTGTTAAGAATTATATAAGCCATTTTTGGAGTAGATCAAGAACAATTTCAATTAATCGTAAATTTTCAAATTCTCAGTTCATTTTCTTGAAGGACTATTTTTATATCCAGTAATATTTTCTGATACAATCAGTCAGCTAGTAGTTACATTGGATCGGGATATCGGAAACCTAGGACCTCTTCCTAATTAAACTTGATACCATATCAATTTCTATTCTTTTTACAATCAGTCTTACCTCTCTTTCGTATCAAATTTCTGCAAAGTTTACCTAACAAATGTGTACCTTTAACTATGTGACCCTGCGCGTGACATGTGGGAAATAGTATGTGGTGCCTTGGCATTTGGTTTCATGCACTGAAATGTTGCGGTTTAGGCTGCATTTGACAGCGCAAAAGCGTTTGCATAGTCAGAATAGAAGAGAGCGAGAGGAAAAAGGAATGTAATAAATATTGGTGTTATTACCTTGTGAAAGCAAGCAGTTTTGTCAGTGAGAAAATATTAAAGTAAATAAGCTAAATTCACTTTATCATATATTATATTTCCAAGAAATATCTGAAAAGTCTCCATACCAACTAGCTGCATATGCTAGAGTTGTGAATGGAATCACTCTCCAGTGAAAGCTTCCTTTAATACTCTCACAACAGACAAGACATTGGGTTAACTGTGCAGAAAAGGGTAGTAAGAACTTAAAATTGTTTTTAAACGAAGTTAACTTATTTGAGTTCGTAACAAAAGTTCACTGCATTGGGCTCTAAGTTTTTGCACAAAAGTTTCTATACGAAGCTTTTGATGATAATAAAATGACGAGAAATATCTTACGGGTTTGTTAGATGCAGGAAGTTCTCTTTATCCTTTTAAATGTGCTTATGCAATTTTGATAGTTTAGAGTTTGAAGTCAAAACAAGTTTCACAGGTTCTATTAGTTCAGAACAAAGACCAAATGGGTCAAAGTAATCAGCTTTAAAGCATATAACCAGTTGGGTAACAGATTCAGAAATCTGCCTTGAGACAGAACTGAAAATCAAACCCGTTTTGACTCAATTGAGGATATAAAAACTGAAACGAAGAAGGTTCTGATGGCCATCACGATGGAGGATTTTTCCAAGTGCTTTGATGACTGGAAAATTCGTTGGTATAAGTATATTGCACCGGGAGGGGATTACTTTGATGGAGATGAAATGGACAAAAATATGCAGGGGCTTTCAATAAGAGTGAAGTCTAATGGTGTTAAACTACAACTTCTTGAAAGTCATTCAAAGTCACAATTTCTTGAAATAATCGAAACTCCAAAGATATCTCGCAAGAATTCGGTAATTGCAGGTGCTGTGTGGCACGTAGCTTCGTCTTGTTGAAACTAGGTTTTGTCAAGATTAACTTCTTTTTATTTCGGTCATGAAAAGTTTTTTATCTGTGATACAGATACTCTCATAGTGACGGTGTAACCAGCTTCATTTCAAAAGAAGTACGGAATAATCGTTATTGCTTTTGAGTTATTCACGGTGGTCCAGTGACTTTAGTTTTTGAGTAGGAGCATTTTTATGTATATGGACACAAGCCCAAATCCTTTCTCAAAATCCGCCAGTTTGTGGTTTGAGACAGTCCCAATTCTTAAGAACGTCTTTGAATCGACAAATCGCTGTCTTATCTACACTTGCCTGAACGGCAGTAATGTTTTCATTGATTCGAGCGTTTCTTTGTCTGATTGACACTTGCATATTATGATAAGAAAATGTACGTTTGAAATTTTCGACAATTCGACAAAGAACGAGTACAGGTTTACGACCATAAAATGGCAAAAGCGCTCCAGAAGTTGCAATTAGAGAAGGAATATTTTGATAATAAAATTAAATAATTGTAAACGTTGTAAGTTTATGTATCTTTCTATGATGAAATTGTAAACAAATCTGAATACAATAAAATAATAATTAAGCATATAATCCCTATTGAAAAAACCGGTATATATATACGGAAATTTGAAAATCCTTATATTAGGTATATGGCGACTAGGTGAAATATTGCTTAGATTTTAACAATATTTGCACAAAGAGACATTAGATCATAAAAATATGGTTTCTGAATTTTATTAAAATATCTTGAAGATTTACCAATATTTTTGGAAAGCTATACATTTCATGAAATATTAAAAATGGCCGAAACGACATTTCGAAATCATCCCTATTGAAAAAACCTTGTATATTTAGTTGCAACCCAGAAAGAAACGTCGAAGACCGTATAAAGTACACGTATACTCGTACAAATGATATGAAGCGCTGCTACTATGAAATCCAATCCATCACAGAGTTTAATTACATCAAAACAACAGAACTGAAACCGTGCTGCATTTATTTAACAAATTTTGTTTACAGTTATAAAATTATGAAAGCCCACAAACACACACACACTCATGATATTTACGCGACTCTCAGCAATTATTGATGCACTTCATTTGCAGCAAAAGGGGAAAATGCTTATTATCAATCACAATTCTTGTGTGAAAATCACTGAAAATTAATTTACATTCATTCATTATAGCTTTTAATTATAAAAATGCTCAATCCGTAGTACATGTATGTATCTGTGTGTGTTGCAACATGCATTTAATCACACGCTGCTGCGTTTTATGGTAATTTAAATGATTTTTTAAATTAATAACAATTTCTGTGTGCGATTTAATTTTTGTAATTATACCTCGCTGATGATTCGGTTTCGTTTTTATTTATTTTACTTTTATTTTTATTTTTGTACTTTTTCACTTGTTACTTATTAACTTTTTTATTGTTTCTTTGATTGCTTTTTTTGCACAATGAAACTTAATTTATAATAATAATTATTATTACTATACTTAATATATGACCCGATTCGTGTTTGCCTTACGAATAATTAATTGCAACCGTCGACAAGCATATTATAATGTGTATTATCAACTGGCATTAAATAAGCCGTTATGTTTTCATGAAATTAAAAAGTTGTAGTTTACATTATCTCTCTATTGAATCGCTTTGTGAGAGGAATTAAATAATGAAAATAATACGCGACAACAACTTTTCATTGAGCCGTGGACTGTACTCGTATTATGGAATTATTTGAAATTTCACACACACCCTAGGTAGATGACTTCGTTAGAGATGCCACCTAGTTTTCACAATTGATGCTACAATACGTATTTATAAATAATATCTTATAAGAATATGATTAGCTTACCCTAATGGCGTGAATGATAAAAAAAATGTTTGAGATGAAAATAAAATCGAAAAAACTTGGTGATTTGAGTATTTCACATAAATTTTGAGGTTATGTGAAAAAGGTGTATATAAAAAAGTTGTAGCTCTTTTCATTACCTAAAGCTTTGACTTATAACCTTTCTCTGTGCGCCTCCTAGTTTTGTTCAAAATCGAGATAAACCATTTTCAACTCTTTAAAATTAAACCACGTCCCTTCCGTTCCTCTTTTCGATCTCAGTTCTCGAAAACTCGGAATGCCCACTCCTCAGATGTTTTAATCGTCTATGCCTCTGTACCATATAGCAGGATGGAGATGATGAATGATTTGAAGAGTTTGGTCTTTAGTCGTCGAGAGACGACTTTATTTCTCAATTGCCTACTCAGTCCGAAGTAGTATTTTATCGAGTCCGGATAAAGCAGAACTAATGGAGAGGGTGTTATGGCCAATTATATCGATGTCGTCGGCGAACACCAGCAGTTGTACACTTTAGTAAAAGAGTGTACGTTCTCTATTCAGCTCTACAGTTCGAATTATTTTCTCCAGCAGTCGATGGAAGAAATCGCACGATAGGAAGTCGACTTGTCTGGGACCTCGTTTGGTATTGAACGGGTCGGATAGGTCCACCTCGATCCGACCGGAGCTTTTGATATTGTTCAACGTCAGTTTGCACAGCTGCATTACTTTTCATAGCGACAAAACGGCAGCTTCTTTTCGTGCTGTCAAAAGCAGCTTTCAAATCGTGGTAGGTGGTGTGTGTCTTTTTTCACGGGTCTTTTCCAAAATTCAGGACATGGTGAATATTTGTTCCGTTGTTGTTTTTCCAGTTCTGAAGCCACACTGATAAGGTCCAATCAGTTTTTTGACGGTGGGTTTCAATCTTTCGTACAATACGCGGGATAGAACCTTACATGCGATGTTGAGGAAGCTTGTCCCACAGTAGTTGGTGCGGATTGTGAGGTCTACCTTTCTGTAGATTGGGCAGAGTACATTTAAATTCTAATCGTTGGACACGTTTTTGTTCCACAATATTCTGAAAAGAAGCTGAAGCACGCTCCTTATCAATTCTTCGCCGCCGTGTTGCATTGGAACGTCTATTCCATCATCTTCGATTAGGGAACCGGGTTCAACATCTGCTTTCACTGCCATTCAGCAGGCTAGAAAAGTCCATAATTTCAGTATACTCAGGGCATCAGTCACTAGATCACCTCTGGGGGTTCTACAAGAGTATGTTCTGGTCTTGAAACCTTCTGTTAGTCACCGTATCTTTTCGGAGAACTTTCGAACATTACTCCTGCCGGCCAGCTTTTCACGCTTTTCACGCTCTTCATACTCACGTCTTTCGGCCTCTCTCTTTTTTGGTCTGCAAATGCGTCTCGCTTTCCTCTTCAACTCTCGGTATCTATCCCATCCCGTTACGAGGTAGGCAGTCTGTTTTCTCTACACCGCGACACGGTATCCACAAAAATACTGAATATTTAGCGTCTTTTCCCGTCTAAACTTTTAGACACCGTTTGTTTATGACGATACTAGTTTTTTAGGAATAAGATCCAAGTCTTCATGACTTTAGTTGTCTTGGACCAAAATTTATGCCGAATTTTTGCCGAATTTTTGCTGAATTTGTGAAGATATTTTGTCAAATAAAAAGGTTTTCCATACAATATCTTGAATTTAAGCGGTCATTTTGTATGACAGTCATATCCTATAGTTGCCCGATTTCGGGAAATGAGTATCTTATTGGAGATAAAGGAACGTGTGCGAAATCTTAAATCGCCATCTCAAAAGGGATTAATTCGCATATATACAGATAAATGGACATATAGATGGTCAGAGAGACGGCATGGCGTAAACGAAGTTTTTTTGGGTTTGGAATCTTCGTTTAAACCTAATATACCCTGTTCAGAATGTAAAAATAGAAGTGTTTATCTTAAGAAGTTCTAATAATATAATAAACTTCTGGCAACTCTAACACATCTTTCCGAATTTATTTTTTATTGTATGGTAATAACATTGTCTCTCTTGTTCCCTTTAAGCTAATGAGACCAGACAAAAACAAAATTGCCTGCCGGCCTACAACAAGCGCTACACGCAACTTCACGACAAAGTGTTAGCCATCCTCATGTAACACCAACAACAATTGCGCGCTAACGTTAGCAAAGGAATTTTTGGAATAATTTTAGATGTGTCTATGAAGCGAATTTCACTGAATTATGCAAGCGGAATTAAATTCCGCGGCTAATTAATGGTGAAGGTACTTTTTTCCAGCAAAGCCAGTCGGCGAACGGGCGCGGCTCAAGTGCCTGCTAGCCGCTGGGACAAATACACGAATTAGTACAAACAAACATGCCAACAAACATGCATAGCAACGCGCAGGTTTTGCGGGCAACGGCGCTTGTCAGTGCCAGAGCCATCCATTTGTGTGTGCCCACCATAAAGGCGCTTTATGTGCAGTGCCACGCCGCTGCAGCCGCTGGTGCAACTTTGGCTGTCATTTCATGTGCCGCACCCCCGTTTGGCCAAGTGCCGCTGGCGGAGCTGTCAAAACTGTCTGCTTGTGTCATATCTGTGAAACGTACAAATAGCTCTTTGCATTTGGAGGTGTATGCCACCGCCCTCCCTCTGTTTGTGGATGAGTTTTGCATTGGACACTTTTGTACGCGTTGCCCTGAGCGTGTTGTTGCTGTTGGTGCGGCTACAGTTCGGCTGACGAACCAAACCAAGCCGTTCAAAAACAGCATTAGCAACAACAACAACAGCGGCAATAACAATAGCAATGGCGTTGCTGAAGCAAACATCAACCGCAGCTTCGTGCTAAATTGGACAGCGCTATCTAACGCAAAGCGTCCGAGCCAACGGTTCGCCCCCCGCCAAGCAAGCAAGCCGTGTCCGCCGTTTGACTCAGCCACCGCAGTGGTGCTAAAGTGGTTGCAATTTACACACACACACGCATGCATAAGCTTACAATCGCAGTTGGCTGATCGCTGGATTATATTGTATTATTGTTGTTGTTATTCCTGTTGACTTATTTGGCGGTTTTGCAGGAATTTGCTGCGCTCGTCTCATTTCCACGAGCTCCTCTTTCACTGTCTGTTTGTTGTTTTTGTGTACAATGACACTTCTGCATTGCCCCTCGGCGTTTTAGTCGCCGTCAATTTCCAGCTCCACCGCCCGCTTTGGGTCTCTGTGCGCCATAAGGTAGTTATTCCACATTGCGTTCCAATTGGTATGCGCCACTAACAGAATAGCGGTTGTAATTGTTGTTGTTGGTGTAGTGTGTTGCATGGCATCGGATGTGAAACAAAAATTTGCATTTTGCCACCGGCAGTGAAAAACTAGAGCACGTGCATCCACACCAAGTTGCCTACTCGACGGTTCTCTGCGTGTATGTATGTATGTGGTTGTGAGTGTGTTTTGGGTATGAGTTTAATATTCTGGATGATCGGTGTGAAATAAATTGTATTATAGATTCAAGAACGCAAACGAAACTTTAATTTAGTTGGTATATAATCTTCTGGCGCTTCTCATTTGTCAGTGAATTGTTATAAATTGAAGCCCAAGCTCCAGATAGAGTTGTATAGATATTGCTGGTAAGATTTGCTTACGAGTAAACAGATTTGTCAAGGCTTATACTATATCTTCGTGGCTGTTAGCGATTTCAAAGGGTAGACACTTTAATTGAGGAAGAGGGTGGTAATCGCCTGTTAGCAATAACCCGCCTCTCTTTCAAGGCGTCAACCATCTTGGACTTACCTGCGAGACAAGCGACTAGACATAACCTCACAAAAGATGGTTCAGTGGTGTAAAATTACAATATCTTGAAGGCCACAACACAAGTCCATAAGGCCAGATAATGCGCTCATTATTAGTTTTGCACACCGTTCACCATTCACCGAATTGAAGCCAAGATCCCTCCGTATAATCTTCAATTGTTTCGCGCAATGGCGGATGAACACATTGGGGTCTTCTTCGATAGCAGCAATAGCGTCTTCGGTAAGCATTATCCACTAGAGTAAACGTGGAGCGAAACGGGTCGGTCAATTATGTTGAAATGAAAATGGATGTGAAACAAAAATTTGCATTTTGCCACCGGCAGTGAAAAACTAGAGCACGTGCATCCACACCAAGTTGCCTACTCGACGTTTCTCTGTGTGTATATATGTACATTTGTGTTTATGGGTGTGTTTTCGGTATGAGTTTAATATTCTGGATGATCGGTGTGAAATAAATTGTATTATAGATTCAAGAACGCAAACGAAACTTTAATTTAGTTGGTATATAATCTTCTGGCGCTTCTCATTTGTCAGTGAATTGTTATAAATTGAAGCCCAAGCTCCAGATAGAGTTGTATAGATATTGCTGGTAAGATTTGCTTACGAGTAAACAGATTTGTCAAGGCTTATACTATATCTTCGTGGCTGTTAGCGATTTCAAAGGGTAGACACTTTAATTGAGGAAGAGGGTGGTAATCGCCTGTTAGCAATAACCCGCCTCTCTTTCAAGGCGTCAACCATCTTGGACTTACCTGCGAGACAAGCAACCTCACAAAAGATGGTCCAGCGGTGTAAAATTACAATATCTTGAAGGCCACAACACAAGTCCATAAGGCCAGATAATGCGCTCATTATTAGTTTTGCACACCGTTCACCATTCACCGAATTGAACAACACACGTTTGAAAAATCAGCCGTTAATATTCGGTTAAGAGATCTGCTATATTGAAGGATATGCATTATAGTAGTTATACGTTCGAACTGGAATAACTTTGTGATTTGCTACTTTTTAACATCAATTTAATACAACTCTGATTATGAATCCAATCATACTGAAGCGATGTGTCGAGGTGGAATGAATTTTGACTAAAGATCATTTCACTCGGTCTATCATCGAAATCTTGTCGAAATCCATGAAACGCTATTACTTTAACAAACAAAGAATGTTTCCATCAGTGTTGGCGTCAAACACTAAACTGTCGGTGAAAATCGACATCGTTAAATGTCGGCTTATTGCGTTGTTCAACAAAGTATTTTTGATTTCAGCTAAGAGAGAGAATGACTGGCCTCCCGATATCTTTTTTTGGATGTCAAAACGCCCCGAACTCAGTAACAACATAAGATTGACGAAAAAATAGACCATAGATCGTTTCATTACCATAAGTCGGCTACTATCATAAAATCGGATTGCCAGGATCGAAGCCGTGAAAATGCCTTTAATATTCCATTTAATTTCACTAAATTGTCATACAACCTAAAGGGTTTACCAACATTAATGGTAAAGACAAAAGGGAAATCGGAAATCACTATGTAAGGTATATTGAATGCAGAAAAGGTCTTGACTGACTGAACACACTTATCACATCACTAAGGTATGCTGGAGTACATATTTTCAAACAATTTTGTAAATATGACTCACACACTGCCCGACATATGCGGACAATACATAAGTAGTACATATATGTAATGTGAGGACCTAAGTCGGAGTTCTGGCCAAAGTGATGCGGCGGTCATTTGCATGATCTTTAATAATCTTTATTTTAGGCATATGGGGCTAACGGAAATATCAACCCGATTTGACCCATTCTCTCTTAATCTCATTTAGGTGTATATTTCACAGTGACCGATATTTTCGGTAAAAGAGCAGGTATAGGCTGTGGTGTTGGTATCTTGGGCTTGCACAATTATAGACCAATTTTGACAATTTTTAAATTTAAGAAGGCATACCTTAAAGGCCCGATCCCATTTCGGCCATTTTAGCACTGTAACATGGAAATGCTAATGTAATGCTATGTACCAAATTTGGTTGAAATTGGTCAAGTAGGTTCCAAGACATGTGATTTGACCAAAAGGAATACGTGTACAAAGTTTCGTGACGATATCTCAATTTTTACTCAAGATACGGCTAGCGCAGACAAATGGACGGACGGATGAACGGGCAGTCAGTCAACCGGATTTCAACTCCTCTCGCCATCTTGATCATATGCATATGAAAATTTTCAAAAATTTAAGCAAAATCCCAGAAAAGTAACCAACCTTAATGGAGCGCTAAATATATAGGTTTCTGAGCAAGCGCAAAATATGCACAGCATTTTCTTGGCTGCGAAGAACACGCGCAACTATCTACAAACTTATCTCGGGAATCACACGCCCGCTGCTTGCTATTTCACAAGTTAAATTTGTTGTTGCAAATTTGATTTCTATTTTTTCCCGCATTTTTCCTCGTTTCTCATTCTTGTTGTCGTTGTTGTTGTATTCGCACGTGCATAGTTGCGTTGGTTCACCAGCCAACCATTCATCCATCACTTTGCCGCTTGACTGCTCGCCTCACTGCCGTTGGGTTAAATATGAATATTATGTAACATTTTCACGCAGCAAAAGCGCCATGAAGAGCAAGCCGAGAAAGCCGGCATGGCAAGGCAAGGCTGTGGGGATAAAAGTTCGTTTGGTGGTGGGGCTGCTGATGTGGCGGCAACGACATTCATTTCATTTTTGTCGAATGCAATTTGTGTAGACCACATTGCGACACACGCGCACACACGGACACATACTAATGCAGGCGAACTCCTCAGAGTATTCAACTCACTAACACATATACATATTTGTAGATGTATATGTATTTATGTGGCTGTGCGGGTATATGCTTGCGATTGTATGCACGAAATTTGAAATTTGTCAGCATAAGTCTGCCCCATTTGTAGATAAGAGTGGAGGAGCATAGAAATTTCGCCGACAGGCTCATTAAATTTCAACAAAAAAAAAAAACGAAAAACTAAAAATATGCTGAAGATGCAGCAACACACCTTGTATTATAGGAGTGATTCTTCATATATATGTGTGTGTGTGTGAGTGCGGTTTATGCAATGCAAAGCAGCTGGGAGTCATTGACAGAGCCTTCCTGAACGAAGAGTCTGAATGTGGGTGTGTGTGGGCCTTCGCTGGAGTTTCTTTATTAACCAACACTGCACGTGGAGCTGGTTGAAAATGATGGCAACGCTGCTGATATGCCGGCATTTGTATAAGATCGACAGGCATTTGTAGTTGCATATTTTAAACTTAATATTTTCAATACCGCAAATTTCCATTTCTTGTTGCTGTATATACAATGCTTCGCTTTCCGCACCTGAAGAGAGAGTTACGAGGCGACTGTCGAGGCTTTATAATTGAAGAAATTGAATTTGTGTTCATAATAGTAATAAAAAAGGAGAACTTATGAGAAATACAGAAATATTTTTCTTATAAAATTAGTTTTCTGGTTCCTTAAATTTTGACTAGTAATTGAGAAAATGTATATTTCTACTCTAACGTGACTTAAGTCATACGCGGCCGTCTCGATACATATTTGGTAAAAGTTTGAAAAAAAAAATAATGATTCATTTTGCAACTTCGTCTCTTTGAAGCTCGATACACTTGACTGCTGCTTCGAGGTCTTTAATAGTTCGGACGTTTTATGGAGGTTTGCAAAATGGGCATCAGTGACTGCGATCAAACTCACATTTCTGCTCGTCGAGTAACATTTTCATGTTTAAACTTTAAATAAGTTGAGCAGCGTCGATTTCTGTGGAGTGGAGAGTACTTTGGTAGCCTAATTAGAACAACTGCTGTGAACTGCTCCTTTCACAGTAGAGTTATGGCCACTTCTTTCTACAACTCTTTTACAATTTTTTAGTTACTTCTTCTCTTTTCGAATAAGCCTTTCTTTCTCTCTTCCATTTTGAAAGAGAAAATGTCTCAGATTGTCCTTCTATTTTGGCTTCCATCTTAGCCCCTGAAACCCAAATTAACTAATGAGCTCTATAGTGGCTGAAGCCATACTCTAACCATTCCTTTCTTTGATCTAAAAAACTGTTTTATAATTATGTAGGGCTTGAAGCGAATCGTATAAAACAGAAACACTTGGTATAATCCCAGAAAAATTTAATGATATAGCTTAAGCACCCTCAAGGGACCATGGCATAAGGTCAATAGTAAACGCTTTAATATTATTTTTATTTGTTAGTGTTCTATATCAAACCGTACCTAGAAGCCTCGAATTCAACGAAGGAAATGAAGCGTTTAGTGATAGGGATTGTTCGGAATACAGCTTCAGCTTATGGGCCAGCTTTGACCTGTTTTTATCTCATAATGTCCTTATCTATATAGACCACCAACAAGCACGGCACAATTTTATAGCTGTAAATTAGCACAATTGTATATTTCCGACAATATTTTCCTATGTGAACATAAAAAACTGTTATTAGAGCGCCTCGGGCGAAATTCGTAATATTTCGCGTAATATTATTTATGGTCACACCTACTACAACCGAGCGCCTTTTCAATGTAATTTTTTATTTTCACTTGTGTGCGCTTTGCTTTCGTTTATGTTCCATTTCGCTGGTGGGACAATATAAAGTGGGGCATACCAATTAGTTTTATGGTACAAATAACAAGCAACAACAACAATAACAACGAAACAGCAACAGCAACGCCTCCAGTAACCAGAACGATAATCACAATCAACGGGCCAGCCATAAGATAAACACAAAAATATTATAACCAACAAGAGCAACAACAACGCTAATAAAGTGTTGGCACAGCCGAAAAATGTGAGAGTTGCGAGGAAAAAATTGTGATTCAAGGACAAAAGATTATCTTAATCGCGGATATAAACTACCAGATTTAGTATTTTCCATTTGCCTTATGGCCAAAAAGCAAAATGCCACACAAATAATCATCACACACACATACACATGTTCACTACAATACATAATCACGGTGGAAGCGGCGATGAGGCAGGTTTTGAGTGTGTATGGGGGCGGAAATGTTCAACTTAAAATTCGGCAGCGAACTGGAAGAAGCCAAGCATAAAGCATAACTCGAGCACACATACAGACACATACCAAAACACACACATACATGCATAGCCACGCAAGTGCTGCCACGAGAGCGCAGGCAATTTGCAGCCGTATGTGGTGGCAGCAGTAAATAAGCAAAATTTGTGCTACCGACGTTGCCACAAATGCTGAAATGAACAATAACAAAACGCTACAACGAAAAATAATAACAAAAAATATAAAAAAAGACTACAAAAAATAATAAATAAAAAAACTAAAGAACATTGTGGTTGTTGAAGACGAAGTTGAGGAAGCAAAGGAAGAAATTAAGGACAAATCTACAGGATGTTGCGTGCTGGGCGATAATGCCACGTGAGGGTATGTGTGTATGTGTGACTGTGTTGCGCAAGTATATATTATTGTAGCACACGAGCGTTCTCGCTAGTTGTAGAGCAGAGCTAAGGAATAAACCATAAACATATACATACAATAGCCTGCATATAGGTACTTATGTATGTGTGTGTCCGAAGTGGTGAAATTTATGAAAAACACGCTTCGTAAAAAACACCAAATAAAGATTAGATAAGTTATAAAAATATCGCAAGTTTTTGCGGCTGCTGCTGCTGCTACAGTATGTTGGCAAGCCAGACTAGCTAAGATTACCAGCGCAGCTACACACACATATAAACATACACGCTGCATGGCTAGTTGCTCCAGCTGCTGCACGGAATAGTGATGAAAAGTCACGAACACGAAATGTTTAGCTTAGAAGATTTGTATGCGCCGAAAAGTGTGAGAAAATTATGGGGGCAAGAATGGTACCAGAATTAAAAGAGAATTAATGCTCAACACAAAGCAGGATATTTTTTCTCAAAAAAGTACTTTTTGTTTTAAGTTTTCAAATGGCTTCTGGCGTTTTGTTTTTTAAGTCTGTTTTGGTGGAGTGTAGATTTGGTCATCTAGGAGATTCTCCCAAAGATTAATTATATAATTGTAAATTTCAGATTAACAAAAACGGCAACCTCTGCTGAACAGAAACCATAGTAGCTTTCTAAAGGAAATTTTTTATAGCACAATCAATCAAATTCGACCCGAACAAACAAAAAACTAAATTTTCTCTTTTTTAATTAAAGTATTTATCGGTGTCTTCAAAATATTCTTCTGAGCTAATACAAAGATGTCTTCAGCATATTTTGTGTTTTTCGGTTTAGACTCATTTTTCGAGCGTCATTTTCTTTTTGGACAGTTTCGACTTCATATTTATATGTCGTTATCAGTAATAATGCGTTTGATGAATGTAGCATCCTCATCTATTGTGTCAATAATCTCTTTTCCTTCCTCTACTCTTTGACTTCTCTACTTTTCAAAAGATTTAGGTCCTCTGGTACGAGTTCAGGTTTTTCACGCCTTATACCCAAAACTTGAACCAAAATTTGTTGAGTAAACACGACGATTTTCAAGCACTGTTTCCTTCACTTTTTCCATGTTATCGTCATTAACAAAGGCGAAGGCATGATTCACATGATGAATTCACGACCTTCACTGAATGCTTCGAGCCAATCAAGTATTTGTGTTGGTAATAAGGTATACTCTTCAAAACACTTCCGCAATATTTTCAACAAATCATTGGCGTAATTCCATTGAGTTTAAAAAATTTCAAGTAAACTGCTTATTAAATTTTATTTTTCTGTGTAAAAAGAATAGCCAGACAAACGCCAGTTGTTCATTAAAAGTGTAGACAGGTCGACTTGAACTTGGTCCATCCTTTGAATTGGATGTTGGCGCCATATGAATAATAAAACGGGAATAATGAGAGACACCTACTTCCATACAGATGTAGACATCGCTAACGCGGTTATAGCCGATTTCAATGAAATACTCTCAGGATGTAATTTTTTCGCCAAGAAAGGGGCCTGCTTTTCAATTGCCTACCGATCCCAAAGTATCCCAGAAAAGTTAATGCGGTGAAAAACGCGAGGAAGCTGTGCTTGCGGCCTACAAGTACTTTGTCTTGCCCTCATTCACCATAGCATCAACCTCTATTCCTTCTTTTTATAGACTAAAAAAGGCGACGTTGACAGCTCTGTTGCTAAGGCCTACGATGTCAATATCGGATGTGTACCTCAGCAGAATTCTACAAGTAGTTTTTAAGTAGTCGGTGCCGCTTCAGATTAGCGGCATTTATCACTTTTTCCACTATTATATTGAAAAATACGCACGAGAGAGAATTACCTTGTCTAAAACCTCGCTTGGTATCGAACGGCTCGTATAGGTCCATGCCGGTTTTAACGGAGCTGATAATTGTGCTCAACGTCATTCCGCATGTATAAATGTTTTCGAATTTCCGGGTAAATTTATACCACATATGTCGGCCAATATGTGAGTTATCTTAGTTAGGATGAATAAAATTGAATGAAAACTCGCCCTAGATCCCTCCGTATAACTAAGAAGTTTTATGTACCTGACGATAATTTTGACTTTATAAGCCATTCTGAATTCTAACTTGAAATTTACAAAAAAAAAAATACTTGTTTTGGGGAGTTGCTATTTTTTTTACTAATATTTGATCATTGCTTGTATTCATCTAAAAGAATAATTACTTTTTTGACTTTTTGGATTTGAGTTAATTTTAGGTGAAAAAATCGTTCTGATCGCAAGGCCACTTTTTGCACAGATCCTCGTAGAGATCGGCTGCAGGATCAAGGGAAAATTGTTCAAAAAGAAACGGCGGTTTTTAAATGAATAATTGTTGTTCTGAAATTCACGCACAATTCCCAGCACTTACCTCCTTTTTTACAAACTAATGTAAATTTGTAGTGCCATCATCAGCATTTAAGAAAAATAATGTAGTTTAAACAATGTCTGTATGTATGTGCCATGTCAAATTTGTTGCGTATACGCCCCACCTGCACGAAAATGCTTACCAACAACTTTTGGAACGCCAACAAATGTGCGCTTGTTCTGCAGCTGCCAAATTAGCGCATCACAGCAGATTTTCAGCAAAAAAAAGTTGCGAAAACAAATTGAAAATTGAAAATTTGTTTTGTAACAAGTTTAAATTTAAGTAACAAAAACAAAAATCTGATAAACAACCTGACAGCCGATCCACCCAAAAGCAATATAAGCAATTAGTTTTGCTTTTTTCCATAGTTTATTGTATATAAGTGTGTATGTGTGTGTAGAAACTGTTTTTGTTTGCTCTTGCTCGCAAGCGTGTGGCACGAAAATCTATGCAGTTTATGTGCGTTAAAGCAAAAACAATGCGAACAAGTCGCAATAAGTTTAATTTGCAGCATTGACCAATATATTAACCTCCGGTTTAGCGCAAAAGGGGTCATAATGTGGCAAGCAGTGTGCCCACAATGGCGCATTGATTGCTGTTTATGAGCGGTCGCTTGCAGCGAATGTGCCATTGTGAACGCTTATGTATACGTGTGTTAGTATGTGTCCATACGTGTGAGTGTGTGTGTGTGTGTGTGCATCATGTTGTCTATTAATACAGTGGCTGTCAACTCAATTAAATTCATGTTTTTATTACATTTTGCCTGCTGACGTCGCGCGTTTTTGCCGCCATGGGCAGATACACATACACACACACACACATCCATGCATACATAAATACATATCTGTATGTATATATTTTTGTGCGTCTATGTGTGGCATGCCTCAGCGTTTAAAGTGTATTTTTACTAAAGCTTTTGTTTTTGTTTTCCTTTCATTCCGCTGTCGTTGCTGACTGTTGCTGTTGTTCGTGTTGTTGCTGCAACATTTTCTATGCAAATTTTTGTCATTCCCGGCATGTCATTTCGTAATTAGATTTGCGCAAATGAATTTTATGCTAACCAACCTGCCATTTATTCCTTTCACTCCCCCCCACTCTCCCGCCTCGCTCTTCCTCTGCCGCTTTAATTGTCCTGCCGACCGCGGTATAGTTAATAGCTGGCGTTGGCGCTGCCGTCGCCATTGTTCGGCACTGCGCGCATCTATTGAAATTTAATTTTTCATTTCAATGTATTTTGTGGCTGTTTGGCACTTATATTAATATCCGCTTGGCTGGCGACGCACAAAGCGTTTCGGGTTTTCGATTTTCTTTTGCTCTTTTATTTGCAGTTTTTTTCTCTTCATGCCTTGCTCCCAAAGGCTTAGCGCTTTTATTGCCGTTAATGCGTTTAATTGTGCGGCAAACAGGCTCATACGCGCAAACAAATGCTGCCGTTTTTATGTGTATGTGTGTATGTAAATATACATTGTATATGTTCATATATGTATGTATTTGCATGTGTTCCTGCCACTAATGCCATTATTGAATGCCACATGGGCTTTGTAGGGCAATTATCGATGCTGAGTATACACATATACACAGAATTTCATACATAGTCCTATATACATGCACACTCGCACACATACTCACCTTAAAAAATTTAAATATATATATACATACTAGAGGACCCGCCTACGTTTTACTGTGGCTGATACATAGGTAGTACTACTAATACCATTTATATGATTTTTATTAGTTAGATTATAAGTATTAGTTAAGGAATAATCGCATTTTTGATGAAGCAACAAAAATGAATCAAAAAGCATTTGGGGTAAAAATACTATTGAATTTGGGCTGTGCATCAGTGAAATCAATCGAGTCCAATCGACTGTCAGCCTGGTGGACTGCATATTAAGAAACGGTTCTCAAGCGTGGAAAGACAAAAAAATCGGCTGGCAAGGTTATGCCATCAGTCTTTTGGGATGCCCGTGGTATATTATTCATCGAATGATAAGTGAACAAGTTTTAATTCATTGCATTGTGTGTTTGACCATTCTACCATTCCCAATATTTAGCAATTTTAATATTTTTCAGGAAGGATCAGTTTGAAATTGTACGCAAATATGTATTCATCGTTCCCGTTTAAATATTGTATTGCTCTGTGCAATGCTTCGAAAACATTTCCGTATATCTCAAATTTTAATAGACCTTTTTATCAACACTTCAGCTATGCCGCTATTTTTTTATGCCATTCCTTTTGCAATTGTAAATTGCCTGTCAAGATACCCCCTCCAATAGTTAGCAGGTGTGAAGAAAATGTTATAGCTACCCATAGATGTATTGAATGACCCAATTTATTACTTAAGAACGAACAACTCTGTCCACAATATAAAAACTTGATCCATAGATGTCGCCTTTTACTTTGGCATCATTTTGTTTAATGCACGTTTACGCTAATTTAAGGTTTGAATATTGAATACTGCGATGGTATCGCCATCTATCGGTCAAACATTTCAAAATTAACAATTGATTAAAAATGAAAAATAATTTATAAAACATTTTCCAGTGGAAATTGTAAATCTAAACCATTCTCGAATCTCCTTGAATATACACACAAAATTTCATCAAAATCGGTCCATCCGTTTAGGAGCAGTTCAAATGCAAACACACGGTCAGAAGATTTATATATATAAAGATTTAAATTTTTTTTTTTTACTTTGTTGTACAGGTTTAGTATAAAACGCAAATTTATTCGTGGAAAACAATTCTCCGCACATTCCGCACCGCACTTGCTCTTTCCCTCTCTCTATCCCTCTTTCTCCATCTGCTTTTTTGTCTGCTGGCTGTATACTAATTTGCAAAATTGTGAAGGCTTAAGCGCCTCAGCAGTCAATTACAAAGCCGCAAACTAATCAATTTTTGTGGTATAATAAGTACGAGATTGTAATCGGAATTCTAGTCCATATTATTTTGTTAGATTTGGTGGCAACCTTTTTTTGCTTACAATTTTCTCAAATATCAAATAAAATAAAAACAAATATTAATGAAATAGGTGATTATTCAAATAGATGATGAAGGACTTTTAAAAATTTTGAGTCAAGAGGAAGAAAGTCTATTGTGAAGAATGGGTAAGAGAATCCAAATTTTAATTTTATTAAAAATCGTTATCTGCGAAAATTACCTAAGAATTGTTTCTAAGACGATCGTGTCAAAATTTCAGGTGGGTCGGTTCAAAGTGTATACAAGTTCTTAAGGTATATTAAATAAGATAGTTTGTTGTTGGTAATAAATATGAAAGACTATTTTCAAAAAATACTAATCATCACTATTTTTGACTTTGTTTTATGCTGAAGGCAATTTTAGCAGTTAAGCTTTTATTTATAAGATAACTTTTTGAAGGCTTTGCGTTTTGAGGTGATAAAATTTCAATACGAAATTTTTCTTTATGTATGAGCCTGTATTTTCCTCAATTCTGCTTAACGGTGTCATCATTATTCAATTAACGACACCCAACATAAGCTCGCGATTAATAAAATTTATCTCTGTTTCACGAATTTCACTTTATTTTGATTAAAGGACTGCTGAGAGTAGCATAAGAGGCACTATATTGCTCAATTCAATTAAATTTGAGAAGACATATTTTACCACTTTAGCTTTTCTGATAAGAAACACGCAAATATCTTAAGAATCCACCAGAAATGTACATATTACACTATCAAAATAAAAAATACGAAATAATGTTATCTGTAATTAGGCATTGTGTGGTATGAGTATAGCGAAGACACACACCTTGCCCAAAATGTGTAATTATTCGCTCACCGAAGTATCTTAGAACTTTTGAAGAGCACAGCATAGATCGAAATGACGTCATTTAGGAAGGTCCAGCGACTTTAGTTCTTGCAGAAGCTGTATTTTGTACGCTTTCCATTGAAGATCTCGAGTTTCTGCGAACGGCGCCGGATCAACTCGTCACGGTCTTCGTGTACACTCTCAGCTACGGCTGATATATAATATTTTCTTAAATATTGAGGACTGAATGATGGAATATAATTTCAGTGACTTCATTTTATCTATTATTAAATGAGAAAGTAAAATTTAGATGCTTCCAAATTTTCCTGAGCATAAAATGTTCCAAAAGTAACAACCAGTTTTGAAAGTCAAATTAAATTGGTATACATTTGCATCTTTAACAACTTAATGACTCTAAGCCGCCAAACTTCCTCCGATAGCTCTCAAATTTCTTTAATCTTAGCACACACACAACCATAATTGTTGCAATCGCTCACCCTCACAGTGGAGGACTCTGCTGTTCCGCCACTGTGCCTAATTAATATAATCCCGTTCAATGGGGCGGCCCATTAAAATATGAGCAACAAATAATTTTTGGTTTATTGTATTACTTGCAATTATTAGCAGCTCGTATCTGTAGCTGTGTGCTTAGGCATAATATTACATGCAACGCTCGAATTTCGCTAATAAGCACTTTCGCTCGAATAAACTCCTTAAGGCTTGACAGATTCCCACCCTCTTTGTTTATTGTCCTATTTGTTTTGTTGGCCATTTTGTTTTGCCTTGTACATTGTTTTTGGTTGTAATAAAAGTTACATAAAAGCTGCTAGGCATTTTATTGTCGACTTAACGCGTAGCAGTGAAGGATCACAGAAATCTAAAGCCCAAATATTTACTTAGATGCAATATTAGTATGTATGGAATATAGTCTGGTAATTGAAGAACATAATATTCCATTGTTGGCCATTTTATGTTGGCGTAAAAGATTTTATTTCCCCAAACTTTAATGAGTAAGACGAATTTGCTTGACCATTTACTTTACTTGTTATGTAAGTGTTGTATCAAATGAATAAATTTTAGTGGCAATGCAATAAATTCCTTAGAGTATTTAAGGGGTATTCTAGTCGAGAGGCTTGAATTTCAAGCTTTTTTCAACAATTAATAAAAAAGAAGCATAAAAAAAATTTTTTTTTTTCATCGAGTTATGCGTCCTTGAAGAAAAGGGGGAAAAAGAGAGGCCATGTCCTCATCGCCATGATTTCTAACCTTGTCGTCATCTGAAAAATAAAACAATGACAGATTCTTAATGAGCACGAATGTCGCTGTCATGAAGCAGCAAAACTAAAAAAAAAATTTCATAAAAGGGCGGCTACTCAAAAAAACAGGTCGATTTTTCGCTATTTTTTCAATTTTGTCGATTTTTTTAAAAATATTATAAATTTCAAATTTTTATTTTTTGTTACTTCTAGTGATAGAGATATATTTAAAGAATTATGAAAAAAAATATAAAAATACTTACATTATTTTTTCATTTGCCTATCGTTTTACCATTTCTTTAAAATGCAAGATGTGCCTTAAGTCTTAAAAATATACTGAAATTTGCAAATTGATGAAAAAAGTTGATGGTGATGGCTTGAGTCGAATCAAAGTTAATACGTGATTTATACGATTTGAAAAGGTCGTGAAAACTTACATGACGACCAATAGCCAGGTTGTCCAGAAACTAGGAATCGTGCTGATTTGGGGTAAAAAGCATAAGAATATGTTTGAGCCGGTAAAAATTATACCTTCCTGGTGGTAAGTACAAGTGGCTTAAGTACAAGTAAAATAACTAGTTTAAAAATCTAACTGAAGATTTGGGAAAAATAAAGGAGTTTTATTTCAAGATCAAATAAGTGAAGGATGGAATTTCCATTAACCACCTGATATATCACGATGCGACTATTTTCTACTTCCAAAACTGAAATCGAACATTTTTTGACGCTATTCAGAAGAACATTCCTCTAAATGTTAGAAGACCAAAGCGTGCCCTGGTTTATCGTTCTAAAGGGTGCATTGACTTTAATGGAACTAGATTTTGAATAAATAATAACTTTGAAAGATAATATAATCTTTATAACATTTTATATTTGATATCCAAATGTTCGGTTAAATTTAGCACAAAACTTGTGTTCTCTTAAGAATACAGGTCGGTATTAAGATAACTTAACTAAATAATGAAGCCCAATGAAAAAACCAAGAATATAGAATATTATAAGGTAATATTATAATAATAAAAACCGATTAGAAACAGAAAAATCTGACATTTAGTATTAGATAATACGGTCCTTCTAACAATTTTCTCAACGCTATGTAGTCTAGTGTATGAGATGAGACATACGGCGGTCATGCGACTGATGACATGTGACAATGTGACGCTTTAATGATTTTTCTGCGGGCTTTCCAAATAAAAGCTGATTTATGGAAACATAAACCCGCATACATACCTAGATACCTAGATACATAGAACACATAAACTTCTGTATGTGTTTGTGCACTTCATTTGTCATTCGGGGATCACGAAGGCACTGATGTCTTCAAGCTATAAATAAAATGTATCTTACACATGTTTTTATGTGCCTTTTATATCTGTACACATACATATAAACATGATTATAATATAAAAAGCAGAAAATATTAGAGGCAAATGCCTGCTGACACACTAATGAAGCACCGGGGATCCGCAGCTTCTTTTGTTGCGTGCCAGTAATTGAGGTGGCAGTGTTTACTGCCCCGAAAAGTAGGCCAGGAATTTGCGGTTAATAAACAGGGCAGCTAGATGTAGTTAGAAAGAGCCGTAGTGTCAGCTAGACAATAGCCCAAAGTATTGTTTGTCGCAGACAGCAATGGAAATGAACTGCGCTGGCCGTCCGCCGTCCGCATAGAGCAATAAACTCCGTTATAAATAGGCGAAGAATGCAAAATGCTGAGATACCAAATTGTGAAGAGCGAAGCCGAACAATAGCTTAGCTGCGGTGTAGGATTTCTTAATTTTTTTGCTTATTTTGTGCTGTAAAAGAAAGAAAATAATGCCCAGAGTTCGTCTGATAAGCTGTGGCTAGCCGCCAGTGCGTATACGTAATCTCGCATTTCATTACAGGTAGACTCTCTGCTGAGTGCACTAAACTTCAATTAGAACAACAGCAGCGGCCACTCAGCTCATTATACAACAATAGTTTGTGACGCACCTCTCACCTCCCTGCAGAAGTTGTGAAGAGCACTGTTCGCCACTAGAAATTATTTTACACAAAGGATAATGCTCTCCACTGTGGTCCTCTAGTCGGCGCGTTTGTTTCAAGTTTTTTATTTTCTACTATTTTGCTTATACTTTTGTCCACTTTTTTTTTTCTTGCTTGTTTTCTAAGTCGCATTATCTCTACAGCATAATCTGCTCGTTTACACTTTGTTCCTTTGTATTTCGTTTTTCCTGCTTTAATTGTATTTGTGTGTCGCCTCGAATGACACATTTGTTGTTTCTCTTTTTAACACTTGGCCATTCAAACATTCTTCTTAATTCACTTTCAAGACTTTTCTATTTGCACATTTATTTTTGTTTATTATTATTGTTATTATTTGTAGCATTCTTCAAGGCCACTGTTGTTGTTACAAAAGCTAGTCAAAGAATTGGGCAAACAAAGCAAAGCTTTAATTTCTTCTTGCAAACAGTTTAATGTGCGCCACTGGACTTGGGCGGTTTGTTTTTTTTTTTTTTTTGGCAAATAGCAGACGGCTTACTTTTAAACAAAGCAGTCTTCTTTCTGCAAAGCATACCGCAGTCAGATGAAAAAGATAAAGAGAAACAAGTGTGCAAGTCAAACAAATAAAGAAATTAATGAGCAAACGGTTTCGAAGCTAGTGAAGAGAGCTCAAGTGATGAAAGTTGAGTGTAGATTTTATAACTGCCTAACATCATTATTTTTTCCATGTTTAAAAGTTCAAAAGTTTACTGACAAAAGCTTACAGATTTACGAAGTCAGGGATGTTCAAGAATTTCGTTTGAGATCTCATCCAATTGATGGAATACTGAAAAGAGATCTAGGGTTTTCTAAAAATCGAACGGACTTGGCATTCAAGTATACCTGAGGGCGTTTAGATTTTATACCATTGGTGGAATACTAGAAAGGGATCAAAGGTTTTAAAACATAATAATCAATTTTGTGCCTTAAGGTACACTTCAGGGACCTAAATTCTCATACATTTGGTAAAATATTGTAAACCAAAACTTCATGCTCAATCTCCTGCTCTTGAGAAAAAATTATATACACTTAAAACTAAAAAATCTTGAAACTAGATTTTCTTCATTTATGTTTATAACCCCCGTTATGTTTATATACAAGCTTTTTTAAATATGTGAAAATCTGACAAAATTAAATCTAATTTAAACAAGAAAATAACCACAAAATTGGCTTCGAACGAAGGCGATCCTAGACAATAACTTGCTTTTGATCGGTCAGTTTGTATTTTTTTCTTTGGCAAGATATAAAAAATCATCGAAGGACAATGTTGCCATTACAACATTACTGTGAGACTTCAAGCCACTAAGAAACATCTCAAGAAACGCCACGTAGCTTCGATATGAATTGCCCTGCGGAACTACCGTTAAGTATTACATAGCAGAGCGACCTAAGCTTATTGGCTATAACGTCTCAGAGATTTCCGAACTGATTGTGGCTGATTGCCTCGCTATATTGCAATCCTTCTAATCTTCGTTGCTCTTGAAGAAGCTTTGCGGAAAAGTTCTTAACGTAGTTCCACACCTGCCTTGACCGCAATATGTGTGACACTATATAGTCTGACATTATTCTCTCAGAAATTTGCGCTTCTTAAATCTTCCTATCTACCTCATGCTCTGGACTGCGGAAAAAGACATGTTTAGCATTCTCTTTTCCATAGGCACAACAGGAACACATGTCTACCTCATCATGTTCATATTTACTTACTACAACAGGTAAAATTCAACGTCGCCATGCTTTCTACTAATCTAGTTTTCAGCAGGTTTAATCAACCTGTGAGTCCATCGTCCTTTGGGCGATGAATCCTACAGAGATTGCCATTTTTTTAAGACTCTGCTGTATTTCTTCCTCACGCTGCCTAGCTGTTAGGGGCCTGCATTTATTATTATTATTTTTTTTTTTGAACACTCTCTTTAACTTATTTCACCTGGCATTATGCCTGAATCACTCCTGGGGCTTTGTGAGTCACCATATGTAAAGAACTGGCATTTCTAAGTACACTTAACCGAAATAAAGATTGAGCATGTGTTGTTTGCTTTAGAGCGTTAGCGCAAACGTGTATTCCAAAGCAAACAGGACTTAAAAAAACAGAACAAATGGTTCTTTCGGCAAAATCAATTTATTTTATTCAAAATAGCTTTTTGCATAGTTCAAAAGCATGTCGAACGAGTGTTTTAGCTCTTTGGCCGGTATGACCAACAGTATGCCGGTGCAAGCCTTTCGAATGGCCTCTATGTCTGCATAACGCTTTCCTTTCATGGGCAAATACATTTTTCCGAAAAGGAAGAAGTCGCACGAGGCTATATCAGATGAATACGAGGAGTGGTTAATGGTCAAAATGTGATTTTTGGTTAAATAATTGGTTACAAGCGTCGACCGAATGCTGGATTCTGAGCAATTTTTGGTCGTCAGTCAATTTGTGCGGAACAAACCGTGCACACACCTTTCGTAAGCTCAAAAAAATCGGTGCGATAAATCGATGTTTTGGAGATGTTCAATTCCATTTCCATAAATTTTAATGATTTTTCGGCTGAGTTTTGATGAATTCGCGCACAGATTCGATGGAATTTCCGATAATTACGGATTTTGATTGGCCCACATGTTGATCGTCATTTATGTCCTCACGACTACTTTGAAAACGTTGAAGCGTCTCGAGCACTCTGCTACGCGATAGGCAATCACCGCCATAAACTTGTTTTATCAATTGAAACGTTTCGGTAAAAGTTTTACCAATTTTAAAACAAAATTTAATGTTGGCTCTTTGTTCGAAGCTCATTTTCGCACCGATAACACAAACATATTGAGACTTAAAACGCAATAACTTCACATCCAATCAATGAAATGTCATGATTCTCACTGGACAGTCGATAAAGATAGCAGATTCTAACGCACTAGCTGACATATAGCTGTCAACACCAGGGGGTACTAGATTCAAAAAGTCCTGTTTACTTTGAAAATCACTACTGGCGCTGAATACATAGCTATTGACTGTGTTACTTCTCCCGGGTCTGACTTGGTCTGTCTGTGTCTGTCATGTTAACTCGCACTAGTTTTTCAATGTTTGTTTTGTAGTTCTTTCTCGTTTCAATTATTACGACCAAGTATAGGTATTTTAGATATGACTGTGACGTAGGTGGGACCAATAACCTCTTAGAGTCTTACCCCATCATTAGTGTCTTACAGTAGTACTCTGCTGGGAAAGTAGCTATTTATGATAAACAGGATGTCACTAATGCTTGTGAGCCCAACTAGCAGAATTGAATGCATTTTTTATATCCAAAGTGACTACGGCACTATATTTTTTGGACACGTACATCCACCAGGCTTTATCTGCTATTTCGCTATAACTGTTTTTGTTGCGTCAAAAGCTGAGGGTCTTTTGCGAAAACCGTATTGCTTGTCAAATAAGCCCTCTACTACTTCAAGTTGTTTTTCTAGCCGATCTCATGTTGTCCGTTCGAGAATTTTAGTATCGATCATACAGAGTACGAACTTGGGTCTCCTGGCGCGGTTTGTTTGGTTTTGATAGTAGAACCAAGCGCAGCCTCTTGCATATATTTGGAAAAGTTCCATCCCTCGGACACTTATTGAATACGTCAGTGAAATATTTAGGTTTGAATGTGATAGCAGATTTTAAAGTCCTATTTGGAGTGCCATCCAAACAAGGTGTTTTTGCATTCCTGAAACGTTCTGAGGCTTGAACTACCTCCTTTTTATCTGGTGGTAGAAAAACGGGGGGCTTTAAAGTAACCCCCCTAAAGTTTCACGTAGTCACTCATATTCCAAGGTTCCTCTACTTCTTTGATATTTCCGTTGAACTTTGTGGCAGCTACTACTCAAAACGACAATTTTGCTTTTCCACCAATATATTGGCTTTTGGCGGCGGTTGTATTTTTTTCCTATCATAGCAGCATAGCAAACATACTCACATGGCCAGTCAATAATGTTGCTTTGCTATTTTGAGCCCTTCTGGGAAGCACAGTTCTATCTTGGCATTTATTATTAGTGCAAGTGTTTATTGTTATTGCTTGGTGGTCGCTTGGTGTGTATGTGTCACATATTTGCCACTTCGTCTTTTCTGCTAGGGACCTACTGACAAACGCAAATCGGTTATGGATCCACATCCATTTGTTTTCACATGTATACTTGATATCCGTGTTTAGCAGTACCGCGACAAGTAATTTCTGACAGCAATATGCTATAGTGGCCAGTATGCAAACTTGCAGACCAATGTCTCAAGAACCAAGGGTTTCGTTCGCGTAAATATATTTTATAGGGTCTCCGAGACGTTTACTTTTGGGTATAAAAAATGAAATTCTTTCCAGCAAAGAAGGTATGTAAAGAAAACAGAAACAATTTTCCAAATTTCTTAGGTGGAATTGGTGCTAAAAACAACAACAACAAGGACATTGGTTCACTTTTCTACGACCGTCGGGTATACCTAACCGGAATGTTACTAATTCCTGTTAGAACAAAGAATATTTACTCAAGAATTATTTAGGAAATATTTTCTGCCACTATAACAACAACAGCAATAGGTTGCGAAGGCGTGTTTGTGGAGTCATAGTCGGCAGTTAACTGCTGTCCACAGGTGCATTAATACATACGAGTATATACTATATGCCTCTGCTGCTTGCTTTTAAGCAATCACCGCAGCAAAGAGTGGCTCACTTGGCATTTTTGTTTCTCTTTCAATTTGTGCGCTTGTGTGTGTTTGCACCTTGGCACACTTATGCGCCCGCCCGAATAAAGCCATTAATTCAGACGCTCTTCGTAAGCCACCGCCGCAGCGCGCTGGTTTTTGGCTGACTGCGCGCTCACCTGCGTCCTTTGAACGCACACACGCATATATGCAATGCCAATAATTTCGCTGCCACCCACACGCTTGCACTTCGAGTGTATTTTAATAAGCAAACCGAGCAAAAATAACCGTTACCGCAGGCAAAGAGCAATGGGAACCCGCGTTTGTGCAAATATTATAAAATTCATTCTCAAGTGCATACACACTTATGTGTGCTTGTGTATGTATGTATGTATCATAATATCTATGTGTGTATGCAACCTTGTGCACTGCTTTGGTGAAGATCGTGCGCGCCAAAGAAAGTGCGCACATTTTTCATGGATAATTGAGTTGACTTGAAAAATGGCTGCTATTCAATCGTGAGGAGCAGTGGGTCAGCGCTTGTTGCTCTTGCTTTGGCTGCGGCTTTCGAGTGCCGAAATGCTCGACTGTGAATTGGCGCATCGCTTGATTGGTATTATATTTGTGTGTATGCGTTCGTGTGTGTGTGTGTGTGTGCTTGCTTGTGATTGCTGCTGCCTTTGAGTATTATTATTATTATTTCCACACTTGCTTTTTATTTATTCAAGTTCTCTTACTTAGTGGCGCTTTTCTGTGGTTGCCTTTGCTTATTACCCGCACGCTCGGTGCAGCTGCGCCACGTTTGCGTTTCAATTACATATTTGTTAGTGTCTCATTATGCATTATATAAACACATACATACATAAGTACCCACTTGCATAAGATAGTGCTCGTTCGTTTGTTTGAAGTTAATGATAAAAAGAGCGAAACGAGTTTCCGCTTCCCAAAAAAGTCGCAATAAAATTTAGCGGAAGAACGGTAATAAAAACTGCAGTTCGGTGAAGTGCAATGAAGCAAAGCGTCAGCATTCGTGGTGGCAGCAACGGCAGCTGGTAGATTGTGGCGCGGCAGTGTAGTGTGTAAGAAATGCTTGTAGCTGACATTTTTTCGGTGAGTTTGCTCTTCGCTCTGTTGACTGCGGTGCTATTGGACTTTGCTCGCGACTGCTTCTGTTCATATTCGTGTGTGTGTGTTGAGGCTCCTGGCTACGGTGCGTTGATTGCATCTCCCACTATTGGCGAAAGCGGAAAATTCTTGTAAATGTCACTTTAATTTATTTGAGCACTTCGTACTTGTCGTTGACGTTTATACGATTTTCTGCCATTTCACATGAAGTTGGTGGGGCAATGAGTTGGGGCGTCTTGGTAGCAGTAGAGTACTGAAAAGGCAGTAGAATTCTGATGTATCGTAGAGATATTTTGATACCCTGTGAAATTTTGTAGTTTTGATCCAAGCAAATACAGTTTTTCAAAAAAAAAAAATCAATTAAAATACCCTTCACAGTTGCATTTCTTATAGGAACTGTATGAAAACGTATTCGGCCAAGGGTTTGCCACGTTGTCTGAAAAAGTCTGGAAATTCAAACGGAGCCAAATTTGGTGATTACGGTGTTTGATCGATGGTAAATTCGGTCACAGTCGGGGTTACACGCAATCGTGCATTATCATGATGTAAAATTCATAAATTTTTCTTCCATAATTCCCTCCATTTTCGATGGACGTTCTCACACAAACTTCTCAATACGATCAAAGAGAACTTCTTATTCACCATCTTTCTCTCCGAAATAAACACATGATGCACTAAACAACGAATATCAAAAAAAAAAATAACATCACCTCGATTTTCGAGCGGCTTTGGCGTGGTTTTCTTTTGGTTTCGGTTTTTTTCCTTCCACTGCGATGGCTCCTCAGCAGTTATAATGCTCTTCATGAATGTGGATTGGACTTCACACGATCAAACATGTCCAATTGACCTGTTTACGGTACTCTTTTTTAAAAAACCTCAGCGTTATCTAGCCCTTAGTCTATAGTAGCTATCAAGTTAAAATTCCAGGTCAGCTGAAACTTGTTCTTTCGTATTGGAAGCATTGTTTTCCAGTTTATCTACAGCTGTCCACAAACCACAATCGGATATAATGCGGGTCAGGAGTGTCGACAACTTTAAGTATATCCTGAAAGGAAATCGTCTCAGAGAATCTCCCTTATATACAATACAATAGAATGTTCAAATAGATATGTATAATGTTCAGTCATATTGCGGCAAAAAACTCTGTAAAAACAGTTTAAAGACCCAGCTCTTATTATTTATTAAGATAATCGAAAATAATAGAAGTTAAAGAATGCCTAAGGAATGTCAGGCAACAAAGAGCTCAAATTATTGGATACAACTGGTTTGAGTGCCATGCCGCACAGTGGCACCGCTCCATACATTTCTTGGAAAAAAATAGAAGGAGTGGTCGTACAACAATGAAACTTTGCAGAAACACTTCTCTGGACAAAATTAAGAAATTTTGAAAAAATCTTGGAAAACCGCCCACTGCCACGCCCACCTCCCATATAACTGCAAGTTCAAAAATTTTTATTTTTGGACCTAGGGACTTGAAATTCGGGACACTTCTTAATAGAGTTCTCCTGATGAAAAAAAATTAAACTTAAACGCAAAGTGACGTTATTTATACCTTTACCTTGATAATAATCCAATATAATATGCAATGTTTTAATTGAATATGTAACAGGGGAAATTGTGTTAGTTTTTATTTGTAATATTATGCAAGCACCATATCTTTAACAATGGGATCTAGTTCTAAGGAAATTTTGTTCGAATGACGCCTTAAGCTACTTATGTAAGGATCCGAAGTTATGAGAAGTCTGTTGAAGACATTAGTATTTGTGGAAATTCGATCACACTTAGTTTCTGGCTTCCTCGGCTTCCTCTGAAAGCATTCCTATTGGTAATACGGCAGCATCCATTATATCCTTACCATGCATTAGTACTTCGTGCACAGTAACAGGCATATAAAACCAACTATAATTTTGTACGAACAGTTTCGCAGTTTCCGACGTATATAATTTAAATTTGTCACTATCAATTTTTTCGCCACATGTAATTATTTGAAGAATTATCCTGAATAGATTGATAAGTTCTTCATTGACGCCAGTAATATCCGCAACCATTTGTGGGTTTAAAAAAAAAGCCTTGACGTGTTCCCGTCGTTAGAAGTTCCTGTACCTTGTTGAACAAAATCAACTCGCAACCGCATTTTATCTTTAAAGGCCGCTTGTATTTTTAATTTATTTTGTATTTTAATTTCTTTGTTTTGGAAGGTTGCAGCCCATTTCTGAAATGGTAAATTATAAGAAGGAGAATGCATTCCATAAACTTGATTCTAGCATGTAAGGATGAAATTCCCAATTCACATGCATCAGGTTTAATTGTTTTCATGGAAACTAACTCTAAGTTGTTCATTTCAGTAGGTTTCGCTATACAAATGTAGCATACTGCTGCTGCAGTAGTATGTGTCACTATCTGAGCGGTTTTACCATCCAGCATTGTAAAAAGGAGCTTGTGTAATACATTAATTTCCTTGCCCTTTACATGAGCGCCTGAAAGTATACTACATTTTTTGGCTTTTTGACCATTTGTATGAAATATTGGAAGCGACTTTTGAAATTAAAATCGATGTTACTAAAAGGGACGGTAATTGGCGGTTGTTTTTTTTTTTTAATTGAAAGTACAGACTTGGAACTTTCATTTCTTTATAGTAAGAGGGCTAAGCAAGGCAAAGCACATAAAGTTTTTTTCCATCAAAAAATGAAAAGTTGATATTTTTTAGTATAATTTTTGAAAAATTATAAAAATTAGCTTCCTTTGCCAATTTCAATAAATCTTTTTTTTTATAAACAAGTAGGTGCTATATTTTCACTTTAAAATAAAAGAAAAGTCATAGCTATAAACTTACACACAAAAAAAAATTCTTTATTTGGACAATAATTTTAATCTGATTTTATTGAATAACTTTCCGTCGACTTCTGTTAGTTTTTTTAACTATAAAATTTCACTTTTTATAAAAAACCTTGTTGAATTTTTCTTATCCAAATATTTCTTTACAAACCAAAAACATTAAAGTTTTGAAATTGGAAAGTGCAAAAATCCTATTTTTTCCGCCGAAATGCCACTGTGTGCCGTAGGGAAATCACAGGCACTATAAACTGATGAGCTATCGAGGCAATGGGTCGAGGCTCCATTATTTTGTGGACCCACCGTATCACAGCGACCTTAGGGTTCCCAAATGTAAAGATTAAACCTGATCCTTTCACTACTGGTGTCCACGCGGTGAGGTTAAAAATTTTACCTTATTCTAGTTCAAGCAGCTACTTGGAAGAATACAAGATAGAAAAATCTGTAGACTTTTTCTGGACTGTCCTGAATGTGCAAGGTCAGGGCCAAAACAATTCGGACTTAGTTTAAGCAAGTAAAATCACTAAATAGGAACTATTTCATCTTGGCAATAAGCTATAGAACCTAGAATATGTCAGAATGTATTAGTATTCTGAGAAGAAGCCATATCTATATTTAAAATTTTTATTGAATGACTCAACAAAAAGCAGGTGGAACGATATGAGATTGCATTCTAGCCTTATTCGCTGTGAAAGCGATCTTAGAATGATGATCAAACTTGAGATATAGGTAACTTATGAAGTCAGTGGGAGCTATGTGTGTGTGAACTATGTAATAAATTTTATATCTTCTTCTTCTTTACTGGCGTAGACACCGCTTACGCGATTATAGCCGAGTCAACAACAGCGCGCCAATCATTTCTTCTCTTCGCTACGTGGCGCCAATTGGATATTCCAAGCGAGGCCAGGTCCTTCTCCACTTGGTCCTTCCACCGGAGTGGAGGTCTTCCTCTTCCTCTGCTTCCCGCGGCGGGTACTGCGTCGAATACTTTCAGAGCTGGAGTGTTTTCATCCATCCGGACAACATGACCTAGCCAGCGTAGCCGCTGTCTTTTAATTCGCTGAACTATGTCGATGTCGTCGTATATCTCGTACAGCTCATCGTTCCATCGGATGCGGTATTCGCCGTGGCCAACGCGCAAAGGACCATAAATCTTCCGCAGAACTTTTCTCTCGAAAACTCGCAACGTCGACTCATCGGTTGTTGTCATCGTCCAAGCCTCTGCACCATATAGCAGGACGGGAATTATGAGCGACTTATAGAGTTTGGTTTTTGTTCGTCGAGAGAGGACTTTACTTTTCAATTGCCTACTCAGTCCGAAGTAGCACCTGTTGGCAAGAGTAATCCTGCGTTGGATTTCTAGGCTGACATTGTTGGTGGTGTTAATGCTGGTTCCTAAATAGACGAAATTATCTACAACTTCAAAGTTATGACTGTCAACAGTGACGTGAGTGCCAAGTCGCGAGTGCGACGACTGTTTGTTTGATGACAGGAGATATTTCGTCTTGCCCTCGTTCACTGCCAGACCCATTTGCGTTGCTTCCTTGTTCAGTCTGGAGAAAGCAGAACTAACGGCGCGGGTGTTGAGACCGATGATATCAATATCATCGGCATACGCCAGCAGCTGTACACTCTTATAAAAGATTGTACCTGCTCGGTTCAGTTCTGCAGCTCTAATAATTTTCTCCAGCAGCAGATTGAAAAAGTCGCACGATAGGGAGTCGCCTTGTCTGAAACCTCGTTTGGTATCGAACGGCTCGGAGAGGTCCTTCCCGATCCTGACGGAGCTTTTGGTCCCGCTCAACGTCAGTTTACACAGCCGTATTAGTTTTGCGGGGATACCAAATTCAGACATTGCGGCATAAAGGCAGCTCCTTTTCGTGCTATCGAAAGCAGCTTTGAAATCGACGAATAGGTGGTGAGTGTCGATTCTCCTTTCACGGGTCTTTTCCAAGATTTGGCGCATGGTGAATATCTGGTCGGTTGTTGATTTTCCAGGTCTGAAGCCACACTGATAAGGTCCAATCAGTTTGTTGACGGTGGGCTTTAATCTTTCACACAATACGCTCGATAGAACCTTGTACGCGATGTTGAGGAGGCTAATCCCACGATAGTTGGCGCAGATTGTGGGGTCTCCTTTTTTATGGATTGGGCATAGCACACTTAAATTCCAATCGTTGGGCATGCTCTCATCCGACCATATTTTGCAAAGAAGCTGATGCATGCTCCTTATCAGTTCTTCGCCGCCGTGTTTGAATAGCTCGGCCGGCAATCCGTCTGCCCCTGCCGCTTTGTTGTTCTTCAGGCGGGCAACTGCTATTCGAACTTCGTCATGGTCGGGCAATGGAACGTCTGCTCCATTGTCATCGATTGGGGTATCGGGTTCGCCTTCTCCTGGTGCTATGTGTTCACTGCCATTCAGCAGGCTGGAGAAGTGTTCCCTCCATAATCTAAGTATGCTCTGGGCATCGGTGGCTAGATCACCTTTGGGGGTTCTACAGGAGTATGCTCCGGTCTTGAAACCTTCTGTAAGTCGCCGCATTTTTTCGTAGAATTTTCGAGCATTACCCCTGTCGGCCAGCTTATCAAGCTGTTCGTACTCACGCATTTCGGCCTCTTTCTTCTTCTGTCTGCAAATGCGTCTCGCTTCCCTCTTCAACTCTCGGTATCTATCCCATCCCGCACGTGTTGTGGTCGATCGTAACGTTGCGAGGTAGGCAGCCTGTTTTCTCTCCGCTGCGACACGGCACTCCTCATCGTACCAGCTGTTCTTTTGCACTTTCCGAAAACCAATGGTTTCGGTTGCAGCTGTACGTAAGGAGTTTGAAATGCCGTCCCACAGTTCCCTTATACCGAGTTGTTGACGAGTGCTCTCAGAGAGCAGGAGTGCAAGCCGAGTAGAAAATCGTTCGGCTGTCTGTTGTGATTGCAGCTTCTCGACGTCGAACCTTCCTTGTGTTTGTTGGCGTGCGTTTTTTGCTGCACAGAGGCGGGTGCGAATCTTGGCTGCAACAAGATAGTGGTCCGAGTCGATGTTAGGACCTCGGAGCGCACGCACATCTAAAACACTGGAGACGTGTCTTCCGTCTATCACAACATGATCGATCTGGTTGGTGGTTTTTTCGATCCGGAGACAGCCAGGTAGCTTGATGTATCTTCTTATGCTGGAATCTAGTACTACAGATAACCATATTTCGGGCCCCGGCGAAGTCGATCAGCCTCAACCCATTTGGGGATGTTTCGTCGTGGAGGCTGAATTTACCGACCGTAGTGCCAAAGATACCTTCTTTGCCCATCCTGGCGTTGAAGTCGCCAAGCACGATTTTGACATCGTGGCGGGGGCATCTCTCATAAGTGCGCTCCAAGCACTCATAAAAAGCATCTTTGGTCACATCGTCCTTCTCTTCCGTCGGGGCGTGGGCGCAAATCAGCGATATGTTGAAGAACCTCGCTTTGATGCGGATTGTGGCTAGACGTTCATTCTCCGGAGTGAATGATAGTACTCGGCGACGGAGTCTCTCTCCCACCACGAATCCAACACCAAACTTGCGCTCCTTTATATGGCCACTGTAGTAAATGTCACAAGGACCTACTCGTCTCTGTCCTTGTCCCGTCCATCGCATTTCTTGGACGGCGGTGATGTCAGCCTTTATCTTTACGAGGACATCTACCAGCTGGGCAGCGGCACCTTCCCAATTAAGGGACCGGACATTCCAGGTGCATGCCCTCAAATCATAGTCCTTATTTCGTTTGCCATGGTCGTCATCAAAAGGGGGGTCTCTCATCCGAGGCTGTGTTTGCTTTTTCATTGGGGGTGTTTTTTTTTACGTGGCGGGTCCCAAACCCAGCGCACAACCCTATGCAGGGGATGTTTCGCCTTCTCACGTTAGCTCGCCTTCAAACGGATGTTCTTAGGCTACCCAGAGGATACTTGGTCAAAGACCGGAAGTCGTGAGCTGCTTGAGTCATATGTAAAAGAATCGTTTCTGGCCACTCCCAAGTGAATGGCGATCAGAGAACTTTCCTCACTTGCGTGAACTTCTACACATGACTCCATATACTACCTTAAAATATACTACCTTAAAATAGCAAAATAATATAGCAACATCATCATCTAATAAAGTTTTCAAGTTTCTACAAACCGTTTAACTGCGAATCCGTTGTCTCTGCTCATCAGTAAACTATGCTCCATAATTTTCATGCCACAAACTCACCATTACTCACTCGATTTTAAGATACTCGTCATTACTCAGCCACTTCATAATCATAAAGAACACCTTAGCGGAAATATTTCTACTCAGCTCTTAGCAAGAGATACTGTAGAGCGTCAAATTTAAGTTGACTTTGGCAGCCGAACGCGGAATTTACGATGTAGCCATTCAATAGCATCGACAAGTGCATCATTGTCATCAGCGCTGGCAATTTTGCGAGCGGTATTACATATGTATCTTCTGCAGACAAGGCTATGTATGTAGAGTTCGCTTCTTCTGCAACTAGCAATTCTTTTTCTTTTCTTTCAGAGTGACAATAATAAAAGCCTTGCCTCATATCCTCATGACAATTTCTTGTGACGCGCAGCGCAGTAGAAGAAGAAGACTTAGCAACAGAGGAAGCAGAAGACACTGCATAAGAATTAGAAGCACTCTTGCCAACAGCATGCACTGGTGCTAAATGGCTTTGAATTAAATTTCATTTTTTATTTACGCCTTTTTTCCTGCTCAATGCACTGTCGCTGCTGCATGACGCGCGCACTGCTGTACGCTGCAATCTTGTGCTCCATTCTGCCACTCGAAGCTGCCGCATTCATTTATAACTCGAAGCCTGGCGTCTTTTTTCGAAAATCGTCATCTTCCCAATGCCTTTCGGCTCTCTTGAGCCACCGAGTGTGTCTTCTGGTGGTGAGACTTTCTCTGTGAGGGTGTGTATGTGTGTTAAGGTCCTTAAAAAGTTGCGCTGCACAGAAGCGGTGAGTGTGAGCCCACAACCCGTGCATCATAAATGATGCCTTCACACAAATTCACACTTTCGCAGCACTTTAACCTTTTTGAAATTTATTTTGTGGTTTAAGGATTTATGTGCTTGTCAAGGCGATTATCTTGGCCCAGTGCGAGCAGCGCCCCTCCCACCTATCCACCATCCCGCCTTGGTAGTTGCGATGATAATGTCAATGCGTTGCCTCCTAGTCGTTCAGTTGCGGGTATTAATGTCCTTTCTTGCGGCGCTTGCTGCAAACTTACGTAAATACATACTCGCATATATACATATCTACAGGCATAGATACACACTTATACACATACTCATATACAATTCTGCAAACGTAAATACCCGCAGTCACCTTCTATTTCAGTTGCTAACCTTTTTTGGTTAACTGTATTTCCTCTTCTTCTTCTTGCTACTGTTGTAATTGTTTGTTTGTTGTTGTTGTTTCTGCTAAGTGGGTGCCACATTTGACACATGCCACCAACTGCCAGCCAGCTTTTAACCAACCAATCCACAATGCCCGCAACTTTTCCCTCTCTGCAATCACTATTCTCTCCACACTCGCCGCTGCCTTTCCCCCGCACACCCTTTTGCTCTCGTTATCATTCTTTCGCATCTCTCGTTCGATCCCAACGCATTCTGTGTACATAATTAATACCCTACGGTAGTCATGTTTAAAACCTTTGTCATTATTTATCTCGTTAGCTGAAGTTTTCTGGTTTGTTGCCGTTCGGGTGGGTTAGGCGTCGCCGTCGCCGTCGCCGACGTTGGCGTTGTCTTCGTCGGGGTATCGGTGATTGTTGCCGGCGTTGGCATTGAGCCGAGCGATAGTTGCCTAGTGAAATATTTATGCGGCAGGCGGCTGAGGTGGGTGTGTTGCTGGTGCTAACCAAGTGTTTGTTAAATTACGGGTTAAGCTATCTAATGACAGTTATCTACATAATTGTCAGAAATATAATTGGGTATATTTTTATATTTATGTTTAAGTGTATATGTGTGTGTGTGCACATCGTTGGCCTGCTAATGCGTTCGTGCGTGAATAATTGCTCGCTATGACATTTATTTATTTTCGGTTTCATTACAAGTTTGCTTCGCTGAACTTTTCCGCCATCTTTTGCCTTTATCATCGCTAATCGTGGCAATGAAATTACGAGTGAGGAATTCAGAAATTAACGGAATTTGTGTGCATATGTATATAAACCTCGAAATTTAACGGAAATTTCATTTACATCGGAAAAACTGTCACGATGGCCAAAACCCCATTTAAATAGCAATAAATTAATAGTGATTTAGAGCTGGCTCGGAGGGAAAGGATTGCACAGCAAATAGTTGAAAATTCACTTGGTATTACTTACTTATATGCTAAAATAATAATTCTTCATTTGAGAAAGCTAGAGAAAATTTGAAGAAACTTTAAATATTATTGAAAATTGAATTTTTTAATTCAATACGAATTTTTAGATTTTCAAGATGTAAGATTAAAAATTAATATAAATTTTTATCAGAATTCAAACAATTTATGATTAAAAATAAAAAATTTTAATTCTGATTTTGGCATTTAAAATTAAAAAAGTTATTTTCACTTTAGTTTAGATAAATATACAATTATTTATTTTATTACTTATAATATCTTTAAATACTTACATAAGTATGTATGTAACAAAAAAATTGCATCGAAACCACTCATTACATTATGCTCCTAAACAGTATAATCAGCGATCATCACATTGTCCCTTGCAAATCATCTAATAGCACAGAAAATAACAATAATCCAACAAAAAGCCATTAAACAAGCAAAAACAAAACTCATAACTCTTTTACCCGAACCCGAAGCGACAAAGCGAATGTAGCAAATGAAGAAAATGCATGCACATGCATGCATTGAATAGCTGCAGTGCTTGTCGTTACTTTTCGTAGACTATCGCTCAAACAAACAACAATTCAACGAAAAGTTTCATTTGGTTGTGTGGTCAATTAGAATTGAACGCTTGTAAAGTAAATTGTGCTATTGGATTAATTAAATATTATAAAATTAAAATTGAAATTAAAATTTAAAGTTGAAATAACATTATTTAATAAACAAGCAATACATATACTATTGTATATACTTACATATGTACATATGTATGCATCAAATACAACTGAGAGAAAATTGTTGCTTATAAAGAAAAAATGAGGTTTTAGTGCCTGTAAAAAATATCGGTTGACAAAAACAAGAATGCACTTTTTAAAACCAAATGCGCAATTTCCATGAAAAAATTAAAAAAAAAAATAATAATAATATGTAGTGTGAAAAATAAGTGCATACTTTGTATGTACATATGTATGTATGTATGTGTGAACCATTTTATAAATGAGAAATTTGAAATTTAATAGTGTTGCAAAAGTGATGTAATTGAAAACAATTGTGTTTTGTGGAAAAATAATGAAATTTAAATAAACTATAGATGTACATTTGTAGGAGTATGTACATAAATATTTGATATAAATTTAACAAATAATTAAAACACATTTTTTTAAACATAATGCAATATTAGGCGAAGTGCCAGGATTTATTTGTAAGGTAAGTGGTTTGCATTATTGTACATACACTATGTATGTATGTAGTATATTAAATGTACATGTATCAGGCTTTGACCCTCTTCTCGGGTTGGGTCGGGTCGAGGAAAGGTCTGAAATTGTGAAAAAATTATAAAGGACGCCTTTTAACGGAAAATATCAAAACTATCAAAAAATTTTAAAAATAACATGTTGATATGTTTTTGTAAAAAAAAAAAATGGTTTTGAAACTATTGAGCGGCTAACAACTGCAATGTTTATCTTCTATCCAATTTCATTGATAATATTATAAAAATGACTATCAGCTGCTTACGAGAGTTTCAAACTCGCGTAGCCTACTAATTTGTATCTGATTAAGTTCGCAGTTAATCTGGATTAACGCTGCAATCTGTCGAAGCTATTAAGCCAAGTTGTCCAGAATGATCCGTGCAGCATTTTCAGCATATACGATGTGTTAATTTTTTGGCTCCCTGTAAATAAACCCGCTCTAATATACAGATGTACTTATTACTAATGGCATATACTTATGCACTTACCTATAGTATAAGTATAGGAATAATGAATGCACTATGTTAAGTAGTCAACTGAACTGGTTTTACCACGAGGTTTTTTACAGCCAGAAAGAAATGGCGAATAAAGTAGATATTCCGTGTCTGTCCTTCTGTCTGTCTGTATATAAGCAAAGTTCTCAGTTTTTGAGTTATCAATATGAGATTTTTCGTACGTGCTTCTCCTTCCAAGATGTTGCCCGCTTGTCGAAACCGCAAATACAAACTGATCGAACGAAAAAAATCGGGGTAATGGATTTGTTTTCGTTTGACAAAATAAAACGTTAATTTCGATTGGATCACATTTTCCTTTTAACATACCTATATAATTTCTTTAAGAGATTACTAAATGTTTTCCAGATATATATACTTTTTATATTAATATAACCATTGTTGCTATTTTAAAATTATATAAATTCAATTAGACATAATGGATTTCCTACCCACACATATACCACTAAAGTAACTGATTTTTTTTTTGCATACTGCATACATATACACACATACTATATGTATTTTCCCATCCATTCCTTTTCTTCACTCCTTCCTTAACGACTTTATGACTATGAGAGATATGCCTGTGTAATTGTAGATTTCTTTTGCTTTTTGCAACAACTGTAGCGTTGCATAGCATTACGAAATTAACATACGTTTGCATAATAACAAATTTTGTGCAACTTGCAAGGAAAAAAAAAGAGATTTATGAAGCGGAATATTTTTTTCGCATTTTGTTGCTTTTACCTCACCGCTTTATGTTTTCATATTTTTTCGTTTCCTTTTTATTTATTTTTTGTAATTTTCCTTATGTATCCGTTTTCTTATGCTACAGAACATTTTCGAGGCAGCGAACCGTAAAAATAAAAGTGCAACCTCGACTTCGCACATTGCTACATAAGTGTGTGAATTACATAACATAAGTTATATGTATGGATGTATGTGCACACATGTAATTTGCATACAAGTTGCAAGCTAGTAGAGCAAAATACATATATAAACTGTTACGTGTGCAGTTTGCATAAATGCGCTTCTGTGTGTGTAAAGGCTACGGGTGTATGTGGTATGTCATTATTTTGATCTGTGAATTTTATAACTTTTTTATACCAATAGTATATGTATATATATATGTACATATGTAAATATTTTATATCTATCTATAAAATTATATTGCTGCAACTCGAACTGGGTTATTCATTTGAGTAAAATTATATTGATGCAACACGAACAGTGTTACTCATTTGAGAATATGATAGCAGTCGGTAGGACCGGACTTAAAATTAAATGGTCGGTATCTATAAAGCCGGATCTTCATATTACTAAATTTCACTTTTTCTAATTCGTAAGTAGGGACTTTATTCAGAATTTAGAAAATTTTAAGCACTCTTCTGGTAAAAGTTTAGAAGAACTAGTAAAGAGAAAAAAATAATACGACTTCCTTCATAATTTTAAAATTATTACTTTATTCTTCAAAATCTATGTTGTCTCTCCCAAAGTAATTCCCCAATACTCGGCCGATTGGCAGTCTGTTTCCGGGTCCAAAGCAAGAAATTAGCACATTCCTATTAAATTTTCATAACAGCCGGTTCAACGTTACCAGACTTTATCCGATCAAGGGCTGATATTTTTACTAACTAACCTTATTTGGATTGGCGAAAAACGATTTTTATAGTGGAATCGTGAATTTTTTTTCGAAAGTTTCAAAAGTTGTTAGGCGGCGTTCTAGAATGGGAAACAAACGATTCAGTAGAATTAGAAGAAACGTTTTTTTTTTGGTCCAATGCTATGAGATTTGTGGAGTATGTGGTTCATTATACAGAATGGTAAGGTTTGGACCCCAAAATTTTGCTTTATAGAGATTTTTCAAACATTCAGTCATTAAAACTTTACCAAAATACCCTTTGCACTGCTGCCGTGCCGTAGAACCACATTTGCCGACTTAAGTATAAAATGAACTTCCTCTTTTAACAAACCTTCTTTTTGATGTCAGTTTACTGAAATAAGGCAACATGTCAAATTTGTTTACTGAGTAAAAGTCAACCGTGGTCTACGCAGGGGCGATAATAGTTAGTCCAATATTGACCACAACAACGAAAATTATAATGCTACTTTAGTAAACGAATCAATTGCGACAGCGAATGTGGAAAATGTCAACTGCGAGCTGAAAGCCCAATATCGCCAAGTTAACCCCAACGGAAGCTGCTCGTATTAATTTTTAATAAATTTACAACGAATAAATTGGGTATTAAATATAGCCAAGAGATTTTGTATATTTACGCGTTCTTACGTAATAAAATATTTTGCGCCCTCACAAGCCGCTGTACCATTCTGCCGCACTTTTTACAAATAATGGCTTTAACGTTCAACTAGCAAACAAGCTTATGACTGCTGCCACTCAACCAATTGCTCATTGCGGTCATTTATCGGTGATGTTGTTGCGTTAAACCGCAATCAGCGTGCAGCACACGCCTTACAACACACCAACACACACACGAATGCATGTACATATGTATGTATGCCTGTGTGAGCACTTGTAGACTTATGTGTTGCACGTGTCAGGCATGTTTTACATGCTGGTTTTATTGTTTACCAGCAGCTGTGCACTAAAGTGAATATGAAGTTGGTATTTATGACGGTGGCATGCCACACGGCATACCAGCGGAAGAGGAAGTTTCAAAAATTTTCGTTTATGAATTGCAAAACGATTTGCAGCCATCGTTCACATATTATACAATGCCAACTAGTCGTGCTAGTACTTGCCACACAGGCAACAACAATTTATATTAACGTGTGTGCGCAACAATACACGCCAGCGCAATTTCTTATTACCTACCACTGAACAAATAATTTGGCAACAGCTTCCGCTTTTTATCGCTCAACCTTTATATTATAGCACTGCTTTGTTGTTGTTGCTGATATTGTTATTATACACTGAATGGGGTATAGTTTGCCATGAAGTTTTTAACAGCAAGAAGAACACGTCAGAGACCTTATAAGGTATATGTATAAATTACCAGTGTGAAGAGGTGAGCCAGGTCCATCTGTCTGTCCGTATATACGCGAACTAGCCCCTCAGTGAGATATCGACTTCAAATTCTGTGCACCCCTTTTTCCCAAGAACTTTCCTCAGAACCGCCATACTTTTTAAATCTCTTGTATATAAAACTTTTATACTTGACGAGATATCTTCACGTAACTTGGTACGAATTGCTTTCCAATGTAACGGCATAATCTCTAAACAAATTGTTCAAATCAGATCACTATAACATTTAGCTGTCACACAAACCGACCGATCATAATCAAATTCGTAAATTAAAGATTAAAGTTAAGGTCTTGAAGTTAAGATCTTTCTAGTTTTTGTTATCGTTACTATTGTTATATATACTTGTATATATATGTAAACTTACTTAACAAAAATTTCCACGTTGAGATTCACCGGTTTCTCACAAGCTTTGAAAGTAAGCCTCTCACTTATTTTGGAGCACGCCATAGCGTATGAGTAACTGATTTTATTTACAAAAATTATGTGTTTGTATGTGTGAAGCTTCGCTATTTGCCAAAATCGCATTTGTTGTTGCTGTGTTCGATTTGTTCCGGTGCTGGTGGCGCAAGCTCAGGTGGATTTGCTGTCCTTAAAAAGCTTTAATAGGCATATACATGTAGTATATGTGTATAAATGTTTGTGTATGTGTGCTAAATGTTTCCTACGCATAACATTTAAGTGACAGCGTTACGATTTCAATATGCTAAACTGCTTCAGCGCACCAAATGGATAACGGCGTAATCATGCACTCATATCATGTAAATGCGAATATCCGCAATCCATCCGCATACATGTATGTGTGCCGTCGCATATTTGTGGCTATCTGTGTATTTGTGCGTATAACTGTGTCTTTTTTATGGCTACCTCTGCGGCTTGTGTGGTTTTGGGTGGGATTTATACTCGATTCACTATGGGATGTTTAAAAAGATATATGAATATTTTATGAATTTGCTATCGCACAAACACACACACGCACAATCATGCATACATGAATGCGGCAAAGGTTTACTCAAATAGTTAAATTTTTAAAAGCTCTCATTTCCATAAAAAGCATTGTTTTTAAAATACTTTTTGAGCCCGGCAAGAGCTTACGAAAATAATTTAAAACTTTACGCTTGAGATTTATGATGCGAATCCGTCAAGCATGGTTATACAGGGCGAAATGTACTTCCTATGTGCATATATGTATGTTATAGTAAGTCATGTGACGGAATACTTATGTGCTTCGCTGACGGGCGAGTGTCGCTTTTACCAGTAAAATTGGAAATTTATTGCATTTAAAAGTGGCCATTGCGCTTAAATGCTAATTGAATACCACTAAATAAATCTCTTTTATTAGATTAAAAACGTTTCAAACCCGGAAGTAGAGGCTTTAAATATTATAGCATGCTTGTTTTGTGGTTCAGTTATTACGATTTTTTTGGTATGAAATACATAGCAGTAACAAGGATTTGCATAAAACGATTTGCATTTGTTGTTGAAAGCCCTTTAGCATTTATGTATGTAGATGATCTGACGTAGACATTGTTGGTATATCATGGTATATAAAAATGATACTTTTATCGGAAGAATAGTTTTTGTAATTTAGAAAGAGTCTTAAAAATATTGATGAGGTTTAAATAAGGGTTAAAAAACATGTATATATTACGTATTCACTTGAAAGTTCTTAAAAGCTCTAGTAAGCTTCTTAAAATATACTCTGAATAGGATCCCAAAAAAAGTGTACGCGGACAAATGTAGCTGCCATATTTGTAGTCTTCTGTTTTTTCTGCATTTTCAAATCTTTGGATCACTTTTGAACGGTTGTAGAACCAAAAAATGTATTTTATTCTTGTGCGCTATTGTCTGCTTTCGCAAACTTATTCAAACATTTTTCACCAGAGATTTTGTACAAATCATTTTTACTCTTGCAAAGTACTAGGCCTTATAAAAATAAAAGCACAATTTTTCCAATAAATTGAAGGGTTTATTTAGTACATTTAGATTTTTACAGAACCCGCCATCTCTACTGGCGTTGTCCTGATGGAAGACACATTCTCTTCTAATAGCCAAAGCCGACCGTTGTTGTCGACTGCTTCTTTTAGAATGTTCAAATGTTGATGGTAAAGGTCCATATTAAGAGTTTGAAGCAGTTTGTAGCAGATAATTCTCCGCTAGTCACACTAAACAGCCAGCAAAACATTTCGGAACATCCTTCTTGACTTGCCGACCTTGCGCCGCTTCTGCTGTGATTTGAGAGGTCCACATTTGATCCTCAATAACTATCAGCTTCAGAAATTTGCTGCATGAAATTAACTCGTGCGACACCCATACATTGAGCCCGTTTGTTCTCTCCATTTTATTTAAATAGTTCCTAGCGGGCAATCAAAATAGTGCTAAATACTTAAATAGTGTAATTAATTTGTTGTGTCTGTAATGTAATGGAAGGCCTATAGAATGACTTCTCCCGATGAAATCGTCAGAATTAAACCATAATAAACATGTCTAAAACGTCTTGCAAAGAAATTTCACATGTAGAGTAATCCTGTTATTAACACTGAAATATATAGGGAGGCATCGAAAGCCGGTGGAGGAGCTTTAATCCGCAAATCCTACTCCCAGCTCAGGACTCTCTCCCGGAACTATGAAAGACATTTTACGTCTCGTCTTTAGTCTTGAGGGAAGTTGCAGCTCTGCGAACAGCTTTCCACTTAACAGAAGACTGACACATAAGTACAGTCAAATTTTCCACCGTTAAACTAACACTTAGTGCAGTTTCTAACTTTTCCCTTATGTTTAGTGGCAATGATAATGGAAAAACACGTGTTCAGAGCCTTTTATGGACTCCGTACAGATCGAACAATACGGACTGCCGTCATTTTTAAATTTGTAGAGATGGCCTCTGAAGCACCCATGAACGCTTAATATATGGGTATCAGGTATGGGTATCAGGTATAAATTTGTGGATTCACCGTCTTTTGGAGGGGTTTAGCACCGTTGCTGCGTGTGATCTTCTTTCTCTCCTCTCTGTTTTTGATTTCGGTAATTGGCGCTGATAGCTCATATAATCGCGTGAATTCGTCTCCCGGGATGTCTTGCTAAGCCATTGTAATTCATATCTGCTTTATTTGATGTGTATGTTAAGTGCTCCTTGAATCTCAGTCCAATATTACGTCCAAATACTTCAATTGTGTCTGTGAAGTAATCGCAAACTCTTTTATAGTGAAGGCTAATTTTTCTTCAATATTCCTGGTGCTTACGAGCAGTACTTCTGTTTTGTGCTCAGCCAGTTTCAAACTCATGGAAACTCAGAAAACCATTGGCGAAGACCATTTTTGTATTCTTTACATTTATTTTGGAGACCATCAAGTTGTTTAGCTACCATTATAAGGGCGTGGGTTTGTTTAACGTTTTTGGTAGTTGTATTCATTCAAGAGATTCCATAAAAGAGAGCATAATACTGAATCATGTGGTGCACCACTAGGGTAGCTCTTCTAGCTTTTGTTGGTATCGTAGATCACCTTTATATTTTCAAAATAGCTCTAACAATATTTATGAGGAAATGGGTACACGTATCAGTTTGAAAGTTGGATTTTTCATTAGGTTGCCTCGGAAGATTAGTCTACGAAAACGAAACTGTAACTTATCTATATATATATACCTATATCATTCCATTTAATATTGCTTATTGTAAGTATTCATATAATATAAATTGAAACTATAGATCGCAGTCAGCAGTGCTTTTGCAAAAAAAAAAAAAATAACTCTCTAAAAGCTTAAGCATTGGTATAGTTGAAATATGAATTCGGCGTCTTTGTTTGCGATTATTTGGAAATATTTCTTCGAGTGAATGCGCGTTTTTGGGAACTGACACAAAACATCTCCAGCTTTGTTATTCCTTGCGATTATTGCGATTATGTGTCTATTCTGGTGGGAGTGCATCGATAATTCTTTTGGCTGCCTGCGAAAGCTTTCAATTTGTGTAATGCGCAGCGAAGCGATTTGTTATTCTTACGCGCCGCCATCTACCGTTATTTGTTGCATAATATTTTTCTACAGCGCGCTTCCTGATATTCTCATATTTTATTTATACACACACATAGTCGTACATACATATGTAGATTTCATTGTGTTTACCGTTAGCGAAAGCTACATTACGCGAGTCAAACTGCCAGCCATGAAAAATGGCAAAATAACAATACCAGCTGACATATGTGTTATAAATTCGGTCTACTCCTGTTTACTTGCTCGACATTTTGTTTATACCGTTATACCGCTCCATTGTCTATTTGGCTGCCAGCCGCGCAACGCCTCTAAAACAACAACAATAAAAAATAATCAACTAGAAGTATTTGAATTTAACAATTTTGTTAGCTACTTGTAATATGCATTGTTGCCTGTCATTGTTGTTGTTGTTAATATTTTTGTATACATCGCAATTGCTTAGCGTGGGCAGGCGTGTTTGTTGTTGGCCATACTGGCGCGTGCATAAATATTCCAAAGTGTGGCAACTATTTTTGGCAACGGTGAAGATTTTCTGGGAAAAGTGTGAAAAATGTACGTAGAATGCGAGTAGGAAGTGAAATAAATAAGAAAAAATAATGGAAAATAAGAGGAAAGGAAGAAAGGAGTAGACGTCTTATTTCACCCACTAGGCATAAAATTATATTTGAAATAAAAACGAAAAATAAAACAGAAATGGGATTAAGACCTTTAAAATATTTATGAGATCATGTTGCGATAGAATTGAATAGTACACGGCATAAATGAAACATAGGCTAATATATAAAGAATAGGAAGATATAGAATAAGAGAGTAGGAGACAGGATACATACAATAGAATAGGATAGGATGGAATAGGTAAAGTTAAGACAGTATAAGGTGTGATAGCATAAGATGGGATTGGAAAGGATAGAACAAGTTTGGATAGCGTTCGGAAGGATAAAAAACGATAGGATAGGTTAGATAGATTAGAGTGTTTTAAGATAAGAGAGGATGGGATAGGATGTTATAGAATAGTATAGAATAGGATATGATGCGATAAGATAGGATAGTTTAGGTTGGGTCATGGCGCGATAAAATAATATAAGATACCATAGCATAGGACTTTACACAAAAAATAAGTTAGTCAAGGGCAGACTATTTAGGCAGAGTTACGCAAGTTTTCCTGGTGTAAAAATTTCAATAAATTTGAAAACAAAATCATTTATTTATACATTTTTTTTAATTTCTTGATTAGAAAACTGTAAAAACGTTTTAAATGCGAAAAAAAGAGAAATTTTTCCATTTCTATGTTTTTTGTTAATTTTTATATTTCATCTCTAAACCGAATTGGTTTCATACATTTTATGAATAGAGTATATTTACCGAAAAGACACACTTGCACAACTATTGCCTGATTGTATGAATTCTTGTAAGCGTTGAACCACAAAATAGATAAACCAAAATGCGTTTTTGCGAAAGCTCAACTCTTCTACACCTATCGCCACACCCTAAATGCAACTACATATATACCTAAGTAGGTAAGTACGTTGTACTAAAATCTCCGCCAAGGCTGTCACACTTTGATTTATAGCACCGATTTCCTGTCGAATATATTCGCGCACAACTAAGTTAGAAGCAAACTAGTAAATAAGTGAACACAATGCCAGAAAGAATGAAAGGTAGTAAATATAGAAAACTGAAATTTGTCGAAAAAGTGAGATGGCGAATAGCTAAGCTAGATTTAATGGCACTTTTACATATGTATACGCTTAGAGCGTGGTAAGCAATAAAAAAGTTAATGGAGATAACGCTTGAGGCATTTAAAAAAATATTTAAAAACTCGCCATTAATACACTTGTATTTGTGACTGAAACTTGTAGCCTGAATCCCAGTCTAAGATGGACGCACTGAAAACTGATATTGATTTTCAATTAGACACTTATACATTAAGAATTATAAGAAAAGAAAAGGTACATACAAAAGATACAGATTTGTATATCCATGTTAATGAAATATTAACAACTTGGATCGTTGACTGTCTATTCTCTTCTGGCAGAAGATATAAGAATTTTTTGTAGAAGCAAACTCTAGCTAAGACAAACGAAAATAAAATAATCAGCAGAAAAGTTTTTAACTTGCTGTCATCTCCTTTGTTTTTCATTCCTGTGTCCAATGCGACAAGCTAAAGAGCAATAGGGTGTAATGGTAGAGAAAAATGTATGTACGAGTACATAGTATTTATGATGTCTTGGTACAAGATATAGTTAAGAAAAAGTCATATCTACATATATACAATATTAGAATTATTTTAGCTGAAAAAGCCGAGTACATGGTTTCTTGATATAAGTAAAAAATTGGTCTAGTAATTTTATAAACATTCACAACCGTTCCATAAGTTCTATTTGACACAAAATTCTTTTTTATGGAATTGCATCGAAAATATTTTTTGTTTTAGAAACGAAATGGCATCCTGCCTTTTTTTATTTTTCTTTTGCGGGTGAGGTGGTGAAAAAGGCCTTCCGCATCATCAATGCTGTCGTCACATCAGCGGTATGTGCCATTTGCAGTTCACTAAAAACCCTCCCTCTAAGGAACCGTCGTCTAACCTCATTTTTGCATTACTACAGGATGGCGTTCCATTTTTCTCATTGAGAGATTTACATATGCGCACTGCGTCCAGGTCCCGTATTTCCTTAGAACAATCTTTTGGATTAAATTTATGCAGATATTTTTTGAAAGCAAGAGCGCTTTAGCCTGGAATAAAGGGATGATCAACATATTCCAGGTTGAGAGCGGCTTAATAACATTGTGGTACTATGGTGCATCACATTACAAAAGGTTCTGTCAGTAACATTTAAATTTCGCATTTTCTATAATATGCATTCATTGTTTTACAGTCTTTATTAGTGGTCTTGAACGACGGCACCAAATCCCTCCGCTAACATATTTTATGGGTTGATTACAATCTGTTCATCTCTTGCTTCCAATGGCTAAATCTCAAAACCTCATTGACTTTGACAGTTGACAGATCGTCATGTGAGCCATCGTAAGATTCATTTATTTCATGAATATTTGACTATACGATGGGTTGGATCCCCCACAGTTTGTCAGTCGCTGAAAAAATGTGTAGATTGGGGGGAAAAATTAAAAAAAAAATACGATAACCCTGCTGATGCATCGTGGATTTCCGCATATAAGTCCGAGAGTAAACAGCAGTCGACTGTATGGGTATTCCCAGATGTGCCTAATTCAACAAAAGTTGTTCGCGTACGAAGCTTTTCCAAGCAAGTGATTGCCTGTGTGTTTGTGAAAACTAGACATGTCGCAACCTTATCATTAGTAATGTACAATGCTGGACAGGAAGTGCTGATTGTTGCACAATAATTTTTTTGCCAGTTGTATTTAAGAAAATCAGAAAAACCAACCGTCGAAGACAGATCACTCTTCACCTAGACAAATCGGGCTCTCACTTATGGAGTGAAAAATCGACTTGTTGAGTCATTCAGCGTATAGTCCTGACTTGGCACCGAAAGACTTTTTTTGATTCCGCTATCTAAAAAATAAACTAAGAGATCAACGTTTTTCGATAACTGAAGAGGCGGTTGATGCGTTTAGTTTGGACAAAGCACAATTGGAGTTGCAAAAGTGCTTCGAAATTACTTCAAACGCATGCAAAAAAAATATAAACCATGGATGATCTTTATGGATAATATTTTTAAAAACAATAGAGCGATTTTCGACGACTAAACTTTGTTTCTGTTCTCTAATCTCAAAATACTCGTCTAAAAGACAACCCTAGTAGTACATTTACCGTTGCTCGCGCAGTTGGCAAGCAAACCAGCACAGAGTAAATAAAAGGAAATTACTACTGTCTTCAAACACGAAAGTTGAATTTTTGTTGTTGCAGCAACAAAATCAAACAAAAGATAGCAATTTGTAACTGAAATTAAATTTAATCTCTCTGTGCCCTCCTACGCATCATCCACGTACAGATTTACAGTTAACACCCGCTCATCGAGGCACACAGGTCCACCCGAAAAATCCATTCAGCGCTTCAAGCGCTCGGCAGGTCGCTCTCAAATTATGTCCTGCTGTTCGAATTGATTGTGTCAGCACTGCAGTGAGCACTCACACACACACACACACATATATATACATATGCATGCGTGTGTGTTTGTGGGTATGTGCCTGCGTATAATTCCTGAAATTGGTGATCATAATCCAATTTAGGTTTTCGAACGGCCTGTCAATGCGCTCACAATGGCGCTGATTTGACAGCTCAATGGCTCAAAAGCGCTTCGCCACCCTGCTGCCTCCGCTCGCCGCTCCGCAAGTCCACTGGCATCTCATTTGTAAAATGCGGCAGCGCATTGAAAAACTGTTTGGGATCGGTCAGTGGAGGCTGCCGAGGTGGTCGCATGTAGAGTCGACGCTTTCCATTATTGGCAGTTGTGATAGAGCGCGCTGTTGGTGGCACAGTCCGGTCAAGTTGCAACTCTTTGTATGTTACACCGTGTACTGACAGCGGAGCCCCCCAGCCCGGTCGGCCACAAGCGTTGGGACAAATTGTTTATTTGTCGTTGTTGCTTTTTGCTACAAAGAGTGCTGTTGTCTTTTTTGTTTTTCTTCCCTCCATGTATTGTTGCGCTGTTGAAGCTCTTTCCGCTTTTGTTGTGTGTAATTTTGTTGCTTGTTCGGTGAAAAGGTTTTTGTTGCAGCTTGCCACTGTTGGTGATTTAGTCCGACATTGTGACGGTGAATGAGTTTTCATTAAGACATCATTTCAACTACATACATGACGCTTTTAATTTTTAGGCACAAACATACATACATACAGATATAATTTGTACAGCAGTTTTTGAATTGATATCACAATGAAATTTGTAGTTGATGCGGTTAAGATATTTTTCATAATTGGAAGTGTTTGTTTTCCGTTCAATACTCTTGGCTTGCGTCATAAGAATATAGCTTTATGCATGAAATTATGTATATATAATTATGTACACATGCGGTTACATTTATATTTATATTTATTTTGCTTTGCTTAAATAAAATCATTTCTTTGCAAAGTCGGTGGTTTGTGGTTTTCTTAGAAAGGACCAAAACCAGACTGACATAGCCACAAACATATGTGGTGATTAATTGTAAGGTTCTGACGTAGGTTTGTATAATATTAGTAATAAAAATTACTAAATGATGATGTAACTTTATTATACTTAACTCATATGAAATGTAAATTAATTGAATATTCTATTAAATTTGAGAAATTACTTATTTTTCTTTTCTCTTTTTATTTACAGGTAAGTGCAAAAAGCATTTATAATAAATTTCGAGGAATACTTTAATTTCAATAATTTAAAAAAAATTATAAATAGTAAATGGAAATAGTGGTAAGTGTTTACATCTTAAGAAATAAAATTTGGATTTTTGAACTTGAACTTTCAAGGATTAAAGCCATGGAAGTAAGTACAGGTTCAGGTACATAAGGCCTGTTAGTTATATGGGGTTTAGGGCGAGTTCCTATTTCTATTCTTCATCCTAAACACAGATATGCACGCTTTTTCAATTTCATTAAGATAATACTCACATATTTGCCGATAATGTGCTGGATAAAGTCACCTGAAGGTTCGAAAATCTTTGCATAAGTATACAATAAGTTGGCTAAAAAAAGTATTGACTCAGTTTTTATTGTATTTGAACAAATTTTGGCGATGAGATGGCATAATCCAAAGATATTATTCGTGCAAAGTTTTATTCTGTTACATTAATTGCTTCTTTATTTGTACTCTCGAAAGGAAATTATAAGATGGAATATAAAATTGTGTTGTATGTGAAGTAGGTGCGGCTGAAGCCTGATTTCGCCCATTTTTACACTGTAACATGTGTATAACTGCCAGAGGAATGTGACATACTAAATTTGGTTGAAATCGATTTGGCGATCTTGAGATATGTTTGCACTTAAAATTAAGCGGTGCTACGCCCATTGTCCAATTTGGACATCAGCTCCATTAAAACCCTGTCATACCATAATGCGCGTAAAAATTAATGTCTTTGGGGTATTCAGCTGTTAATTTTTTCCGACTTAAGTAGATTTTACCAGTACCGTTATAGAGGGAGTGAGCGGGATTGTCATCCGGTTTTATCCATTTTCACACTGTCGGTAGGAGTTCTTAGAATATTTGCGCTGATTTGGTTCTGGTAGCCTTAGTAGCTTAGGAGATATGTACATTAAACTTATTGGAGGGCGGGACCATGCCCACTTTTTCAAAAATTTTTGTCCGCACCTATTGCTACTGGGTTCCCCTGTACCAAATTACAGTTTTATAACATAATTTATTATGGTACTATGAAGAATTTCGGTTAATGGCGATTTGTGGGCGTGGCAGTGATGCGATTACGCCCATCTACAAACTCGGAAATTCTTTTTGTACTAAGGAACCCACGAACGGACGGGCAGACAGTCATTCGGATTGCAACATTTCAAGCCATTCTGATATATCTCATATCTATTCATGGCATTACCTAATATTATTAACAGAAAAGAGTGCTCTCTGAGTTTTATTAAGCTACCTCACATAGCGTCACCAATTACTAATGAGTAAAGGCAACTAGATATTTGAAACTTCTGACGTTAGTTATATGAGGTCTAGGGCAAGTTTTTATTCGAGCTCATCCATATTTTGCACAAAGATGCACTGTTATTTGAAAAAAATTTACTCTCTGTGTTTTTTTGAGATATGCATACATGTGTTATGTAAAATCAGTCGAAAGTTGCTTGAAAGGGAAGTATTGACCAGATTCAAACCATTTTTGACACAGAGACATAATACTATTAGGAAAAAATTCTCTATGAATTTTAATTATATATACATATATACCGATACTTTCGGTAAAAGTTATTTATTTTCATTGGGGTCTACATCTTCCCCAGTTATTATCCAATTTTAATCATAAGATGGCACACTTCATAGCAATTATTTGTACAAAGTTCTATCCAAATACATTGTAAAGTTCTTGCTTTTATACTTAAATGAAAGAATCGCAAGAAATATTCGCTTTGTAATATACAAATGTCAGGGTAGTATCGAGTTTGATTGAAATCGGTCTTGTATGAGGTGTGACAATTAAGTAATGAGACTGATTCCATTAAAACCATATATTTGAAAACTATTCTACAACTCTGCCATCCCCTCCAAAGTAGTCCCCTTGGGTAGCTATACAGCGATTTCAGCGCGTTTTCCATGATTCGTAATATTTCTGGAACGCTTCGACTGGGTTGTCCGCGAGTATTCTCGTCACGGCCGGCTGGATGTCCGTAATAGATTAAAAAGGGTTCCTTTGACCAACGATTTTGTTTTAGGAAACAAAAAAGTCACTGAGTGACACGGCGGCGAATAAAGCAGCTGTTGCAACACGCCAATCCCTTTATAGGCCAAATACTGGGACACGCTGACGGCGGTGTGGCACGGCGCGTTGTCTTGATGAAAGACCCAGTTACGAGCGATGTCTGGGTGTACTCTGTTGACTCGTTTTCGCAATCTTTCGAGTACTTGGCAATAGTAGATTTAATTCACAGTTTTCCCCGGTGGAACGAATTCTTTGTGGACGATTCCACAACTATCAAAAAAGGCTATAATCATCGTTTTCACCTTCGACTTGCTCCTGCGAGCTTTTTTCGAGCGGAGGGCACGCGGAGGCAACCATTGTGAACTTTGGCGTTTGATTTCTAGGTCTAAGAGCACTATCATCATACACTTACAATTTTAGCGTACGTTTCCGAAGTTGTTTTGCCCAATCTGACGCAAAATTTTATCGCAACGCGTTGCTCTTGATTTCGTTTTTCCATTTTCGTGACGAGCACTACAAACACACGTATACTCAACTTGGCGCAGCAGGCGAACTAAACAAGCTAGAGCGATGGTACATATATCAATGGAGAGGGGACGGATGCCGGAAAAAGAGAAAGGGAATTCAAGGTCACAGGTTTACACAAGCGCGCCAATAAAATCAGTCTCATTACTTAATTGTCAAACCTCGTTGGTCTCGAAATTTGGGTTTTTACCTAAATGTGGGCAGCACCACACCTATTCTTCATATTTGACACCGATTCTTTGAAAGTGTTCTTGTACCTAATCAGGGCAAAAAGTTTTAAGTCTGCGGCGCATTTATTTATGAGTCATTATATTATATTATATCAAAAACTAACATTAAAATTTTTCTTTCTGTTATATGTTATTTTCTGTGCTCGTAAAATCGTAAAGAATATGGTGTCTACTTATTTTTATGATGAAATACTTTTATTTGTATGTATATGCAAAAGCTCACAGGTAATTTTTTTACCAAGTTGAAATTTCGAAAATTTTTCATATGGAGAAGGACAAACAGAGGTTCAACCTGATTAAAAATTTTATTTGTCACACTTGATCCACCAACTTCTTTAGCTCGTCTTAAAAAACGTTTTTCGGAGGTATTCAATGGAAGCCAGCATTGTGGCAACAATCGCTCATACAACTCATATGTATGTCTGCTCACTAAAAGCATTTTCAATTTTTTGAACAAGAAAAAGTAGTATGAGTCACCTCTGGGAAATACGACAAATGGACAGAAGTTTAGTGTTGTTGTGATCGTCTAAAAGCGCTTGTTTCCTCTCCAAATAGAGCCGCTTGTTTTTAAATTCGACATCGAACCGACATTATAACGCGGAATATCACTCTACTATTCGTGAGCTTTCGGATTTCTCCAGGTAGTCAATGTATGTTATATATTGTGAAACTCAAAGAACTGTGGCATTCTCCCGTTCAGCCCAGAGAATAGTCTTCGCCTTTTTCGGTGTAGCTTCGCCGGTTAATGTATACTGTTCCAACAATTGAAATGATACAGAAACTCCTCCACATTGTGTCTTTATAGTGTGAAACACTGCTTTGAAGTGTTTTGAAAGTTCCCTTCTAATACGATGTGATCAAACGCATTCCGAAAGCTCTCTCATGCCTAAAGGGCGTCAGGTCACGACTTCTTTCACATGCGATCAAGACAAAACTGCGAGAGCAGTTCAGCTGAATATATGGCAATAGTATTCTACGAGAATTAGTTTCAGTATCCTGTTTCACTTTATTCTCGCAATTATCCAAATACCATACATTATGTCTTTGAATGCTCATTGCTTTATGAGGTTACTGGATTAGCGTAGTTCATTCGGATTGAAAATAAAATGTGATTTATATGAGGGATTTCACTCGACTGATATGTCTGTTTTTAGTTTGAAAATGAAACATGAAAAAGTGGTTGTACCCATGGAATGGGACTTTGGGTATATAGGAATTACAGAATTTACACGTAGGAATCAACTTTCGTGACTATAGTCACGCTGGGCTCTCAAGAAAGGCTTTTCATAAATTTTAATAATTATTCTTATTTATTTGGTAGCCACGCAAACAACACTACCCTTACACTCGACATTTAAGCCGATACACCCACAAAAACATGCGTACAAGTAACTTGGGAAAAATTATGCAAAAGAAGTGCTGCTGACAGCTTCATGAATGAACTCAACAATCGGGCAGACAGGCTTCGGCGAAATTCCGTGCAACAATTTTTTATGTCTCAAAAACATAAATAAATAAATAAAACAAAAATGTTATTACTGGCAACTGACAAGCTGAAAGGAGCTTTGTCGCGCTGTCAGAGGGCAGGTGCGCTTCGAAAACTGCTGACTGCTGTAGAAAAGTGTTTGAGTAGGTGTGCAACGGTGGAGTTGAGGTGTGAATAGCAGGTCTGCCATTGTTGTGCGGGCAGTTGAAGCGGCATCGACTGCTTCAACCGACAAATTCACTTTATTCTGCTCAAAAACACACACCCTTATACACACACAAATATCGTGTACAAGGACAGCAAATAAGTACGAAAAAGAGAAAGCAAAAAGCGCCTTATTGCATTGTCTGACTGGACGAAAATAAATTGAGATAAAAATTGCGAAAGCTAGAAAGACTGCTGCCAAAGCTTATTGCGAGAACTTTGTGAAGTTTAAATTAAGTTTTCCTTATTTATTTACGTGTTCTGTATGCAATGCATGCTTTTGAGCCTAAAAATTCATTACTCACACTTTTCGAGCAGCGCGAGAATTTTTAGTTTTGTGTGCGTGAGTGTTGCTACATGTGTCGTGGCGAAATCCGGCTTTTTGAGGCTTTAAACTTATTAAATGATTATAGAGGTTGTGGTCAAAGCGAATTCATCATTGTTAAAGCGCCACGTGTCAAAGTGTCGGACGAATTGCTAAATGTAATTTATTTAAAATACAATTAAATCAGATTGTGCTTTTGAAAAGCTTTTTTGGATGTTCTCCATTTAGTTTGCTACTCATTGTTATTGCATTTACTTTTCGCTTTTTTGGCTTTAATTAAATTTGCTAAATTCACATTTGTATTGTCAAAGTGGGTCAGAGCACATATTTTCTTTTAAGGTTTTTCTATGAAATTTTGCTTGTATATTCCAATTATCGAAAGAATACCAGTGATACTGCATATCGGTAGCTTCCAGTTCAAACCTTCCACTGCCTATAGTTATCACTACAATTGGGATAAATGGTGACCTATTGAAAGTCTTATAACTTATTGGATCTATAAATATATTCGTGCGTTTTTTCAAAGTTTATTTAAGAAAAAATATATAAAATAGTATCATTCATAGTATTGCTCGTGTCAAGCTATTAAACTTTCCCATTTCTCTGATAATTTTTGGATTCCATTCCAACTTATGACTTACGCATATTTTTTATATCCCGTTCTGATGTAAAGTTAGTTAATTTTTAACGTGAGGCCGAGCATTGTTATGATTGAAAGTTATTCTTTCGTTTCTAGTCGCAGATTTCGGAGATTTTTCGGTAACCGTTCGCTGTCATTTGACGAGTTGTTGTCGGTAGCGTGCTCTAATGATCGTTTTACCTAGTTTTATAAGTTCATAACACAGCACTCTCTTCTGATTTTATCAAATACAGAGCATTACCTTCATGGCTTTTCCGCTTTGACGTTAATTTGGCTGGTTGTTCAAATTTCATAAATAAAAATATAGTAAAATATAATGCACCTTTAAATACCTCTGGTACCCAGTTTCCTTGCTTCGGCAATTATTTTTTGATTTTAAACGTTTTGAAATGGCTGCTTGAGCTCCCAAACATTCGGCGAGCTCTCCCTGTATTCCGCATCAACCATCATCGAGTAATGCTTCCAATTGCTTCTTAACAAATTTTTTTCGGCCTAAGTCCTTCTTTGTCTTCGAAGCCAAAATCTCCAATTTTAAATCGTGAACGTTCGCTCAGCTACAGCATGTTCACCAAAAAGGATAAGTTTCATGGCTTGATTTTTTTCGAAATAAAGTAATTCCCGACATATTATTCGAGTGAAAAATCACTGCTGTTTCTACTTCAAATGAGTGACAAATACGGAAAAAGCCGCACAAGAATACAGGCTTTCCTATGTATGTTCGCAATTTACAATATTCCAAAAGAACATTAAAGAAGTCAATTTAATTTTTATTGGAAGTCTTCTTTGTGTCCTATAAATTCGACTTTGTTGACATATTGCCTTGACTTCACTACTCGGGATTAGTTCGGGAGTTACTTCAGCAAATTCCGTTGCAAAGCCCAAAGATAACTTTAAGGCGCTAATGGCATTTTCGTTCACAACTTCTTCAAAATTGCCAGCTGTACTCTGTCGTAAATGCAAATCTTTGTTCCAGTTTGACATGGCATTAAGAAAGAAGAGTGCAAAATCTACTCTCTATGTTGAAATGGAGTCGCTGAAAAATGCTAAAAATGTCAATCAGTTGTTGAATCTGAGTTACATCCGATAAATTTGGATCTAATAAGATAATGCCTTGAGCCAAGGCTATAACTTCACACATTGTGAAAAATACTCGGAAATTTTAGTTAAAACGCAAAATATTTAATTATTGAACAATATTTATTTTGTCGCTTGCAAAGTTATGCTAATGATTTTTCCAGTCCTCGAAACACTTTTTATAAGCACTCTTTGGGATGGCTTTCAGATCCTTCAGCGAATTTTGTTTAATATCTTCGATCGACTGAAAACGGGTTCCACGGAGCGGTAATTTCAGTTTGAGCAACAAGAAAAAATTATACGGTAGTTGATCGATGGTGTACATTACGTTTTTGGCTTTCCAGTCGGCCACAATCGTGGCTCGATGCTATGGTGCATTATCGTGTACAATTTCGGCCGTTTTCGAGGAATATTCTCACGCGAACGCCTCAACACGGCTAAATAGATCCCTTATTGGCCGTCTATTCCTCCGGATCAAAGTCATTATGCACCAAACCATGAATACCGAAAAAACAATGAGCATCCCCAAAATTTTTGAGGGGATTTCGCGTGCTCTTCAGCTTGTTTCTTTCCTTCCATTCCGATAATTGTTGACTTGTTGACATGTCAAACTCCCATGACTAATCGGCAGTTATTATGCTCTCCACTAATAGGATAAGAATTCGGTAGATCAAGCATGTCCAAAGAGACCTGTTTACGGTAATATTTTTGAAAAAAATCAGCCATATCGCTACGAGTCGAGCAAGAACGCATTTCATACCCAAAATATTCACCAATCTCAATCGAACGGGCTTGCAAGAGATGTCAAGCAGTCTTGAGAGACATTTTTTTTACTTTAGCTGGGTACCTTGGAAATTAATTACGAACAAAATATTTCCCGCATTCACTTGAATTTTAAAGTCACCACTAGTACATTTGTAAGACCAATTTTTGTTCCTTTCAGTTAATGAGATAAGAGTATCACATGGTGAGCTCTCTCTTTCTCTCTCAAATAAAGTGTTTGTAATGAGAACTACTTGGTAGAAAAAGCACCGCTCTAAATGATTGGCCAGTAAGATAGTTTTTCATGATGAAGCAAAACCATGCGTACGATTTTATGAAATATTTATCATCTCGCAACTTTATAATTCAAAAAACTTTCTTCCTTCTTTCTACATTAAAATTTAACAAGCGATTTCTTTTTACTTCGCCACTTTTGCCATTTGTTTTTATGCCGTTAAAGTAAGTCAATTTGAATTTTTAAGCAAAATTAAAAGTGCTGCTTTCACAACTAATTACATTCTAGTTGCGTTTTTGCTGTGTTGTCTCTGCGCTGTCTTAATTCTCCTTGTCATTTCCTTGCTCCTGCAACCGTCGGCCGTCTTTGATCCAATTCACGGGTGCTTAGCCTCAGCATGATTTTCGCTTTTGTCCGATTCATTATGTATCCTGATTGTGCATTGCACCTTTGCGCCTCATGACGTTCACAAGTCGCATCTTACAACAACATTGACGCTCCTCTGGCCACACCACGGAGCTTTGAGGGCGCACTTTTACTTCCACACCTCACGTCCACCGCTTGGCTGCAGTGACGACCTGCTTACGCAGTGCTTGATGGCGATAGTGTGTGGTGTCGTTGTACACCGTTGTGACTGGCTGTCGTGCCACTTTTCTCCTCAAAAGCACTTAAGTTATAAATATATAAGAAATATTTCTCATTACTCTGAGCGCGCTTAATTCGATTGCTTCTTACCCATCTGCACTGCTACCCCGCTGCGTTGTGGCATTCTCACACTCAAGTACAGCTGTGACAGCCTCCCTCATTTTACAAGCTGCACAGCGGTGGCATACATATTATGTTCTATAATCAAGTCTAATACCCACTTAAAGAAATCCCCTAGAACAGCAGGAGCTGCTGCAACCGGGACGCATTTACAATTTTCAAATTCTTCTAACAAACTGCATATATGACTTCCTGTTGTATTTGCTGCTCAACTTGACCACGACTTTTTCTACGAGCTCTATAGTAGTGGCGAACTAATGCCACTTCGTGGACAGCTGATTGATTGATGTGATAAGCTTGTTTAGTGGGGCAGCTGCTGAAACAAGCCACCGATTAGCTAACCAGTTACATACATATATAAAATGGCTGAAAAATTTATCGAACATACCCCTTAATTTTTTAATTTTTAAATTTCATAGCAATATGTACGAATCTTTCGAAGTACAGTTTGTCGAATATTTGTATTTTGAATCCCCATTAAAGAGATATTGTCACAATATGTGTGCACTTAGAGAGAAAAGGAGAGATGCAGTCTAAAAGAAAGGAGCGGAAATAGAGCATCGGAGAGAGGAGAGATGGAACGAATGAGACAAATAGGGAGAGAACTTAGATATAGATATAGATATAGATATAGATAAAGATATAGATATAGATATAGATATAGATGTAGATATAGATATAGATATAGATATAGATATAGATATAGATATAGATATAGATATAGATATAGATATAGATATAGATATAGATATAGTTATGGATATAGATATAGATGTAGATATAGATATAGATATAGATATAGATATAGATATAGATATAGATGTAGATATAGATATAGATATAGATATAGATATAGATATAGATATAGATATAGATATAGATATAGATATAGATATAGATATAGATATAGATATAGATATAGATATAGATATAGATATAGATATAGATATAGATATAGATATAGATATAGATATAGATATAGATGTAGATGTAGATATAGATATAGATATAGATATAGATATAGATATAGATGTAGATATAGATATAGATATAGATATAGATATAGATATAGATATAGATATAGATATAGATATAGATATAGATATAGATATAGATATAGATATAGATATAGATATAGATATAGATATAGATATAGATATAGATATAGATATAGATATAGATATAGATATAGATATAGATATAGATATAGATATAGATATAGATGTAGATATAGATATAGATATAGATATAGATATAGATATAGATATAGATATAGATATAGATATAGATGTAGATATAGATATAGATATAGATATAGATATAGATATAGATATAGATATAGATATAGATATAGATATAGATATAGATATAGATATAGATATAGATATAGATATAGATATAGATATAGATATAGATATAGATATAGATATAGATATAGATATAGATATAGATATAGATATAGATATAGATATAGATATAGATATAGATATAGATATAGATATAGATATAGATATAGATATAGATATAGATATAGATATAGATATAGATATAGATATAGATATAGATATAGATATAGATATAGATATAGATATAGATGTAGATATAGATATACAGATAGAGGTAGAGATAAAGATAGTGATAGAGATAGATAGAGAATATTTTTGATGTGTTACGTTTTTATTACTGAATTAATTTTTGTTCACAGAAGTAATTCGATACAACTAACTAGTTTCCTGATATTTATCTTCGTTTCTGCTGAAATACTTAAATAAATGAGACAAACCGTAAAATATATAAAAACAAAACTCCGGTGCTATCTAATAATGGATTACGTAATCTGTGAAAATTAGTCCGAGAAAATTTTCTCCAAGTTCTGTTTATTTGGAAGACATTGTAAAGGGTGAATTTTTAAGAGCTTGATAACTTTTTAAAAAAAAAAAACGCATAAAATTTGCAAAATCTCATCGGTTCTTTATTTGAAACGTTAGATTGGTTCATGACATTTACTTTTTGAAGATAATTTCATTTAAATGTTGACCGCGGCTGCGTCTTAGGTGGTCCATTCGGAAAGTCCAATTTTGGGCAACTTTTTCGAGCATTTCGGCCGGAATAGCCCGAATTTCTTCGGAAATGTTGTCTTCCAAAGCTGGAATAGTTGCTGGCTTATTTCTGTAGACTTTAGACTTGACGTAGCCCCACAAAAAATAGTCTAAAGGCGTTAAATCGCATGATCTTGGTGGCCAACTTACGGGTCCATTTCTTGAGATGAATTGTTGTCCGAAGTTTTCCCTCAAAATGGCCATAGAATCGCGAGCTGTGTGGCATGTAGCGCCATCTTGTTGAAACCACATGTCAACCAAGTTCAGTTCTTCCATTTTTGGCAACAAAAAGTTTGTTAGCATCGAACGATAGCGATCGCCATTCACCGTAACGTTGCGTCCAACAGCATCTTTGAAAAAATACGGTCCAATGATTCCACCAGCGTACAAACCACACCAAACAGTGCATTTTTCGGGATGCATGGGCAGTTCTTGAACGGCTTCTGGTTGCTCTTCACCCCAAATGCGGCAATTTTGCTTATTTACGTAGCCATTCAACCAGAAATGAGCCTCATCGCTGAACAAAACACGCGCGCGAAACACATTTCGAACCGAACACTGATTTTGGTAATAAAATTCAATGATTTGCAAGCGTTGCTCGTTAGTAAGTCTATTCATGATGAAATGTCAAAGCATACTGAGCATCTTTCTCTTTGACACCATGTCTGAAATCCCACGTGATCTGTCAAATACTAATGCATGAAAATCCTAACCTCAAAAAATCACCCGTTAGCTTCAGCGTCATTTACCCATTTTCACACACGAAATTATCGTTGAAGACTTCTTTGCTTTGTGGCAATTGTAATGACACGCAATCTTCCACACTGACCCTGTTCTTCAACGCTTAACACAGAAAAATTGGCACGATATCTGTCAAGGCGTCGGTTGAGACAAGCCAGCCTTACGAATAAGAGCAGAAACAGAAGAAACGAAGCAAATCAAATAAAAATAAACACTTAACAACAAGAACAACAACAACAAGCAGATACAATACTTGACTTGACTGGTACTCATGGTGGCTGTAAAAATGTAAAGTTTATTAATGACATTAAAAATATCTGGCAATTATTTATGGCAAATCCGGGGCAAAAAACTGAAACACTTGCTAAATGAGTAAAAGGAGTAGAATAAAAAAAAATATATATTGCGAAAAGGACGTTTTAAGGATTTGTGCAGTAAATGAGCGAAATAAAAGCAAAAAAGCGAGAACCGAATAATCACGCTTTCACTCACTGCCACTTAACCTCTAACGTTATCTTACTCCAGCGCTCGCAGTCAAGCTTGTAATCAAGAAGAAGAAGAAGAGTTTTCAGTAACAAAATACCAAGGAAATGGGCGAAGACAAGACGGTTGTTATAAATAACCTTCTCTTTACTAATTTCACTTTACTTATGATTATCCGTTGTTTATGTGCTGGTCCTGCCGCTGGTGTGCTGGTGTGCTGGTTTGCGAAATTGGCGTTTTTAGGGCGCAAAAGCGGCTAATTGCCGCATTCATTCTTATTTTTAACTCGTCGTTGTGGCCATAAGTGGACGGGCAGCTTTAACGCTTTGAAGTTTAATTTTGTAAAAACGCGCTCGATGTCAATTTACTAAATTACGAAAATAAAATAAGCGCAGTAATTATCGCGGAGAAATACCCGATACACGAAGAAATGCTTGCTACTAAATAAGGGTCTTAACTAAATGCTGCTGGCTTTGTTGGTTTCAGAAGAAATAAACACAAATTCTTAGAAAATAATGGGTAATTCATGGGAAATTATTAAGGAATGTACTTGCTGTGTTTTTGGATGCGCTCGTTGGTGAAGAGGTTCAGTCAATGTATTCTCAATGGTTGGCGAAGTGGTAATTGTTGCGTTGTGACTCAGACTGTTTTGTTCATCTGCTGACTTTCAGGTCGTTCCGTGATGTTAGAGGTTCTAGAAAGTAAGAGTTATGCAAATATTTTCTAGATGATAATTAACGTAACAAAGCTAATATTAATTATTTATTATTGAAGTAGTAGATACGTTCGATTCGCCATGCATTAGAGAGTAGCGTTTTGCTTCTTGTCATTCCCTTGCTATAATACAGCGTAGAAACATGCACTATGACAAACAGATGTGAGAAAGCCCTTGGATCATTCGAGAGAACTGTTCGGAAAGAAAAAAAAGCGAAGATGTACAACACTTGTTGCTTCGTGAAGGGTGGAGGCAAGTGGCGAAGTTTTGTGTTCTCCGCCCAGACCGATTAATGGTTGTAGAGCAAAACAATTTCTTCGAAGATTACATTGTTGCTCTAGAAAATAATCTATACCAAATTTGGTGAAGATACATTGTCAAATGTCAAAGTTTTCCTTACAAGAACTTGATTCCGATCGTTCAGTTTGTATGACAGCTATATGCTATAGTTAACCGATCTGAACAATTTCTTCGGAGATTATATTGTTACCTTAAGCAGTAATCCATGCCAAATTTTGTGAAGATAGCACGTCAAATGCGAAAGTTTTCCATACAAGCCCTTGACTCCGATCGCTCAGTTTGTATGGTAGCTATATGCTATAGTTAACCGATCTGAACAATTTCTTAGGAGATTACATTGTTGCTCTAGAAAATAATCTATACCAAATTTCGTGAATATATCTTGTCAAATGTGAATGTTTTCGATACAAGCATTTGATTCCTATCGTTCAGTTTGTATGGCAGCTATATGTTATAGTGGTCCGATAACGGCCGTTCCGACAAATGAGCAGTTTCTTGAAGAGAAAATGACGTTTGCGAATATCTTAAAAACTGAGGGACTAGTTCGTATATATACAGACAGACAGGCAGACGGACGGACTGACAGACGGACATGGCTAAATCGACTTAGCTCAACATACTGATCATTTATATACATAAGTATATAATTTATAGGGTCTCCGACGCTTCCTTCTGGGTGTTACAAACATCGTGACAAACTTAATATACCCTGTTCAGGGTATAACAAAATAGGGTTTGTTAGATTTTGTCAAGTATAAAAAGGAAAGTAACGGGATTCGAACGGACTTGGCTTTCCAGACATAGATTGCCAAATAGGCAGACTTACTTAAATTATTGGAGGAAGACGGTTTAGCACTAGACTGATACTTTCTCATGAAAAATTTATGAAAGTTATAGAAAGCGAACTCAACTTTCGTCATTACATCGCTCTTGAGTAAGGCGACTGAAGTACGACGATGCAGTTGCCTGTCAACTTAACCTTTCAACTAAAGTAGAGTTTTGTATTGCGTATGACACCCGGTAGAGAAGTTGCCTATGATTGGTAGTTAATTGCAATGCATAACGATATTTTTTCCTAAAAGCTTCAAGAGTTCTATAATATAAACTGGGCTGTCTTTTCTGTTATTTCAAAAAATTCATACTTGTTTATAGACACACAGATATGTATATATGCATATAACATATGTATTACATACATATGTGTTACACAATTGACGAGTGACTACCAACAGGCGGCTAACACAAGCTGACATTGTCATTAGCGCTGCTTCCATGGCTGTGATTTGCTACATTTTCCTTCGCTTTCTATACACATTTGCAGCTCAGAGCTCATGTGACAATTCTACACGACTTATTACATTGTTGTTGTAGTTATCACATGATTGCTATTGTTGTTTTTGCCATTGACTTGTGTACCTGTCGCGTTGTTGGCACCTGCGCTGTCATCAGCGACAACGACATCAGCAAGCAGCAATGTAGTCAGCAGTCAACTCAGCGCAACAGCAGCGCTCGCCGCCTCTCCGACTCATCCGAGGAGTAATTGTCCGTTGAGAGGTGCGTCCTAGGACGTCAATATGCGCTTGGCTGCACACACAAGCAATGTCCACATGTAGCTGCCTGCGTGTGGATGTGTGGGTGCGGCTTGCAACAGTTGCTATTATTATTATCGAATGTCATAGCCGTCATTGGTGGCGATCGACGACAGCAGCTTGTTCGATGTTATTGCTGTGTGGTTGGGTGTGGCGCAGCAGGAGCAGCCAGGGATGTGGGCAGCAGTTGTGGGCAACAAATGTTTGTGAACTGTTGATGGACGATTTTGCCAGCGTGTCTTATGTAGGTGTGTTGTCTTAAATTGTTGTTGTCACAGTTGTTTGTTTTGTTGCAGTGACATTGTTCGCCATCGACGGGGACGAGGAGAACTGACATTTCAACGTTGTCAACAATGTCAGCATTGTCACCTTTGCAACCTTTGCAAATTTCACACCTATCTCAAGCTTCACACATTTTACAGGCGTATTTTCTTCGAATATAACAGGAGTATATAAACAATATCTCAATTATACCAAAACGGATTCGATTTTCGCCTTACGGTTCCGAGAAGCATATCCTATTTTAAGCCTAATGAGAATAGCATTACGGCGAAGGATTTGCGTAATGGTCACAAAAGGATGTAGGGCGATGGTTTCCAATAATTTAATACCTTCGCTAAATTTTGCTATAGAGTATAAGTGTAATAGTTTTGTTCATCTAACAGTTGTTTGTTGCACCTTTATCTAAAACTAACGGGCTAAGTGATTATATATTATTTTGTCAAATGTCTCCCGCCTCTCTCCGTCTTTTTGTCTTTATGTCTAAAGCGCTAGAGAGCTCGTATCTGACATCTTTGAAAGGTCTTGAGATAACCTACAAAACGACGCTATGAATGTTTAGTTTGGATATTGCGTTCAAATGTTATAGACGTGTAAACATGGAGTTCACTAACGCCGAAATTCGCGCTATTTTAAAGTTTTCCTTCGTTAAAGGCAAATCCGCTAGAGAAACGTTCCGTGAGATTAATGTGTTTTTGGTGGATGGTACTCTATCACTTCGAACTGCGGACGAATGGTTTCGACGATTCAGAGCGGGTGAAAACGACACCACGGAAACGACACCACGGCTGAAGACCTGTGATGACGAATACCGATCAAATAATGGAAAACATCGTGTTAGACCGACATGTGGCATCTCGTGACATCACCCAGAAATTGGAAGTTAGTGACCAAACCATTTTAAACCATCTGCAGAAGGCTGGATACACAAAACAAAGCTTGATGTTTGGGTGCAGCATGATTTGACCAAAAAAAAACTTCTGGATCAAATCATCGCCAGCGATATGCTGCTGAAACGGAACGAACTCCATCCATTTTTAAAGCGGATGGTGATTGGCGACGAAAAATGGATCATATGCGACAATATCAAGCGAAAATGGTCGTGGTCGAACGCTGGTGAATGGTCCCACACAGTGGCCAAGCCGGGAAGGTTTTGCTGTGCGTTTGGTGGGATTGGAAGGAAATAATAAGTTATGAGCTGCTCCCATATGGCCAGACTCTTAATTCTATCATCTAGTGCGAACAACTGGACCGCTTGAAGCTGGCGATAGACCAGAAACGTCCAGAATTGGCCAGCAGGAAGGGTGTAGTGTTTCACCAAGACAACGCCAGACCACACTCTTCGTTGATGGCTCGTTAAAAGCTTGTGAAAAGTGGCTGTTCGAGTTCTTCGCAAATAAGGAGGGGAGTTTCTGCGAGGGGGGTATAATGAAGTTGCCGTCAAGATGGAAATAGATTATCGAACAAAACGGCATATATTTGAAATAAATCCGATAACAGTAACACTTTTTAAAAAGCATTGAATAAAGAGCAAAAAAGCGGAAGGGAGATATTTGACAATGTGTATATCTTTAGCTTAAGTTTGATGCCAAATATACTAAATATGTATTGTGACAATAAGATTCTTTCATTTATTTTGAACTTTCTGCCTGCTGCCTTGTGCATTCCACTCGATAGTGTTTCAGCGGGTGATTGTGTTAGATCTCGTATCAGAACTTACCAAAGTCAGTGCCTTTTTCTTTTGAAGGTCATAAGTCAATGATGATGGGACTGAAAGATCGACTGCAAGAAATGTCTGGTAAATCTGTCCAGCACTGGTAGGACTACATTGTGAGCATCTGGAGTCCCCACGGTATGATACATTTGAGTAGGTATCGCTGGTGAGGATACAGATTCTGTTAAAATTCACATCAAGCGCAGGCATCTTAATTAATGACTACTCTTCGTAGACAAAGTAACTGAACCCCTCCTAGTATCGCAAAGAGTCAAAACTGGTCAATGCGTGGCTCATTGGTTTACCAGATTAACCTGACCCAACCTAGACCCCAGATTATTCCTTTCGATTTAGTATTAGCTTTTTCTATTACTATATTAAATACGATGTTAAACAGTTATAGTTTTGAGGAAAGCGTTCCGGATTGTATGATAATGAAATGTAGTAAAGGGCGAGTGCCACTCGATTGATTGCTTCAATATAGCATGTGAGCTGTTAACTGACCAACGCAAGAGCATCCTGGACGAAAGTCTGCTTGTTCTTTTCTGTTACTAAACATAACTATGATTAATTCAAAATAAAAACTCATTCAAGATGATGGAACGGAGATGTGATTAGTCCTACTGTGATTTGATTTTAGGACTATCTGGCAGCAAACGAGCATTAAATTTAAATAGTTAGTTTTTTGCTATTTTGGGGTTATATATTTTTCTTCAAAGTATAATAATGGCTTGTATAATTATACATTTTTTTTCGGAAATGTTAAATCCTAAGTATTGTGTGTGCTTTGCTAATAGTAACTCAGCAGTAATTTTTCAACTTGAACCTTTGGATTCGCTTGGGTACAAAGGCCATTTTAAAGTGTTTAAAAATATGTCAATCTTTATTTTCAATCAAACCTTGAATTATAATATATATACATTTTTAATCGGTTTTCCCATTAATAAATAAGGCAATATTAGCAGATTTCTCGAAAACTTAAGGTATTAAGTTTTTTATGGGATATCGAGAACAGCGCCACCTACCGAAAAGCTCCTGGCAAAACTTAACTTTTATTATAATAATGTAATCCACTTAATGCTTAATGACAAAATTCTACTTTAAAGTGAACTAAAAATTAATTTTAATTAACATATTACTGGTGCCACATCTTGCCACACAGGTGTGGTGAGTAATGGTGAGGCAGAAGCAATTCGTAGAATCCTTGCAACTCATTTTAGAATTCCTACGCTTTACCGTAGAAATTGTTAATCGGCAAAGCGTTTGGATTCTGAAACGAGCGGCAGTCAAGGGTAAACAACAATAATAACAATAACAGTATAAGCACAAAAGAAACTAGTGAAATAGTGAACTCGCGTTCGCATTTGAAGGATGGAAGACGAGCTCTCAGCACACACAAGCACTGAGGTAATTAAACCGAGTACAAATGCGGTACATGCAACGTGCCACGCGTAGCAAAACACCGATACTGCGAGTAATTGGAAAAGGCAAGCAATTACATGCCACAATCGCTTATCTGCATACGAAAATCACTTCGATCGCTTGCCACGCGCTGCCAGCTGCGCTTCAAACGCTACCAACATCTAAGGAATTAGGAACCAAATGGAGAACATGCAATAAAATCATTTTGTGTTTGGCATTTCTTCGAATTTCGCGCTGTTGCATGTTGCATGTGGCAACCAACATAGAAACTGAAAGCGTTAGTCGGAAAATATCGCGCTAATTTTGCAATCAGTACGCGCCTTGGCGAAGGACAGTAATGCGATTTCGGCTGCCTGCGGTTTGCTGTAGTCTTGGGGGGGTTTTGATGCTTGTGTACTGCGCACACCTGCCACAGACACAGATTATGTCGACGCTTTGCATTTTTTCGCTCTAACTACAATTCTGCGCCACCTTCATTAACATTACGCAATGCTCAAAGCGAAGTCTAATCAGCATGCATTTCAATTTAAGAACGTTGAAGTGGAAAAAAACGCAAATTGAAAACCGCAAAAGTGGTAACAAGATACGAAAGAATTTAAAGCCAAGCGAAAAAAATTAAAAAAAAAAAAGAGAATTGCATGCATATTTGCTTGTGTTTGAGCATTTGCGGCTTTAAATGGAATTTCCATTTGCGCCATATCATTTTATCTGCTTCGCTAAGCAGCAGCAGCAACGGTCAATAGGAGCCGACTAACTCGCTCAACGCTCACACGATACTCCAACGCCAGCGATGACTTTGCCGCTCTCAAATACTCACTCACACACACATAGCCACATGAAAGCGTCGTCATAGTAAATAGTGTGTATATCGTCCCAATGGCCTCATTCACCTCAGCCACTGACTTTTGCGTTGGAAATAAGCGATGCCTGCCTCAGCGATTTGCCACACCCACACAGCATGCGCCCACCCACCTGTCATGCTGCTAAAAACTTAATTGAGGCAACGGTAAATAATGCCACAATGCGCACCGGCACTCAGTTAGACCGCGGCCGATGTTTGTAGCAGCAACAGCAACAACAAATAGAAAAAATTATATTGCGAAAAATCTCATTAACGCGCCAAAGTTTAAATTTCGTGCGCAGTGAACCAAAAACGCTCCGCAACGGCCCGAGCGGAGCCGAGCCCGTGCCACCGGAGTTGAAAGTTCAACGGTGTAGGCATTTTTGTTTTGCTTTTGTTTCAGGAATGACTTTAAATTCAGTTTTGGAAAATCAGCGAATTCATGCCGTGATGTGTGTGGTGTCTCACTGCCACAGCGGAATATTTAAAATTATGGCCTGAGTGTAATAAAAGTTCGGTGCCGCGCGCGATAAGTAGAAGAGTTTAAACTGCATAACTTAAAACTTAACTAAAAGCGGCTTCCGTTTCACATTTTCCACCAATTTTCTGCCACCTAAGCACTAAGCGCTGCTACAAGTAAGCCTAGTGGCCTAACGGCAGTAGGTGTTACCGAAATTAACGGACGACAACGAAAGCAGAAGTATTTGAATAACTCACCGTCATCACAAGGCTTATCTCGGCACTCACGGTATATCTACTTCTAAATATGTATGTGTGTGTGTGTGTGTGTGCTGAACTTTAATCAGCTCTAAAGCATATTATCGACACGCGGAATCCACAACCTCATGCTTCATCTTCTCCCCCTCCTCCTCCTCGCTTTCCTCGGCATCGTCGCACTAGCGTCGTCGCGTAAGCCGCAAGCATTTAAGCATTACAAAATGTAATTTGTTTTATTAATCAGCGCATAAGTATTGGAATTAAGTGCGTCCGCGTGGCGTGGCAAGCGATAAGCGTAAAAAGTGCCGGCGCCAAATAGCGTTTGCGGGGAGTGGGTGGGTTGCGGAATACCTATTGAATGAAGACGCAAGCGTTTAGCGGAATTTCACGCAATTTGCATATCTGTCGATATAGTCGCACAGCAAAGGTTCGGGCGAATGGATCTGGGTGTGTGTATGTGTGTGTGTCTAAGAAAGTAAATGGTTTTGTGCGTGAATTGCTTTGAAGTAGATGATATAGCGCAGGATTTTCAGTAGCGACGCTTGAGCTGCAAATTTAAATTAAGCAAAGCTTTGCATTACACGCTTACTGCGCGCAGCTCTTAATCAAAAAGGTAGTTGGTAATCTAATTTTTGGAATTTTTTCACAAGATCTCAACTACTGCGCACTTGAGAAATGCTGAAGCAACAAATTTACATTTATTTGTTGGATTTAAAATATGGAGCAGCTGCCTTCGATTCGCCAAGCGTTAGGGAGTAGCGCATCGAAAGCAATATAGCAGCTGGTCAAATATACCAAGACTAGAAATACCAAGCATTACAGTTATTGTTTGGCGATACTAATTTATTGGCAGCTCAGAAGTTATACTAACAAGATTTCGATAATTTTTTTCTCGGGGTCAAGCAGCTTTTATCCTCCTTTTGATTTCTAGCAATGAATTAGAAAATCGGTGCACAAAATTTTATTCGAAATTTTCATTTTTTGCTTTCACACAAGCTCTCAAACGTATCGGCCGTTTAGCAATAGCAGCACGCACACTATTGACTGCTGCTCGAATAAGAGATTTTTTGAAACTTTTCTAAATTTTTGCGAGGTATTGGAAAGGTCATGTTCTCCAACGCTGACCGGAAACTGTAGACCAGCGGCTTCAACTCTGGATGCCCAGATTACCAATAATCTACAGCTGTGAACCCAGAAATATTCGGCAGGCAACTGCTGGGTGATTTTCGCCTGGTGTGCTGACGCAGAATCTTGCTGAAAGATACACAGTTTGCATTGTAAACTTTGTACCAGTAATTATGCACAACTAGGTGTCTCTTTCATGACAATAAAGCAAGGCTGATGGTGACCGATAACTGCTAAGGATCTCCTTTAATAAAAATATAATAAAAATGTTCAGTTAAATCTCAAGTTAAAATACGGAATTCAAGATCGTCAAAAGGACGCCATTCTCTATCTCAAACTCCCTCTTCCTATATCAATTTTCTCGCTTTATTTCGCCGAAGAGGTTTAAACTGGTTGTTAAAAAAATTAAAATGGTGTGTAAAATTTGAATGGATTTCTAAAACAAGTGCATCAATTAGCGCTGGATGCACCATTTTTGTATCACTAGATACTACTGCCTCTCAGCCTTACTGCCGAAAGTGACTCAAAACTTCTTTGTAAAGTCTACCCTCTTCGTAAAGCCGTCCCCTGGAAGAAGGGCTAGGACAAAAACATTGCCAGAACTTTCTGCTGCCATGAACTGCATGGTATGTTTTGCTACCTGCTCGATCAGTAGATGATGTGGACTCCAGCAGGACTTCAAGTGCTGCGGTTGGGCAAGAGCGTATTGTCACTGAAGCACAGACGCAGGCGAGTCTTTGCAGGTTCGATAGTTGTAGGCCTACCGAAGACTGCGTTGCCTTCGATGCCCAAACAACCGCTCCATAAATGACAATATACATTACGATCACGATATATGTGTAGATACCTGGCTTGCAGCCTCAGGATCTGTTGGCTAGGCGTCTACACATCATAAGTGCCTAACTGGCTCTAGACAGTGTTAACACCACGTGCCTATTCCACCGTAAAGTTTTATCCAATGTGAGGCCTAGGACACTTCCAACTACCTGTCACCAAGTATTAGAGGCCTTAAGCTCTGAACAGATATTTGTTTTATAAAGGAAACAACTGTTGTCTTTGATGGGTTGATCTTTAACCGTATTGCACTATCCTTTGCTAGACTTAAGCCCCTTTGAACTGTTAGGCAGGGAGTGTACTCAAATTTATCTCGTGGCATTACATATTATAATAGCAACGTACCCTTGGTACCCAATCTTATTGTTAGAGAGCAAATCAAGGAGCTCGTTTCAGCTATCCTAATACGCAGTACAGCTTCTATCCATCTGCATACTCGATCCGCTAAATTTCGTTTCTCCTGTACCTTGATATGCTTGCGTGGGACGCATTATCAGAGCAACTTCTATGTGCACCTACTAAGGCGCATATCACAACCTCTCCATTTTCTAGCGAATTCTGAAGTTCAGCCGTGAGAAAAGTATATGCTTTGTATGCAAAATAATTCTTACTTGTATATGAAGCATACGAGTATAAATACTTTTTTTAGTTACAGCCTTCTAAAATCTTGATTGAAGTAATCAATTTTATCAGTTTGTCTTTACATGCGCTTTTCTCGAAGCTTCGTTCTTTAATTTTTTTAAGTGATTATTTGGAGACAAATGCATTGGAGGTCCTGTTTAGCGCCGTCAGAGTTCACGTATAGCTAGAAAAATTCTTAGACTGGCACACTAGTTGTAGATTTTATTATAAAATTAATTAATATTTTTCCCTGCGAAGGTTTGAATTTCTGCAGTAGTTTTTCAACACTTTCCACTTTTTTCTTCAATCTAAATTTAACTGTGTAACAACCATAATTGTAACAACCATAAATAATTGAACACGACGAGATAAGATAACATTTCATTTTTACAATTTCCGCTTGAAGTCTTGCATGCAAATTATTACGAAGTGGAGCCTGCCTGCAAGTTACAGTTATCGGGAAAGTTGTTGGTGGACAGAAAAATTGCAACGAAAATTGAAATTCTTAAATTGATTGCGAACCCAATTGGATGCCGCTGCAACAACAAGGAAGCAGCGAGGGTCAGGCGCAGCAGCTGCTGTACACAGAGGCAACAACAACAAAAACAGCAACAGAAGCAATAAACATAAATATTTAAATATTAAACGAATATTTATTGGCAAATTACCGCATAGCATGGCATAGCATGAAACTTGCTGGCTGGCAACAGCAGTGGCGTGCCTCACGCAGCAGCAACAAGGAAGAATTTTTGTATGATATATGTGTTAGTGTGCCAGTTGGTTATATATGTATGTAGTAATGTGCATACTCTGTGGAAGTAGCTTGTTTGTTGTTGCCTTGCGGCTGCGATCTCATTTTTCCGATACTAGGAATTTGTTGCATGGGCAGGTTGCAGATTACTTATGTATTATATATTTTTTTTTGTGGGTGTGCCGTTACACATCTAAATGTATTTCGTTGCATATATTTAGGCGCTGAACTGTAGTAGCTGTGGTAGATATTGTGAAAGCACAAGCATTTCTTTTGTCGAGGAAATTGTTCTATATTTAATGTGGGAACTGTATAATGTAGTTTGAGCTGTTAATTTCTTTCTCGGGTGTCGATATTGAGACCTTTGTTCGATATTTGCTGTTTTAAGATTAATTATTTTTGAATTTTTGATTGGCAACCCTTTTTAAATAAATTATATTTTTATGCTACATAAAGATTTTTAAAGAGAAGTTCCGATCATTCATTTTTTTAAATATTTGAAACATTAAATGAGGCTAATAAGACATATTTTTGAATTTAGTGATAAAAAGACAATGTTTTTCTTCATTTAATACGTTTGCGGTCAATCATCTTGAAAAGTTGTCGCCTGTAGTAGTATTGGACCTTACAAGGTTACGCCATCTCACACGATTGTAATATTTGTGCCGTCTTAAGTGATTTGTATTAATTTTGGTTGGCGGTGACTTCTGATACCTTGCGTATTCCAGCGAATAATGCTGTTTGTTTGTATGTTTTAACCAACAGCATTTTCACTAAACTTCACAGCCCTTGATTGCTTATAGTTTTTGGTCAGAATATTCTATTGATGATTCGTTGGCGCTTCTTGATAACTTGGAGTCTCAGAGTGATAGATTCGAGACCAGCCATGTTTCGCGGACATACAGGAGCGTCGACTTCACGCACCCTGGGAGTATACCGAGCTTTGTGCTTTTGGAGATTTACGAGCTTGCCCACACCGATTGCAGCCGCTCAAACGTCGCCCTTGTCGTGCTCTTCGTACAGTTGGCATCCATTATATCAGCTTTTATAATACTTTCGAAGTAGCAAAGGTGTTGACGTACGCAATTTCGTGATACTAAATGATCTGTATTTTTGAGATGTTTACCTCAAGTCCGACGGTACGGGTAAGCTAGGTCTTGCATGCCGGAGTGTTTGTGGTATAAAATATGAATGCCCTCCGGAAAGTCCAAATTTTCGAGTTGTCGTGTTAGAAACCAAAAGATCTTTGGTTCCTTGGATAGAGTGAGTATACTCATGACTTTGTCTAGGACTTCACAAAAAAAGGCTAAAAATGAGAAAAGAAAGAAGGAGAAACAGTGGTTATGGCGAAGAGAATGCAGTTGATAATATTTTTTGTACTGCTAACTCCGAGTCCATGTACAAAGCTGGTATTTTCCCTTTGTACTTAGTGCCGACTCATTTGCTTGCTCAACACAGCTTCGGTGGAGACGAAGTCCGGCCTGTTAGCCTTTTAGAGTCTGCTCGACAGATGTGACCCTCTTTCTTTAGTGTAGGTGGTATCTTGTAGATGGTGTTCCTTCTCCAGCTGTCGCATTTTCGTATTTGAAGTGGTATCTTCACGAAATTTGACATGGATTACTGCTTAAAGGTAATAATATAATCTCCGAAAAAATTTTCAGATCGCATTACTATAGCTTATAGCTATAACATTTTTTCTTGTTTAATAAAAAAAAAAACAATGTATCATGGCCAGTAACAGACAAAGTCTATCCTTAATTTCCATGGATTGGAGTTCTTCCGCAGCTGTGAATATCTATCATTTTCTATTATTTACATATACCATTTAATATACATACATGTGTATATAAAAGTGTATATGTATAGTATATATACCATATATCTAGTAATCTAATACAGCTTACATATAAAAATCTCGTCCTGCGATAGTGTAATTTATTTGACAACCTAACACTTGTGGCCGAACTAGTTTCTGCATGAACAACCTGTTAAAAGACAAAAAATAACTGAAATTAGAATAATATCACAGCATAAATGGAAACTTGTAACGAATTCATTTACGCCGCATGAATCCATCAAAATCAAAGTTAACAGCTTGTCAAAGGAAGCAATGTGTAGATTGGTCGAAATAATTGCTTGCCACTGGCATACCTACATATGTATTTGTATACGCTAACTGGAATATATGTACATATTTTTAAGTGTATATGGGAATTCATATATTCATACATATGTACAACCTAAACGCTATAAATTCTCCAATACTCGGAACATGTCACCAACATTGAGGGGGAGAATGTCGACTGAAGTGTAGTAAAGCTTTGCCTGCCTATGTATGTACATATATACATACATATACAATATGTTATCACCTAAAACGCAAAATAAAGTAAGATCAAAAAATTCGAAATTGACTGTTTTATTTAATATGATCCACTTCTTTAAATTACATATATATAAGAACATACATATGTCCAACATTTTAAAGTTTTAAAGGTTTTGTTTCACTCATGTTCCATTTTATATCGTATTTCATTCCTTCCCCAGTAAACTTCTGAAAATGTTGTTACCTTATATTGCGTTTTAGGTGACGATTTATAGGTGAGACTATCAAATTTGTAGATATATTATTATTTTTTCAACTCGTCTTTTATTCTAAGTTACTTCGATACTGATATTTTGCTCTCTTCCTATATTTACTACGAAAGAGAGTGCATTTTTTTATTTATTATAAATTGTTTTATGGCGAATAGGCCCTCTTTCTCCCTTTAAAATAACACTAGTTCCTTGTTCCTTATAGGTGAGCTTAAAAATTGTGGTTATCCCTCCGTAGGGAATTTCAGAACACCTAGCGTATTTCAGTAACATAGAAAACTATCAAAAGGTCTTTCAGTCGCTCGTTGTCTCAGCTTCAAACGGATGTTCTTTGACTACCCAGAGGGTACTTGATCTTAGGCCGGAAGAGAACCTTCCTCACTTGTGTGAACTTCTACGTATGACACCATCCTACATAATTATAATATATATAACTTTAAAGGATGACATTCTAGTTTGACAATATAGTTAATAAAGGCTTCAATGAACTTAGTATGTACTTGTTTAGGATTCTTGAGTTTATAAAATGATAACACTGCCGAAGACATTGTGGAACACATTTAAGGTATAGCTGTTGAAGATAAAGGTGAGCGAAAGAATACTCCCACGTTTTTAAGGAAATCTCAGATACAAGTATAAGGTCTTGAAAAGAAGATATTCATTATTTTTATCTTAAATTGCAATTTTCATTTATCATAGTAATAATGGACGGATCTAGCTCAAATACGTAGCGCTTTGTTCAATAACTTGTTGCCACTCTCATAGAAACCCTCATTCATACTATCAAAAAACTGGGTTGGTTTTCACAAGCATCTCTTGAGATCCATACTTTAAGAGGAATGCATAAGAACCTCCAAATCAAGCTGCCGGAGCTTCTGGCGAGCCACTGTCAATGTTGGCGTTCTGGCACAGAATTCCTTCTTCAATAGCCAAAACTAGCCATTTCTAGACGATTACTTCCTCAATACGGTCCAAGTATTCACAGTTTCAGATCTGAATTAAACGACTGGCTGTATGGGAATACCTTGTAGTTTGAAATTAACTGGCAATCTTAAGAAATACCCAGCAAAACTTTCCTATCCGTCAATCCTACCTTTGCTATTGTTTGCGCCGGCTCGCTGCTATCGATCCACGATCGTTTTTGCTTGATGTTGTAAAATTACTTTTCATCCCTAACGGTTTATTTTTGTTGTGATTCCGTAACGATTCCCAGATGGAAATTTCATGATTGTTTTTACGTTAACTCGTGTGACGCGCATATAAGAATCTACTTTCGTTTCAAATTTAACTAAATGATTCTTAACGGGGTTTTATATTGAGATCCTGGCTAATCGAAGCAGTGCTTACCTGTCGGTCGGATTCGCCGATTTTCATATCTTTTGTCAATATTTTTGATTGGATATTTGATCAAAATAGAACGTGACCCATGTTTTGGTCATCTGGATTGCTGGACTGACATCGACGAAACTAAAGATGTACGACACTGGCTATAACAGCTTCGGTATCATAAACACTGTACACTTTTTGTGCCACCCAGCTTGCGTCTTTGCTTTTACCGAAAAAAGCCATAAAACATGGCATATTTTTTCTTTGCTCGTATTTATTTTCGACGGGACTTGAAAAGGAATTTTATTTTGAAAGGTTATCAATAATATACTTATTGTTTTTCTTGCAAGAAAACCCGATCGCACTTATCGCGAGATACATGTTAGTGTTATCAGTGGAAAAATCAAAATTTTTCTACTAGATCTAAAATTAGCGGAGTGCTTTCTCTGTATAAACTGACTTGAATTCTATCTTAGTTCTGAACGCTTAGTGTAGGGTCATTTTCTTTATTTAGTTCAATAGAACTGAGAAGCCTCCGGTCTAATTAAAATTAATTCGAAATCTTTTAAGTTGAATTGAACTAAATTAGTTTATAATTCATCATAGAGGGTGTCAAAATGCAAACACTGTGCCAAGCATGGGATGTTGAAGGTCATTTGCAACAACAACTTAATTGCAAACTTTCGACATAAATCATTAATTTCGGATGTAAATGTATTGTGACATTAGTATATACATATGTCTGCCGAGATATGCCCCTAACAATATGGGAGCGTTTAATATGTATTTATGTGGCATGCATAGGCATGTTGTCAAGCTGATGCAATCAAAGTCGTGCGAGATATCGTTATGCATTGCCACACTGATTGCTTCACACACACACACACATGCACACGGGCATACCTGTATGCATGCACTTACAAACCAAATCATCTATGTAGATATGTAAACATGCTTGCGTGCAGAGATTAAATCCAGTCTCAGCTTGAGCGTGAAATAGATTTTCTGTATTACAGACATCAATCTGATTGAAATGGCAAGTGGATTTACTCAGCGCACAATGTTCGTTTTGCCATTTCCGCCACAACTAACTACACCAGCACCAACAGCATAATTGTTGTTGCTGTCGTTGTACCTATCAACGCGGCTAACATGATTTGAACGCTCTGGCTGTGAATATGCGAGGAGTATGCATATTTGCCGCTTGCGCGCTTCGCTGAATTTATAGCCGAACCAATTGGGGCAACACACACACATACGTGCTTGCGCATATTAGTGTAGTAGTGTGGTATAAGAAAAATGAAATGAGTGTGAAGAGGGCGCTGAGGTGATGCGGCAAATTCAGTTGTAACTGTAAACTAGGTTGGCTTGGCGTTCGCAATCGCAGCACGAACAAATATCGACGCTGTGCAACTTGCCACCTTGCCACCTTGGCCTGCGCGCTGCTCAAAACGGGAAATAGATATGTTCATGCCACTAATATATATATATATATAATGTGACTTTGTGTGTATGTGTAACTGTTATACAGCAATGCGCGCTCACTCACCACTTCTGGCTCGTCCCGCCGCGCCAACACACTCATCATTTAAGTGTGTCCTTGTGTTGGCAGCGACCGCCAAAGTTGCATGTTGCAAGTGCCAAATTGTGGCGCCAAGTGGCACATTTGCGCGCATTGCAAGCAAACGCACACACACACACAAACACGCTCACCATCACCATCATTCTTGATCTCATTCCCATTCGACATATCACTAGCCGCTGGAGTGTTTTTTCGCCATCTTCCACTTCGCCCACGTCTCCGCCAGCCAACACTCCATAAGGATGTAAATACATTCTCCCAGACGCTGGTGGCTGGCAAACCGCATTGCTGCCGCTGATCCTTTTTCCTTTTGCCTGCTGTAGTGTCCTTATGCGGTTGCCTGACGTTGGCGGCTCCAGAGGCCGAGGGTAGAGCGGCAGCAGCATAAGTGCTCATAAGCCGCTGCTAATGCGTTTTGCACAACTATTACCATTTACAAGTGCACACACTCAAGCGCGCATACACACATCGCCGCCATGTGGCAATTGAATGTCGAAATGATTGTGCGTTCTTGCTTTTTCAAGTGCAAGTGTAGTCAAGTGCGTGTGCTTGTGTGTATGTCTGTGTGGGTGTGAGTGCGCGCATTGCAATTTGTGGCCAGCCTAAATGCAATTTTTGCGGTGAAGTAAAATGTGGTTTTCTACTCAAGCGCCAAGATTCAGGAACTGCGCCACTGCGGGGGTGTGGCAACAACGAAAATTTGTGTGGTGGCATGAACTGCGATTTTGTTGGTGACAGCTACAAATGTGTGGCTATGTCACAATAACATGCTTGCAAGTGTGTGCATATGTTTGTGGATGTGTGTAAATGCGTGCAATTGCAATTATTTGCGTGATTATATGCGCTGCCGCCTTGCCACTAAGCCGCGCTGATTGATTTGAAATTTATCATCGCACTTGGTAATAGATTAAAGCCAGCAGATATATTTGAAATTGTAATACCCATATGTACTTATTTGTAGGCACATATATAAATCCCTGTGTGGTCTAATATTAATGCCATAAATTTCAATTATTGGCAAAGAAATTCAATTGATTGGCATTTCATAAATCACGGTTATGAAATGAAATATTTCCTCACATTCGCGTAGAGCCTTTAATTAAATGAGATTATTTCGAATTTTGAGCAAGTTTTTTAAATTAGAGTGTTACCAGAGTCAATACTTCATATACAAGCAATCAGGATCTTTAAGAAACATACACTATCTTACCATATTCTCACCTGATTAAGATTACACGCTCTCAATCTCATTGCTTTCATTCTTATATTTTTTACGAAATAAAATTCAAGAGCATAATACAACTAGAAGAACTTAAAATTCATGAAAAATTGTATAAAAATGGAAACGAAATATTGACATTGAAACTAACGGGTGATTTTTTTGAGGTTAGGATTTTCATGCATTAGTATTTGACAGATCACGTGGGATTTCAGACATGGTGTCAAAGAGAAAGATGCTCAGTATGCTTTGACATTTCATCATGAATAGACTTACTAACGAGCAACGCTTGCAAATCATTGAATTTTATTACCAAAATCAGTGTTCGGTTCGAAATGTGAAAATCCGCTTTTTTATCGACAAATTTTGTTCAGCGATGAGGCTCATTTCTAGTTGAATGGCTACGTAAATAAGCAAAATTGCCGCATTTGGGGTGAAGAGCAACCAGAAGCCGTTCAAGAACTGCCCATGCATCCCGAAAAATGCACTGTTTGGTGTGGTTTGTACGCTGGTGGAATCATTGGACCGTATTTTTTCAAAGATGCTGTTGGACGCAACGTTACGGTGAATGGCGATCGCTATCGTTCGATGCTAACAAACTTTTTGTTGCCAAAAATGGAAGAACTGAACTTGGTTGACATGTGGTTTCAACAAGATGGCGCTACATGCCACACAGCTCGCGATTCTATGGCCATTTTGAGGGAAAACTTCGGACAACAATTCATCTCAAGAAATGGACCCGTAAGTTGGCCACCAAGATCATGCGATTTAACGCCTTTAGACTATTTTTTGTGGGGCTACGTCAAGTCTAAAGTCTACAGAAATAAGCCAGCAACTATTCCAGCTTTGGAAGACAACATTTCCGAAGAAATTCGGGCTATTCCGGCCGAAATGCTCGAAAAAGTTGCCCAAAATTGGACTTTCCGAATGGACCACCTAAGACGCAGCCGCGGTCAACATTTAAATGAAATTATCTTCAAAAAGTAAATGTCATGAACCAATCTAACGTTTCAAATAAAGAACCGATGAGATTTTGCAAATTTTATGCGTTTTTTTTTTAAAAAAAGTTATTAAGCTCTTAAAAAATCACCCTTTATTAAGCAATCAAAGCTAATTTTAGCGACAATTACTGGTTACAAATTTCTAAAACATTACAAATAAACTTTCTATTTAAGATACTAGCTATAATTATACCTATTGAAATTTGTTCTTAAAATTGTAATTAAATTATAATTATACAAGCAATGAGTGTAATTAAATTATAATTACAATTTTGATTACTATTATAATTCAATTTATGATTAATACTATAATTATATATGGGTAAAATTACTATAATAACTGAGATTAGTAATCACACAAAGTTAATTACTGACTACAATTACTAGAACGATTACCATTTCTTTCACGATTCAAATAAAATTTCGATTGAGGCCATAAGCTATAATTATATTTAATTGAATTTGTACTGAAAATTATAATTCAATTACAATTGTCATTACTATTTTAAATCAAATCAGTTTAACTACCACAATTATATTTAAAATTACAATAATAACCACAACTATGATTACCATTCAATTTGCAATTACCCTTAAAATAATTTTAATACGTTTTTAATTATGATTACTAATATACTTCCAATTATGGTTGCTACTACAATTGCAAATAATTAATGAAAGGCTAAGATCGGGTGTAACCGAATATATAAGGCCTAAATCTAAGCGGATGATTGAAAATCCGAATTTTAAGTATATTGGGGAAAGAGAAAGTTTTGCCCTGATTTTATCCTATCGAGTATGCACTGTTATGAGAGACACATTTTTATCGAATTTCAGATTTTAAGATGTCTTACATATTGACAAAAAGTTTCAGAAGTCCGGAAATATTTATACTGTTTGATCTATTATTTTCGGTAAAAAATCTGCCACTGCGTACTGAGATTCACGTGTTAGGTGCGTGCGTCCTTGAAAAGTTACAGTTCGATGTTAACAGTTTTTTGCGTTAGGGCACTATGTGGGAAAAGTTTTATTTCGAAAACTTAATTTATGCTTGACTTGCTTACTCTAAAGTTTAAAAATTATATGGAATTTAAGATTTGTTATATGTATAGTAGCCGTGGTTGTCATCAAATTTTACACATTTCCACTATGAGAAATTAGAATATTTGGATAACCTCGAGCAGCAGATTTGGCTAAAATCGGTCAAATAGTTCTTGGGATATAGGATTTCCTTTAAAAGAGGGCGGTGCAACGTCCATTGTTCCATTTTTACATTTGCTTCTAAAAAGCCATTTCATACCATCTTGGTCGTGAAATTTAATTCTAGGGGTCAATTTATTCAATGATTTATCGAACTTTTATTAATTTTCAACGTAGCCGTTATATGGAAAATGGGGATGGTTATTATGTGATTTTTTTATTTCAGTTTGTGCGACACGTCTTGTTGGAATCAGATATTGTCAAGATCCAATTGTTTTGGGGGGAAATACTGTTGAATTTGGATTCAAGGAAATTCACTATTGAAAAGATATTTGCTAAGCTGGAAACAGGCGAAATGAGCACCGAGGAAAATGATGCTCTAAAGAGGCGAAAGCTCTGTGCTAAGTGGGTGCCCCGCAAGTTCATAATCCAACAAAAGCAACGAATAACTGATTTTGAGAAGTGTTTGAGTGCGAGTGAGTGAGTTTTGTGTCGGTGTGTGACAATAAAAACATAGCTCCATAATTTCCCACTGAAGTCCAAGCGACAGTCATTCTAGTGGAGTGCACATGATGAGGCGTGGAAAGACGAAAAAGTTGGCTGGACAGGTTGTGACATTAGTTTTTTGGGATACAACTACTGATTACTGAGTCAGTTATAATATATTTCAGTGAGTATTTGTTTGCAGTTCTTTTCTACTATTCCAAATACTTAGCAATTGTATTATTTTTAAAGAAGAATCTGTTTAAAATTGTACGCATATATTCAAATGATTCTTGAACAAATGCTTATTATTTGAAATATAATTTTTGTATTAGTGAGTTGTATTAAATTTTAACATAAAGATATAATAGGTATCCTATGTCCTTACCCTGGCTCTAAGCTACCTCCCCACCAATTTTCAGCCATTCAGCCTTTCTTGAGTTATAAATGGTGTAACTAACACAACTTTCTTTTATATAGGGTGGGCCATCTAAAATTTTAAATTTAAAAAGTCAATAAAAAAAAACGGCTTGATATTTTTCAAAGGTCTAACATTTATTTAAAAGGTTGTTTTATGAAATTTATTTGTGAAAAAATTTCGGATAAATGACCACCACGGCTGAGTTTACAGTAGCTTATCCGATCCACCCAATTTTGGGGTACTTTCTCGATGATTTCAGGCCTTATGGCAGCTACAGCAGCTTGAATCTTGAATTGTTTCTGGATGGTTGGTGTAACATTTATCTTTAACAGCTCTCCACAGAAAATAGTCCAACGGAGTTAAATCGCAGCTTCTGGGAGGCCAATTAACATCACCTCTTTTGCTGATTATGCCATTTTCGAAGATAGGGCATAAAAGATTGAGTTTAGCGTGTAGAGTGTAGTTTTCTGTGCCCCAAATGCGACAATTCTGCTTGTTATCGTAACCATCGAGGTGGAAATGAGCCTCGTCCGAAAATATGATTTTTCGCTAAAATTGACCATTCTTTTCAAGTTTTCAATATTTACCAGTTTTCTTCTAGTGAATAGCGACCCATTTCGTAAATTTTAGACTTTCCGAATGGTATTTCACGTTTCCAATGTCGTAATATAGATAATTCAAATTTAAAACCATAGATGGCCCACCCTGTATATATAGATTTGTGGATTTTCTTCCTACGAGAACACTCAGATGAAAGGGAGCTTCATAAGAGACGACGATTTTCTTAAAAATAAAAAGTTATCGTTTTCAATTTGTTTCAAAATTAGCAAATTTACGATTTGTATGATGGTCTAACGGCTTCAGTTCTTGAGTGAGAACAATTTTATACGGATGCAAGCCGAAATGCTTGCTTAAAATCCCCAGAGAGAAAGTCCAAATTCTTTAGAACATCTTGGAATTGACTCTCTCGAAAAGTTTCAATTGGAGAACGATTATTTTGATAATAAGTTTGAGTAACAGTAAAGATCATGATATTTAAATTGGCCGAAACGATACTTAGAATTCATATAAAAATATAGCTTTCTCGATTAGTTTTAGATGTAACCGTTAGGTAAATATATTTATTATACTCTCGGTTGATACGTGTTTCGAGGTCATTCTTAGTATATGTGTATCAAACAATTTACAACTTCGATTAAAATCTTAACTGCAATTACAATTAAAACTTCTATTCGAGTTGTACTTTTATAGTGAATTTCTTTATAAATACTATTACAAATATTATTATGAGTCGCAATTACAATTATGATTACAATTACACTATAAAATTCTTAAAATAACAATAAATGTGCTATCAAAAAGTAAAATGAACACCGTTATAATTATTATATACTTACGTTTTATCGATGTAATTCACAATTACAACTATGACTACAATTACAACTAAATTTTTATTAAAATTTTTATAAGTATAACATTTAAAGTTCCTATCAGAAGTAGTGTAATGTATATCATTAGGATTATTATTGCCATTATAATTAATTACAATTACTATCCCAATTATGAGTACGATTTACTTTAAAGATATAATATATTTTTATGTTACATGTTAATTACAATTATAATTAAAACTATCAGTTAACAGTAATTTGGAAAACGTCTTATTCCAGAATACTTGTACTAGGATAGGGCGAATCGAATTTCCACTTACAACAATAATTAAAATTTCTACTAAAATCTTAATTTCACGTACAAGCAACAATTCAATTACTTTTACAGTTATCTTTGTAATTGAAATTGGTCATACAAGTACCTACATATTTTACATAAAGTATTTCTGCTTAAAGATTTTACTCATTTCACACAACTCGCGCACCAACTGGGCACTTGCATCTTCTTTCGAGTATTTGAAAATAATTACGAATTTATTTGCCATGTTAATTAGTCGGTAGTTAGTTGCAACTTGCCGTGCGAAATCGCTACCTTGTTGTGCGCGAATTTACATCACAAACGAAGTGCGAGAGCGAGAACGCGAGTTGTTAGTGTAGCTATGTGATTTTACACAATTTCAAATGGATTTTTAATGAAGCCCTTTCAGTGGAACTGCAAATTTCGTTTGTGTTGCAACATTTGCATTTTGCATAAACAGTTTTTGGAATTGCATTTATGTAATAATACTTAACTGCCGTTAGCTTGTAGCACCGGCATATTAATTTAATAAAAATGCAATTCACTTCGCGTTTGAGGTAACATTTGCTGGGGGGGGGGCGAGGGGGTTGTGTGAGCAGCAACGGGTGTGAACCCGAAACATTTTGCTTTAATGTATTTATGCCAAATAGTTGTACTTGTAAACGTAGTAATTACTATAATGATGCATCCGCTAATTAGTTTCTCTCTTCTGTTTGTTTTTTGTCTTTGCAGAGGCTGATTACACTCTGGATGATTCTTTTTGGAATGAAGAAAGTCCTGTCGGTAAGTTGAAAAGTGAATCATTTTAAGGGTGCAAAATTTGTGAACTCGTCCACGGTTTGTTAAGGGAGAATAAATAATGTTTAAAACAGTTTTTATAGAAAGGAGATTTCAAATGTTCTCATAATCACTTTTAAAAAGCAAGAAAGCTCTAAACTATTTAAAATTTAATTGGATTTAAAGAGCAAAATTATTGATTGGGAGAGTTTTAGAAATATAATAAGGCAATTTAGGGAGATATTTCTAAATATATTTTTATTCTAATCTTAGGAGAATATATGAAAGCTCACGAATACTGTAGAAGTATTCGATACTAAGGGCCAAAGTATTGATTCAGAGAATTTTGATGTAAAATAGGAAAATAGATGATTGTAATGTGAAATTTCTAAATAATCTTATAACCACTTTCAAAGCTCTATATGAAAGCTTTTCTATATTTCAAAGTCATTAGATGAAAGCTAAACCTCATATGAAAGCCAAGAGTTTAGAAGGGAGAGAGGAGTTTTTGTTATCATTCAACTCAAACAAAATCGGCTTTTTTTATGTGTATACTCCCTGTTAAGCTCATATACCACTTTTTAAGAGTATACATTAAAGCTCGTGATTATTTAAAATGCCATTGGTATTAAATGGTGAATACATTAGTGAAAAAATTTGGTGTGAATTACAAAAAAGAGACAACTATAAACACATTTTTCTAAATCTTATCAAAGTTGCTCTTAAAAATACTATCCGAAAGCTTTTCAAAGTCTAGGTTCTATTAGGTGAAAGCTTAATCTGATACGAAGAATGCTTAATAATGTAGAAAAGGGAAGAACAGACTTATTGATTTTTCAACTGATACAGAATCGACCTATTCTATATGCGTAATAGCTCTCACTCCTAAAAATAATATATGAAAGCTCCGGCGAAAGCTTAACATGTTATAAAAGCTAGATTTTATAGAAAAAAGAGACATAAAAAGACTATCTTTCAACTCAAATGCGACTCGAGTGAGCTTTATAAAAAGCCAAATATTCTGATGCAGATCATAAAAATTGATATTAAAAGATATCCTTCGACATTCCGCCGAATTTCAAGACCAGTCTACGCATCACTATCACCTTTCCCTACACTCTCCACGAAACACTCTGCACACGATTTGCAGCATGTGCAACACATCGATAAGGCCATTAAACGAGCTTGGTAATATATGTTGCATGCAACAATGCTGTCCGCAATGTACTGCAACCACCGGCAATTTGGCATATTGGTTGCGTGGAGCACAGCGCGTTGACTCGAGCTACTTTGCCAGCGTGTTTGCAGCGCTTGGTGTCAGGCTACATTAAGTGCAACACCAAGTGTTAAGTTATGGCATACAAAGTTGCAACATGCTGTCGCAAGTGCGCCATCATAAGAAGCATCTCATTAGTGTATATGTAGATGTTTTTATAAACTTTCCGTTGTTGTTGTTGTAATTGTTGTTCAGAAAGTTGCTGTTGCTACTGCACTTGCCATCGATATTGCAATTGTTGTTGTTGCTGTTGTTATTGTAGTTGCTCGTTGCAATGGATATTGTTACATTATTGACCCTTGTTCCCGACGCTGGCGCTGGCGTTGCAGCTTCAAGCTGTTGAACGCTTAGTAATTGCTGTTATTGCGCGAAAGCACTTGTTGTTGTTGTTGTAATGCTGTTAATGCTGCTAACTATTCGCTAGTATCTAACATGCTAGCCTTACGCACCACTTTCGCTACGTGTATGTATGTTTGCATGTATGTACGTGTGCGTGTGTGTGTGCGTACTGCAGCGATATCCAACAATGCAATGGTGTGTGTGCATAGCTTCGCACACCCATAATTGCTACTGTTTTTGTCATTAACAGTAGAGTTGTGGCTGCTAGTTGCCATTTTGTTGTTGCTGTCGTTGTTGTTTTTGTCGTTTTTTTTTCTTGCTTTGGTCGCACTTAAACATACGCAACTTTGCACATTCATCATTTGGTCCTCGCAACGCAGTGGCGCGGTCAATGTAACGGTGTATGGTAAACCGGTTTTGAGTCTGCAACGCAAAACAAAAACAAAAAACAAAACCAACAATAGCAAGCAGTTTCTTGCTTGGTCGCTAAAATCTGGCGCTTGCAAACAAAAAGCAATAACAATAACCGTAAGAGCAACAATAACAACAACAACAGCCGTTGTAAGCGCAACAGCGCTCAGCTCCAACATGCTCGTTCGGATTATGCAGTTGTCCGCCTGAGAGTATGCCTTGTTTACGCTTGTTTTAACTGCAGTTGTTGCTGTTGGGTCCGTTTTTTCTCGACGGTTAATGTTATTGTTATTGTCGTTGTAGGAATTAGCTTCAACAAGCGTTGCATTGCAGGGCAGCAGCACAAACGCTTAGCGTTGAGTTTAAGAGCGTGTTAGCCGCTGCCGTCGTCGCTTAATATCCAATGCGCAAAACTTTTCCTTATGCAGCCATTTGCAGCTGTGTTGCACTTATCCCTGCATAACATATACATACCTAGATGTATGTGTATACGTGTGTGTATGTGTGTTTTTGTAAGACCGTTAAGCTGCTGGCATTTGTCTGCAGTTTACTTTGATTAATGGTAATTTTTCGCTCGTAGCTGTTGTGTGTGAATATAATGAATGCCAAGGTGGGGCGGACTATTTATGGCTACTTGCTCGGAAATTTGTTTGAGATTTGCAAAAACAACCAATGGAGATTTTAAAGTGTGCACACTTGAAGTTTTTCTTGTGTATGCTAGAAGCCCGGTTTTTGCTAGAATATTTAATATTATATTTAATGGAGTCGGTTGAGGAGTTATGTATATGCACTCGGTGGCCAGAAGCCAAGCATTTTTGTGAACTAAATGTTCAAAATGCATTTTTATGAAAAAGTAAAAATATTTTTAGGAAATATTTAATTCACTTCTGTCTGTGAGGACGATTTTCCTTATTAGGAGAATTTTTCCTCAACGTCTCTAGAACCTGTGTTTCGAAAAAAAAACGCGTTAATAGTTTTGGAATTCAATAACACCACAGACTCCTATCTCCAAAACTTTGTGATTATTTCAGTATACAAGGAAAATCTATTTTTTGAAATTCACAAGTAGATACAATCCCTTGAATTTTTGTTTTAAACCAAATAACTTTAGATTTTTTCTTATATTAATTTTATAATGATTTTTATAACCATTTTTCCATCTATTTAAACTTTAATTATTCTTCCTAAATCAATTACACTTTGATTGCTAGCGCTGGCCAAACTCCCAGATCCTAGCTATCTAGTAGTAGAACACAACAGAATACGGGAGACCCATTCTACCGATGTCGGTTCTACGTTGCTTTTTCTTGTTAAGCCATCAGCTTCATAATTTGCTGCGAATCCGCTGTGGCCCGGCGCACATAACAGTCTTATCACAAAGATACTATCGGTAGCGAGGTTAGTCACTTCTTGACCAACCCTGAACGCACTGTTTACAAGTTGAAGGCTAGCATCTGCTAGCTCTGCTATCTGAGTGAATGGTTTCTTCTCTGAGGGAGGCTGCACTCCGGAGCAGTAAATCTACTCCTACCTTCATGCTGCAACCTCGGCTTGAAAAAAAATGCAATAGTCCCGAGAGTAAGCTTCTCCACCAACCTTACCCACCAAGCTTTGACCCATCTGTAAAGAAGCTCATTGCTCCTCTCCTTCAACGGCTTCTATCTACCCGCATCTCCCTCGTCGGTTTATAGGGAGAGCAGGTGCCGGAAGACAGCGGTGATCCGATATGAAGTCAAAGTGAGTGAGGTTTTCCGAGTGTTCGGACAGGTGTTCTTTTAGGAATCGAAAATTTTTGTGTCTGATCCCAACTTTCGCAGTCATACCTTCTGCAGATGTCTACAGGTGATGCACGATAGCGTTATCACTTTTTTTGGTAAAATTATATTATTATTTTTATAGCCACCCTTCAACTTTTCGATATCGTTTTAGTAGTACGATTTGTCCTTTGCTTAAAATATGCGTCCATTTCATTCGACGAAAATTTTTCCCAGCGAGAACAGGAGATAATCGCTGGGAGCCAGATTTTGAGAATACGGTGGATTCGGATGCAATTCAAAGACCAATTCATGGATTATCGTTTCCACTGATTTGCGACACGGTGCATTCTCTTGATGAAACACCACTGTTTTTCCTCAAATGCGGCTGTTTTTTGGCGACTTCGTCCTGCGAATGGTTCAATAATGCTATGTAATAGTCGCTATCAATATAATTTTTTCGAGCGGCATACCAAAATTCAAACGCCATAACCTTGCCAGCCGACTGTAGTGTTTTTTCACGCTTTTAAGCTGTTTCATCGAATGACTGTGGATTGGACTTCAGAGTGAAATGATGATGCAATGTTTTATCCATTGTCACATATCGAAACAAAAACTCTTGTTTATTACGCTTGAATATCCCCAATTACTGCGTCGAATCATTAACTCGTCGTTGTTTTTGGTCAAAAATGAGCTCAACTAGCATAAACTCTGCACAGAGGTTTCTCAGTAAAGTGAGAACCAAGTAAGTTTTCAGAGATTGTGCACTTAAAATTGTATAGACATTGTGCTGTTGCGGATCACAGTTATCTTAATATTTTGCGGATCTCAAGGCATCTTTATAACAAGGGGCTAGGTGCGATGCCCATTTGGAGTTGGGTTCCAATAAATCAGTCTAACCTTAAAAGGTATAAATTCGGTTTATAACTGTGTTAAAATAACTACACTTTTGACATTTTTCAACGCGAAAAAATTTGATATCGAAAGGGTGACCATTCGGACAGACGAATCACTTCGGCTGACGGACCGAGAGTGATAAAGGGGCGAAACAAATTTTCATTTGCTCTTTTTGTTTTTGTAAAAATCTGTGTTTCTACCTTTATGTTGTTACATTTAACTTTTTTTTAATATATATAACAAATCAAAACAAACGCAAAAACCGAGTGAAAACCATTCACCGTTAACTGGACTAGTGTTGCAGTGGAGCAACAGCGCATTGCCCTTAAGTGAAGGATATGCTTTGTTGCTTTTGTACACTTTTGCTATTTCTTTGATGCCACAAAGCAACAACAGCGTTCATTGGCGGCGAGCGCAGTGATGTACTCATACATAACACACTCACGTAGTACCTAAATAAATATATTTACAGTTGTGTGCGCAGAACCTTGCCAAAGGCTAGTCGCTTTCTTCGCTTTGCCACACACTTCACTCAGCTTTGCCATTTTCAATGCATTCGCAATTGCGTTTCCATTAAAATTGTATGTGCAACTGCATGTAGTTGTAGTTGTGCTCAATGACGGCAGGTAGAAGGCAGCGACTACCCGTGTGTTGGTGAATGTTGGCAACGCCGCTTGGCCCTGGTGCAATGCATTTTTATTGCATCAACTCGCGCGCTGGACTAAGGTTTCGTCTGGCAGCTCGAATGCTTTGATACTGTTGCAGCAATGAATGGTGCGCTGACTGACTGATGGCATGAGCGAATCAATGTGTGGGTGTGTGTATGAAAAGAAATGAAACGAACAAAATAAAATAAAATGATGCAGTCAACAGAGCGCCAGGGAGAGCGCTCCAGTGTATCTTTGGGGACGGCGCGGCGGGGCAACAGCTATCCCCAGTGAGCGCAAAAGTATTTGCATTTTGTAACAGTTACTTTATGCCGCACATGTATATGTATGCGTGTGTTTGTTAGATGCTGCTCTTGCGCTTATTGCATTCACATCGCTGGAAGAAGGAGATGCGCGCGCTTTGGCGCAAATGTCTTTATTGAGTGAGGAGAAGCAATAAAACTTATTGAAACATTTGCGCAGACAAAGGAGAGATAAAGCGAATGCACACGCAGACACACACAGCGACAACTGTTGGCACACATACATATGCCAGCAATGAAATGGCAAATAATTGCGCAGGAAGATGGCAAAGACGCAGCGCATACAAGCGCGAACTCCGAGGCACACGCTCATTGCATGCTGCACTTGGCTGTAAAAGAATGCGTCAGCGCGGGGCTAAGGAACTTTACAAGCGCTTTGCGGAGTGCAGTTGTTTCTGCGTTTTATTTTTAGAAACTAAATTGAAAAAATTCTCGCGCTAAAAATGCAAGCGGCAGCATGATCTGCGCGCCGAAACGGGTGACTACACAGAAAGTGGCATCTTCTGCACGCAATTGCGTTTGGGCTGCGCTTCGCAGCTGCAGCGGGAATTTGCTTAAACAATTTATCTCCCAAAGTGTTGCGAGCGCGAGTCATTTGTATTCCATTTGCCAGTGCATAGCAGCACCAGCAGCAACAATAGCATTAAAGCGCAATAACAATTCGCAAACGCAAACAAGGCATACCAAAAGTCATTGCTGCAGAGCTTCCGTTTCCACTTCCGCTTCCGCCGCCAGCACGCCACGCAAAACGCGAGTTCGCGTTCTACAAACTATAAAATTTCAATTCGGCGCTTGTATGGGTGTGTGTGTGTGTGCGCTGCTCATCAATGTTACATTTTCTTCAAATTGAGTTTGTACAGCTGGCGTTCGGCAAGTCATCGCTTGCTTGCGCGAAAGTAAACTTTAATTGAAATCAACCGGGCGTATGAGTAATTTTAGCGCATTGCGATCATTACTAAGCAACTATTAGATGAATTTTGTGCAAATGGGAGGAGAAAGCATATATGCATGTTTCCAAGAGTAAATATTTGCACATAAATACATACAGACGTGTTTGCGTTTCCACATACACATACACCGTATCATATATTACAAAAACAAAAAAGTGAGGATGTGCTAAGTGCGGGTGTAATCGAACATTTTATATTCTTGCAATTGCAATGAGCACGGACGTCTAAATACCTTCATCTGTGGGCAATATTGGAAAGTATAGCTGAGAGTTCCGCTTCGTTGTTCGCGAATGGATTACAATCGAAGTAAAAGTAGCATGTTATCTCTGGGTTTCATTAAGGTACCTCATCTACCATTATCAATTATATGGAGTATATAAAGTTAACCGTATATCAGAAACTTCTGTTACTAGTTATATAGTTGATGTGAAAGAATCAGAACGAAAATAAAATTGTGTCATAATGGAAGTGGGCGTGATTGTATCTGCTTTTCCTACTGGCAATGTAGTATAGGAATAGCAAAAAATGTTATTTAGGGCATTTGGTTGATACCGGCCAAGTACATAAGTAACGAAATATATATTTTCACCTAAATGTGGGCGGTGCCAAGCCCATTGTCCAAATTTGACACCGGCTCCTATAAATTTTTCTTGTAGCATTTAGTTATGGATTTATCGCACGTTTGAGAGTTTATAAGAAAATCGTTATAAGGATGGTGAATAACCATCCAATGTCGCTTGTCGTCAGTAAATGTTGGTGGTATAACTTTATAACTTTGGAAGATATATACATTAGATACATGTATTAAGGTAAGGGGCCACGAATAATTTTTAAATGCTTTCAACCCATAGAATGCCGAAGTTACTGAAATTTTCTTGGCCAAATTACAGTTCTATAACTTAATTACAGGTTTTCTGTTAACGGCATTTTCTAGCAGCAACAATGGTTCGATTAGCTGCTAACTTGTTTGCCAAGGAATATGTGTACCAAGTTTTATCAAGATATCACAATTACATCAGTTACAAATTGCCCGTTCATGCGGACTGACATACAGACAGTTACCGTCATATCAACTCGTCTCGTCCTCCTGATTTTTTATAGTGGTGGTCAAGGCATTTGCAACCAAAATCAAACATTTGTTTCTACAATTCTTTTGTTGCTACATAAATTAATTTTTGTGTTATTTGTTTTTCTCTTATTTTCAAGCATTATTATAATGTCATAAATTATTTATAAATGGATTTTCGCAAGAAGAAATATTGTTAAAATATTCTATACATAAATCAACGGTTTGCCGTATTATTCGGAATGATAACGTCCAGACAGTTCACAGAGGAGTTAGGCCTCGTGCTACAACCGTAAGAGAAGACCGGCAAATAAATAAATTCTTTACAAAATACTCCAAAGCAGTTCCAAGAAAAGCTAAAACCGAAGTTCGTTGAGTTGAGTCTCTCCACAATGAAAAGGCGGCCCTTGGGGTTCGGTCTTCGTAGTTACAGATGTGCGAAAAAACCTGCCTGCTTAAAAATAGAAAAGCGACCACACATAAATTGGACTAAGCTGAATTGGAACTCAATTTTATGATCAGATGATTCGAAATTCAACCTAAGAGGCTCAGATAGCAAAGCTTATGTTCGGCGTCCGTAAGGTGAAAAATATAATCCAAGGTTAACGACTGCCACAGTAAAGCACGAAGGGGGTAATACATGTTATGGTGTGGGGGTGCTTCTCCAGTAATTTTATTGGTCCAATTCATCATATAACTGACACGATAACAGCTGTAATTTATAGGGACATTTTAACTAATTTCATGCTGCCGTTTGCCGACTGGGAAATGCCGCGTGTATGGACTTTCCAACACGATAACGACCCTAAACACTATTCTAGGCTCGTAAAATCTTGGTTAGAAAAAAAATCACATAAATACTGTGGTGTGGCTGGTACAGTTCTTCTGATCTCAACCCGATTGAGAATATGTGGACGATGGTTAAACGCAAAATAGTTAGTGAAATATTCCCGAATGGTGATGAACTTTCGCCAGATTGGAAAGGGAATGGAAAGCGATCCTTTACAGTTACATTGAAAGTCTAGTAGCTTTAGTAGAAGTTATTAAAAATAATGGTTATGCAACCAAATATTGAAAAAAATTTAAAATATTTTTGGAATATTTAAAAAATGCAAATGTTTTGACCACCACTGTATATACGTATATATAAATAATCCTATATCTAACTCGATTAGTTTGATACGTACAACCGTTAGGTGAACAAAACAATTATACTCAGTTGCAACATGTTGCAAAGGTCTGAACACTTCTCAGTATATTTTGCACACTTTCTTTGTAGTTTGGGGCTTCATAGTTATCTTAAAAATGTTTTACTGTCAGCACAAAACTTTTCCAAGATTCAGTTTGCTAAGAGTCTAAGGGATCCATATTTGAGCGAAAAAATCTGCGTTTGGGGCTTATTCGAGATACCGAATGAAGCCAGATCTTTCTTCACCTGATCTCTCCAACGGAGGGAAGATCTTCCTCTGCTTCCCCGACGGGTACTGAATCAAAAGTTTTCAAAGTTGGATTGTTGTCTTCCATCCGGCTAACATGGCTATGTCATGCAGCCATTGTTTTTTGGTTCGCTAGACTATGTGAATGTGTCCGTATATCTCGTACAGCTCATCCTTCCATCAACTGAGGTACTCACCGAAACCAACACGCAATGAACCATAAATCTTCCGCAAAACTTTTTTTTTCCGAAAACACGTAACGGCGACTCATCAGATGTTGTCATCGTCCATGCCTCTGACCCATATGGCAGGTCATTCCTGTCCGGGATTTGTACAGTTTGGTATTTTTTCGCAAAGAGAAGACTTTACTTATAAATTATATACTCTATCCTAAGTAGCATTTGTTGGCAAGAGTTACTCTGCGTTGGATTTTAAGGCTGACGTTATGGCTGTCAACAGTGACTGCGAGCCAAGTTGCGAATGCGTTGACTATTTGTCTGTTAATGGGAAATATTTCGTTTTGTCTCCGTTAACAACTAGACCCATACGCTTTACTTCCTTTTTCGGTTTGGAGAAAGCCAAACTAACGATGCGATTGTTGAGGTCAAAATTATAAATAACATTGGCGTGCGCCAGCAGCTGTACACTCTTAAAGAATATTGTAGCTTCTCTGTAGCTTTTATTATTTTCTCCAGCAATGGATTAAAGAAGTCACACCACAGGGAGAATCCTTATCTGAAACATGGTTTGGCATCGAACGTGTCTAAGAGGTCCTTCTTGATTCTGATGGAGCTTTTGGTATTGCTCAACGTCAGTTTACACAACCGTATTATCTTTGCGGAAATAACACTTTAAGACATAGTTGCATTGAGGCATTTCCTTCTCAAGCTGTCAGAACCAGCTTTGAAATCGATTTATACTACAAAGAAACTTATCAGTTCTTTGCCGCCGTATTTGAACAGCTCGTCTGTCAATCCATCGGTACCCACCGCTTTGTTATCCTTTAGCCGGGTAATTACATTTCAAACTCTATCATGGTCGGGCAATGGAACGTCCGCACCGTTATTCGAAGGACCTTCGTGTTACAATTAAGAGATCATACTTTGATAGAGTTCCTTAGAGGAGTCTGAAAGCTAAGTTTTAAGACTACAAAACGAATAAAATGACTATTTTTGTACCCTCTTCACATACATATTCCATTTTATATAATTTTATTGTTTCAGTTGTCGATTAATATTATTTTCATTTCCTCTGAGTCGAATTTTCACCTCGGTGGTTATTCTAACATGAAGCATTGCCATATTTGACAATTGAAAAACTCGCATGTGATGGCAAAGTTCGTTGGTCTGACAGCGTGCAAAGCAATCTCTGTTTAGCTTATCCTGCATGCTGTCCCTGTTTTCTAAATCCATGAAACTGGCAGAATGATTGCTCATTTCGGTTTAGTGAAAGATTCGTAGAATGCTTGGAGCTTTTCAGTTTTAATGGGGAACGGAATTACGCGTATTATGTTTACGGATGCTTTCAATGCATTCGTGTGTGTGTGTGTATTCACATATCTTTCCAGAGAATCGATAGTTTTTGAGTTTCGCATGCCCTTGTTGTTCACAGCTAATTATGTGGCAAGCGACAGTGTCAGCGTGCCTACAATGCAAAGCAGTGCAATCCGATGCTATGTCGATGCTCCACCATATGTAATGCTAGCCCTCAGGCACGAATGCGCGCACATGGCGCACGAACTCACTGACAATAAGTTTTAATTTTCAATTAGAAAAGTGTCGCTCAAACTTTGTGCCACATGCCACATGTGGCGTATCGGGCGAACAAATAATGCGCACACATATGCAATTGCTACGCCACTAAACATACCTTCACTCTTCAACATAAAATTGCTTTGCTGGCTTTGCAGCAGCAATAGTGTATGCGTGTGTGTGAGTGTGCGCGTATTGCATGCCACAAAAGTGAAAAGTTTTGTCAGTTTAGCACAGCTGCCGCAAAAGTGCCAAGTGTCGGCGTAACTGCAACATTGTAGACTGCTGTTGCAACTACTTCTAATACCCACACACACACACACATGCACATGCCAACATAACTACTTAGATTTCTCTATGGTGTGGCATAAAATACTTGCACAGCAGCACAAAATTGCAAATCGCAACTTTGTGGAAACATGCAACATTGCTAAACTGCCACACACCTGTGCATTAGAGAGCGTACCGAGTTTCATGTACATGCCACACGTGCCTCACAGTACATACCAGAGAGTAGTAGCGGCGCGCGCGCGCCTACTAGCTGCCTATAGTTGCTGCGGTTTCATTGGTTTGCATTGTGTTGCCTAACACACCGCCGTCATTGCCTACCGCTTGCAACCAATACTGCCGCTACTACCAGCGCGGCACTTTGCCCCGAATGTTATCCATTGTCGTTGCAATGATTGTTCATTCCGCGCCTTTATTATTGTTACTGGCTAACGGTTCGTGCTGCAATGGTAGTGTAGGTTGCCACTGTTTTCCCGCTTGTTGCAGCATGCCGACCGCGACATTGTTTTGCTGCATGCCACACCCAGCTAGCTATAGGTAGAGACGGCACATCGTGCAACACGCACTATTATTGCTTATGATGATGTTGACAGTGTTGGTTTTGGTTGTTCACATCGTTGCAGTTTTTGTTGTAGATACGTGCTGGTTGTTGTTATTGTTGGCCGCAACAAACACCTGCTTTTATTGCGGTGTTCGCTTTGACCGCGGTGGAAATGTTGTTTTACCACGTTGTTTGGCAAATCCTTGCTAATCGTGTTGCATGTTGCATGTGGCGGGAGTAGGTTCACGACAAAAGCAGTTGGAGGCATGGGCATTTAGTGTTATGCATTTTTTATCAATCGGAATTGTGCATTTGTGGTGTCATAATACATTCACAAAATTGTGAGATAAATTATGAACATATACTAGTATGAGCAAAACCTAGAAAGACTTTTTAATTTAATTTTTGCGCGAAAACCCCTCCGGCGAAATTTTTTTTTCAAGGTTGGTATGACTCTCAGTGACATTTTTGTCAAATATCACATCAATGTAGTTATTGGTGTTTAGTATATGCTTGTCTTGCTGAAGCACTCAAAGTACATTCGACGATTTGTACGATGAGTGAAATTATTCAACAAAGAAGTTCCATAAAATTTTGTGTGTGGAATCAAATCTCTTTTGCCGAACCCTTCAGAATGTTGGAAAAGGACTTCGGTAGAAAATGTGTTTGGTTAGTACGAAATATTCAAAGAGGGTCGTGGACGCGTTGACGACGAACCGCGTCCAGGACGACTCGAAAACAGAAAACAGACGATCTATCAAAGCTATGTTGACAGTTTTCTTCTATTATCGAGGCCTTCTGGCCGGCCGAAGCTATTCGTAAAAAGAAGCCTGAATTATAGACCGTCAATTCTTGGTTTTCTGCACCACTATAACTTCTGGCTTTTCAGGGGACTCAAACAACCGCTCCAGAGAATCTCTTTTGAATCAACTGAAAAAGTTAAACACGCATCGATAGACGCATTGAAGGATATTCCGGGGAGATTGAAAAAAAAACGTGAGCACAAGTGTTTTAGGGATTACTTTGAAGAAGACGAGATAGATTTTGAAGAAAAAATTAAGACCTTCAAAATTACGAACAAAGTCTTACTATATGTTGCTCACAGTAGTATATATTTTTTGAAATCTTAGTACCATATGTTTTTAGAGACAGAATTTTTTTTTTATATCGCTTTAAATGAATTCCAAATTTTATGATACGAGGCTTTTGAGAAGACTTTGAAACATAGTATCATATCTTAAGTGGCGGTAGCATCTCGTGAATGTAAAAACTAATTTCTATTGTTTATGATTTTTCTCCTTTTCTTGAACAATAACTGATTTTAATTGTTAAGATTTGGCCTCTAAAACTTATCAGCGGTTTAGTTATCTCTAAAATCTTTACTTTCTAAGCTGGCAATTAACGACACTTCGACTAAAAATAGTTGAAGTTCGTAACACCAAAAAAAGAGTTGGGTTGACCTGAAGTTGAAGTGGTTTAACTTCAAATGAACTGCGTGGTATTGAAAACCGTAATAGGGATATAGAATTTCAGACTAATTTGCGCTCAAGCATTCTTCATACAGAACGACAACGCATTTTTTGAACCTGATATATAATATTTATATTTCATCTAGTCCCTTGAACTGCGAAGCTCTTATGCAGATGTCTGCGCTGAGTTCTAGCTAATGCAAACAGAAGCATAGGAGGTGGTCCAGCGTCTCAGTTATGCTTACTTCCCTCAACTTTCTACATGAATCGAGTCTATTCACTTCAGTATGTGATGTGTCATTAAGCCCATAACTGATCTGCAGTCCTGCCGAGACCGTGTTTTTTCCGAAGGGGGAGTCTTCCAAAGATACTGCCAGTGGATGAAACTGACAGCATGCTCGATTCATATTGTCCGCTAGATTACACCTCATTCGGGACAATGCCCAGACAGTATTAAATAACTATGCTGGACTTGCGGAACAGTATGCCTACGTACTAAGCCCGTAACTTCGGTTGCTGTAGCTTTTGCGGAACCGTCGTTATGGGGCTATACCAGTGTAACGCATGAAAAATTAGGCGATTTTCGTGATTTTTTTAAAAGAAAGTACTCAAATGAATGTTTAGAACTTCCTTGAACGTAATAAGGTATATAGTATTTTCAGCTATATTTGAAGATTTTAATTTTTACAAAAATTTTTCAAAATAACGGAGTTATGTGCTGTCTTCGAAGGTGCCAAAAAAACGTGTCCTAACTGCTGACATGATTCCGACCGAATGAGTAGCTGAAAAAAAAAATTCAAAAAGTTTATTATATTTAAAGATACATATTTCCTATAAAATGACTTTCGACCATTGAAAAATATCAGAAAATAGCAAAATGGCGTAATTTAAAAAAAATTTCGTTCAGCCAATTAAAAATATCGTAGGTCATTGTATAGTAAATGTATTCAACAATACTCAGCTTTAATTGGGTTCGATGGGTTAATTTCTCGTTGAGTTATGATTTCAGCAATTTTGAAAAATATCGTTTCGAGAAACGGGGTTAAAGTTTCACTTATATGTATAAGTTTGTACCTCCGAGCGGTCGCTACTTAGAACGCTGCTATCCAAAAATTATTCAAGATACAATTTTACCAATTTCACAGAATATTTTTAGAAATTAATACTTTCGAAAGAGAAAAAAAAATATTTTTTGAAAGTGTCACACTGGTATAGCCTCTTCAGCTTTACTTTGCGAGACCAAGCTCGGTGATAAATGCTTCTTGAGATCCTACCTCCAGAGTTATTCATGTGATCTTATGCTTCTCCGCTGCCTTTCATTCATTCTGAGTTCTGGGAGCGTTAATGGGGGCCACTCTTTAATTTTAGAACAATACCAGATCTGATCGCAGCGTATGACTCAGTATGTTGTCGGTCGTCATCCTTTCGCTTGTTAGCTTTTCTATGGCGGTTCTTTTCACTACATCGAGCAGGAGAAAAAGATGTAGTCGAATGATGATGCGTTTTCTGTGGCATTTCTGCAGAAGGAACATTGTGTTTCGTCATCGTGGCCAAATTTTTGCTGGTATTCCCTGAAAGTTCTGATCCGATAAGAACTGTCAGACCGAGTGAATGTAAAGCATGCATGCTTATCTTCGACGCATTTGCACATGATCTTGGTGATCCTGCATGTCCTTAAAGCATACAATCTTAACCTGATCCAACAATTAATTCTTTCGGAAAATTCATACTGTATTTTTTAAATATTTACGTATTTTTTGTACTGGTTCGGTAGCCGGACGAAGAGAACTTTTGGCAAACTCCATCAGCTATTCTATTTCCCGGAATTCCTTTGTGGCCTGGAACCCAGTATATATCCAGGCAGCCTGGAAATTTATTCATATATATGTGTAGTTCGATTTTTTTGTTTTTTTGATCAGTGAGCATCTTTCATCAGCGGCTTGTAGTACAAAGTATATGCATGGTGTGTATATATGTCGATATCGACTTACAATTTAAACCTTATATGCTCTCATATAACAAACACGAAAAATCCACTTTCATGAACACTTACTATAAACGAGCTCCAGTCCTAATGCAACCCTGTGCGCATTAATTCCAAATAATTCACATAACTGCTCCGAGCGCTATGTAACACGCTTCAGCTCTCTATACTCATTTGTGCCGGCCGCAATTGCTGCTTTTGTTCTTCGTGTTCTATGTATTTTGTTGTTGTGCTGTGTTTGTGTAAACATGCTTTCGTCGCTGTTGGTTTGTCAGATTCATTCACAATGATTGTTTGCGGTTTGCTGCTGCAACTTTTGGCTTTTGTCATATCCTCCAACCTCCTGGCTGGCAGCAGGACTACACCAGGAGCACCGGCCGGATAAACAACATACATATGTATGGGAACCGCAAATTTACCTGCTTGCCACAGCACAATCATCAGCATTGTGCAACACCATGCAGCAACAGGCACACATTCATTCCCGCCGCCGACTCGCCGCCACAGACTACCTTTCGTGACTTTAACTGCTTTTTATGTTTCGGTTGTAGAGTCATTCTGCGCTTCATTGCACATTATGTACGAGCCGGCCGCACACACTCGTAAAGTAAGTCCTGCTGCAGCTCCAAGTGACTGTGGCACGTTCGCATGTGTTTGTGGGGGGGTTGTTGTTGCTGTTGTTTCTGAAGTGCGTTGAGCTGTGCGGAAGGCTGTTGTTCATTAATTTCGCCATTCGCATTGTTGTTGTTGTTGTTCGGCTTTATCTCCTGCTGCTGGCGCTCGTGCTTATCTCTGCAACAATAGGAATCGCAAATCGGTTCGCATTTGTGGCACTGCCTTCCTGCTGAGCGTCGGCACCGCTGACGGCCTTCGCTGCGCTTGTGGTGGGAACGGTGGCGCGTTAATTGATTGAGAACGCTGCTTTTCAGGTCAAATCATTTTCAATCATATGCCGGGCACAATCAGCGTCAGCATGAGAGTGTGTGTGTGTGCGATTGCGGAAAGTTGCGGTTCTCAGCTTTTATATATGTAGGTGCATATGTATTTGTGCGAGTGTGTTCCAGCTGCTGCTTAAATCTTTCGACACCTCAATTTCGGCTGACCAGCCACAGCTCAGTTCTGCACGGCTGCTGCTGCAGCTCACTCGGAAAAATTTCCCACACTCCTCATTGTTATATGTACGAAAGTATGTATGTAGGTAAATATATAAGCACACTTCGTTATATAAGTGTGTGTGTGTGCGAGTGCTCGTGAGATAATTGAATGTCAGATGAAATGACTTTGGACGTGCCCAAGTGTGCGTGTGTGTGTTTGTGCGCTGGGAAAATAATTTGTGGCATACTTTTTTAGGCGTTTTGCAATCTTCCACTTGCCTCAGCTGCCTAACGGTTATGTGTTTGTGCTTGTGTTTGTGTAGTATGCGGTTTGCGCTAAAAAGCTTTTAATTGTTCAAACAATTTTATGGGTGTGTACCGAAAGACGAGCATGTATTTGCGGCTTGGCTACAAATAGCAAATGGCAAGAGTTATCCGCCTCCGACACTGCCACTTAGCGTCCGCTCCGAAGAGAGATTAAAGCTTTGTTTGCTGTGCAAGCGGAAGCAGAGTTCAATATATTTCTTGTTGAATTTCTATTACTATTTCATAGGAGAATTTCTGAACTCGTAATCTCAGTCTGTTTAAATAGTATTTTATTATTTTTAATAATCGAAGTGGTGGTTTTGTATTTTTGTGAAATAATGAATTTTCGATTTCATGATTTGCAGCATTTATGAGTTTAACTTATACCTCTGAGGTTCTTTTAAACTAAATTTTCGAAGTAGGTCATATTCAAAAAGAATTGACGCAGAACGACATTAACCTCATCTGACGTTAACGAAACATTTTTATATTAAATTTTATTTATGGTTAATAGTCAAAGTTCTTATTGGCATCGTTAGAATATCCGAAGGATCACTAATCTGTCATGAAACATAATATTACTGGCGATCTATGCTACTATGCTTACGACATGGAAATATGTGACAAAGTTCATTTGAAACCGGAAAAAACACGTTAAGGCAGCCAAAACATCAAAGTTTTTTCGATGAATAAGCTAGAGGGCTATCTCTTCGACCTTTCTAGACTCCTCTCTGCACTGAACTTAACACTGTTCCCCATTAAATCCACAGCGACCATATTTACAAACTGGATGAAGGAATAAAGACTTGACCTCAATATTGCAGGCAATGGTGTCAAGAGTCCAACTGTCGATAATGCAAAGATTTTAGGTGAGACGGTTAGTCCTTAGCTACTGGGTGCAGTGAAATGCAGACGGGGAAGCTTCAGACCTGTCAGGATACTGCGCTACGGATTATGACAAGATGCCTTCTGATGCCTCCAATCGAACACCTGCAAGGTGAGACCTGTGTGCTCCCAGTTAAGGAGCATAATGAACTCCTTTTCTGGCAGCTCCTGCCGGGGTGCTTTCGTAGAAATTGCCCTTGCGACTGCACCTGCTAGGAGCATCAAGGGGTCATTCCCAAACTATGTCGACGACATCAGACAATATGCCGACCAAACTTCGGACGAAACTAACTTTCGACAAGCACTGTCTGGAGTGGATTCAGCAACACCTTCACCGACTTCCTTCCAGTGAATGGCGTACTTGAAATCAAACCACTGCAGAGAAAGGCTCGAGCTGCCGCAAAATCGAGAGTGACCCTTGCTCAGCTTCGTTCTTATACTTATCCAGAATCGACCCCAACATACCAAATATATGTCCAACATGCAACGAGTTCTCGCATGACTCTAACCGTATCTTTGCGTGCATTGATAATCTTATCTGTACTATCTGACACCTCAACTGCTACCCCTCTCCATATAGTCCGTCTCCGCCGAAATAGTACATTTTCTGGGCCAACCGTTGAATGACCTCGATGACAACTTAGCTAATACGTACCAACTTAACAGGGGCTAGGTACACGCTACGTCAACAACAACAAAAACAGCATTAATTAAAGGCGTGTGGTGCCCTCAGAATTCCTTTTGATTGACAAAGACAACAACAAATAATATTTGAAAATTTTTCGTCGTTTGCGCGAAGCCCTTCTTAAAAAGAGGCCGGCATTATGGGCCGACAAATCTATTTTTACACCAGCGCATACTGCATTGATTCTTCGTGAGTTTTTCGATACATTTTCAACCAATGTCGTGCCGTAACCACTGTATTCGGCTGATTTAGCTCCGTGTCACTTCTCACTATTCAGCGAATTCAAGCGATTGCTCCGGGAAAGCCATTTTGAGTCAATTGAAGACATTAAGCATGAATCGTTGTTTGTAATTTAAATTTTTCTTAATCGAATTAATTTTGTGTGTGGTCATCGCTTTCTGGTTTACCACCAGTCCGCTAATGATTGTTGTCTACTAATACTTTAAAACTATGCCAAAATGTATTTTCTTTAGTAAACAGACTTTGGCATTTAAAAGTTTCCCAACTTTCCTGCCACCAAACATGTCTTTATGGCAGCGCTTGTATATTAAGCCACGAAAACCGCAGCAGCATACTCGTACCCCAACAGCGCACTTAATCCTCGCAAGCAGACACATGAGTATGAACTCGACATTAGCGGCGCAGTAATATGCTCTGCTCACCATCCACTACATACACACTCACATATATAAATGTATGTACCGGCTTTTTGTTGGTGTGTTTGATGTAAATGCGTTAAATGAAATTGCCTGAAACTTAAGACTCGCGCAGCGGCCATTTCTCAGGCACTCTGGCTGCGCAAACACTTGAGTCATACAGCAATAATTTGTCGGCCATCTTTCGGTCATCACTTTATGTGCCATAGTTTGTTACTTTCCGCCTTGTTTTTGTGTTGTTGGAGAATGTGGCAAGTTGCCATGAGGGCGGTATGTGGCGGCGTCTAAATGCCGCGCCGCTAAACTTAGTGCTCACTCCTTGGCCGCGCCTCTCGAAATGTACTATATCGCCTTACTCCGTTCTGAAATTTATATGCTATGGTGCTTTTTGCTGTTGTTGTTGCCATACGCCTCTAATTTCTCTATTTTTGCACTGTTTACTTCTTGGAAGTTTGTTTTTGAAGTTTAAGTTGTAGTTGTTGGTGTTTTTGTTCCCCTTTTTGTTTTAGCTTTTAGTGCTGGTTCATGCCACCGCTGCCTTTGTTCCCAACAATTGTTCCACTTAACACTGTTGTGGCACACATACTCAGTCGAATTCATACTCACACACACATACATACATTTTACGTTGTTGTTAAGTACATTAAGTGAAACTTTCTCGTGTGCTAAGTTTACTTAGTTGCTGAACTTACGAGTGGTCCGGCGGTCGCCACTGGTCAAGAGGAGTTAAACTATGGAATGTGTGTAGAAGCCTCAAAGTTCTGCCTACATATATACAGTTATGTGTGTCTATGTGTCGTAGCAACCGGATATGTAAATACTCATATATCTTCCAGCAAACACATATAACTTTTCACACACACACACACTTACGTACACTTAATAAGGGTGTGAATGTTCCCGCCCGGCTCACTCTAGAGTGCAATTTGAGTTGGAAGAATTAAAATTCTGTGCGCATTCAATGGTTTACTTAATCTGACAACTCGGCAAATGTGAATTTATTCTAAGTTGCCAGGCGGGGAGCAGTCATCAGCCTGAGTGATTTGAAAGTGTGGCCGAGGCATGCCGGAAACTCTCTAAAGTTAGTTTTGAAAAGTTGCGGGCTTTTCGTTGGCGCCAAATGTACAAACAATTCGTTTGCAGCAACTCAACGAGTTTATAAACGTCATTGTACGAATTGGCAGGCCATTAACAGTGAGCGGAGTAACAATGGAGCGGAGGGGATTAGCCCAGAAAGATGTATGTGACTTAAATGATAAAACGCTAAAGTATATGACTTGCGTTTTATATTGAGGATCTGAGGATTCTTATTCAGAAACTAGATTTAATAAATAGTAAATTACATTAATCGGAAACTGTGACCTTTTGAACGTATTGGAGTTACTTAAGCAGAATTTGCGACAACAAAGGCTGCGTTTGACTATAGAAAACGATGGAATAAAATTTTAGTAGGCGCAGTGAGAAAATGATCAGGGCTAAAAATCCGTTGACAGTCAATTATAGACAAATATAAACTATCCACTCTAGTAAAGCATTGAGCGAATACCTCCTTGAAGTGAATCTAATTATATTCTCAAGCACTTTCCAGAAGATCAAGGATACAACTAGTCACAAAAGTACTAAGCATAATGTTGTTATTGTATTAGCTACTCAAGCTCTATTTAGTGGAGAGATATTAGGTTAGGTTAAGTTAGGTTAGGTTAGGTTAATATGGTAGGCCAATGAGCCACGCATAGACCAGTTTTGGCTTTTTCCAACAGCAAATGGAGCTCAGTTACTTGGTCCATGAGGAGTAGTCATCTTTTAGGATGCCACTTCCTTATGCCACTATCTTGGGGCTTTGCCGTCCAAGTTCTTTAGCAGTTTATTCATAATAACCATAGAAGCGGAGCACCCTTACAGACTTCCTTGTTCATTTTAGCGTCATTATCTTATTTTTCTAGAAGTAAAAAAACTTCTGATTCAGTCTTGTATAGCAGGATCAACAACTTTTGAGTGGATAACATTTAGATTAGATTTCGTAGAGACGTTGTTGAATGCCCCAGAAATCTCCTGCAATGCTTCAAGAGCGTATTCCTTATGTCCAAGAGCACTTTCGATATTAATTACCAGTGTATGTAGTGCAGTCTTGGATAAGCCTCTGGGAGGCGCTAAGGTCCTAATGTGCACATCCAAGATTTTCTCCAGAGTTTTCAGCAGGTTGCTTATATCTGCCTTCGGTATGAAAACTACATTAGCCTCTCTCCATGAGTGTGGCACATAGCTGAACTTCATGCATGCCCTAAAAATCGCCTTTAGCTACGACACGGATAGACAGAGCGCATTCTGTATCATTGCTGTGATTCAATGCAATGATTCCGTCCGTACCGTATTAAGAGATGAAGCTGTTATAGCAAACAGATCACAAGAGACAAAGGAATTTGGGAATTCAAAATGAAACTGATGTTTTTCTATCCATAAGTCCTTTTTACTAACTTTACTTGAGAGGTGAGCTTGCTTGAAATATACGAAGTGAGATGTGTCGGCGATTTTGACGAAGCTGACAGATTACTGATCATGCAGCCTTTATTGCATGCGAATCACTGTTCGAAATTCTGTAGTTTGTAGGTATGCAGGTTGTTCATGATAATTATACTTATTCACGTTCAAGAGCCTTCCTGCACAAGCAGACAGCTAACCGACTTGAGAATTTATAATTTTAGACCTTCAGCTTTCTGACCTTTATAATGTTTAAAATATTGACGGGAACGCTTAATATACATATTTCCAATAAAACTAGTTGCTTATATTTAATAACAAACATTATATTTACTAAATCTGAAGGACACGGCTAATCTATTTTCCTCTTGATTTTTTTTGTTTTATTTCTGTGTGCTTAAGTGCACGAGGCAAACTCTTGCATTTGCTGCAACTAAATTTATTAATATTAAGATTTCTTGGTTCCGCTTTGTCAAAGGTAAATAAGCCACCGACTTTTGGAATAAATAAGCTTGAGGAAAGTATAAAGCTTTATTCTTTTTTCCTTTTTTCACTCAAAGCAAGTCAACTTTACTCGGCGAGTATCTTATGCCACAATGTGCATTACTTTTGTGAAACGATAAAGTCGAAATGAAAGGATAAATTGCTTAAAATATTCACAAATTGAAATACCAAAGTCAAAATGCATTGCGAGGACACAATGCGTAAAGATGAAGGCAACTGAAATAAAAACAAAAAACGAAGAAAATATAAAGAATAACAAAACTGAAAGTGCTCTGAGAAATGTGTGCAATGCAACCCTGTGGGAAAAGTAAATTAAACGAATATTTCTAACAAATTTTAGAAGCGATTTAATACTGTGGTTTCCAATTTGTCTGAAAACTTTTTAGGAAATTTAATTTTGACACAAACTTTAACAACACTGCATAGCATGACACAATATGATTGGTAGGACTGGAGGTATACGACTGCAACGAAGACTTTTTCGACTACGTAATATTTTCCCGCAGTCGTCAGATATTTGAAATTAGAAATCTCTCAACAAAGTCTGCGTCTTTTTCTAACAATTTCTCATGAGGCATAATGTGTTACTGGTTGCTTTGTAAAATGTGGAACTGTTTTCTAAGTTAAGAGATACATTTCGAAATTGAAAATTAAGTAGTGATCGGGTGAAGTTGTGTATTGAGTAAAAACATTCTAAATGAGCTTAGTCATACTCCTCAGTGCAATTTGGAACTAGTCAATCGGATGTCTTACAAGGTCTCTGCCCGGTTGAAAGAGAGTAGTCGTTCTACATTGAGACACAAAAATTCACGGAAATTGGAAATAAAACTCTGTGTATTTAGTTTGATTGTCTACAGGGCTTCTTCAATTTTTTTTTCAATTTTCCAGCAATTACTGAAGACGGCGAACGGCTTAAGAAGAGATGTTCTGGTGGAAGGAAAATTATGGATTTTATTTTTAAAAACGCTTATTTACTTTGTATGATTCAACAAAATAAATTACAGAGATATAACCAAGGCCTAGGGTTACTTGCCGGGAAAGTATTAAATTAAAAAACTCCCAGCAGCGCTTGTTTCTGTGGACCTAGAGGGAGTTCGGGTGGTTTTCTTATTTTTTTAACGATTGAGGATCTTTACTTCTTGATTGTCACTATTAGAAAGAAATCGGCTGAAATCAGGGCTGCGTTTGGTTCTTTTAATTGTATGCAGCCATGACAGAAGCATTTGACAGATAGTTTAGAGCTTCTGAAATGCATATTTACTTTCGATAGACTCCACTACATTTTTCACCGACATTCCCTACAGAGCAGTTGCTTTACACGATATTTGTGTGTCACAAACGGTAAATCGAAGCTGATGTGTATGTTCTTCTCACAGCTACATATTTACGTGCGATTGTGCGTGTACGAGAGCACGCCTTTGTGCCACATGCAACGGTAACAATAACTACTACAATAGCGTACGACTAAAAGCAATCGCTAAAAGAGAGCGAACGAACCGGCTGAGTCAACTGGTAGATAATAGCAAGCAAAGACGGTCGTTACAGTAGTCACTACTGCCTTGTACTTGAAGTAATGAAATTTTTAAGCATTCCAAGCGCACTTGTAAAATAATAATATCGCGCAACATGTGAAGGCAAAGGGACAGATAACAGCAGGCAGCAGTGCAGCGCGAATAACGGGAGCAACACAGCAGCAACAATTTTGATACGCGCTACCAGCAGCTGCTAAAAGAATCGAGGCGAACATGTGTAAGCAAATGATTGGAGCGGAAAATGACGAAATGTGCAGGCGAGGGAGAAGAGGAAAGACAAGGCAAACGAAAGAGTAGTTGCAACAAATACAAGCTGATCAAAACTGATGCGGACTGGCAAAAAACTAAATTTTACATTATTTTTTTACAAATCTATTATTATCATAGTTGTCAACTTTAGCTTCAAGGCCAATACAAGCATGACAGCACTTATTTCAATTATCCATGCACTTGTTGTAAGCATCGCGTATGATCCATAAAGGGGGTTGAGGTCCTCTGCTGTCCGTCGGATGTCAATACGACCATTTTCAAGCACTGTTTCTTTAACTTTTTAGACGATATCGTCTTTTAGACGTGAATGGACGACTCGCATGAGAAAAGTTTTCGAAGAATTATTATTTTAATTTTTAAAAATTTAATACCTTTATGTGCTCTCTTTACTGGAATCGGTTTAAAAATAGTGCACTTAAAAAATACTGTTTTAACGGTACATACTCGATTCAGCAAAACTTGATCCAATTCAAAGATTTTCTATCTGCCTGTACATCACTGTTGCACTTTTGTAAGCGCGGCAATAAAAGAAAGTGGATAAATCCACACAAACCAAAAAAATATGTATGTACAAAAACAAAAAGAACAACAAAAAGATAAAAAAATAAACGAAAAGTAGAACACGCGTCCTTACGGCTCATACCGGATATGCATGCATAATAAAATACTCATACGATGCAACGATAACGGCACTTACATTCAGTCGCACAATATGCAGCTTTTACAACTATACTTACCATATATGTATACGAGTACGCGTATGACACAAGCGACGGCTGGCGCGCTAACTTTATAGACATGCTGCAAGTTGCAGCAGCCTCCAGCTGTTGTTGTTGTCTTTTGCTTGTTGTGAACAAATGGTCTCGCCTCCCAGCGGAACGCATATTTTCTTTATTCTGCTTCTTTTTGCCTCCCTTATTTATTGGTGTACTTGCTACCACCTAACGGTACACTTTACTGCTTTTCATGTTTTTGTGTTTTTTTTTTTTGTTTTTGCCTCCTTTTCGTTTGCCACTCGGCATTTCATTTAAATGATATTTTATTTAATTTCTTATGTGTTGCATGCGACTATCCGCTTAAAGTAGGTTGCAACAGCAGTTAGCACACGAACATGTGTGGGTGTGTATGTATTAATATACGACACAGCACTCTCATATGCTTGTAATACTTTATATGCAGTTACTTTTATAGCCAGCTCTTCATTTCTCTCAACGCGAAGCAGCCAGCCAGGTGCGTTTGAAGGCTCCACCTGCTCGCTCATTCACCATTTTGATTGCTTGTATGTGTAAGTGTGTGTGTGCTTTATGCGTTAACTTGCTACTTTTTACTTTTGCATTTCTGCGCTGATTATTTGTCGCAAGCCGCTGTGCTGTGCAGTGAAATGTGCAAAAGTGCAATAAAGCAATGTGAAAAGTTGGCGAGCAAAAGCGGTTAAAGGAAACATAAATGCTATTGTAGCTGTCGCCATTCTTATTGGTAATGCCGCTCAGCTCATATCTACATCTCTGACATATTTTGATTGCTGCACTAGCGGTTGTAATTTTGTTTTTAACTTACTTCGAAGTTTTTGAAATGTCTGAAGGCAGCCTCTTATGTTTCAAGCATTGCAAGAGGTGGCCAATCTCTTTTCAGTTTTATATGAAGTTATATTATATTTTGTGTAAAATTGTTACACTGAAATTGTAAACCTGATATTCCTACCATTTTTAGTCTCTCAACTTAGTATGGGTTCCTTTGCACGCATAGCAGTGGTGCGCCAAGGCGTATGCGTAACATTGCAAATACCACTCCCTGGTTTGGTCACATTTTCCTAATTAAATTAAGTGTTATAAAATTATTTTATTGAATGTGGGGCCAAGAAATTCCAAACGTTAGTAGTCTTTTAATTTGTGTTGATGCATGTTATAGTTTAGGTTCGCCAGTACGTATGAATAACATATAAAATTCTGCTATGTGTTTACAATTGGCTCATGAAACAGATCAATGATTTACTCTTACAATAATTAATCTTAATTGCAAGTAGATATTTTATAAGCGTCTTAACTTCTCCTGAAATGGCGTTAAAAATTTTTGGTTGGTGAAAAATTATTGAATAATTTATAAATATTGTGTTAAAATTATTTATAAGTGCCGTATTGAGTTGGGCATGGTTATAAGAGGCTGGCTGTCATGTCATACATAGACCTACAGGTCCTTTGTAATCTCATAGGAGAAGATGCAGCTTTATTTGAGCTGAAGTACTCGTCACACAGGACGTCTTCTTTCATCATGAAGATTTGGTCACATAACAAAGTTTTTTATGGGTTTAAGTCCGATTGAATAGTATCTATGACAGCTAAATCTTATACAATATACAGCTAGGCAGGTAGACAAACAACCGAAAATGACTAAATCAACTCAGCTCGACGCGCTGAGACATGTCTTCAAATTACGCACTTCAAACACTTTAGCTTTTAGAATGTTGAATGGCTTTGTGGTAATCAATATGTATATTTTTCGACTTCAAGGATTATCATTATACTTCATTATTGGTAAGTGGGTGCGCAACTTTGATAAAATATACGCCTAAATGTAGGCAACGCTTTAGTTTCACTTCTGTTGCTTTTCATGAAAAGCTAGCCTACATTAGGCAAATACGTATTTAATTTCGGCGAAAGTATCTGCAAATGACTTTAAACAGTTCTACTGAAAACTAATCCAGTTGCTTATTTATTACGAGAAAATCTCATAAAGTATGCAATCCTACTTCCTAAGTGGATATTTCAAATTGGTGCTTCTAAGAGTTGACTGACTGACAGTGAAAGGAAACATAAGGGTAGTAGTGGGAAAAAGTAGGGTGGATCATGTGCAACTGAATGACAGACAGGTACACATGCTAAGCAATCCACAACAACAAACGCATTACTACAGCATGCGTAGAAAGATAAGTGTAGACATGTGCAGCAGGCGAGTGAAAGCGAAACAGGTGAAAGCAAAACACACAGGCGACTTACATGTTTATAAGTATTTAATGTGGCTGTGTGTGGCTGCGTGTGCTGGACAAAGTAACGGTAATGCGGCCAGTGCGTTTGGACAAATAGAAGAGCAAACAAATCTACCTATGACTGTGTGAGTGATTGAGTGTATGTTTTTTTGTTTTTTTGTTTGATTTTGGAGGGGGAATCTTCGAAAGATACCGTCATTTTTCCGGACGGTATGCACGATTCGTATTGGACGCTAATGCAGATACCAATACGCCTACGTACTAAACCCTTAACTCCATTGTCTTTGCTTGTTTATTTGCCCCACGGAACTGCCGTTAAGCATTGCATCGTGGGGCCAAGCTTAGCCATTCGGCTCGTCCGTCACGTCAATTAAGACCTACTCCTCATTCATCCTTCTGATTTCACTGCGTTGCCACTCTTTCATTCTTAGTTCTTTCAGAACTATAGCACACCATGCTCTCACACTATCCCACACTTGTTTTGACTCAATCATAAACCGCACTATATTATCCGGTGTCACTTGTTCCGTTGTCAGTTTCTCTAGATCGGCTCTCTCCTTTTCATATCGTCGGCAGAAAAAGAAGATGTGCCGCGCGTTTTCCCCGCTGCTGTCGCAGAAGGAACAATTCGTCCCGTCGTCGTGTCCATATTTATAGAGATACTCTCTAAAACACCCGTGTCCCGTCAAAAATTGCGTCAGGTAAAAATCTGTTTCCCCGTGTTTCCTTTCTACCCATGCTTGTACATTTCTAATTAGCATGTGGGTCCATCTCCCCGTCGTAGCTGCATCCCACCGTCCTTGCCACTCATTGAGGCTTGTTTGCCTCTCTTCCTTACGCTCTTCAGCTGTTAGTCGCCTACCCAGTCTTGTAGACCTGTCATATACTCTTTTGAGCTCCATGGCCAGTATCTCAGGCGGCATGATGCCTGCTAAAACCCCAACCGCTTCGTGGGATACGGTGCGAAATGCACACGTGACCCTTATGGCACTGAGCCGCATTGAAAATTTCGCTTTTTTAGCATATGTCTTTTGTTGTAGTGCTGGTCCCCATATGGGCGCCGCGTACATCATAACTGATTGGCTCACCTTGGCCAATAGCGCTCGCCTCTTTTGGCTTGGTCCACCAATGTTGGCCATTATTCTTGATAGGGCGGCCGTTACACGTGCTGCTTTCTCACATACCTTTTCGATGTGCGTCTTGTAGCTAAGTCTATTGTCAATAAGCACTCCTAGGTACTTTAGTGCCTTCTGGGTCATTATGCTGTGGCCGTCAATATTCAATCTTATGTCTTCGATCTTTTTCCTACTTGTGATCAGGACAGCTTCAGTTTTTTGTCCAGCGAGTTGAAGTTTTGTTGCCGTGAGCCACTCTTTGATCGTTAACGCCGCTCGATTGCAGAGGTACTCAAGTTGTCCCAGTTCTTTTGCTACTACCGTTATGGCAATATCATCCGCGTACCCGATTATCTGTACCTGCTTCGGGAGAGGGAGACGCAGCACCCCGTCGTACAAAACGTTCCACAACAATGGGCCAAGCACGGAACCTTGCGGAACTCCGCCCGTTACCCTATATGTTTTTTGTCCATCATCCGTATCGTACAGTAACAACCGGTCAGACAAGTAGCTGGATATGATCCTAACTAAGTAAGCCGGGGTTTTGTTACGTTCTAATGCACTTATAATATGTGGCCAGTATGCCGAGTTGAACGCGTTTTTAACGTCAAACGTGACGACTGCGCAGTATTCCTTAGTACCATACAGCCATCTTTTACCCTCTATTGCCTTCTTAGCTATGTCGGTAAGCTTTTTAATCGCGTCAGTGGTGGATCTTTTTTTGCGGAATCCATATTGGTTGTCAGACAGACCTTTTTCTCCTTCCTTTTCTAGATGCAGCTCTAGTCGAGCGCAGATTATCCGCTCTAGTATCTTGCCGGTCGTATCCAGCATACAGAGCGGTCGATATGAATTGGGCTCTCCTGCTGGTTTATTTGGCTTCTGCAATAATACCAGTCTTTGCTTTTTCCAGATTTTCGGGAAGACACCTTTTTGTAAGCACCGCGTAAACAATTCAGCAAAGGGTTTCGCATTGTGCTTAATAGCAATCTTTAAAGCCTTATTTGGGATACCATCCACACCTGGTGCCTTGGCATTGCCAAATCTCTCTGCCCTTTCTATTAACTCCACATCAGTGACTATTGTCCATTCCGTATCAGCAGGTTCTTGCACTCGCGCCGTTCGATTCTCCAGAGGCTGTGTGGGGAATAGAGTTTCCACTACGGTTTTCAGTAGCGCTGGGCACGTCGGTGCTTGTCCTTTGTCACCTCTGATCTTCGTCATTACTAGCTTGTAGGCATCACCCCATGGGTTTTCGTCGATTTTTCCGCAGAGTTCTTTAAAGCAGTAGGATTTACTTTTTTTGATTGCTTTTTTGAGATCGCTACGTTTTCTCTTAAAGTATTCGCGTAATTGCGTAATCTCTGCAAGTCCGCGACTCCTTTGACACCTCCTCCTCGCTTTGTGGCATTCCTTCCTTAATGTGTCGGTCTGCTCATTCCACCAGTAAACAGGTTTTCTATGAGCGCCGTTTTTCTTCCTACTCATAGAAGCGTCGCATGCTTTAATGACGTGCCGCACTAGGGTCTCCGCCTGTCGATTTATGTCTTCCTCAAATGTTATATGACCATCTAACATGAGTTTGAAGAGTTCAACGTCCATGGTTTCCATTTTCCATCCTTTTCTCTGTATTTTCTTAGTGGACATATTCCTTCGATTGTGCACCGAGTGTTCGATTTCGAACATAATAGCATTATGGTCACTGTGTGTATATATGTCACACACCTGCCACCTTGTTTTCCGTGCTAGAGAACTGCTAGCGAAGGTAATGTCAATAACCGATCCCCGACCGTTCTTCTCGAACGTATTTTTATTTCCGGTATTTAGTAACACCATATCTAACGACGAGAAGGCCTTTAGCAGAGCATCTCCACGCCTGTTTGTGCAGATGCTACCCCACTCCACCGCCCATGCATTAAAGTCGCCTGCTATTACGTTTCTTGTAGTAGACAGAATTTCTCTCACTAGTTCGTCCAGGATTTTCTCAAAATCAATTTGAGATATGCTTGGCGGTATGTAGCAGCTATAAAAATTGATCCCACAGATTTCCGCTCGTGTGTAAAAAGATTTCCCTGATAGCGGTTTGTCCTGAAACATTTCCCCTCCGCATGCCCATATGGCAGCTTTGTTTGTGTTGTCAGAGATCCATGTCGCTCCGCTTATACTTTTGTACTGTTCACAAAGTATAGCCACATCGACCTTTTCCTCGTAAACCGTCTGCTTAAGAAGCTCTTGTGCGGCCTCACAGTGGTTTAGATTGAGTTGCATGACTCTCATTTTTTGATGTTCTTACACGCCTCTTGATAGAGAGGACACTTTTTGCTTCCTATTTGATGGTCGATGTTTTCCCTGCCCTTTTTCCTACATGCACTGCATGACGGGTTTTTATTACATGACTTCGCAAAGTGTCCAGTTTCTCCACACTTGACACAGCACTCACTCCTGTCATCTGGATTGTTGCATGCTTTCGCCAGATGTCCGTATTCAAGGCATCTGAAGCACCTCCTGAGGTTTTGCTTCGCCCTTATTCTGCACACTACCCAGCCTATTTTTAACTTGTGTGCATCAAGAAGTACTCTTGCTTCCAACGCGGGTAGACTTACCACGGCAGTTTGGGTCCCTAGGTATGCCGTTCTGATGCTCTTAATCGAGTTTATATCAAAATCGCTCAGCTCGTTTACTTGCAGGCGTATTGCCTCAGTAATGTCCTCTTTCGTTGTGATTTCATCAAGATCACGTATTTCTACCAGAACCTCGTGTGTTAGAGCTTTTATTTGCGCATTTTCTCCTAATAATTTACTTATTTCGGTCTTAAAGACCCCCGTGCTCTTCATCTGGGCCTCTTTCAGCTCTAACAGAATCTGGCCTTTTGCCGTCTTTCTTATCTTGGTCACATTTTCCCCAAGTTTTTGCAACGTATCATTATTCCTGACAGTCCTAAGGATTTCGCTATATGACATATCCCCGGTTTTTTCTATTACTATTGCATCGGGTCGGGGTGGCGGCTTATGTGGTGTCTTCCTTGGTTGTTTATGTTTAACCGTGGTCCAGCCATCTTGTTTTCCCATTACTGTCTCCTTGCTTCCGACTGGGTTGTCGAATTTTGCTTCCTTGCTCAGGGAACTTCCATTTTGTTTGTCCATTCCTTATGGAAAGTTTTATTTTTCTTAGGCGGTGTTCTTCTCTTTGGCTGTATTTCGTCTCGAGGCCTTTTGGGTGTATTCTCTGTGGTGGTTGTCTTTACTAGAAAACTACAACGTGCTTCTTTATTTGCCATGTGCTCCTCCTGAGCACTTGCGTGCAGCTTAGCTATCACACTGAGAAGGTCTCTCATGGTGTTATTGATAGACCGGTGTGGTGCCTGCATTGCTTTGGTCAACTTCTTAATCGCTTCCCCTAGTTCAGCCATACAATCTCCACTAGGTTGCATCGCTTTTGCCAAGGGAGTGGTGTCACCCAACGCTGGTGGTGATGACCTCGCTCTTAAAGGTTTGTCAACACCAAGGTTTTTAATCGGGGACCTACCCAATTTTGGTGCCCTCTTAAAGGGATCTGCTTCCGTAATAGTCGTACTTCTGAGGAGTTTTGCACTTTATTTCCGTCCTCGCTCAGGCTTCCAGTGCTGCTGCCTCCTATAATCCCAAAAATGTTGCTGCTGTTGTTGTTAGTGTTTTTGTTTCTTGTATTATTCTCCATATATTTGATATACCAGCGCATCGTGTGCAGGGGGGCGGGCCGAAATAAACAGGAACGGGTGTACCCTCGGGGACACTGCCCCTACCCCAGTTCCCTGAGGCCTGTCCTTCGCTTTACCAGTCCCGGAAAACACGGACGGACCGGCGCTCGCCCGGGGCAACGTAGGCTACTACTCCTGCGTTCAATGCACACTCCTTGACCAGGGCCCGAAGGGGCTGGTTCCTGATACACACCACAGCAGACACATCGGCAGAGCATGCTCACATCACCCTCTCCATCCCACCAGCTAAGAAATCGCTGTTGACACTTTGAGGGACTCCCAGTGCGCCGCGGTGTGTACCGGTCATTTTTAAAGAAAGGAAAGAAATTTTAAAGGTGCGGCTGCACCTAACATGGTGAGCAGACGCTGACCAGGAAGCCGCCCATTGTGGGTCCGTCGCGCCTGGATTTTTGTTGTTCATCATGCACATGAGTGATGATGAGGGGAACACGTATTTCTGTGAGGCGGTGTCGATTCGCCACAGTCACAGGAGCTTCAGCGGATCTGCAAGCTTTTATGCCGCATCCTCCACTCCTGCCGCTCATCGTCGGGGATTGCTTATTCGTTTTAACTTATTTCGCAACTGAGCTGCTACTACATGCCGTTCGACTATCCGCGACCTGCCGACCCCCCGGTAGCTTAGAGCCCAGCTAGAGAGCCCAAATTCGATAGAATAGAACACTCCGTCCGGGCGATTGAGTGTATGTGTATGTGTGTGTGTGTGTGTGTGCGACCCACAGGAGCTGATAGACAGCCAGACAGAAGCGGTAAGGCAGACTGATGGACAGACATTGAGTGCCTTTGCACAGCGAATGCCATAAATGAATGAATAAAAGAGAATGTATAGCTGAGTGTCTGAGTGGTCGCATGACAAGCGGACAGGTGAAAAAGAGGTCAGAACGCAAAAACGTTGAAGGAAACAAGCACAATGGAGTTCGCAACAACACGGAGTCAGCTGGACAGTTGCGAGAATGGAAAAAAATACTTTCTTCAGGATATGACAGCGGTATTTGGTGTATAGCGCAGTGTCCTCAAAGCATCAGTGGGACACAGCATTCGGAGTGACGCCGGTTTAGTGCGCTCGTTATGAATCTTATACACGTATATGTCTATATATTGCAATATATTTATATATTTTATGGAAATGCAAAGTCAAAGCCTGTTCGAGCTGCTGTGGAGTCCGAACAGGAGTTGCAACTTGAAGTTATGGCTGAAGATGGCGCTGCTGCAGCTGGCAATGCACTTAAAGCCAATGAGTTTTTGAGTAGCCGGTTTATTATTATCTAGCATGCGTTTTTGTTGTTACTGCATGTGTTGTTGTTAGGCGTATATATGAATAATGTAGGTAACTAAGGCAGCTGAGGAGCAAATATCTCACATGCTACAATATATGCATTTAATACACGTGTTTATGTGTGCAGAAAGGTATCTGTGAGGATGTATGAGAAATATGAATCTGACAAAAACAAGAAAAAACGTTTATCTCGAGAGAATCAACGTAGCTAGAATACCATTCAGAAAGAAAAGAAGTTTCCTTACAATAACTTCACTTTGATCGGCCGGTTTGTATTGCAGCTCTATGCTATAGTAGTCCGATATTTGCGGTTCTGACAAATAAGCAGCTTTTGTGGGAAAAAAGAACGTATACAAAATATCGGCTTGATATCTCAAAAGCTGAGATAACAGTTGCTGTATATACTGGCAGACAGACGGACATGGCAGAATAGACTTATATCGCCAATCTGATCATTTATGTATATATATATGTTATACATATATATCGCATAGGGTCTCCGAGTTTCCTTCTGGGTGTTACCAACTTCGTGACAAACATACCTTGTACATGGTATAAAAAAATGCATGGCAGAGAAGTGTATGCAAAAGAATGACAGAAATCCTTGAAAACGAGGACAACTGCTTAAGATTGTTGAAAGGCGTATGCATTTACTCATACATATATATACATACACAGAGCACGTATGTATGTATGTATATATGTATGTAATAATCTACGTATGCAGGTGAGATTGATTCAATGACTTTTTGGCTGACTGACTGAGTGACTGAGTGCCTCGAGCCTTAGTCATGTGAGGGCGGCGCATTTCTCTATGCAAATGCATGCTCAAAGGAAAATGTGTATTTAAAAGAGTCCTTCAAGTTGTACAGCCATTACAGGCAACGAGACAAAAATACCATTTCTCTAGTTTTTTGTTGTTTTTACAGCCATTGCAGGCATTGTTAGAGCTGCACAGCGCTTTAAATGTTCATTCTTACAGTAGAATGATATTTTATGCACAAAAGCGCTTCACTTTTGCGCTGCCGAGAAGCTTTCTCAAATTAAATTAGCACTTGTATAGTGGTGCTTTCGCCTACACACCGAAGTGGCCACTTGCAGCGACGAATTAGTATTCGCAACACAGATTTCAAGCAATGCCACTTGTATTTATTTTTGCAACGAACCAACTTCCCTATATATACCGTACGTATGTGTGTATGTGTGCGCAAAGCCGTTTGCCACATGACAAGATAAGAAAGATGCATGCAACATGCGATATGCACAACACAATTCCGCTAGCTGAACGCATAAGTGGCCGAATTGTATGTCACACATACACTCACGCATTTGTGCACATCGTAAACATACATACGCACATGTACGCCTATTAGCCAGCGGAATGCGCTGCATGCCACAAGCATATCACTTGCCGCGCACGCACATCAGTTGTTGTGCATGTGGCATGTGGCAACAATTCATTGCTCGTTATTTTCTTCTAAATTCTAAATTTCTGCTATGACATAACCATCAAGATGCACCGTTGTGACAGCAAATTTACGAGTACAACAGCAACAAAAAAACAAAGGCTGCTCTGCTGCCATCGCTTCTAAGCAGCTTTCCTGCTTTTGCTGCAGCTTGTTGTGGCTATTAAAGTTTTGGTTGATTTCTGAGTTTGACTTTGATTTGACTTTAGTTTGAGCTTTCACTTTCAAGATTGCAATTTAATGGCAAGAAGTAGGAGGATAGAAGATCTCTGTCGCTCGTGTAGTTAAAAATTATTATATTTTTACTTCTTAGTATTAAATTCAATGCGTTTAGTCTATTACAAATCAATTAAAGAGGTTTTCATAATCTGTCTTCCGATGAGCTCGCCAAAAAAAAAAAAAAACAAAAATCTTTTGGAAGTTTAAGAAAGAAAGTAAACCTTTATTTTTCCATGGAATATATTGCACCGATTAAGGTCAAATATGCATGCTTTGGATCGGTAACATGTTGCTATTTCGAAGGTTATTCTAAAATGCTGGTTTTATAATTGTATCATCTTTATCTTTAGGAACTGAGACTGTCACTTTTCACAAGATTCTCTAAAGCAAATTTTTGCACCAAAAAATCATTCCCGTAAATAGAAGATAAATATACCAATTCAAGCTCCCTGATCTGCTTTCGAGTCACTATCGATGTATGTGGTCTAACGTTGCCTTTCTGGTCCCAATTGCCGACTGCATAATTCCGAATTCAAAGTTTGGCCTGTGGAGAGCAGTTCATAGTGGACAATGCCCTGCCAATTTCACAAAAAACATAGAAAAACCTTACTGACCATCAAGTACAAATTGGCCACTTCAGTAGCCATTCGTAGATAGAAATCGTGTGCCTCATATTTTTTTGTTTTTGTTTTTTTTTCGTTAACTCATCTATTACTCAAAACTCGATTTTGATTTTGTTGGCAGCAGTATTATTTGAATGGTTCCAAACGGTTTTGCAACGTTTAGCTCTTGTGTAATCTTACATGGTGGCAGGGGCGGACCCTAAGTAGAATTTTAGGGAGGAAACTACATTATTTTTTACTTAGTTTGAAAAAACTGTAGACTAAAATTTTAGTTTTGATACATATTTTAACATTTTTTTATTACTTCAATCAATCTTTTCTGGAGCATCGTTGTTCTGAGCCAGGTCTTGATTCGGTGAAAAGAAGAAAAGGATCGTTCAGTGCCAACATTTGTGGCAGAAAAAGTGCAAAGTACTTGAAGAAGAGTATGAATCGTCGGATATATATCCTTATCGCAGGTGCTGAGAGTTTCTAGGACAGAAAGTACTTGCGTTCTCGTAGTCATTCGCATCTTCCACTATTGTTGCAAAATCGCTACTTTGTTTTCACCTTCATCTTTTGCAGTTCTGTGTTTCGTGGCAAAATTTTCATCGGAAAACCGATCTTGCATGACCATGTCAATGAGTGGAATGTATGCAGAAACCCTGTAGAAGTCTTCACAATTTTGAGATGGGTGATTGTTTTGAAGACTCTGACGACCACATGTTGTGGGTTTTTTCACTTCAACCTCGAATTTTTCAGCCATCCGTGCAGCATTTGAAACAATGTATTTCAAGTGATGACGAGCATACATTCTTCGTCTGTTAGGTGTTGCAACCAATGATGCTATGATGTGTGATGCTTCCGAACTGACTGATTTCTTTTTTCACATTAAGTGGCTGTGTCAGTGATAAAACATCTCTGAGACAGAAAATTTCAACAGTAAACTTGAAACTACACTTTACGGTGACCATATTCAATGTTTTTATTGAAGACGTTCTATTCTTTCAATCGCTTATTTTTGTCAGTGCTTGAACGATTTCTGGAAGGGCGACTGTGAATTTTAAAACGGCATCATGTCTTTGCCTTTGAGCCTTGACTCACAAAGCTGCACAATTTGTTTACCCCAGAAGTGAGCTAAATGGAAAGATGGAAATGAATAATGTATAACTTTTAACTTTTGTGGAACTCTTTCTTCATGGATCCGTCACTGCAGAATCGACGATTTCCATTATTCTATCAACACTTTCGACAATTTAGATTTCAGAACGCGAGAACGCTTTGCAATAAAATCACAGGAATGGTGTCGACGAAACCAAAATTGTGCGTAATTGTTTGTTACACAGTTCAGTAAAGTTTTCGGTTTTACTTTCAAATACTATTAAGTCAAAAGAGCATAGAATTGTCTACGAAATTTTTTTCGTCCGAAATCTTATATTTTTATTTTTATATTCCGCGATATAGCAGCTACAATGAAACTGAAAACCAAAGTTAGAATTACGCAACTGCCAACATACAACAACAAACCATTGTGATGAGTTTCCTATCGTAAAATGCAAAAGTTATGCGATAGATGGGACTATATGAATATCTCATTGTAACACCTCTGAAAACAAAAACTTTTATAAGTTGGAAAATAACCAATTCAATTAAATATATTATATTTTTGTGCATTGGCTATACTACACCTTGTATTATTTTGTAGTATTTTCTGGTTTGTCACTTAACTAATTTTTTTTTTAATTTTCGAAAGATAAAATTTTCAAGCCTTCGCAGGCATCAACATATATACTTTTTGTACATACCATTCAAGTTGCTAATTTATTACATACTTATATGATTTAGTAGCTTAGTCTAACACATACATACATAATAATAAACCAGTGAATACATATTGATGCCAAAACGTGGCGCTCACAGATAAAACCAACGACTGAAGCGGTAAATCTGTGCGTAATGTACGGGCGTGTGACGCGTATACAAGTGTGTGTTAACACACGTGCATGTGTGTGTAGCAATTTGTGACAGAATAAATGTAAACGCGTGTCAAGTGCCATAAAAACATATGCAAATAAAGCGCTTAAAGTATTTGTTAACGTTTGTATTTTAATTATCACTTGACATAAAATTATCCGCCTCCGTTCGGGTTTTCAAAGCAGCTGTAACACGCACAAATACATACATACTATATGGGCATATAAATTTACATATATGTAGGTGTGTTTGTGTTAATGCATTTATTAAGGATGCCGAGAATGTATAATTTTATGTTAAGGAAAGTATTTTTTTTTGATGTCAGTAAAGTTGTTGGGTTTGGAGGAAGACGGTGGATCATGGGTTGTGCTTATTTGTGCCAGAAGTATGTTTTCGTATAGTCTTTTTCTTTTCAAATTAATAAATAAAGTGCAAAAACGTCTGCACAGCAGAATTTCAATTATTCAACACTTACATTTTGTAAAGCTGATAAACGTTTTTCATAAAACTGCTTTGAAATGGCAGTCTATTTGATTTTGAACTTGAAATTTGCACACGCATTCAATTTACTCTAGAGAAATTTTTCTTTATGCAAATATTTATATTTTTGTTGTTGATTTATTCCTTTTGGTGACGACTGGAATCTTGAAAAAAGTAATGCGCAGAACACTTAATGCACTTTATCACTTAGTTCTCGTCCACAACATTTTTATGACTTTCTGTTCTTTTTATGTTTTCTATATGCCAACAATCTGTCATGCATATTCATAAAAAAGTGCAGGACTTCTTCTCTCTTTACGGCCCTTATGCGTCTCGATACTTAGATTCATACTCTTTCTGTTTAAAATTTTCTTTATGTTGTTATAGGTTATCGTTACATTGCAATTATGTGCTCTCGCCCACCTGAACCTGCAATTTTATCCATCATTCTGGCATTTAGTGGATTTCACAGGAAAAACTGCCAGTTTGCAACCAAGAATGAATGTTTTTCCAACAGTTTTTAAGTGGTCATGCAAAGCGAAATCGAGCTTTATCGTGATGGAAAGATATATATCTATTTTCAACTTGATGAGTTAGTGTCGATTATTAACCTATTAATGGTTTTATTTGGTTTTAGAAGAAAACAGCACGTCCTTCTGATCCCACGAAGTAGGGAGCATCGATTTGGCGTCATTGATATTCGGCTTTACCGTTGTTTTGTTTGTTTGGCCAAGTTTCCCGAATGTTTTTTTGAAATCAACACCAGTCATGATTCGATGCAAAATGGACTTCTTTTTCATTCAATCTCTCTTGGTCTCTGTTCATATGTCAACCAATTTTCGTGTTTTTGAATGAATCCGACTTCTCTTGAAGATCTTCAAATGGCTGCTTGAGTTATTTGAATTCTTCTAGTTCTTGGAAACTATCATCATTAAAAAGTGCTTACAGTTCATAAACTTTAATAAACTGTCCAGGAAATCTTTCTTTAGCCTGTTACTCTTAGCTAAAGCATGGCCACCATAAATTTCCAGCAAAATGCGATGAATTTGGGCTGAAGTTTTCTTCACATTAAACTAGTGAAGAGGAACATTTCGCAAGAACATTGTTTTAAGCACAACATTCGATGCGACAAGTGAAAGGCGGTCTTCGGTGATTTTAAGGCTTAAAGATTTTTCTTCCTGCCTCTTCATCTTCTTTACTGTGTGTTATAAGAGATATTATGTCAGTCCTATTAGAATTTACTAGAACGTGTTCTGTGAAGTAATCCATTTTGAATTTACTCGTACTTAATAACGCCTACATAATTTCTACGAAGTTCAACTTGTCTCTCTCTAAGAGATAATAATGTCGCTGAATCAGCTTCAATGTACAAATGGAGCTTAAGCTTTTATGGTACCGTACCAGCATTAGAGTAAACTATGGTTAATTATTTTTCTTATGCAAACTTCCAATTTACATGTATATTCTAGAAAATTGTGCTTCTATTTTTCTTGCAATCGCATTAAGTTTCCGCAAATTTTGTTGAGCTGTAGTCCAATTAAAAATCTGTCAAACGCAGTTGCTTACGCCTTTGTTTTCTGCTCGCAGCTGGTAAACACTTTATTGCTGTCAGCATCTACTCAAATAAGCTAGTTGAAATATATTTCAGATGAAAAAATACAAATTGGTTACGTAAAAGTTTGAAGTTTTGCAAAAAGCGGAGGTACCCGAAAATAATTGAAAGCCATTCCGAATGGATGGCGTACTCGCTACTCGTTATTCGCTAAGAGCAAGGTGTGGTGTAATAGTTTTGTGGCGAATGTGCTCAGTGCTAGTATTTTATTCAAGAACTTAGTATTAAAGTGTACATATGTTTGTAGCAAAGTGAGGCCCTGTGTTCCACCTAGCCAGTATGGGGAAATATTTTGAGGTATGTAATGTAGCTGTGATGTACTGTGAAGATGAATGACTTTTAGCTATGCGAAAGTTTTTGGTGTTAATCAATGTAAAAGTTTCCAAATTCGTACTTTTACAAGTAAGAAAATGAATCTTAAAAAATATAAGTAGTTAGACACTAGCACCGGCTTTGGTTCAGTGCACAAGCCAAGACAATTTCGATGTTGCATTCCTTTTTTTGTACAGCTCAACTTTAAGAATATGTATGTCAGATTTTAAATTTAATCGAAGGTATTCTACATAACCTAGAATTTTTTTCTGGGCTTGAAAGGAGTTTTTTCCATATCAGAATATTAGTGAAAAGATGATATTTCTTGGTCATGAAAATTCGTTTGTGATAATTAATTAAAAAAAAAAAATATTTTTATAAATATTTGAGACAAGATTCGTTCTGGTTTTAACTGGTATAGAAATATTTATTATTTAACTATAAAAATGGAAACTAGTATGACACATAATCTTCATAATAATAAATAGCTTTCGGTTGAAAGGTGTCCAGCTGTACTTTATATTCTTTATTTTCTCATAGCCAAATTGATTTAGTACATTAAGATTATAATTAATAAACCAGCTTTTGACTTTCGCACAGCCGTCTACTCGATAAACGATCAGCTGTTATACTTGCCTGTGTTTTAATTTTTTCTGATAATTCATTAGATGATTGCTATTTTATCAATGCACACAACCAAATTTTCAGATTGGAAAACTACTCGAAGCGTTGAACAAAGCCAAATATACAGCGTGGACAACAACCCACATCAGCGCGATGTCAATTCGATTAGGAATAAATTTACAAGGTGCGTTCCAAAGTAAACAGGATTTTTTGAATCTAGCGCCCCCTGGTGGCGCCATCTATATGTCGACTGCTGCGTTAGAATCTGTTATCTTTATCAATTGATTGATTGGAAGTGAACTTGCACCGGCATACTGGTAGCTCTACCGGAAAACAAGCTAAAACACTCAATCGACATGCTTTTGGACCGTGCAAAGAAATTGAAGAAGAAAGAGACTATTCTGAATAAAATAAATTGATCTTGCCGAAAAAAATCAATTTGTTCTTTTTTTTCTTTTTTTAAAGTCCTGTTTACTTTGGAACATACCTTGTATTTAAATAAAATTTTTATTTTGTATGATAAATCGATCTAAATTAGCGCTTTAATCGAGTTTCCGGTTGATTGATTACCTAACTCCAGTGCGAAAGGGCTGTTACCGTATTAAAATTTGTAGAATATTTCTACATATGGCAACTCTGTTTAGCCAAAAGTACTAATTTCAAAGAACCGCACCTGATTGAAAATATTTTTCGAGTTTTTTTAAGGTTACATAGCAACGCTTTATGAATAATATTATATTATTGAAGCTCTTGAAGAATCATACGCGAATTCTACAGTCTTCCTTCTTTTTTAAAAACTTATGTAAATGCGATCTAAAATGGGGTAATTCTAACCGAATACCATTTGTGTTGTTTTATATTATAAGCACAAAAACATAGATCAGTAAAAGCAAATAAAGGAGAAATTTTGGAAGAGTTTCTTTGTAACAAAATCTTAATTTGATTCTTTCCGTCTCGAAAAACTCGGAAAGCTTAAAGCACAAATGTGCTTCCCCCATGAATTAGTTTGTAAATACTCTAAACATATATGTAGTATGTGTGTATAGCGACTTTGATGGATATGTATAAATCTACACGCATTTATTTTTTGTTTGTAGCTACTTGCGGCCTTATCAAAGCAACGGTACTTTTTATTTAATTGAAATCCTGCGGTGAGCGAGTGTCGGCAATCGCACACTCACACATAAATATATATATATGTACATGCAGCCGTTGCACTTAGTGCGCCCAACTACACTGAAACACTTGAACATGCTTTCTGTCGCACTTTGTACTTTTTCAGCAATTATGAGCTTGTATGTGAAATATAGTACATGTGTGTGTGAGTATATTCCTCCTTTCTTCGTTCGCCACAAATGGTTCTTTCGTTGCCGCTTCACTTTTCACTTACTCTCTTTGTTTGGCAACTTTTGTGTGTGCACACATGAGTAAGTAAGAATATGTGCCAGTTTTTGTTGTTGCATTTCGGTTGTTCCTTTTTGATATATTTTAAAATATTTTACTCACACACTCATCATAATTACTTCTTTAGATTGTTGTTGCTGCTGCTAGTTTCACTGGCAATTTTGTGTTAACTTTTCATCAAGCAAATACTCGTATACATCACATTATTTGTTTATTAGGGTGCAACTTTGTACCACATATTAAGGAACTAATTTAACTACATATGATTCATGCATGCATGTATTTAAGTGAGAATATTAATATGGGCGCTAAATATTGGTATCCGAAAATTGCATCTAAGCAACCATGCCATTAACTCAACTTATATCATCCAGCTGAGCAATCATGATAAATTCGAAAAGAACAATTGATTTTCTCTGATCATGAGCAATTTGACGAATTGTCTTCTAAATGTTTCTTTACTATGAGCTCCTGCTTAGAAGAACATTACTTGCTCCTCAAACAATAAGTAATTTGATAACAGTATCCAAACACAAACATAAAGCAATTTCCATTGATAATACTGTTTCCGCTAAGATAATCGATTTATGTAATAATATTTACATAAGAAGACTACAAAACATGCTGGTCAGTGATATCTTCCCATATCTTGTTATAATGGGTTCGAAAATGTCAACAAAATTTGCTTTCTTGAATTTGAGGACGAGCTTAAAATGGATTATTAATAATATTCCAGCCTTATTTACATAATGGATGCACACCTGACTAAATTTTTTCTTAACCATTAATTATTACAACTTTTTCGTTGTCATTCCCTTAATTACATATTTCTTTGATGTTTGTATGCAAATTTTTAGTTACAATCAAAGGCTTTTATTGCACTGTTGCAACATGTTGCTAGAGAGTATAATAATTTTGTTCACCTAAAAATTGTACGTAACACTTACTACTAAGCGAGCTAGAAAAGTTGAAATCCGGGTGACGTCTGCCGTCCGTTCGGGCAAGCTGTAACTTGAGTAAAAACTAACCACAAACCATCTTTAACCGATAATCTATAAAATGACATAACTAAGCACAATATTAAGATATAAAACTGGGAATCGCAGTAGCAAGAGACAACTGTGGGTGAAAAATTTTGAAAAAGTGAGAGTAGCCAGGCTCTCTTATAAGTTTAATTACATATCTTTCAAATCAATTTCGAATAAACAAATTCGCTCTGCACGAATACTATAAGAACTCCCACCGATAGTGTGAAAATGGATGAAATCGAAAGAAAACCCCGTTCACTCTCTAAAACTGTTCACTCCTTAAAAACTACTAAAATCACTATTCAGTACCTATTGTTGACTTTTCATCGAAAAAATATGTGTGAGATATGTAATTGAAATCGATAATCGTTCGTTCGAATAATCGTTCTCTGATGGGTTGAATCGGGCCAATACTTTCCTCAACCCTCATATAACTAATATCAAGATTTTCGAACTTTCGGGTGATTTTGTACCGCATATATCGGCCAATATGTGCGTTATTTCAATGAAAATGAGAGAACGTTTTTTACTTAGAAAAGTATTTCTTTGTGCCCAAATAAATAAAATTTGGCAAAAACTTGTCCTACCCCATATAACAAATATCAGGATTTTCGAACATCCGGCTAACTTTATGATGATTAGTTTTTTAGTGAAATGTTAATAGTATGTGGTATGGGGAAAAATAGATAAAATTTGGTCGATACTACCCCAGCTGCCGTATACTAATTATAATGGTTTTCGTTTTTCTAAAAAAGGAGTTATATAAAGTATATTTATATATAAAACTTGGATTTCAAACCTCAGGTTGACGTTTTGTATCTTAAGCTAAATATTTCCCTGGCTATCAATCTTGCAAGTTGCAAGAGTATAAAATGATCGGTTGCACCCGAACATAGTCCTTCTTTACTTCTTTTTATTTTCCTTTTACTTCGTTTGAGTTCTTTTAATATACTTTGAATAAATATTATATATGTATTACCATATCTGTAAATTTTCCTGCTGTCGTTTACTCAACACTCACTCGAAGAATGAAGAATGATGAATAATTTAATTTTATTTAATCTGGTATATTATTTTTCATTAAACAACCTCAACAAATTTTAAGCTAAAAATTTAAATAACATTCGAAAAAATAGAGTAAATGAAGAATTGATCATAGTTTGTATATGTACATCTATACATGTGAAACGTTTACATTATTCAATGAACATAAAAAAATTCTATTTGCAAAATATTCTGTAGTAGACAAAGGACAAAGAATAAAACAGAAATTGCACAAAATCAAAAAAAAAAAGTTAAAATTTATAAATTTAAATAACATAGTTCTTAGTTAAGCGTTATATTAATTTAAAGAAAAGTCATATTTGAAAGAAGCTAAAAGTTCTTGGAAGATGTAGATTAAATAATGAAGCTGAATAAATTAATTTTAAAAAAATATAATATATGTAATATAAGAAAATTGTTTTAAATTTGTGAAATAAAGTTTACTAAATAAATGAGTAAAGCGAACAAATTTTGAATTTATAAAGTCGAAAGCAAAACTTACATTTTTCCTACACTTTGAACCATTATTATCTTTACTTTGATAACTTTTCTTAGCTTACCTTAAAGGATTGCATTTTTTCACATTATTGAAATAGATTTTGAAGCGACTTAAAAATAAACAAGTGCTTCATATTTTCTAAATAGCTTTATATTTTATATGTCATGGGCACTTACTTGGGATACGATGTAAGTCTCTGTGTTCAAAATTGAACATGTTCGTTGCTGCCAAAAGCACGGACAACAATATTATATTTAAACCTTTTATATATTATGTTAAATAAGATAAGAAATAATCTTACTATTGATACAGTCCACTAATATTAGATATTTATGTATACATATACATAAACATACTTAAAATGCAGTGTCATGCAAAACAATAGCATTCAATAGACAATAACACAAACATTACTAAGGATAAGATGTTTACATATGATAATTCATAGGTTCTTAGAATACATTTTAGCAACTGCTTGTAAATGTACTACTTAAAACAAATCCAAGGTCACACAACATGTACCCTTGAAAACAATACCATACCATGTAGCATAAACAATATGCTACATACATATGAACATACACACATACACATATATTTAGTTATTTAGGATATTTTGAAAAATAGTATATAAGGTTTCCAAATTACTAAATAAAACTAGAATGAAATATTCTCAGCTCGACTAAAGACGTTTTTTAATTCCCCCCACCAGTGGTAAGGATTACTAAAATCTTTGTTGAGTTTAAGTTTGATCTTACAAATCAAACAGTTTGATATATAATTTCAAACACTCTGTATGTTCAGTTGATGTAGCATTCTGAGGAGCAAATTTGAATGGTTCCATAAGTAATTTTTTGGTAAATAATTTGCAATGTAAATGCAAGCGATATGTTTTATTAAATCATATGCATTAGATTCAAAAAGTATTCCTTTTTTGATATAATAATGCCAGCTTCAAATGTTTGATAAGAAAACATAAAATTTGATAAATGTATACCACACTGAGCTTTAGATGAAAGAAAATAACATCATCCACATTTGCTTTACCTAAAATCATATTAATAAATCATGCATTTTGAGAATAATTTAAATACTTCATCATCATTTAGTAAATTTTTTCTGCTTTTCACCAGCTTCAGACCGGCATAGAAATCGAGATCAAGAAACTACAAATTTTTTTTGGTTTTGTAGTTAGGAATGTACATCCTTTGTTAGGTTAAAATTTGACGTTCTTTGGGTCTTACTTATTAGTCATGTAATTCTACTTCGTTCAAATAGAATTGTCGATTATTTTAAGCACGCAAATTTACCCCTAACAAAGATTTACATTACAATATAAATTAATTTTTTTATTTTCTAAAATGATCTCATACAATTTCGAGTCAAAATGAATTAACTTTGATTTGTAGGAAATTTCCCTGAATTCTTTCGGTTGTCGCCAACTTTTAGACAAGTGTTTTGTGACTTTAAATATATTTGCTTCAGAGCAATTTCGCTTCAACTTTTTGTGCTTAAAGCAGTACACAATAAACTAAGTAAAATGTAAGGACTTTACCCAAACTGTCTGTTCTTGCAACATGTGCGTTAAATTTCATTTAATTTCATTTATTTCTCACTTGCAAAAGCTGCTCTCTCTTATATAAATAGACATAGATTCACATTTATGTGTCTACATAATATATGTATAAGCACTGCGCTTTCACTCATGAGAAATAAAGGAACACAACGTCTACAAATGCGAGACAAAACTAATGCCACTAGCATTTAAATAACATACAAACATATAAATACATATATTTTATACGTGTGTGCTTTAGGGTGCCCGTTAATTCTCAAGTTTATATATGATTTTTTTCTGATAACGCTCCCTGAAGTTTTATATAAAATAAGCGAACATTCAAACGTGTGCTGTATAAATTCTTTGTTGCTCATACGACATGGTGTACTATGTGAATTTGCACTGGATGTAAAATTGTAATTGCGTTTAACTTTGAAAGGCATGTGTTTACTATGTCAAAAATCAATCAGAGCTTTAATAAAGAGCAATTTAATTGAATTAGAAGATCCACATCTTCAAAGTCATGGGTTTATTTGCAAAAGAGAGAGAAATATCATGTCATATACCATCAACAACAAAAAAATATTATTTATACACGGTTTAAACAGAAAATATGGAGTTTATTTACTTTGTATAATTTTTTAGTGCCAAAATTGAAACCTTCGGAGGCGTCAGAAAAAAAAGATCGAGTTGTGCAATAACGCACACCCTAATATAGTTACACATTTTTATATTTACATCCACATATACTAAATATTCCAAATTTTTTTACACTTATACTTATATCTGCAAGTATATACATATCTAAGTTATATATGTACTCTACAGCCATATATGTACATATACACATATACTCGTATATACACGTGGCAAATTGCTAAATAAGCGAGTGGTGCAACTTTATCGCACTCAACTGCAAAAAAAAAGAGGAAAAACTCTTGAATTTGTGAGTGTGCAATGCGATTGCTTACGCTTATTCCTCATTCAACTTAGCTAAGCTCATAGCAATGCAATGCAACTTCATTCGTTCTGTTCAAATACAGCTTTAGTTAAACTTCCTTTCCACTTAAACCAATGCAGTTAGATAGTCATTCCTCCAGGCATTCAGAGAGACAGTCAGCGTGTGTATCTCTGTTTTTTTCTTTGTACTTATATACAAATGCATTCACATTTATTTATATACAAGTATATCCAGAACTTAGGGGCAGACGGCAATCGCGTGGAATTTTCTTTACAACTCTTTATGGCGTACACAATTCGTATAATATGATTGACGCGCGAAATACTTGCTTATGTATTTAGAAGGGCTTGTGGAGTCTTGTACGTCTGTGGTTTTTGTGCGGTCTTTTAGGAAATTTTTACTTTCTACAATTTACCGTTACTTTGGACTATTAGTATTACTGAAGGCATATTTCACATCCAAAAGCTGAACTTACGAATTAAGATAACAGTTCCTTTAGTGAACAGCAATATGTGAGACTATCTAGTTTAGAGATCTCAAAGGGGGCAAATTTTTATGGGTTTTTCTGGGTGAAAGAAAGAAGAAATCAACTTTTCGGCTTTATTAATAATAATAATTATTATTATATCTGTTAACTGTTGTTAACTCGGCTATAATCGCGTAAGCGGTGTCTACGTCAGTAAAGAAGAAGAATATATCGTAGGGTCTATTGAATTGCTTGATGTCGATATTTTAATACAAAATAGGGGATATTGAGTTGAAATTCTGAATAGGCATTTTCACGGAGACCTTGACAGTGATGGTGCTTTTAGGAACTCGTGGTATCTGAAAACAAAGAAATAACAGATCTCTAGGTACTTTGAAGTTTTTCAATGAAGAAATTATCAGTAAAATGCTTATATATATATATATATAATATTAAAGGAGGTCATTAAGTGTTAGCTGGTTTATTACGAAGGAAACATTTTTCTATAATATTTTTGAATCGACTAGATTACGCAAATATTGAGGTAATTACCATGCGTAATTCTTCCCAAGACATACACCATGAGTTAAAACTCGGCTAAATAGTTATGCCTATACTGAAATATCTCCATTATAAAGTCATTTTATAAGGAAAGGATTCACTTTAGATAGCAATTCCTTCCCATAGAACACTTCATCTTGCCGCAATCGAAAGCAGTTCCAACTGTAGGTAGTTCAATGGCCATAATAGCTAAAAATTATATCAACTAAAAGGTGTTCCAATAGACTGTCTTCAGAATTTGTACCCGTAGTAAATTCCCTCAATAATAATAATATAGATGTTATTACTGTGAAAAAATTTTCCCAAGACACGCATCATAAATTGGGATTTGAGGTAGTCTAGCTTTCCTACTAGGTTTCTACGTGCATATGCGTCTGTAAGTATATTCATATGTGTAATTACACACACATCACTCAATTTCATTTCATCAACATCTTTCTTCGACTATATGCTGTCTACGCCGCCTCATGCAACCAGCTTTTGGGTTTTTGTCTGCGCCACTTGCTTTGCGGCTGACTCGTGCCACATCATTTGCGCCGCTCTCTATGAGCGAATGATAAATACGTCGCATATATTTCAGTATACCGTTATGTCTAAATATGAATATATATGTGTGTGTATGTGCATGTGAGCAGTGCCTTCCTCAGAGGATGTGCACAAATGTCCTTTTTGTGGCCTGCTTTCAGTTCATTTATTTAAGAAGTGTCGGCGGGTGGATGAGTGGTGGGGATGGTGACTTCTTACTGCGCTCACGCTTTGTCTTTACGACTCTATCTTAGCGCTTTGCGGTAGCCAAAGTGCTTTTATGTGTTTGCCAAAGGATGTGCGTAGATCTTACTCGTTTTGCCGAGAGGACGCCTTCATTTTCGACGGCTTTCGCGGCGTGTCAGCAGCAACAACAGCAATGACGCGTTCTAAGCATGTGCCGAGTCGTATTCCACCGCAAACGGCATAAAAAGATGAGTGTTCACACTTCTTGTTTTGGTAGTGTTGCTATTGTTGTTGCCGTTGACGTTGTTGTTGTGGTAGAGACGTTGTCTCTCAATGCGCGCTGGTTGCAATGTTGGTATTACTTTAGTTTTTGTTGTTGTTTTTCCAAGATTTGCTGCAATGAAGTGCAGATATCTTGCGATTTGCAGCATCCGTGCTGTGGGAAAATAAAGTCATTAGGCAAGTTGTTGCACATATGCGCTCGTAAAATGTGGCGCTTAAGTCTTTCTTTACCGCCCACTTCACACGGTACTTTAAAAACAGTTTTACGTTTTGCTGATTAACCACGACAAGCGCGTTATCCGCTCAAATTGTTGTCGGTATTTTTCACTCATGTTGTTGTAGTTGTTGTTTTGTGTTTTTTATTTTATTTTGTGACACAGAAAGTTTGCTGCTGTTGTTGTTGTGCTCGCTGGTTTGTTATACTCCGTTTTCTCGGTTCTTGTTGTTGTACGCATCCAATTGTTGTGGGTTAATTCTACTTGGAAATTCTCAATTGAGTTGAAACTTTTGCCCGGCAAGAAGTTATTGTCCTGAATTTGGTCGCAGCTTGATCTCTTAGATTTATAATGGCAACAAACTAAGCGCATTAACGGGTACATATTTATTGAATATGTGGTTAGTTCATATAAACAGTTGGTAGAGAAAAAAGGAAATAAAAAAAATAGAATAAGTGAGAATTTGGGCATTAAAAATTTTAATTTTCTATTTTTACTTTGTTTTTATTATATCTTTGAGGTTTTATGCCATTGTCGCTATCCCAGTCTAATAGAAACCTATAAAAAACCTTCTCAGCGGACACATAAAAATTCAATTCTCCGAAGTCGTTACAATCTTTGTTAATGCTTGCTCATTTTGTCCTTTGTGGTGTTGTAAAAAGGCGGTGCTTTTATTTAATATATTGTTTTATTCAAGTTTGTCAGGATTTTATATAGAGTATTGGTCAGGGTGACTCAAAAATGTATGTATGGCAGTATGGAACAATGCTTCAAAAAAACATATGCTTATCAGTATACATATATGCACCATATATGCTATATACTCGTATAGAGAACATTGGAATCGAATCATAAACTAGAATATATTGTCAAGATCCTTAAAATTCGAAGTACTTTTAATACATAAAAATAAGGAGTTAATTTTTTATTTTTCATATTACCTTTCTTTCACTGTCACTAATTTTGATATAACTATTGCCTTCGCTGAAGGAGAATTATGTACTATCTACTTTTTGAGCTGTATTAATAAACCACCTAGATCGACAGTCATTATATTTTTGTCGATTTCAAAACGGCTTTCGACAGCACTGACACTATCTGCTTATTCGACGTCATATGTAAATTTGGTATCCCTGCGAAAATCATATGATTAATTAGAATGTTGATGGCCATCACCACCAGCTGCTTTAAAATCGGGAAAAACCAACCGGAATCGTTCGCCTCCAAATGAAGTTTTAGATAGGGTGATTATCTTTTGTGCGCCATCTTCAATATAATGCTGGAAAAAGTATACGGATGGCTACGGATGGCTGTGTCACTGTTTACTCAAAAAGTACAATGCTACAGGGTTATGCAAGTGACACTGACTTCATAGCGCACAACAACAGAACCGTCAGTGCAGCGTTTTTCGACCTATACAGGAAGCAAAAGAAGTAGAGTTTTTAGTGAACAAGGCCAAGACTAAGTACATGTCACTGATGCTATGGACTCACAATTAAATTTGGCAAAAAATAGGAATTTTTCTATCACTAAACTTAAATTCCCTTAACAATCTAAGGCTAGAGAACAAGTGGTTTCTCTTGCTAAAAGATGCCAACTTGATCGGCAATTGAGAAGCAGATCGCCTTTTCGACGAACAAAACTAGTCTCCTACAAATCCGTCTTATTATTCGGCACAGAAATATGGACGAATAGTAATTGATACGACTTGGTATACTTGGTGTATTCCAAAGAACAGTACTAATTGCCGTACGCGTGAACGGTCAGTACCTAAGAAGAAGGAACCTCAAACTGTATGGGCTATTCGGCTACGAAGACATACCATAGTTTAGCACATAAAAACCCAACGAATGCACGGGTGAAGTCATGCCGTTCACATGGAAGACATGCTCCAGAGAAGTGATTATGATATACATAATTACCACTGTATATAGTCACCAGCTATTGCGATATTTTATTTTGAATACTCATATAGTCCACCTAACGTATTATATCATACGTACTATATTTTCCTTAAAAATAACAAACGTCGCAATTATTATCCAATACTGACAAAATACTGTAGGCAACTGGTCTACTCACACTAGTGGCCATACGAATGAGGAGGCTTTAATCTTACAAATCTCGAATTTTATGCTACTGACTGTTTACCCGGCTATAGCTGCGTAAGCGGTATCTACCCCAATAAAGACGAAGAAGAAGAAGACGAGAAGTTTACTGCGTTGATGCTGATCCTTTTTTTATGTACATAAATCAGGCCTAAAATCACAATAAGAAGGTTCAATTCGAGTTCAGTTCGAGATTAGTTATTAGATTATATAATTTGATATCAATTTCAAAGTTCAGCCATAAGAGGAGTTCTCAAATGAAATAGAAATATAATTATAAACTTTAAACTTTCACATGAATATGTATATTAACACATTTTATCTTTTTCTTTGCAGGTAAGTGTTGAATAATTCATTGAGAATGGAAAATGTGCATATGTTTGTAAGTAAGTTGTGAGCACCTATTATTGCGTTTAAATATGTATGAAGTATTTTTTAAAATTACTTACCTTAATATAAAATCAATCCAAAATAATTATATTATCCTGGATGCGAATATGTATAATAGGGTGCTTCAAAAAAATTTTTGATTTTTTTTCAACTCTTACCCCTCAAATGTTAGTGATTGATAAACAAAAAATCGTCACTCAAGCCAGGCGCTGTAGCTTAACTCTAAGGGGTCGCTATTTTTTTAGGTTCCCATATACATATTTTACATAAGAATTTTCAATTTTTCATTCAAACAAAAATTTCACCAACTAATTTTCGTTTCTCAATAATAACCATCACATATTCAGAAAGTTAGTTTTTCAAACTTTTCATCCCAATACGTGTGTTATCTTGAATAAAACTCCTTATTAAATCGCATTAATTAGGCTTGAAAATTTGTTATTCCCACAAAGAAGGGCTACCAAAGTCTTGTCCATTGGAACCGAACTCTTGTCCGGCTACATCTCTAGATTTATATACAAGTGCTCTAAGTAAACATATTTTCTAGTTTTTTACGATAATATTTTTGAAACATTCTATTGTTTTAATTTAAAAAAAGTCCATTTTTTGCGAGTATTTGAATTTCCACCGCGATCATTGTGATAACGAAAATTGTAAACATTTCAATATTTCACTTTAGTCGCCTGCCACAGGCCACAAAAAGCAATGACAAAAACAACAGAAGCTCGAAACCTGACTTTGCATTTAATTTGCAACTCTGGCCGCATGCTGATGGCTGCTGCAAGTCCAACCTTTGCTCGTGCAGAAACAACAACATAGCCGTAAATAAATTCAAAACAAGGAGCAGCGCCGAATATAAACTACGAAGAGTTAGAGATGACAAAAATTAAAAAAGAAAGAAACAAAAGTATTTTAAAGCGCGACAGTATACGCACACACATAAACATACATGTGAAATATGAGCAGGCGGAATGGTGGCGGGCTTTATAGCAGCGGCAAAGCCACCACCTTTTCATGGATGAGGGTGTGTGTGCGTGCGTACAACTCCGTTGCCTTGTGTGAAAAATGCATCCGCAAAAGTAACTGCACACACATACCTACACACTCAAATAAACTCTAAACTCAAATATCTGTGCTGAGTAAATGGTATGTGTTCGTATGTTTGTGTATATGCATGGCTTGTTATCAAGATTATGCATTGTGCCGCCTGGACATAATCTAAATCTTCATCTCATCCAGTAAATCCGCATGCCTGCATTCGTGTTGGCAACACTAGTTGTGCTGCCTGGCTAAGTTCTCCGGTCACGCAGCAGTGGAACTTTGCGCGCTGATCGGCTCTTTTGATAGGCTAAAATATGCACAAATATAAACAACTGCAAGAATAATGGCTGTCATGGCAACGAAAAACAAAAGCAACAACCATAACAACTGCAGTAGTCGCATAGCAACAGTTGTTGGCAAAATTATTTACACAACAACAACGCAGCACTGCGACTGGCCCGGCATTTGGCATAAGGCAATGATGCTGTGCGCAACGCGCGGGTAACTGAGAAGGGGTGGAAGTCGGTGGGTGAGTTAGTTGGGCAGACGCACAGCGGTAGCAAATGGCTGATTGAGATACCTCGTTGTTGGAGTTGTTTTTGTTATTATTATTATGTTTTTTGGTTATAGCTGTTATTGTAGAGCGCACAGTGGTTGCGGCTGCGGCTGCGTCTGTCTCCGTTTTGCTGCTGCTGCCGCTTCAGTGTTTGCATACAAATTAAAAGCTGCACACAATTTATTTATTCATTTGCATACACACATTTATACATACAAACATACCAATACACGTACGCACATATTGCTTCGGCACAACTTCCTCTTGCTCGTTCACTCTTTTTGTTCCGCTGATTTATTTATTTTCTTGTTAGAAACCCGATTAGTTGCCTCGTATTTAGTTGTTGCTGGCTGTTGCTGATTGAGCATTGCAGACAATTGTGTTGTTGTGGTTGACGGTGGCACTATTCATTTAGTATGCCGCTGTAATATTATATTAAAGGCCAGTCGAAGCTAATAAGAAACGAGAGATTGTTTGTGCTGAACCAATTAAAATCAATTGGAAAAACTCAATTTTTTTAGATAAATGAATCAGAGATATTCACCTTCCTTCCCATTAACTTCTGACAATGAAATTAATATTTTTAATATTACCTAAGCAAATATGAATAAAAATAAAGGCACTTGATTCACATACGGTAATGACTATATAGGAAAGTTCTTTCATTGAAATTAAAGAATTAGACCAGTTCGGAGAGATAATTAAGAAGTCAATAAAATTTTCATCTTTCATAGTGAATTCCATTGAATATAAATTAGTTCAGTTTTGCATATCTTTTTCCCTCCAATAATCTATTCGAAAAAGTAAACACTCGACCTAAATCGAATCACTTATACTATTGTTGTCCACGAATCATTATATCTGGTTATAATTTGAATACCTTGTACAATTTTCATTTCTCTGGGATTTAAAATAAAATAAAAGTTAACTTCGGTTGCAGCGAAGCTATAATACTCTTCACAAATGCTAAAGCTTTCTTGCAAGAACTCGATTTTGATAGTTCAGTTTGTATGGAAGCTAAATGCTGTAATGACTCTATTTGAGCTATTGCTTCGATGTGGTACCTATATGCTGTAGTGGCCCAATATCGGCAATTTCGACAAATAAGACGTGTAAAAATATCAGATCAATATCTAAGAAACTGCTAATACCCCAGATATACAGATAGACGAAGAGATAGAGGGATTTTCTTCAACCGACTCAACTTATGATCTTTCTGCCAACTTCATGGCATACGAGGTATGACAATTAAGTAATGAGACTGATTTTATTGCCGCGCTTGTAGTAAATCTGTGACCCTAAAATTTCCTTTCTTTTTTTCCGGCATCCCTTCCCTCTCCATTGATGTATATATCATCCCTCTAGCTTATTTAGTTCGCCTGCTGCGTTAAGTTGAGTAGACGTGTGTTTGTAGTGCTCGTCATGAAAATAGAAAAACAAATCAAGAGCAACGCTTGGGGATAAAATTTTGCGCCAGATTGGGGAAACAGCTTCGGAAACGTACGCTTAAGTTGCAAGAGTGTATGATGATAGTGCTCTTAGTCGTGCGCAAAGCTCAATGGTTGTCTCCGCGCGCCCCCCGCCCGAAAAAAGCTCGCATGAGCAAGTTGAAGGTGAAAGCGATGAGTATTGCCTTTTTGGAAGCCATGGAATCGCCCACAAAGAATTCGTTCCACCGGGGAAAACTGTGAATCAAGTCTACTATTGCCAAGTACTCGAAAGATTGCGAAAACGAATCAACAGGGTGCGCCCAGGCATCGCTCGTAACTGGATCCTTCATCACGACAACGCGCCATGCCACATCGCCCTCAGCGTATCCCAGTATTTGGCCTATAAAAGGATCGCCATGTCGCAGCAGCCACCTTATTCGCCCAACATGTCTCCCTAAGTAGTCAAAGGAACCCATTTTGAGTCGATTACGGACATCCAGGCGGCCGTGACGGAGGTATTCGCGGACATCCCAGTCGAAGCGTTCCAGAAATGTTACGAAGCATGGAAAACGCGCTGGAATCACTGTAAAGCTGTTCAAGGGGACTACTTTGAAGGGGATGGCAGAGTTATAGAATAATTTTCAAATATACAGTTTTTATGGAATCTGTCTCATTACTTAGTTGTCATACCTCGTATATACTTTGTTTAGGGTATAAAAAGAGGGAAGAAGTTGGCGCCATCAAAGTGGGAATCAAAATTTTAAAAATATCCTTTAAACAACTGTTTAATTAAATTCGACTATGATCATTTCCAGATAATTACAGTGCTTTAGCAGTTTTCGTATTAGTATCTAGTGACGTCTGGAGCTCAACAAAATATTATTTTATTATTACTGCCGAGGTTTTAGAGAAAAATTATCGATTCACCTGTGAGGGCGATGATGACGGTGGGTTATTTTCATTGTACAAAGTTTGTACAGCTCATACGTGTTTAGATACCTTCTTGTTACAGACCAAGTATAATATTGGGTAGTCAAAACTTTCATTAAAGTTCATCACAAATATAAAAAAATAAGTTGAAGTTTGATTAGAAATATGAACATACCCTAATATACCCAACATGCATTGAGTTATTCAATCTCTTCTGCCATTGCCAGAGACACTTTTCATCAATTTTTCCTAATTCTTATGTTTATTGGTTAGTAATTTTCTTGGCCCTTATGTTTCGGACTGATGAGCAACGCTCTATTGCTATATCTATGGGAATCCTTCTCAATAGACCACTGAGTGCATCATTCGATACCATTCTGTATGAACAGAAAGTTCTTAATGACGCCAGTCTGTGTACCGAACCAACTCCTCTCATGTAACAGCTTTGTCTAGTGGCAGATAACCCAAATTGGCGTATAGAATAATCGAACTACTGACACCTGTCAGCTGATTTCTTACTAGTTGTCTAAGGCCATGCATGTTGGGCATTGTTCTAGGCTTTGCCTACGCAGACCTTGCCGCTTTGCTATGTGTGGCTATTAGGTAACCATCATCATCTCAATTCTTTAAACTCTCTTACGACTACTCATTAATACCACTTCCGTTTTATGAGCAGCTATTTGTAAGCCGGAAGTGTCCTTTTTGAACATTGCTGCTGCTTTCATTACACTTGTTTCTCGCCTCGTCGAGAGTTTTCGCTATAACTACGACCTCATATTTGTTCTTCTATCCTACTATCTTTACGCATACGGCATCGCGACTCTCAGAATACTATTGTACATTACGTTTCAGGGTACAGGGCCAAGAACTGACCTTTGCGGAACCGCGCCTGTAACTTTGTATGTTTCAGGTCAAAATGTTGTGTTTTATACTAGTACTCTAGAAAAAGCTTGCCAGAATTCGATTAAGATAGACTGGCACCTTTAACTCAGTCGGAGTTCAAATATTTAAAGTTCTTTTCGTTAAGTTGAAGGGACTTTTAATGTTCAGGGAATGACTACCCGTATTGTTTGCCCCTCCAATGACACCTATTCCCTTCCAATGCTTTTTCAGCTACGGTATCCACTGTGCTTCGTCTTTTCCGGAAACTGAATTATATTGTGCTAAAATCCGCTTTGCAGAGAAGCGAACAATGGAGAATATTGGTGGAGGAGTATATTGTCAGAAACTACCTATTCACTATCACTTTCAGGCTTACTGATGACTCCAGCGCTTTTCAAGCCGAGGCTGCTGCCATTTTGGAATCAGTAAATACAGTATATTGTTAGTAGAAGCCTCTCAACAGTTCCTTCTGAGGCGCTACGCACGAGTACATTATGGTTCCCTTAACGAACATTTGCATAACACCTTGAACTCCATAGAGATGTTGTGAAGTTGCATGCATTGGCAATGATATTACATATGTTGTATCTGACTTTATTCTATATTTGCCTCCTCAGAGTCGTATCTTACTTCTTGTAGTTTCTATTAATTGCAGCAGCTGGCAAAATATGTAGCCTGTGGTATTAAATTATTTAAATAATGAAACATTCTTCAAAGTACGCAGTAAAAAAAATCTTAAAACGGAAGAAAATGGAAAGTTGCAATAACTTCTCTTTTTTATTTATATGTACAACCATTTATTTGCATTTAAATCTTGTCTTTTTTGCCTTCCATGCCATATCTCTCTCTGACTTAGCACAAATCAAAGTTCTAATTGGATTTAGTAGTAAATAAAAAGTGTAAAAGCCAGAAGAAAATAGCTCCATTGGGATGCAAAGTCCACTAGAAAAGAGGGAAAAACGAGCTATGGCCGCTTATACGAATCACTGCTGTTGCTAAAGAAGCAGAGGAACGGATGAGAATAGTCTAAAGAAGGAGAAGAGTAAGAAATAAAAGCACTCAGTGGTAACATAAATGCAGCAGCAAAACAATAATTCAAGTTGAGAGTGGAGTACAAAGGAAGCAGATGAATCTGCATGCACACAGCTGTGTGTCTACGCTTGTATGTATGTGAGTAGTGCAACCGGAGTGCTGCAAATAGTTGAAGTATACTCTAGAATTTTCCAATCAAGCAGCACCACAAGTTGTTATTGTTGTTGCGCGCGAACAATACAAGCAATCAGTTCTAAGTATCGCTGTCTGCTAGCATAAACAAAAAAAAGTAACGTTACTTTTCCAAACAAAAGCAAATAAGTGGCGAAGCGTAATTAGAATTAAAATATAGACCACAATCTAGATTCATATCAATGCGCTTATTCCTTACTAACTTCCGCCATTACTCCTTTTCACTAAACCGCCCGCTTCTCCCCCTCCCCCAGGTACAACTAACTGTAGCTTTGAGCGCTGCATTCAGTTCCCTTCTATGCTATCCATTCCATTCCATTCTATTCTATTCGATTCTATGTCAGAGCTAACACTCGGAGCTAAGCGTGCAATAATTCTAGCTGGGAAATAAATACGAGTTGGACTCCAGCAGGCAAAAAATGTATAATAGTTGAGATAAAACCAGAAACTATTGTCTAAGCGCAGCCATTGATAAAGCGAACCAGCGTGTAGCCAATGGATATTTGCATGCAAAATGCCAACACTTGCATACACACGCACACACACATAGAGCGATATATCGTAAAAAACGCCGCAGGCAAACTTAATACCGCCATCACCGAAAACTATTAGAAAAATTGCGGTAAAAGCGGGAAATATGGTTTATTGTTACTTTTGGTGTCATTGTTAGTTCTTTCAGCGCTTTTTGGAATGTGTCTTCTTTTTTTATTTTTTTTTTTTAATTTATAAGTTTTATTTTTTCCACTAAATTCTTGCATTAATTTTAGCGATTTGCATTTTCGTCCGAAAACGCTTCCAGTCTTTGCTGTCGCAGCGCACACAGCCCCCATATCCTCTTTCACTGTTTTCTTCTTTCTATCTGCCTTCCTTTTCGGCATTGCTTGGGGAATGAAGTTGGCGAATTATTTGCGTTTTGTTTGGCGCAGCGAAGTGAATCAAATGGTCATTTTATGTATTCTAAATGCAAGTTTATGTGCGGAAATATAATATTCGCACACACACACACACACATACTTGCAAATATAATAAATTGTAGTTTTGTAATAAGGCAAATGTGTAAAATACACTATGAACAGAGAACAAAAGAGTTGTAATAATACTTATGGAGACAACTGCAATGTTACTCATACGCCCCGACATACCTGCAGCATTTTTATTTGTACTACAATTATATATGTTCATGTGTGAATGTATTATGGCAAAATTGTTGGCATTTTCTATGCGACAATTATTACAGCTAAATTGCTTTATCTGCTTTGTCATTTCGTTGGCTATTGTGCTATTCAGCGATATAAAGGAATTTTCGAAATTGAAAACACTCTTTTGGCCGTATTTACAGAGTATGGAGCAGCCGCAACACTAAACAATACATCACAACACCACAACTTGATATGGGGGTTTATGAAAAATAAAATTAAAAACATTTAATATGTTGGTACTCACCGCTTGAGGAGTTAAATCGGGGTAGCGCCATGAAGGAATCTTAAGATTTACATTTTTTACTTGCGAAAAAAAGATAAGTCGAGTTTATTTCTTTAATCTACACCACGACTAAATTAATGCCGACTTAATCAAAAATGTTAAAAATTACTATGTTGTGTTTCTTGGGCTGGAGGAAGGTCTGTATCCATCTCTTGAGGACATATTCGTGAATGCCGAACCACTTTGCCATTTTCTGTACCAGATCACCAATATAAAGGTTTGAAGGGCATTTCAATCGGCATCGCTGAGGCTTGAATAGGCAAGCTGAGATTTCGGACATGTTCTGGGCTATATGATGAACGAACTGTTTCGGGTTGGCCTCGACATTGGCCTGGCGATATGGCAATCCTTACTGAACGCACTGACAAAATTCAAGACAAATCCGTAAACAAACTTGGTCGCCACGAGCTGTCAAAATCACGTCATCCCTATTGATAGACGCTGTACATATTGTACGATGAAATTTTGGAGAGAAATATTTCGATAAATCTTGGTTGGTGAATTCTGTGCGCAAAAGTGTTATAAAAAAATTATAGCAAAAGTGTTATATCCTGTGAAACATATTGCGCGAGGGGAAAAATATAAAAATTCCATGAATAATTTACAGCTCGTCAAAAGGCATGTGTATGTGTATATAGTATATACGGTAGATATGTATGTAATACATACAAATAAATATGACGCAATAGACGCAATCGATGAGTTCAACAAATTTGAACCTTGCAGCTGCACTGGTAAAGTTAGGCAAAGGACATGGTTGCAACAGAAACCGATATGTAAGCGCACATGCATACACATCTATGTTTAATACTATTATCAGCCAGAATGCCAGCTATCAGCTGCAAGCATTTCACAAAAACAACAACATTTGTATGCGCGTCTTGCCGCACTCTGCCATCGTGGCGGAAGTTTGGCGAAAAATGTTAGTGTTGTTGTTGCAAGTAAATATGTACTGTATATGCTACATAGGCAACTTCCTTTGGCCAAATAAAAAATGCGAGAATTATTGTATAACATTTTCGATTTCTATGAATTTCAAATAGGTGCACCGAAAGCTGCAGATATTTTTCTTCCCGCTGCACAAACATACTCACAGACATAAGGGCTTGCGCCTTTGGTAAAGGAATTGCGGTTGCCTGCGTGCAACAACGGTTCACCAACTGCTTTGCTGCTGTCAATGCAATCCAAATGGATGCCAGTACATATTTACTCCTCACACGTGTTTACTTATTTATGTGCAGCAAGTCTATTACTTTTCGTATGTGTTTGTGTATGTGTATTGTTTGTAGCTATTTTGAGCATTCACGCTTCGTACAAATTACTTGCAGCCAGCTGCAACTCGTGCTAGTGGCGTCCTTTTGTGGCCAATGCAGTTTGCTTTTCGACTTTTTTCTTCAATTTTCATTTATATTTATTTATGAATTTTCCTTTGTTATTTCTGCTTATGAAAAATTGAAAATAATTCACGTGACAATACAGTAATAACACTAAAATATATAAATAATGGAGTCGATGTTGGTTTGCTTAGCTTTTGTGCGGAAAGTTATTTGCTCTGTTTGTTTGTTTGTGTAGAGATGTAGACTTGTGTGAGCACCAATTGGACACCATGTGAATATTTACGTTGATTATGTTATTACTTTCGTAGTCTCATATTTGTTGTACATATATGTTTCGTCAAAGCGCGGGGATAATTTTTTCTAGTATTGAGTTCAATCAGATAATATTGCTTTTGCTTCCACAAGTTAACTTTTTGAAAATTCCTCAAGAAGCGAGACGTCAAAGACTATATTTTTAAGTTTTGAATAAAAGTTTTCAAGTGTTAAGATTTGAAGAAAAAACGTTGTTTAAAATAGACCTATTTTGCAAAACAATTTTTAATGAGGACACCTTCTCTCATAATTGAATTTCGAAGGCTGAAATTCATAACCTATATTTCGAGCTTTAAATGTTTTTTCGAATCTCCTTCTTTTTCGTATATAAGTTGTCGTGATATTATCAATTCTGCGACAATACGTACGGCAAATATCGATATTTATTTGTGCGTCCGAATTTCTCCTTGTTGAATAGTTGTAAACATATTCCGATATAAAAATGGCCTTATAGGTATGAATTTTCAAATCATAGCTCTTTATGCTCAATTGGAAATACATGGAATCTGAACGATCATGTACTTAATACATTATAGATTTGATTAGATTAGATTAGATTATAGTAGGTTATAGTTACAAAAGCTAAACAATGGAGGGCAAAGTGCTCGAATGGTTCCCATTTCAATATTCTTCATACAACTTTGAAGATCTTCGCCAGAATTAGCCTTAATGAATACACGCCCATTGACAATATTTTGTTAGAACTCTTACGATTATTTGAAGATTAACTAGTAGTTTACTATATCTTCTATGTTCTACTCCAAGCCAGAAAATCCCGCAGTTGTTTTAGACCTGCGCTTGCTGAGTTCACGCGAAGTCCCAACACATTCTCAATCGGATGCAAGCGGAACAAAGGTAATCGGGGCAAGGATATAGCTAATCGGCTTTGTAGTTTCTAGTGATTGTATTACGATTAAGCATCCAAACACGTCTGATAATGAAGTTCACTGCTAGTGACGGACGCAGTGAATGTTCACCTCTCTAAAAGCGGCTTCATTGATCAATTCACCTACTGCTATATTAATGACAATACTAAAGTGTTTCAATACTTTTGAATTGTTATTGACGGAGTTTTTCACCGGAAATTTCTCCCCAATCAATTTTGGGATATGTCATGATTATTCAGCAATTTCATAGTTAACAAATGAAATAATATTTTAGAGGTCTGATCGAATAACGTTGACATCCATTTCTTTAAATTATTTGAAGAAACAAAGTAAACATTTTCCGTTTTTATTTTTGTTCAACTAAAATAATTTAAGTCAACATAGCACAACATTACATAAAAATATTGCATAACTAAGAAATAAGAATCTCCATCGAATCCTGGATTTTGACTGACTACAAAAACGTTTGATCAACTGAATCGAATCACGACAACTCCTTGCTGCAAACGATGCCCGAATGTGAGCATTAAAAACAACAAAAAAAAGTAGACGTTACTTGCATGAAATGGATAGGTTCATAACCCTCTTAACTCTCCCTCCTAGAACAATAGTAAACTGTACCACTGCATGCAGTCGCTCAAACAAACATCATGTGAGCCTACTGGCTCTCACCATTTCTGTCTTTCATGCATTTGACGACACACGTGTAGAAAACTTTTCGTTCGTTGGCTCTCCATGACACGAGCATTCGCAGCATTAAAAAATCGTAAGCAGAAGTTTTTCTAGTTTCTTTGATTCGCTGGCAAGTTTTTATGCTGCTGGAGTCCATTGTGTTGTAGTTGTTTTGTTATCACATCTATTCACTAAAACCTAGCAAAACCACAAGCCAGCCAACGCGCCGCTCAATGTCCAGTGAGGCCACACCGATTGACGTGCGCTGACAGCTGTGATAAACGAGCGAGCCGACCTACAAAGCCGAGTCCCCTGAAATCGTTGAGCACTCGCTGCAATGAAGCAATGAAATGTTAAGGACATGAATAATCCATTTCGAGTTTCCCTAATTTTTTAAATAAAAAGCACAGAAACTTCAAAATTAATAGGGAATGTTTGTTATCATTCGAAAGAATATTATTTGGCATTTATTCTTTGAACATTTTCTCTTTTAAATGTCGGAACTTGTCAGGGCCCATAGAGTGAAGCGGTGTCGCTTGGGAAGGTCAAACTTCAGTTTTTGCCCAAACTGTATTTTTTACGCTTTTAATTTAAGATCTCGACGTAAAATGCGATAAAAAAGCTTTTGAAAAAAGTACCTCTGCTTGGATCACCCGTTACTATATGTAAAATGTGAACGAATCGTATGTATACACACAGGTATATGTGTTTTAAACTACGAAAAACTTGGTCTACTCACCCATACCCTAGCAAGTTAACTAACACATATGCAGCACTTGCCACTGAGCACCAGAATTCATTGTTTTTCCGACGAGTGTTTTGCTGTTTCCCAAATAGTTGTATCCACCCAAACGGTCAAGGTGACCTCCACAATGCGTAGCCATTCAATATTTTTCAACTCCACCAGTGGTAGTCAAATTGTTCAACAAGAGCGTTTGTAAACGGCAAGCGAATGTGGAGGACTCTTGGTTTCCTCACCCGAGGAGTTGAAGTGGCGGAGAAAAACGAAAAAACATTGATTCATAGTATCAACTATAGTTATTTCCGTATACACATGTATGTATATAGTATGTATGTATTTTGGTAGTATATGGTGGTATGTTGCCGCAAATGCTTATCACTACTGACACTGTTATTGTCACGTTCGAAAAATTGAAGTTTTCCATTCCAAAGACATGCTGCGTTGATAAGCTCCGTTGTGCTCATTTCTCTCCCCATTGTTGTTATCATGGCATGAACTCGATTTCTTTTGCATATTTGGTGGTTATTTGACAATTATGAACAAAAGATTTGTTATCGAATTTTGACTTTTGGAAATAAAGAAGAGAGGCGATATCCTAAACTTGATTGTGTCATTCATAAGACAAAAGCTGTAATAGTTTAATCATCGGAAGCATGTTTCTTTTAAAATAGTATTATCAAAGTACATTTATATTATATATGCTGGTGTCACAAGCATTTTATGTCAGTTATCTCCTTAGGTCACTGTTACTTTCGTTATACGCAAAAAAACATGTTAACTAGAACTTTTGAATGAAATAATTAATTTAAATATAAAAAAAAATAATAATATAAAAAATATAATAAATCCATTTTAAAGCTGTAACAAATATTTTCGAAGATATATGTCGACCAGAATGGTAAAAACTCAACTAACTAAGCATTGTTATATTATTGTGGCGCATAACGACCAACAAAATATTCGGTTGCTTATTCTCCTAAGACACTTCGGCTCCATTCACCCCTAAGCAGAGAAGGTATAACCCATGCATGCATATATTTAATATTTTTAACAATTTTTAATAATTAACATAGTGCAAAGGGAAAAGATCTATTGCTATTTCTCTAACGGAAGTAATAAGACTGTTTACAATGAAATAGTCAGCACCCAAACGCAGTTACTGCTGCCCGAATAGGTTCAATGGAACGCTATCTTATTTCGTTAAATGGTTATCGCCGATAACCGATGAGAAGTTTGGTTTGCCAGTTGTATAGCTTATACTGTTCACATTATTTGTGAATTTATTAAATCGGATGCAGAAGAGTATCTCTTAGATAAAGTAATTCAAGAAAGATGGTTGTATTGTAAATGTTATGGATTAAATTGAATATATATTATAACTAAATTGGAGAGAAAATTGGACATAAAGTACCCGGAAGATGTAAATAAAACGCAAAATATTTAATTGTTCATTAATATATATATGTCGCCTTCAGAGTAAGCTCCACCAGATGTAATATACTTATGCCAACGCTTTTTCCAGTCCTCGAAATGCTTTTCAAAAGCACTTTTTGGGACGAACTTCCGCTCCTTTTGCGAATTTTGTTTTTCTCTTTTAGCGACTGAAAACGGATTCCACGTGGCAACAATTTCAATTTGGGGAACAAAGAAAAAACCACATGAAGCCAAATGTGGTGAATATGGTGGTTGACCGATGGTACCCATTGGATTTTTGGCTTTAAATTTTGTTACAATCGTGGTTCGATGCGATGGTGCGTTGTCATCGTGTAAAATCCATGCATTGTTCTTCTACAACACCGGCGTAGGTACTCAAACAAACGCCTCAATACGGTCAGAACTTTGTAGTGACCGTCTATCCATCTGATACAAACTGCTGATGCCCCAAGCCACAAATATCGAAAAGAACAATGAGATTCGATTTGACTTTTGAGCGGCTTTGCCGAGGATTTTTTGTTTTCGGCTTGTTTTTTTCTTGCATTCCGATGATTGTTGACTTGTTTATATGGTCAAACTCATAAGCCCATATCTCATTGGCAGTTATAATGCTCTCCATGAATGTGGGATCAAAATTCGCACAATCAGGCATATCCAAAGAGATCTGTTTACGTTACACTTTTGAAAAAAAATTAGCTTTATCGGGACGATTCGAGAAAGAACCCCTTTCGTACCCAAAATATTCACCAAAATCATTCGAACAGAATTTTTTTAACACTCGACAACTTATATTTTTTTATAAAACAAATTGTTGTAGCTATTCTGCTTGACAGATCTCGGTTATATTTGGCATAGTAGTTAAGGACGGTCCCACCAACCTAACAAAATTTTCTTTTGTCACAATTTATATGTATATTCTCTTTTTTATCCTTTCATACATTGTAAAGATATCTTTATCCATATTGAATAAAGTCAGTCGTTATTTAAGTTTAAATCTCCTGTACCGATGGTCCAATTTGTATAATTTTATGATATAAAAAAATACGTCCGAGAAGGTTTGATAGCTTTGGTGAAATCGAAGAGGAAGGTTTTTCTTGAGTTCAACTGTAAACCGAGCTAATGATTATCCCTTTTTCGGGAGAAAAAACATAATTACTGTAGAGTTAGTATTATTTCTTAATTTTAAAAATAGTATATGTGGTTTTTCAGTATAGGTATAATATATAATTATTTTGATGTCATTAAATTCTGCAATATATTTTCCTTCTTACTTTCAGGTAAGTGTCAAACTTTTGGATACATTGTTCGGCTTAATATGAAATACTTTTTGGTAAGAAAATATTACTACTTTTATAATCAAAGTTCAGGATTGAAATTAATTGAGCTTTAGCATTAGTTTTTTATCTAAATGTATACTATACTACTTTCTTTTTATGGAATTTCTCATTGGTTTAAATGGTACAGCCATTATACATTTCCGAAATAAGAATTAAGTGAATTTAAAGAATGTTGCACTGTGAGTATTCTCAACCCACGTGCTTCCTCAACAATTTGTTGTTCGCCCAATCAAATTGGGACGAAATTTTCTCTGCCCCACTGACGCACACCAGCACCACCACCACCACCAGAAACCGTCGCAAATAATAAATAACATTCGCTGTTAAAGCACTTGATTCGATTTTGTTTTCGCCTTTTTTTTCATTTTGCGCACAATTTCCCTTCACTCTAGCGAAATGCTCCAGCAAGTGGCAGCAATAATGCTGTTGATTGCAGCTGACCAACAGCTAAGCAGTGGAAACGAAATTAAAGCGCCGCAATACAAATCGAGCGAGTCGGCGGCGGTCGAGTAAGGGCAGCCCACATGCGAACAATAAACACATTTTGCTACGCAAAACAATGTGAGTGTGTGTGTGAGTGATAAAAAGGATGTGCTCCAAACTACATGTTGTAATTCGTGTTGTTGCGCCCGACCCAATGGCGGCCAAAGGGTTTTGGTTTTGTGAAAAATTACGAAGCATTCGAGCGTAAAAATGGGCTTACTGTCATTTCCGTGAGTTGAGTTGAGTTTGTCTGTCCGCCAAAAGGATGATAACTCTGTTTGTGTGTGTAGCCTGTTTTTGGTGTTGTGTGAATTGTGTGGACGGGGCAAAAGGGAAATGAACGGGAAGTATGCAACATGTCAAGCGGAAGGAAACTGCTACTGTCTTATTAGTGAACTCGCTCGCTTTTACGCCGTCAGTTTTTTTTTCGTTTCGACCTAACAGTCAATTACTGGCAACAGCCTGACTAAAGGAGTTATGGAAATATGTGTGTGCGTTGGTGTGCTTCATTCAAGCTTTGCACGCATTTGTTTAAACTAAGTAGATTTCCGTGGACACCTTTAAGGAAACGGCGCAAATTAGTAAAAACATAAAAATTTGCAACATTCGTTAGCGCCACAAATATGCTCGTCTGCAAAAAGGTTCAGACACCAAAAGATGCCATCTGAAAACGTTATTAAACTAAAAAGTAACAGGCTGTGTAGAAGACAAGTTTTGCATAATAATAAAAATGAGCAAAATGAAAGTTTTAACCGCGTTTTGGAGAAGAAAAAAAAAAAACACACATACAAACATATATGAATGCATGTGTAGGAGTTTAACAGCTGTTGCAGCTCATCAAGCGAAAAGTTACATTTTAGGCCGCTTTTGACCTGTTGGTTTTACTGGATATCCTTTTTCTTATGCTAACTTTTACCTTTACAGGTCAGTTAGTGGTACTTATCCTACATATAATGCCGCCTTAATGTGGCGCATGTTAAAAAACATACAAAAATCAAAAACTTGACTTTGTATTCAAGGTTGCTCTTAGACAAAAATTTGAATATTTTGACATTGACAAAAAAGGTTGGAAGTATGAACGATATAATAGAGACTTTCTTGGAAATTAAATAGTTTTTCTCTGCATTGTTGTACGAACGAGTGAGAAACACATCCATTTTTCAAATTAATGTACAAAAATAAGGAAAATGGAAAGAAGAGTAGGCGACTTTAAAACTATTCATACCGTTTTTTGTAGTGTTTTTGAAAGTAAAACATATAAAAAAGAAAGAATTATGGTCTTCAATGTCTCCCAAATATCCGCTTAAAGGGTATTTAATATACCAGAAACTAGTTTTGGTAGAACTGCAGATGTTAATCTTATTCGTTTTTCTAGTTTCTCTTAAAGTTTCGCTATTTTCCGTGGACATTAATAGAAACAAAACATGTTCTTGGTTCGTAGCTAGGTCCTAAGAATTTATACAAAGTGTAAAGTTCTATTAAAAACTTTTATGAAAAGATTCGATTCAGTTGTCACATTTTCGGGCGACACAGCCATTGTAGCAAACTTCCAACTTTTCGATACAAGATTTGAGGTATAATTTGTCTTTTGCCTAACAATACGTCACAGCCTCAGCGAATCTTTTCTCATTGTCCTTAAGTTATTTGCTATGAGTAATTTCTAGAGCTCTGAAGTTTCAAAAAGCCAGTTCGAGATCAAATTCAAATACGGAAGTTTTCGATGTAAATTGAAACACAATTCTAGCCATTTGCCAATATTTCCTTGATTTCTAACTGACATTTTTTCTTCTTCTTCTTGACTAGCTTTATTAACTCTACATATGTAGTTGTCTCTTCTTATCGACCTTTTCATGCGCAACCCGAAATTGCGTCAATACGGCTAACTGTTTAACGTTTTCCGTAGTGAAATTTTGATGCCATGTTACAATAATCATCGTATAGTGACGCAATATATCGGGTTTATCACAATTAAACTGCTCCAACCGCTACTCAGAGCTAATTCGATTTAACCGTGTTTGTCTGCTTGTCCGATCCATATATACAAACTAGTCCTTCAGTTTTTTATATACCGATCTGAAATTTCTCACACACACTTTCCTCCCCAAGAAACTGAATTGAATATACATAGCATATAGCTGCCACACAAAGTTACCGATCTGAATAAAGTGCTTTTATGGACTGCTTTTTTATTTGACGAAACATATTCAAGAAATTTCGTATGGATTATTGCCTACGATAATTATACAAACTCCGAAGAAATTGTTCCCGTCGGATTGCATATAGCTGGCTTACAAACTGTCTGATTAAAGTTATTAACGAAGCTTTAATATTTGTGAAGGGTATTATAGCTTCGATGTAACCGAAATTAACGTTTGCTCTTGTTTTTTTCGGTCAAATGCGAGCTCTGCGCCGCCAACTGTACACAGAGCTTTCCCTTATCTAAATAAATATTATTTATAAACGAACTAACTATGATACTGCATTCATTTGATGGTTATCATAAGTTCAGAAGGTCGAACTCTTTTCGTATCGCATTTTTTTTATTAGTAAATATCAATTGGAAGTTGTCAATATCCTATAGAAAATCTGCATATTTTAATACTCATTCATTTCTCTGCATGCATAATACAATTAATTTACTTGTAGGGCTACAATAATCTATGATCACATTATGTGACAGTAGAGGGGGTTCAAAACCCGTTTGACTTTGAAAATTTGCTACACTTTGTTGAATCATCATAACGTCTTCGACAAACACAATCGAAATTCGTCACTGACCCTTTCACTTGAATTCGATTAACACCCCATCCTCCTCATGTCCTCGTGACCGGTCTATTAAGTCGAGTTGTTTACGTGTGCGCTGAAGCATACAAAGCGCTGACTTATTTTCACACACTAATTTGGTTTTGAATCCTTTATTGCACAAATACACACACCTTTGGGTCAGAGTTTAGAGTTTATTATTTTGTTTTTCTTTTACAAAACTACTCAAAAAGATATCTGATTCTTCACTAAAAGGCCCAAAAGTATTAGAACATAATAATTTCATTTGCTATTTGTCAGGCATCTAATGGTAAATATGTTTGCACGTTTATATACTCGTATACTTATGTATGCCTGCTGTTTCTAATATGCTGTAAACGAAAATCAACTTCAAATCAACAACTGCTGTTGCCACTTCATTAACTGCTGTTGTAGCACAAGCTTACTTATCCGGGCTCTCCAAGCCTTTGGTCCTAAGTATTTTGACAAAGAAATTCAGTGTAACATGTGTGTTACAACAACTGTGCCGATAGCCATCGAAGGTTAACGAATAACTGAAATAAACAAATAAAAGTATAAAAGAGTTCAATACAAAAGGGATTGAAAGCTGAGCACAAGCCTAAGGGTTCTTGGGCAACATGCTTGGGCGCAAATGTCTTAAATACATAACAATTTACACGATTTTCTAAATATTTTGTAACTTTTGCTTCTTTGTTATAGAGTTCAGTTTTCAGTGACAGTTAAAGCCTTTTCAATTGATTCCGTTCAGCAACTTTAAAAGTCACCAATGACCTCTAACTGTAAATACACTGAATAAGGTTAAACAGAATTGGTGATTGATAGCAACTTGTAGGAATCATATTGTGTAGCATATAAAGAGTGTCCGTTTTGTCGAAGGCTTTCAAAGCAACATTAGCAGTAACAGTTTGATTCGTTTGTCGCTTCAGTATTTTCATCCACAACAGCTTAAAATGCTATATTTTTCGTATTAATCAGTTTGGTTATTTAAAAAAATATCTACAACAAGTAAGGAGACCTGAAATTCATTAAGGTACCTCACGTACCATCACCAATCATATGGTGTAGGGTCACCTGCATGTTATAAGTTTATTTACGGGGGCTAGGTCAAGTTTTTGCCCAACTTTATCCGTTTTAAGCATAAAGTTGCATTGTTATCAGCATTACACGCTTTTTTGATTGGGACAACTCACATGTTGGCTGATATATGATATATAAAGTCACCTGATCGTTCGAAAATCGTTGTGTTAGGTATTTGGGATCTAAAGGAAGTATTTACACGATTCAACCAATTTTCGACACACAAGCCTACCATTGTCAGAATATTATTCGCGCAAAGTTGTATCCTATTAAATTAATTGTTTCTTAATTTGTACAGTGGGAAGGAAAGAGTCAGATGGAACCTAAAATTGTATTATATGGGAAGAAGATGTGGTTGCAGTCCGATTGCGCCCATTTTCGCACTCTAACATAAGAATGTTAAAAAAAGTTTCAGTACCGAATTTAGTTGAATTCGTTGGAGCTGCACCTTATGTATTATATGTGATTCACCCCATCGTCCAACTCGTAACTCCGGATCGTATAACACCCTCTCATACCATCTCGTGCATAAAATGTAATATATCTGGCGTGTTTAGTCCTCTGATGCCATCGCAGTTGTGTTGCACTTATTTTTTTGATATTTTCCGTGACAAAAGCTGTTTTAGTACCCCGTGAGCCTTTAATACTTTTAGCTTTCGTTTGGGTAATTCATATATTTCCAGTTGTAAATTTTGATAATCAGTAATAACTCTTTGTTTATTTTAATCTCAATTCAGTATATGAACCATTCACAATAGTAAACATGGTCTATAATGTGTAAAATAAAATATGGCAACATTGAAGTTGGCGGTTATACCACTTTAGTGTGGCAAATTCGCAACTTTCTTTTATCGACTTCAACTCAGTAACTTTGTTTTTGCTTTTACGTACACAAGAGAACATTGGCCAAAGCTAGCCAGAAGAGAAATGCCGAATGCATGAAGCCTCTTGTGATAATTTTAGTCTCTAAAGTCGAAACCTTATGAGAAAGGGTGAGAGTGGAGGAATTTCCTACGTTCGTTTCAAAAGAGAGGTTTCTTGTATCTAAGCAAAGATTGGTATAGGCTTAATAAAGTATTTTAAAATGTTGTCATACAATATATAATATGCGTGCCAAGTCGAATTCGATTTTCATCTTTGGTTATAATTATGTCTATTTTCGACTTCTGTAAAAAAAAATCTAAAAATTAAGAGCGTTTTTCTTTCCTATGTAACAGCACAGAGCTTTTTAACTGTATAATTGCCATCGATAACTAAAATATATCATGTACTATGAGTCTATTCTAGACTAAGACAAGACGACGCAGAAATATTTCTTTTCTTGGAGCAGAATTTTTTTCATTTCATGAATTCTAAGTTTTTTTAATTGCTGTCTGGTAACAGCTTCAATGGAACACGTAGCCAATTTTGAGAATTATTTTATTTCCTTTTCATATCATATGTATATGTTCAAAAACGAATGTGAACTTTCATTTTTTGAAAAAAAAAAAAATATTTATCCATTCGTCTGCATTAAGGTTGTCACCTGAAAAATTGTTCCCATTCGATATTATGTACTTATGCCAGTGCTTCATCCAATCGTGAAAATATTCTCAAAGTTCGATTTTTGCGAAATTTCAGCGGTTGTGTAATATTAATTGTAAAATTCTCGTTATTTGTTTTCAAACATCGAAATAAATCCAAATTTAGATTTATTGGCAGAGTTTATGCCGAATCTATCGCCTTTTTAGCGTGAACAGGGTATATAAGCTGAGTCGATTTAAACATGTGTGTCTGTCTGTTTGTATATCCGTCGGTATATTTGCAATTCAGCCCCTAAAGTTTTGAGGTGTCGGAACCACCGATATGCAACCATTAAAGCATATGGCTGTTATACAAACTGACCGATCAAAATCGAGCATAATAAATTTCAGCTTAAGACCGTTGGTGGTTTAGGACTAATTTTATGATTTTTATTCAACTCAGTAATGAACTTTGTATAGATGTAACCCCATGCCGAATTGCAAATAATAAGCGTGTTCTTATTGACTGAAGAGCTCAATTTATTCCCAAAACAACTGTTTTGAAGGTTAGAACTAACTGCAAAACCTTAGCTTAAATTCTAGCCTTTCTTACTTGTACCGAAGAAATAAATTAACATAAACGGTTTAACACGAAAAACACATCGTGCAACACGACACTACGGCGCTGGTGGATGATAATATGCGCTGTTGCAAGAAAGTTTTCAACAAGCAAAAAATTAAAAGTATGAAGCCTTAATAAAAAACAACAACACACAACAGAAGATATGCGCTGGGAAACATTAAAAGGGGTCCAGAAAAAAAGTGTGTGTGTATGGAAAATAAAATTAAACTAATGCTTGTGCCACACGCAAAGGTGAGGAAAAATGTAGCCGCAAAACTTTTAATAAACAACTTTATAATATTTTTTCCATTAAGGAAAATTAAGCGCCGGGGTAAACAACAAGATGTACAAACAGGAAGTGACAAGAAAAACAAGTAACAACAACAACAATTACGCAACAAAACAACAATCTGCCGCAAGTAGTGGCAAGGCAGTGATAGCGGCAGCGACGGCAGCAGCTTAGTGGCACGACATTTGTCTTGCAGAAGTTCCCCCTCGGCTTGTTATGTGTTTGCGTGTGTGTGTGCGAGTGCATAAATGTGTATTAAGGAGTATCTGTTGCTTGCAACAAAGAAACGCACTTTAACAATTTGCAGCTGCAAGCTCTGAGACACTCGGCGCTGATTTGTGACTAAAAGATTGTCGCGTCGGGAGCCGGCAGCAGCTTCTTGCTCATCGTTTATTGTTGTTTTTGGTTTCTTATTTTTTGTTTTGCGAACTTCAAGTAGCACCTGCAGCTTGCCACAGACGCGCAGATTGCATGTTTTGTTCGCTCCGTCGTTGTTGTTGTTTTTTTCTCCCGGTTTCTTGATGTTAGAAATTAAACACCGGCGAAAGAAGTTGCAACTGGAACAACAACAGCAACATCAACGAGTTTATAAACGCGCAATGAGCTTACTGCTTGCTACAGCAAGGAAGTTTTCCGGTGTTGTAGACTAACAACAACAAAATGTATGCATCTTTGAGCACTTCCGGCCCACTTGTTCCCCCTCAAGCTCACTTGCCTTATTAAGAGTTGCAATTTATTTACCACGCGCGCTTCAAAATGCGAGCGTACATATATGTCGCAGTCTCGCCCGCTGTCGCGTCTAAGCCAGCGCAGTGTTGCCATCAGTTTTCAATTAAGTTTAATCATCCCACCGCTGCTGCAGCGTCCCCGGGCCCAACCTCTCTGTAGTTTATGTTTCCAACATTTTTTTTCTCATCACTCGAAGTGCAGTAATTGTGCACTCAGTTCGGGAGTTTTGTGCGTTTTTCGAACTTTTTAATTTTCAATGTTTTCTCTTTTCTCTTTTTGCTTTTGTTTTTGTTTTTTCTCCTTTCTCGCATATATCAATTAAGTGCGTTGATCCATCTCTCCCCTTCTGCTCTCCTTAGTTTGCGTTTGCCCGTCGCATAGCATTCGTTTAACTATGTCGCTGCCGAAAAGAAAGGAGTTGATAAGTTAATTAATGACGTTGCTAACGAGATTTGCTACTTTTGTTGCCTTTGTTGTTGTCATTGTTGCTGTTTTAACAATTCTTTGATGGATATTCGTTGCTGCCTGGCTGTAGTTTGCATCGGCAATGCGTGGATTTGTTACTGCAAAGCAACAACAACAGGGCGAAATTGCGTTGCACATAAAGTTTAAGGCAAAAATTAATACTCTTGTCCAAGTTGGGCTTTGTTTACATGAAAAATTAATGATGTTAGAGTTTTGAGTTTACTGCTGTAATTAAATAAAAGTTAGCTCTTTGCATTGTCGTCTTTTTTTTTCAAGTTAAAAAATATATTTCTTGCTTAAGTCAACTAACTATTTTATCGCTTTAAATTTTTTCAATCTAAATTTAGTTTTTCATTCCCATTCGTCTTCCTTTGATTTTGAGATCTTGTCGGATTTAAAATTTTTCAAACACAATATTCCAAATATGTTTTTGAGGAATTGTTGCAGCTGGAGTAAGAAACTAACTTCTCTCTCTAAGGATTTTTGCTACGATGAATGAACGACGTAAAAACGTGTGGTATACTCGACCGAACTTATGAGAACACAATGCAAATGAAAACTCATCATCAGCAACATGGATATCTACGAAAATTATATTTCTTTTGTTAAAGAAAATACACAGACTCTTATGGGAAATGTTTATTACCATTCGAAGAAACATTATTTGACATTTTTATTTTAAAGATTATCTCTTTCTAATGCTGGCTGCGTCTACGTCTCAGATGGTATATACGTTGAGTTTATCTTTCTCGTTCGACGGTCTTTGCAGTTACGTTTTCACCGACATCATTTTTGAAAAAATACGATAAGGACTGATGATTCAAGCGGTCAACAAACCACAACAACACATTGTTTTTTCTGGATAAAATGACTGCTCTCGAATCTCGTCAGGTTTCTCTTCGCCTAAATGTGGCAATTTTGTTTGTTAACATACCCATTGAGCCAGACATAAGCTTAATCGCTGAACAAAATTTGGCAAGTAAACGTCAGATCTTCTTAAAAACTTATCAATACATTATTTTGAATCAACGGTGGTTTTTCCCATTTAAAAACAATATTTTCTAACCACGAAATCATTTTTTCCGTTACAAACAAAAAAAAAATAGTCGCGTCAGTTTCAACTTGTCAGCTGTAACTTGAGAAAAGCTTGATGTATTCTCAAATAATTCTACATTATTCTAGTTAAAGTTTGTACTAGAAGACAAGAAGATGTTTGTTTTATTAGTATTATTTCTTCGTTGAGCCAAATAGCTCTTGTAGTTAAGGTGTATAGGGGCTCAATTGACACTAGATGCGTATTTTCATACATTATTTTAAGACTTTTATATCTTGATATCACATTTGATCATCGTTGTGCTCAAATTATTGGTGCTTTCATTGACCTTCGTTATGATTTTTGCAGAGAGGCATTCAAGGTTTGGTATCTGATGGATTCCAAGAGTTTAATGTCTGGTTTGTGTTAGAGCTGGGTACTCACAGAGGAAGTGTAGAATCGTTTCCTTACTCCCCTCGAGTTCTTGCTATAATTCGCTGTCCTACATTTGGTAGTATTGTATATTTTCATCTACCATATTTGTTAAAGTTGTATATTGAGCATCCTCTTGATCGTCCCTAGCGGACACGGTATTGTCTCAGCCTTGGATTCGTTTAAAGAGGCTCCTGCTTTAGTCAAGGGGGGAGGGAGGACTCAAGTTATGGACACATCTCACACATCTTCCCATAATTGTTCTGGAGAATACCACAGGTCTTCTTTATGCCTAGTACTTCCGCTTGGAAAATGTTTGATGTGTTTTGTAGACCGAAAGGAAGAGAAATATTATGATCATCGGAATATATCCCCGCCTTCAGACCGCAGTCTACCCCCTACTAAACCCCCCCTCTATTCACGTCTAGAGGGCATTATCACCTTGAAGTAACTATTGAAATCCGGAGAAGGATCAGAAGAATATAGTCTGATTTATTTAGAATAGTATCGAATTGGTGCAAAATTTTTCTATGTATGACCATACCTTTTCATATTCCATCCGCCAATCTCCTTGATTCTTATAGCAGACAGGCAGTTGGCACAGGAGCATATTATATGAACATAACCTCTGTGTTCCATTATATTATCTGATGTTGCATTGTTTCTTTAATGCTGGACTCCTTGTAAATTATTCCGAATAACTCAACTTTAGGATTGAGCTGTTAAGCCGAAATCGGTCTTCTTTCTTTGACTCCGATTCCATCTGCTTGGCTTCTTTATTTCGGCAGCAGCCGAATGCATTCCAGTGTGCTGGATACCGAAAAATTAACGCTGAGTAACCTCTTGCTCATGTGATTAGTGGTCTTAATGATCCCTGGGTAATCTCAGATTACACATATATCCCAATACTCCAAACAATATGCAAGAAACGACGGCGTTCAGCACCAGTATTTTTTCAATAATATATATATATATATATATTTTTTTTTTTTCTAGATATGTACATATATAAGCAACCACAGACCTTCGAAATTTTATGCTTTTCCACCAGTTTTAAAGAACAAACTTTCAAACCCCAAATTCATCTAAAGCATTATATGCGCCCAAAGCCCTTTCCCTTGCCTGCTTGAAAAAAAATTAAAAAAAATAAATGCAAAACTGAGTTGCTTTCAGACCCAAAGTGGAGGTCATGCACGCTCATATGCGCTCGTGTACCGCCTTGTTTCCTAAATAAAGCTCATCTATGATATATATTTCTCTAAATATTTTGTTGAATTTATTTGCTGCAGCTTTGTTCTAAAAAGGCGCCTTAAAATTCAATTTAGGCATAAAGTTCAAATGCACAAAAAGCAGACGCACAACAACAACACAACAACTGCAGTGATAGGCGCACAAAAGCGCTTGAGAGGCCGGCAAAAAATGTTGTGTGCGCAGCCACAGGCGAATCAAAGCGCTCGACAAAAGCAAAAACTAGAATTTTTTGCAGCGCTTGCTACCTTTGCATTATTTTATGCATTGTATTTGCACTCTGCTTATTTGAAATGCATGAGAGCTTGTAGGTGGGCTTGTACTCGCCACGCCAACTCCGCTTTGAGTGCGTGTTTTTTCGATTTGCGGTGCACATATGCCCAGCGTGTGGCATAAAAAAGTATTTGCAACACAAACGCATTTCTATACAGGTACAACTACAACAACACACATTGATATATGTATATTCTTTTTTGTGCAAACTTGTTTAAATGCATTTGAGTTGCAAGCATAATGGCAGACTTCTCTAGTGGAGGGTGAGTGGCGCCGTACACTAGGAGGGGTACACGTTCGTTGACTTGACGTGACTTGGCTTGGCTTGACGCGGCGCATCCGTCAGCGCGGCGCATCACAGCGTGCGACCAACGGGCTGACACACATCCGCAGCGCAAAGTCGCAACGTCAACACCGCCCCAAACATCATTTGTTGCAGGTCGCAAATGTGTGTGTGTGCGTTCGTGTTTGTGTTGGGTGTTGGTTGCTGACGGTCAGCGCTGTCCTCTGACGAGTTGGTGGATGACTTCTGGCGACTAGCAAATTACTTACGCCGCGTTGCATTGGCTCTTCCGCCTGTCGTCCTCTTCACAGTTCCTTTTCCGAAGGGCACATCCTGTTTATATTCCTGTTGCTGCTGTTTATATAATTTTTTTTTTGCATTTGCTTTGAAGTGTATTCGTATATATGTATGTGTAAGTGTGTATGCTTTTACTCGTGTGCTCTGGTTTTTGTTTCTTGTTGTTGTTTCGTTTCTGCTCCAAATCAGTCGCTTGCTGCTCGCCGCTTTGCTTATTTCTGGGCCAATTTGTACGCCCAGTTGGATTTCACTGCATAAATATAAAGCGCCAAGTAGTAAAATACCTAACAAGGCAGAAAGTCATGCACAGTGTGTCGCAGCTGTTCTAGAAGTGGCGCAAAATGTTTGATTAATGTAATTAGAAGATTTTTAAGGATAAGCACTGTAGATTGATATCTTTAAAACTTGATTAGAATTTTTAATTCGCAGTTTTTTTTAATTAATTTTTTTTTCAATAATATTCATTTATACTTTCGATTATTTAATTTTAATTTTTTTTTTTTTTTTTAATTTTTAATTTTTTTTTCTTTAATTAGTAATAAATTTTTATTTTTGCTTTATTTAATTTAATTTTAAAACAATTATGAATTAATTAATAATTTTTTTAATTACTTTTTAATTATTAATATTTTTTGTTTTTTAATTTATACAGAGCTTTTAATTCTCTTGTAATTTTTTATTTTTGTTTTCAAAATATTTGACCTACATTAACATTCACAGTCTATTATTTATTTTAATTTTTTAATTATTTTATAATTATTAATTGTTCTATTTTTAATATTTTAATTAAATATATAGTCATATACCAATACTCCCACTACCAACAACATACACTTCTCTCTTCATTCTTTCTTTACCTGTTTTACTTATCCTCTCATATCTCTTTTTCTCATTTCATAATTTTCATACTTGCTAATTGATCTTTCTTAAAACACATTCTCTCTTTCCTTAAATAATAATAACAACAACAATAAACATTTGCACTCTTTAGTTTTAAGCTCACATACATTATGTTAACTTCCTAGCTGTAAGGATTGGAAATTGTGATTGATTAATAAAGTTACATTCGAAAAGAAAGGACTTGTTATTATATTTTTATTTTTTTAATTTAATTTTAAAATAGTTTTTTGTTAAATAATAATTTTTAAAATTATTTTTTAATTATTAATATATTTTTATATTAATTATTTTTTTAATTATATTTATTTTTATTTTTATTTTTTTTTTAAATTAATTATTAAAAAAAAAATTTATTAGTTGTTAATTTTTTTAATCCTTTTTAATCAATATTATATCATTATTTTATTTGCTTTTTTTATTTTATTATAGGTTTAAATTATTTTTGAATTTTTTCTTTTTCTTTTGAAATTAGTTGACTTACATTATTAGTCACACTGTGCCTCAGCGCCGTTGACGGTGACGAGCTGACGACCAGCGACACACAAAAACGTCAACTTATTTGCTGATTTTCCTCCATTTTTGCTCCGCCACACACACTTACGCTTCACTGCACTGCACTTGATGTAGCAAGTGTATACAGCATAACTAGCGCTGCCACATGTCGCATGCCACATGCTACATGCACATATATTTCGACGTACTTCACATACATAATCATATGTATATATGTATGTATGTATGTATATAGCTGAAGCAGTAATATAAAAATACACACATACACACGTAAAGAATACCTTGTCAAGTGAAAGCACCAACCCACATGCCCAACCACATACATATTTGTGTGCAACACCGTCAACAGTGCTCAGCCATCAACGGTTGCAACCACCAACGCTGCAGCTTTGACTTGATGCAAACGCTTTGTTGTTATACTCCATTTTGCGGTGGTTGTTGGTATTATTTTTAAATTTCATTTGTTTTTTTATTTTTTATTGTTTTTTCCTTTTGAACAATTCATCCTGTTGCCGTCACATTGATTGTTGGTTGCTGTTGCCGCTGGTTAGTTGCCGTTGGCTGCCGTGTGACAACTGACTTTTGTCGGTTGTTGTTGTAGTATATCAATTTGTTGTATTTGTTATGTGCACCTATATGTGTTCGAGTGTGTGTGTGTGTTGCAGGCAGCTGTATTGCTCGCTACAGTCATTTACTTTACTCTCAATTGATGTTTGATTGTTATTGTTGCTTTCGTTATTGTTGTTATTGCTTTTATTATTATTTCGTTGCCATCACAGCGAATTGCGCTGCCAATAATTTTTTCTCCAACAACGTCGCATTTGTATTTATTTTATTTATGTTGTATTTGTAGGTTTTTGTTTTTGTTGTTGTTGCTGTTGTTTTCACATTGATTTCCTTCATTGTTTTTATAATTTCAGTTTTTCTTTGCCGCACCGCAACTAACTAACTACACTTGTTTATTGAGTTTATTGCTTGTGATTTGTTTTGCTTTGCCTTCCTCTTTCCCCTTCCTCTGCTTCCGCTCCTTCCTTTTCGTACCGTTCTTTTTCTGGCTGTGCCTGCTTGCGCGACGTTGTGACAGTTTGCCTCGACATTTTTCGCTTGCGTTTCCTTCCTTCATTGCGCTCATTGATTTGGTCTGCCTCAGTGCACCGTTATACCGCCGTTTTGTTGCTCTGCGACTCTGTTGTTTTGCCAATCGATTTTTATATCAGCAAAATAGCCAACATTATCCGGCGACTTCAATTTGAGCGCTGATGGAGTCGCTCGTTATTGTAGAGTGTCTCGTTATTACGGTTATGTTGTTGTTATTAACCCGCTACGCCGTCGCACGTACTCGCTGTATTACCTGTTTTGCTTCGCGTCTACTTTATTACGATCGCTAGGGATATATTAGGGGGGTCCTTAATGAAATTGAAAGATATAAAATATATATATAAGAAAAACTATGCCAAATTATTGAAGTTAAGGAATATATTTTGTGTTTAAAATGAGTCATATGGTAGAGCTTCAACGATTTCAGAGAATGCTAAAAATACAGAAATAACGTTATCTTCCAGCAGGGGAATAGTTATAATGTCGTTCTCTGGTTCATTATTATAGCATAGATGTTAATTATCGGTGTCCTTAGTGGACCCTAGCCGCCTACAAATAGTACAAAATTTTCTTGTTTTATATATCATAACTCGTATATACTTATTTTTCCAAGTAAGCTCTGGTTTATTTTAAGGCTTACATTAGAGCACCGTCCATACACACGTGCAAAAGCTTCCATAAATATGTGCATAATATATCAACTCCCACAGTAATATTTTTATATAGCGCTTATACGCACATGCCCCGCCCTAGCACCAATTGTTATGTATGTGTGATTGTGTGTGTACATCAGTATTGACACAAAATCCAGATTGATTTGTAATAAAAAATTGCTGCAATAGCAATTGTGCCGTGTACCAGCATGAATCTCAATTTACTACCTGACTATAACACCGTCACCATCGCCGTCACTATCGCCGTCGCCAACGTTGACGCGTCTATGGCAGCAGCGCTACAGCGGCAGCGCAATTTTCATTCGCCATTGTATGGCTGTTGATGCAGCTTTATTATTTCAATTTTTCCATTTTATTTGTTTCTCTACTACTACAAGCACATACACACACACGTTTAATAAAAAGGTTTGAATTTATAGCGGAAAATGCAACATTGTCTCTTTATGGTATTGAGAACTCAGCACTCACTGACAATCTAATAGTTTTGGCTGGCAATCCATAAGTTTTCAATTTAAAGCAATCACTTTGGTGCTGTAAAATACCACTCTAATGTAAGGGTTTTAGATTGTTGGGAATAGTAAAAATATGTTTGTCATTTGAGAGAAACAAAAAGTTTTCCTCGACGCCTATATATCGTTTTTATTATTTCATAAAAATAGCTAACTTTGGAGAGCACTTTTGTATCTTATCTTTCAGGGGTCCGTAGAGTAATATTTTTTCAAAGTTTTTTTTTTTTGCATTTTCTGTTCTCTTATACCCTTAGAAATAATGTAAAAACCCACTTTACCGTTGGAAGGTTTCAAAAAAGGCCCAAAAATAATAATACCGCTCGACGTTCTGAGCGCTCGGAGTGCACACCTCAAACTTCAAACGCGTTTTTCTCGAACTACTCAACCGAATTGCTTAATTTTTTTCAATGTTCACAAAACGTCTGACTATCGTCCCTATATTTTTTAAAATTTATCGACAATGTTATGACAAAATTTATGTAAAAAAATATGAGGAAAATTTAAAAAAAAACGTGACTTACTTTTTTATTTATGAACATTTTTTCATGATTCTAGTAGAGACGATAACCATTCACGTACTTTTTAAAAATAAATTGGGTGTTTGTGTTTCAAATGATCCATCCAATCGTGTCCGCCAGTGAAAAAACGCATCTCATTCACCCAGCCATTTCGAAAAAACAGGCCAGATTGCCCTACTGGCCTCTTAACATTTGATGTTAAGATCTTTTTTGCTTTGATATGATCTTAATATATATATATTCTCACCTTATCGACAAAGTGCGTTCAGCCCAGATCTGGTACAACGATTGATCTTGCTGTCAACTGAAGAATGTTGTTTGTTGGACTTGTAGATCTCAAAAAGTATATTGTTTAATTACATGCCCAAGAGTTCGACTTTGTTATAAAGATAAGTGTTGGTCATTATGGTTTGCAGATGATTTCAGGCATTTGACCGCTATTGCTGGCTCAAATAAATTCCAGCCGAGATGCAATTTTTTACCACTTTTTGCAGTTCTTCTAAGTTGTCAATCCCCTTGAGCTTATCTGCGCACACAAACGAATCAGAAAACTCCAGAAAAGAAAGTCCATCGGTGTTATTTGAACAAAAGGCCGTCCAGCGTGACAGGATATAACGGCGTCTCTTATGGATTATCATCACTTCAAATACAATATTTTCTAAAATGTTTTAAAGCTAGTCTTTCAAATATGGAGCAGTCGGTTGGGAAAATGTCGAAATGTTTCCACCGCTCAATCTATTAAACATATTTGACAATTGGCATTCGACTCGAAGAGAAACCCTACAACTTAGCAAAGACGAACCTTGCTGAAAGATAAAAGCAAGAGTTCATTTGAGAATTTCACGAAAGTCCAATCCTCTTGGTAGTAAAATGCAATGGCCCTGCTTTCAGGATTCCATTCGAGTTTAATCTAAAATAACTCTCTGCTCAGTTGTGAGGCTATAGTGAACCTAAGCTCTAATGAACTAGTTTAAGTTCAGTCAACTTAAGGAAATGTTTCTCATATTGGCGTACTTGGGAACTCACCTGTCAATAAGCTCTTTAATGAAAGTAGTGGTATATTAGCTAGTGTTCCAGTCTTTATTTTTTTTATCAGTGACGTTAAATTTTCTATGAGCAATGAACACGAATGGTAAAATTTAAAATTACTCTTTTCTATTTGTTATCTTGAAGAATAGTTTTCTCGATGAAGCTAATGATTATGTTCAGTGGCATTTATGTGTTGCATGTTCATCATTAGCTCATTGCTGCATAATTAAATTTACACTCGAGACTTAGATTGCCTACTTGGTGCATTATTTTTGGAGCGCGTCATGTTTTTGTATTCTATTTCAACATCGCAATCACTCGTGTCTTGTAAACACACTCTCATTGTGCGAAACCTTAATTAATTCATGTTTACGCACAAACAGTTATTTCAATGCATGAATATTAAGGGCTTGCAAATACTTATGCACTGGACAAACAGACAGCTCGGCATGCCCAATCCACACATATGCCTACAAATATATAAATTTACTCGAATATTGACTTTAATGTAATAATCACTTAAATTTACTGTAGATATGACTTTCTATCATCTATCCTTCAAAGTACTTGTATGTATGTGTGTGTATGGATCCACATGTTCACTTATTCAGAAGTAATCATCTGCAAGTACTCGTGTATGTTTATCTATTCAACGCACACGCATAAGAGTATTCATAAATTAATTCACTCACCCACACCAATACATATGTATGTATGCACGTTTGTTTGCGTGTATATTGGCTTTTGCATGTGCTTACCTTATCAAACAATTTCGCTCAAGTGTGTGTTGACGATAAAGAGAAAAATTCACATTTAATGGATGCCACCGGCTTATCCACCTAAACGCTTGTCTTCAGATTTTTAAGTAGATGCTGCTAATGTTTGTATAGATGCATATTGTTTTTTTTTGTTTTTGTAATTTATTTTAAAATTTAGCGAACCAGACAGGAAATGGTATAAGAATTGAAAAAATGAACTGGTTGGAAAAAGTATTTGGTTGATATTGGTGGCGGTTGTTATAGAAAACGGTTGAAATTATTTCTAAATTAGTTTTGAGGAATATTGTTGAATTCAAGTCCGATTCACCAAAAGAAGTTGCTATTTGTCGAATTCGTCAACCATATATTAACCAGATCAAAATTGCTTATATGAAAAACATTTTCATTAGACAAGATTTTTTTTATATTCTCAACGTTTGCACAGAATTTTGTCTAAGATAAAGCTGCAGTCACCGGTTATTTTGTATAGATCAGACTACTTTAGCATAAAACTGCCGTATATACTGGGCGAAAATGAAGTTTTGATATGTAAGCTTTCTTATGCGTGAAAGGTATTTGCTGAGTGTTAATATTCTGCCTTCAAATCTCACCCTATTGACACTCTAAAATATTATTATCTTAGAAGAAGTCATCTCAAATAACGTTCACCTATCTTCCGCCATGAAATATTTATTCGCAACAATCCGGCAGCCCTCCGGGAGCGCCAAGCATGTGAAACCTGGCGTTTCTTCCCTGTAATAAATTGTTGAAAAATAGAATTTGTCATAAATTTAATTGGAAACTTCCTTAAATTTCATCTTTGCACGCTCCCAAAAGACAAATGTTTTTAAAATTTCGCAGCTTCCATTTCCTGTGAGGATTGCCTCAGCTTTCTTCGCACACGATTGGCATTGGTTATTATTTTTATTTACTGCTGCATGCCGCACAAAGGAGAAAGGTGAGGCAAATGAGATTAAGATTAATTTAAAAAGATAAAAAGGCGGCGCGACGATGGCCAAATAACGAACAAAAAGCCGCCATCAGCGCTGCCATATCGACCAGCGGAGTGCAAATATTCGTTTGTATATTTGTTTGTTTTTAAGTAGACTGTGCCAGCGAGGCGTTTAATGCCATTTTTGTTGCAGCACAGCGCCAAAGCCCCATTTATTTTGTCTACACTACCATTCAACATACACAAATATATACATACACACATACATAAATACCTAATTACGCATGTATATATGTGCTTGTGCTCTATAAAGCACTCCTCCTCTACAGCCGTTAAAAGCTGTCAGCGCATTTGCATTTTGGCTAACGTTAATGACATCTTACGCGTGAGTGCCTGAGTGCCACAGCTTCGGCAACAGCGGCTGGCTGACTGATGGGGGTGCGCACTCTCATCTAGAGTGCAGAAAAAAATATGAAAACTCAAATTTAACACAGGAGGTATTATGTGGCACACATTGGAGCGGCGCGCCACTGGAGGGAGGGTGCCTTTGTTCGTATGTGCTTCGTGGCTGTTGCGGCATGCTTTCGATTGCCGCTGCCACAACCGTTAGCTTTATAAATTGACTGTAAATGAATGATGTTTGACAAACATGATTGCATATCATTAAAAAATACGCCTGAGTGGAGCAGAAGGCGGGGGTGGCGGCCGCAATTTAACATGCTTAAGAAGGCGAAAAATGTATGTATGTGCAGATGAATGCGTGTTCTCACACCACGTGCGTAGCGTTGAATTATCAAAATCATGTACACACATGTGTGCATATAACGGCAAACGAGCCGAGCGTGCGGTAATGAAGAAATTTCAAGTAAAATGGTGCCAAAGGTACTGGGTAGAATTAGCTAAAGTACTTAAGGCTGTACACGCTGATATACGAGTATTGTGGTTGGGCCGCAGGGCGTAAGAGTAATCATAATTCATATATGTATGGGTGTGTGTGTGTGTGGATTTTTCTGAAGGATTTTTCTTTGAAGTCGATTTGTATTTGTAGGCTGTCGATTTTTCAAAATCAAGAAATTGCGTGCTGCCGATTCACAGAAATATCAGTGGGCTGCAGTTGAAAAATGTTAAAAGTTCGATTGTTTTTTATTGATATAGAATATATTTTATATACCCTTATTTATTATAAAGAGTTGCAACTTGATTAAAGAAGTGTTTTTTGGGTTTTTTAGAGCGATACTTTATGTTTTTGGTAAATTATAATTTTTATACTTTTTTCCCATTCATTTACGCTGAATGTATTTTCTTTACAGTATAATATTTCTTTTTGACTTCTTTCTTATAATTTCCTTGCTATGAAATTATAAATTGTTGGTAGATGTTGACCAAACAGAGCATGCTTTGGTTATTGCTGAGCTCCGAAGTCGGAAGGAGCAAATATTGGAGGGTGCTGAAGCATCAACAGGTTCTATGAGCAGATTCACTGTTTTAATTATTGTTGTTTCAGTCAGTGTCGTTTCAATTTTTAAACAAAACAAGCTTCAGCTGCGGGGAAACCATATTACCATACAGAGATACATTACTTATGCCTTAAGAGGGTATAAAAGACCTTTCTCAGCCAGATAGAATTCCAGCTTTATGCTATTGTGGTGCGATCTGAATAATAGCTTCGCAAATAGTAGCATTGAATAGGATAAGACTCTATATCAAACTTCGTGCAGATTCTTTATCAATTGAAAAAGTTTTCCATGTAAGCAGGCACTTGGCTGTTTTCGGTCAGTTTGAAATGCGACTATGTGACATAGTGGTCCGATATCGGAGTTAAATAAGAAGCTTCTTGGGGAGAAAAGATTGTGTGCAGAATTTCAGTTCGATATCTCAAAAGCTGTGGAATAAATTCACGCATATATAGATATAGACAGATAGACAGACAAATGGACTTTGCTACATTGACTCAGCTCGTATGCTTTATACTCACTTTATTGGGCGTCTGCGTCCGTTACAAACTGCGAGTTAAATTTAAATGAAATATTCATTTGGGATCTTGTGTTCTTTCGATAAACCACAAATGATACTTATTTGAAAACAGAAATGCAGAAAGTCTGAAATTACTTGGGAAGATACTTAAGCGTCTTTTATTTTGCTTTGAAAAGATTTTATAAAATAAAGAGTGAATATTTGTTTGCCATAATATATTTAAATGGTTTTTAATATTTATATTTATTAACTATTTATATTGCAGATTCCAATTGTAGTAAGAATAATAAAATGTCATTTACACAAGAAGATACCGCTTCTTTTAGCTTCCATAGCTTTGTATATCACAAGCTCTTAGCTTTGCTGCTTCTCTTACAGAGCTTCTTAGCAACGTCAAAGTATGATTGTGCCATATTTGAAGCATTTTTTATTTTCCTTTTTGCTTTTACTTTCTTCCATTCCATGCCACCGTTTATTCAAGTGATAGCAGTTCTTGTAGTAAATTGCTTTCATTTGCTGCGTTCGCGTGATTTTTCAAGTTTGTTTGCGCATCTAACAAAATTGCGGTAATATTTTTCCAAATAGCGGGTAAACAACAATTTTCTTCTCCTGCTTGCAGACTGTTTATGTAATTTTTCGCTTAGTAGTCGTTTCCCACTTTCCATTTTCTATATTCTACTTTCTTTTATTTATTTTTTATATATTTTTTATATTTGTTTCTTGTTGTTTTTGTAGTAGACTTACACATCTATAGAGAGCGTGTCTAAACCTTTGCGCGGCGCATTTTCACTTTCGCACGAATATACATATACATAATAGATATATACCTACATTTATACATATTATGGAATTAAGAAAGCGCAAACACATATATAATATACATACATACGCCAGTACAAGCAAACAAAATTCAAGTGCTTTAGAAATGAAAAATAATTTGTTTCTCTGCAATTTGGCGTCTTTTATTTTTCGGTTTTTGCTCATCTCTCTTTTGACGCAAAAGTGCTGTTTGTAAAAATAGAAAGGTGGCAACGCTGTGAGTGGTGTGCGGCGGCTCAGCGCTCAGAAGTAAAAGTGTTGCACGAAAAAGCAAAATTAGTGCAGCCACTGGTTGGGAAGAGAGACAATCAAGTCTTGAGCAGCTGCTGGTGAATGCCACATGCGCTTGGTTACTTATACGCCATGACGAGCGCGCTTGAATGGCATGCATGCTTACTTCTGCATACTCTTCTATATACATATGTGGTTATTATAGAAGTTTTTTGTAAATAAATTGTTTTTTAACGTTTTTTTGTTGTTTTTCGTCTCTGCTGTTGTTGTTTTGTGCATTTGTTCAAAATAAGTTATTTACAAAATACACTCATGGGAAGAAAGCCAACAAAGCTTTGTGCACTTGTAAGACACTTTAGTGATTAAAATCAGCAAATGCAATGCAAAATGCAGCAGCGCAGAATTTTACTGTTATGCAGTCGCTGCGCTTTATGCCGCGTGTGTTTTTTAAATATTTAATGTTTTGAGGGAACTCAACAACTTCAGTTGAGTGCTTTTGCCGATTATTAAGTACGTTTTACTGCGGTTTGAGTTATTGAAAAATAATATTTGCGAATGTTGGAAGATGAGGCAGGTAAGTAGTGATCATTAACCTTACAACGGAGTTGTTCATAACAGTTGTGGGACAATATTTTCTGAAATAATATTACTTGTACTTTTTCCCTTATTTATTTATTATTTAGTCTTTATTATTGAAATATATGATAATATAAGCTAGAAAACTATCTCCAAGAAATATGAAAATTAAAGAAATAGACCACTTTAAAAAGTATCGCAATAATTCCGAATAGAAGCGATTGCCGCACGAAATTGTCAGCGCACGAAGCAGGAAAAAATGCAAAGGAGAGATAAAAATAAATGAATAAAAAGCGTAAAACACAAAAACGAATCACTCTTAGCATGACATTTGGGGCGTGACACAATTCTACAAGCCACACGCTCCAACACTTTGATAACAAAGACGACGACGAGCATGACGAGTGCGCTGACGGCGTGCAACGTTCAGCTGCAAGGACACAAACATACACATGCATGTTGCAAAAGCTGTGTATATTTACGCACACACAAGTGAGTGAAGTGGAAAAAAAATCGGTGACATAGCACCATCAAGCACGACACAGTCACCGCTCGACATGCATGAGCCAGTCCAATTTTTTTCCGAAATCGCACAGCGAAGCAAGCAGCAACACAAAAACAAACAAACAACTAAAAAAATTGCAAAAAACACCAAACAAAAAGCGCTGTCTCTGGGGCGTTGCAGCAACAGCAGCAGCAAAGAGGCAGCAACCACGCCATATTTGTGGATGCTGCATATATGTATATGTGAATTTGTGCGCGCATGCAACTTGCAGCATCAGTTTTGCGTTGCATGCAGTTTGATTATGCTTTTTCATGCTTTGTGTGCACGCTCCATAATGCTTTAAGTGATGAAAAGTTGCTGCGCATGTGTTTGTATATCTGTTGCAAGCTCACAATCCTACACAAGGATTTGCCACTGACAAATATGGCGTTCATACTGACGTTTACAGCTTTAAGCTCAAATGCCACTGATGAGATATATAATATATGAGTTTTGATAAACTTTTGCCGCACATACATATATACCCTTCATGTTGGTTCTTTAATGTTTTGTTTTGGTTTTAAATACTAAGTTGAAATCTATTTTAGTTCAAAAATGTTGTAATTTAAATTATTAGTACTACAAATAAACTATAATCGGTTTTTTATATAATTCGATATCTGCGAAATCGATTCAGGAAACTGTTCACTTATCCAGTTAAAATCACAAAACACCAATAGGTTGTTCACATATTATCGGACATAAAATGCAGTCAGGCTATGAATCTAGCTATGAAGGACATATGATACATATATAACGAACTGATTGCAGAAAATCTATTCTTCAGCAGTGCGAATTATTTATTCGTTGCAACTCACTTACTTAATATAATATTTTCCAATGATACGATTTGGATCAAATATGCAACGCTTTGTTTGATAATTTGTTACCGATTTGAAAACCACTATCACTATCTTGTACCATAGACAGGAAGAGATAGTAATTGGTCCCAGGTATCAGGATTGACAAACCGAAGCCTCTGTATACAACTTCTATTGTTTTCTACCTATTGTCCTATCAATCATTCCTCTTATACCCTGAACGATATAAGTCTCCCTGTCCGAAAATGCATGAACTAGTCCCCCAGTGTTTGAGATACCGAACTGAGATTTTGTGCACGTTCTTTTCCTCCCAGCGAGCATTCTTTCGATTTCTAAGAAAAGACAACAGTTGCTGGGGGCCAGATCTAGAGAATACGGTGGACTCGAAAGCAGTATGAAGCTTAAATCAAACATTTTTGCCAACGTTTTCACTGAAATGCGACACGGTGCATTACCTTGGTGAAACAACACTTTCTTTTTCTTCTAATGGGTCCGTTTCACGACAATTTCTTACTTCAAACGGTGTAGTAGCACCATGTCGCTATTGATGCCTTTTCCTTTTTCAAGGTAGTCAATAAAATATTTTCCATGAGCACACCCAACTAGAGGCGCCATAACCTTGACAGTCGACTATTGCATCTTTCTGCGCTTTGCGGGTGGTTCATCGGATGGCTGTCGATTGGACTTCGAAGTGAAATGATGGAGTCATGTTTTATCCATTGTCACATATTGATGCAAAAACTCGCATTTATTGCGCTTGAACATCTCCAAACACTGCTACGAATCAAAAACCCTTCGTTGTTTTTGGTCAAAAGTGAGCTCACGTGGCACCCACTTTACAGAGAGCTTTTTCATATCCAAATATTCGTACAATAATTTTATGTACCCTTTCAGTTGATATATTAAGAGTGCCTTATCTCGAAAAACTTCACTTTACGATCATTCAAAATTATTTTTTGGACTTATTTGTTGTTTTCGTTGGTAATAACCTTGCCTTCACCATGTATAAACTTGCTATACCAACTCTTGATGGTTTATTTTCCTGGGGCAGTGTCCGGAAGCACCTCATCAAACCCAAATTTTGGCATCACCTGTATTTTTTCATTAAAAAAATAATATTTATCAAGACGTGAAATTCCTCTCTATCAATTTTTTCACAATAAAAAAAGTTGCTTCACTCAAAATGATATAATTCGCAAACCAATAATCCGACAGCTGCCAACTTTATACACACGCATGTTATACGTTGCGGCTAACCAAAAAACATATGAATTTAATTCTAGTAGGACATCAATAAGATTAGATTATCTTTATTTAGTCTGTTTTTCAGCTATGAGTATAAATTTCTCTGTGTTATTCACTCTGTTTAACTCTCTAATCAGTGTAACAGGTCATATTATGTCTAAAAAAAGTTACCGTTAATTACTATTCACGTCAGTTAAGCTCTTCCCATTACATTATGCTTACATCTGATTAAATTCTTAAAATGTGCGACTATTACAAAAGACAGCTTTTATTTGATATTTGTCGAACGATTTTGATATTGATATTTTACCATTGAAACGAAAATCATAGGAACTTCCTATAATAATCTCTAGTATGTGGATTAGAAACGTACATATATATGTATGCAGTATATTTGAGCTAACTGCACATAATTGCCTGTTTCTATATCCCACTGACATAATTACCTTACATCCGCTGGACATCATGGAAAAATGATTAAGCTAATTAGCTCTATTCAGTGATTTTCCTATCATTTGCTGTCATTTGCTTTGTGCTGCATGTCACTCTTTGTCTGTCCCCAGCACAGAGAATTAAATGACGATGATATTTGGACATGATATGTATTAAAGGATTTGGATTTGGAAGTGCTTCATGCGAATAAAGAGGTATTGAAGCTAAGCGATGATAAGCGAAACATTTCTTAAGGAGTTAGGACGGTCCAGAACCCCTAAAAAATTTACACATCATTTGGAAAAAAAGAGAGATTTTTTTTGAAAACTCCACTATTGAACATTTTGAGTTTATGATGGAGTTTACAAAAAAATTAATAATATGTAAGAGTATCTAATACGTATTAGGTATAATTTCAGGGATTGAATGTGCTTTATGTATTTTTTAAGTATCCGAAAGAATTCTAATTTTTTAAGTTAATCAAATCCAATTCAATTATTAATCCAAAAAATATAATTTTCCATTGAGTAATTTTGTAAAGTGCATTGTTGTTTGGTTATAGCAATTATCATGTTGTTTTTGTTGTGTACTCAACTTGTAGTTGCATTTTTCCCAACAAACATATTTTGATTTATTTTCAGAAAACAGGAAATTACCCTAATTTATTCAATCGAATGTTATGCAATCATTGATTTACAACTGCCGCTGCCGCTGCTGCTGCCCACGGCGTCACGCAACGCTAATTTCCTTCTTTGCTCATTTACGTACGAATGATTTGCTAAACTCGTTGAAACATTGGATTTAACTATTTTCAAAAACATACAAAATGAAGTCGCGTCAATCACAGAGCTGCATTTGAAATACGTTGCGACCCTCTTCGTTTTTGTTTTTCCTTTCATTCAGCTCATTGTGCCACATTCTCTGAAACCCTTGTTTGTTTGCTTGTATAACTATGCTTTCCTCACCCTGTGTTGTTGTAATTTACATTATTAAATAATTTTACAATGTGGTGAGTTGTGCTCATCGTGTGTTGTCTGCCGTTGATGTAATAAACCGTCAGGGAAATCAGTTGGTTTAGTTTGGTTATGTGATGACATAGAGGGTGTGATGACTATTCGCACTAAAATCGTTTCTGGTTGTATCGAAATTGATTAAGGTTTTCAGATATTCAGTAAATAAATTTTGTTCAAAAAGTGGAGCATCTAATAAACGTTGGTTTTCCTTTAGAGACAATATTCTATATTTGACATTTTGTTGACAGATAGAAATCGCTTTATCTCTATAAGCAGAGTAACTGCCTTAGAAAACTTCGATGGTCTGTTGGTCTACTTGCCAATGGTATTAAGAAGTTTCTATTAGCACGTATGACATTGAAGACAACGCCATTGTTTCTTCAAACTGCGTCAACATATTATTATACCAAAATTTGATATTTAATAATGATCGATACTTTCAATAGATAGCGGACAAATTTCTATTTAAACACTGCTTTCTGAGTTGAGAGCTTCACAAATACTTAGACTCGAAACCTCCATTGATTTTTGTTGGTAAGAGGATGGATCGACTTGTTCGAACATATGTAAATATAGACATACAGAAAGGCAGACTGACATAACTAAATGGACTCAGCACATCACGATAGTCATTTATATGTAAATCTCTGACGTTTCCTTCTCTGTATTAGAAACTTCGTTAATGTACATAGGCTGCTATATATATTTCTGGACTAGGCAACACTAAGTGTTGCCCCAAGTGCAATCTGACATTTCCATTGGAAAGTTTGACATTTTTTAGCATAACATCATTCAGAACATTTTGTCATTTAATCGTGAATTATTTTATTTGCAGGGAATTAAAAAATTCATCTCGGCCAAAAAATGGAATTAACTCGGGAACATTTTCGTGCGATCATTTTTCACAACTTTCGACGTGGATTATCACGACAAGAGTGCATCGATGAACTAAAATCTTTGTAAGGCTATGAAGCACGATCCTATAGCACTGTGAAAAACTGTTACAACGAATTCAATCGTGGCCGACGCTCTCTAAAAGTCGTATTCCGTGAATGTTGTCCAAAAACAGCCGTTGTGCTAGAAAACATCGATGCCGTACGTGAACTGATAATGCAAGACCGTCATGTAACATACCTTCAGATAGAGGCATGCCTATGCATTTCTCCCACCAGCATACATTCGATATTGCATGAACACCTGGCCGTAAAAATGGTTTGTTCTCGTTGGATACCGCACAATTTGACAACCGCTCAAAAAAAGGCTCGTGTGGATTGGTGTAAAGAAATGCTAAAAAATATGATCGCGGTGCTTCAAAAGACGTTTATAAGATCGTCACAGGTGACGAATCATAAATCTATGCGTATGAGCTCGAAACAAAGCAGCAATCGGCCGTGTGGGTCTTCCAAGACAAGCCAAATTCAACGAGAAAAAAAAAAACATTTTCGTTGATAAATATGCCTATTTACATTATTAGGCCAGAAATATATATGTATAGCAGCCCTCGTATAGGGTAAAAATACGAAAAATCGGCCTATCAGCGGTTAACATCAGCTGCTTCCTTTTCACCTAAAGTTAAAATGTAGTGAATCGAACAAACCTTACCATCCGTTCACAGAGCACTTGCTGTGCAACCCTGTACTACATATCCTTACCACATACGATTGACCATTTTGCTACTTCCTTTAATAAACAAATTCTTCTTCCCACATCAAATAAAATTCTATGCACGCTTTGGTACAAGCCTTAGTAGATCTTCAAAAAAAATATGTATACTTTATATCAAGTCTTCAGATACTCAAATCACTGAATAATAGAACTTTATAGCATTGAATACAGCAGGTATACATTCATTAACTCTTATTCTATATTTTGGACAAGAAAACAGAGAACTGGTTATGGGATCAGAGCTATTATACGTATTGAATTTTGCTCAAAAGATCAATTAAAATATATTTTGGAATCTGTTTATATTATTAGTTTTAATCTCATCGCAATTGGACTAATCCACACTGATACAAATGCGGCCAGTTACGCTCATTAGACCCAGTGTTCTCACTCAACCTCGCACACGCCTCATAGGTATAACGCACACAAACCGTTGCATAATTTATTTGTATTTTGTTAATAAAGTAATGTTGACATCCGGCAGCATTATTGCCATTTCGACTAATACAACTACAAGTACAACTAATTGGGGAAATATCTATTTTGTCAGTTGCACCGCTCTTTATCCCCCCCCAACCCAGTGCGTGTCATTATTATGTTATTGCTGTTGTAATTGTATGAATAAGTATTTTGTTGAGTTTGTTGTTGTTGTAGTAATTAATTAAATATTGACATGCGAATGTGTAATTACGTTAATGCCGTTGAAGTGAAGTGAGTGGCGTGCGGGAGAGATTGAAGCGGCATTTGTTGGTCCAGGCGGGATGAAGCTTAAGCGAAAGACACGAGGCCGAGAACAAAGAGCGACAAGCCAGCGGTGGTATGAGCAGTACACGGAAAAACTAAATCTCTCTGCACATAATGAGCATCGTGCAAGTATGTGTTGAGTGAGCGGCTGTGTGTGGATGGCAAGGAGAAGAAAGCGGAACATAAAACGAACGAAATAAATTACGCATAAATCAACTTATTTATGTAGCGATGCTTTAAAGCTCTTTTGTGCTCTTATTTCCCGTTATGCTTTGGCTTTGAGGACACAGCATTTCATTTACGGTATTTTAAAAGATATAAAAATCAAAATCCCAAGAGTGCTTTATGGACACTTGAGAGAAGAACCGTGCCAGAGGTTATGTACCCCCGCAGGCATTTGAACGAGCGTTGCGACTTCTATTTGTTGCTGGCATAAATTATTTATGATTTTCCAAGCCATCATTCGTTCCTTTTAAAGTTGTCTTTATGAATACGATTGAAGCTGCTTTGCGTTGCTCTTTGGATAACTTTGGAATAATTTTTTAAATATTATTGTTTTGGCACAAAATTGCGCTAACCTTAAACATTCTCAAATATCTGAATTGATAGTGTAGTTAGCCAAGTTTAAAAAGTGGAAATTATATTAAATTTCTTGAAATAAAATAGACAAGCGCTGTGTATGAAGAAGCTTACTATGAACCACGGTTGCCAGTTTTTAATTCCAAAGACAGGAAGTAAAAATTTAAAACCAAAATTCGTGTGAAATTCTCAAGTGTTATTTATAAGAACATATAATATACGAATAAAAATCGCATACATGTTTACACACTAACAAGATAGAGACAGCTGTTTTTACTTGGAAATTTTGCAGCAAAAAAGTGAGAAGACTCTCTCGAGCGTGCATTTAAATACCTGAAAATAGTTTCGGAACATAACGGTTCGCACTAGTGAGCAGGAAATTTTTCATGCTACAATTATAATCATTATTGTTACCATGCCACTGCAACCGATGGCAAATGTTGTTGTTTTTCAGTGTCGTTATTTTTGTATTGTTGTCGCTGACTGCAGCTGATGTATCACACCACGCCGCCTCAACATTGTGCTCACAAATAGTTTGTTGCCAACTTTGAAGTGTGCAAGAACAACAACAACAATAACAGCAGCCGCACAGCAGATTTAGTTTTTAAGTAGAGTTTCGGGTTTTCGGTTAGCAACGATTTTTTAATTGCAAAACTTTGTCAATTAATGAGTGTCGTTATGCCGAGCCGAGTCAAGTCGAGCAACCGAGGGCGGCGGGTGTCGCGCTACCAGCACTAAACGAAACAAACGCAACCCATGTGTTGTTGTCATTTGCAAATCTGGCCATCAAAAAAGTGGCGAATGAAACGAGTGAAAAACAAAAATCCCAGAAATCACAGCAAACGATGTCGGGGGAGGAGTGCGTATTGTCTATAAGTTGTCGCATTCGGAAAGTTGCAAGTTTCAGCTTTTATGCGCAGATTTTCTCGTTTATATACATTATATATATTGCTGGTGTGTCGTTTGTCTGCTGTACGAGTATAGTACACCAGCGTGTGAACGGTTAAGGCTGAAGCAGCGGCTGTCTCTCGTTGCCGAAGTCAAAGTTCAGTTTTTGGAAAATTTTGTCTTTAAACACCTACTTCAGTGTTTTCGTCCACTTATTTATTTTTACGATTATGATCATCGCCAAAAACTACTTGAAAACTATGCCACACAGCACATTCACACACCCACAATCCAAAGATATTGCGCACAGCTGCGGCCGAGTTCACCACAACATTTTTACGACACGATATTTTCTGATTATGCGTTTATGAAATTAAAGTAGATGTTTGCTTTTGTTGTAGAGAATTTTTGAAATTTGCTATACTTGCTCATACTAATGATCTTGAAGCATGAGTTTCTAGTGTTTCCTTAAATTATAGCCGAAGACAAATTTAAAAACGGTGAACCATTGTATTATCTACAAAATAATTTCTTCAGATATTTTATAGTTCCTGTGTCAAGCCTCAGTTTGTTTGTAGCTATTCCACTTCGGACCTTATCACAGTTTTTCAAAAACTTTAGTCCAGTCTAGTAAGCGGCGGCAGTTTCATTTTCGTTTTAAATTTCGAATATTAACCATAGTTGTTATAACATCCCGATCAAATTTGAACCAGACTGACAAAACAACAACATTTTTTACGTATTTTAATAAAAATATTTTTTATCGCTTTCAAAGTAGGCTTATTTTGAGCCAAAAGAAGCATGCCAAGTAAAGATTGAGTAATCCAATTTTCCATACACTTAAACTTGGCTGGTATGCTCACTCCACTCCTTTCAATAAATTTGGATTTTCTCATGCTTAGCTCATTTTTTGAGCGCTATTCGCTAGGGTCTTGGTTTCGATGTCACAATTATAACGTCTCGTCACCAGAAATAATGCCTTTGAAGAATATAGGGTTCACAGCTCAGGTCTCAGCAAGTATCACTTTTACGGCTTCTTCCCGATGTAGTATTGCAAAACATTCAGAATTTTGGTACGAGTTTAACACTAACACGCTTCATATCCAAAACAGTAACGAAAATGTGTGGAGCCGATGCACATAAAATGCTGCAACGCTCTGGTGTCTCTCTGAAATCAACATGACCAAATTGTTAACAAAGGTGGTAGGGCCATTCAACTATTTGTGTTCGAGATAAATTAAACTCCCGGAAAATACTTCTGCAAAATTTTCCGCAATTCTGTAGCTTTGGTTTCATTGGAAACACAAAATCTCCAATGGATCCAATAATGGAAAAATCGCCAGACAAATATTTCGCGTTGTAAACAAATAGCTGCCAAACACACACAATTTGACGAACATAATATTTGTTTGAACCAGTCTTTGTAAAAATTGTTCGTTGCGCGCATAGTTCAAATCAGTGACCAGTGCGAGTTAAATTTGATCATATGCGTATATGACTGTCGTTCGCTCTTTTAGTTTCGCTCTCTTTTCGGATTTTCCGAAGTTGAGGAAAGTGATCGATTTACTTTAGTCATTGTTTCCAATATTTAGATTATCTTTAATCACTAAAAACAGCGATCCAAGACCTCTAAGATTTTCTTTCATTCCTCCAAAAAATGTGTTAATGTAGAAGAGTCTCTTACAGCAATTAAACGTTATCAGTGTTTAGCATTGAGCATTTGGTATGCGTATAGAAATCAAAACATATCTGCCATAAAGAGGCGATTGAGTGATATTCGAACTATCGTCTGAATTTTACTTATTTGTTCAAACCTACGATTGCAAAAAATCCCTCAAAATAGATGATATCTATAAATTCTGCCGTCTGGTTCATATTTTTAAACATAACCCAAAATTGTTTAGGCCAACTCATATGATAATCTTTGCTATAAGGCCAAAACCGTCGATCGCGTTGAGTCACAGGTCGTCTGTGTGTCGACAATGCACTAATTCTCTGTCCTGGTACCGATCTCAAATAACAACTGAGTTCCAAATGTTATCATTCTCCGTTTTCTATATAGTTGTTGCCATTTACTTCGCCCAAACGATAACGTTACTAGAGTGCGTCATAAATGATCAGCGCGATCTGTCGATTTAGCCATGTCAGTTCATCTGTCAGTCGATCGGTCTGTCTGTGTATATGCGAACTAGTCCCTCAGTTTTCAAACAGCGATATGAAATATTGCACACGTACTTTTCTTCCCTTTTCTTTCCAAGAAACTGACGTAACAACTGAGCGGCCGATTCAAGGTAAAGGTCTTCATAAAAAATTTTTTTTTAGTAAGCAACCTTAAGTTTATTTGAAAAATAAAAAAACAACATAAGCAGTTTTCGATTGTCAAAAAATGCATTTCATGGGGCGTTAACACATTGGGTATCATATCTCCGGGTAAAATATTAGCGCCAAGATTGCATTCTTTTAGCACTGAATGTGGGGAATATAAATTGCATAAACTTTCCTTCTGCTATTTTTTCTTGACGACTGTAATCGTATGAGTTGCATTCTTTAAAGCGGGGAAGAAAGCTTTAAAGTCTATTGTAAAGGCTATTGTGCAAAAAAAAGCGTATATTCAATTTATTCTAATCAATAATGTCGGCAGACGGCGGCGTTTTAATCAAAAGCAATTTCTCAAAACTTTGTTTTGAAATAACCACATATTCACATACACACATACATACATATATACAAATGTTTTCAGTTATGGAATATTTAAACCGCTTAAATTGCCAACTCACGCGACTGTATTGCATTTCGTTCGGACTGATTTTGTCGACTCACTCAATCACTCAGCTGTGCACCGAGTCATAAAGCATGGCATTTATGGCTGTCATAAAACGGCAATAATGTTAGAAAGCAAGAGTGGCAGGCAGCCTTACCACTACACAAACGCCATGATAAGCGGCGCAACGCTGCCAAGAACAAAAACACTACATAACCAAACAAGGCTTGTTGGCAACCATAGCCATAAAGCGATAACAACAGCAATAAAATATAAAACAGAGCACAGTAAACATTGTTGGGATAAAATGTTGTATATAAGAAATAACAGGAGTCATAAATATAGTATAAATACATACATATACATATATGCAGAAATTTTTTGCGACTAAAATTAAGTCATGGAAACAAATATGACAATTATTTGGGGGAAAGTATTTAGCAGGCGATTTTTGATGCTTACTTTTTGTATGTGTGCATTCGGAAGTGAGAAAATAATATTATTAATCGAGAATGTATACAACAAAGTAATGCGTTGGTATTTCGAAAAATTGAATTCCTAAATGTGACAGTTAGGGGACTCATAATGTAAAATAAACTAAAAATATTGTTGTTGGATTACATACAAAATGGGTTACGCAATTAAAATTCCGCTAGGTTTTCGGTTCGTTATAACTTTCTGAGACTATATGAAACCTAAATAACGCAAAGCTTTTTGAACAACTTAGCATGTTACTTACCGAAAAAAGTTCAGAGGTTCCAGCTCTAGAATATAGAGTACACGCTACATATTTTGGCTTCCAACAACATCACAGTGTCTTCTTGCGACGTGCAACTTGTTTAGGATTCCCAGGGAAAAACATAGTACCAAAATGAAGTCATTGGACCACAGTGGTATGTGTTATAAATAAAGTTTAAATAACACTTACCACACAGTCACAAGGCCTCGAACTGAATCTTTTGAAAACTGCATTACCAATTATATATTTTCGGTCCTGCGTGCTCTTCTCGAACTCCGGCGACGAATTTTTTAATATTTTTAGATTCCCAGTAGCGCTTTCCAAGAAATATAATATCATTATGGGTATTTCATATAAAAGAGACAACTTTCAGCTTTCCATAAAAATATATAAAAGATGACCAAGTCTTATGGATACAGTGAGTATACAGTACCGTTTCTCTGTAAATATTGAAACTTAAAACTATTAAGGTCTGCTTTTCATAACCCATTTTTCAATTCGATCTTTTCTTTGTAGAAGACTGTTTCAAACATTCAATTGATCAATCTTCAATTCCAATAGTAAAACATTTGATAAGTTGTGGAGATATTTTTATAAATTATTATTATTAAGGGTGATCCATTTCGAGCTCCCTACTTAAAAAAAAAACACAGAAACTTCCAATTTAATTGGGAATGTTTATTATCATTCGAAAGAATATTCCTTATTATTCTTTTTATTTATTTTACATATTATTAATTTATTGAAGAATGTGGGCCGCGGCTATGTCTCAGATGATCCATCCGTTGGATACAATTTTCGATGACTCATTCCAACTCGAAGCAAGATTGTGTGCATAGATTTTAGTCTCTACATATCCCCACAGGAAAAAATCGAACGGTATGATTTGATGAGCGGCCAAAAACATGAAATTAGCTACTCACCGATGTATTCTTTCAATAAACTGATGCGATGTGTGGGAAGACGCGCCCTCTTGTTGAAACTAAATTCGCCGTAATAACGAGCTTCAAATAGTCGGATTAAGGGTCGCCATTGACAGCTACGTTCTCTCCGGCTCCATTTTTAAAGGAATATGAAGAATGATTCCACCGGCTCACAAACCATCCAAATGAAGTGTCAGCTCAATGAGCTAGAAATGCGCCTCATCGTTGAACTAAATTTGGCTGGAAAACGTGGGATCTTCTTGGAACTTTTCTAGAGTTCATAGCGATGTCGCTTAGGAAGGTCAAACGGCTTCAGTTTTTGCACCAGCGGTATTTTGTACGCTTTCAATTAAAAATTTAGACCTAAAATGCGTCAAGCCGTTCCATACGTTAGCCCGAGTTGCTGCAAACAACGCCGAATCGACTCTCCATGGTACTCGTGCACACTATCAGCTACGGCTGCTATATTCTCTTCACTGCGCGCTGGTCGTGGTCTTTTCGGTCGAATAATATCCAATAATGAATGTTAGGTCTCAAGAAGATGGATGATAGTGTTGCGAATAGTACGCTCAGTAAGTCGATTATGTTGACCTTAAGTTGAGCGAGAGACTCATTCTTTACAGAACGTGAAATTTCGAAAAAAAGTTGAACGATTTGTAAAAGTAGCGCTACTTGGATTATCCGGTATTTGTATGCTTAGCTTATGATTCGTTAGAAGCCATAAAGTATTTGAGTCACTTCATTTCCAAAAATTTCAACATGTGTGACATTTATAATATTTAGGTAAATGATGCAGTTTCATTAACTCCTGGTTAAGCAATATTTTAACTAGCAAAGCAACAATTTTTCATTTTATGCAGAAATTCAGGCAGGATGTGGACGAGTATATAAACACAATGTTTTTGAAAATTGAAAAAACTCCTATGAATAAAATTTTATAATATATCAAAACATCACATGTCTAATCCCTTATAGCCCTTAAGGCATTAAGATGTGCTTGCGGAACTTTGCGTTCATTCGAATTTCATGAGTTATGAACCAGAACGATTTACATGAAAAATGTGTGAATTTAATGAAAGTTTAAATATTACCCAGGTGTTTAGAGCTTTTGACGGTGAAGAGCTTGCGGATCATAACCTCAACAACGCAATGAATAATGAGGACATTTTTTGTGATACTTTTTCTTTGGCTGTCACAACGCTAACCCCTTCTGAGTGGGTGTACATATTTCACTCACTTAAAATGTAATGGCGGCGTTTGGATGGAGAAAATTTAAAGTTCAAGTTTTCGGCATTTGTTTTTTTTTTTACCAATCTCGCCATATTTCCTCAATATGTTTGCGCATTTTTCGTACGTACTTTTCCATTTCGCTGGCGTTTACACTTGTGTATTCAAATGAGAAAAGTTTCATGATTGAATTATGCTTGCAAATGCGTTGCGCCTCCGGTGAGTTGTTGGAAATATGCACATACTTAACGGCACATACCTGCATAAATGATAATGTTTGCGCAAACCAGGCAGCTAAAGTTGCTCAAATATGCAAAAAAAACTCAAAAAAAAAAAAATATATAATATAGAAACAGAAAAAACACTAACTTCGGCTGCATCAAAGCTACAATACCCCTCAGATGTTCGCGTCTTATAACATAAAAACGTATAAAGGGATTACAATCTTGGCTTTGACTGATCAGCTTGTGTAGCAGAACCGATCAGAACAATATATTCTCATATTGTAGCATTTCTTTTAAAAAATGTGTACCAAATTTCTTAAAAATATAGGTATTACAACTTTGTGGCAACGCTGTTTAGGGTATGGAAATATAAACACACCTCTGTTAGTTAGTGTTTCTTAAGACATTCGAGTACTGGCACACTACACTTATGGCACCTAGTCGTATTCCCTTAGGCAGCCACTGGCTGTTTTACATTAAAAAATACAGAAGTAGAGTCGTGGAAATAAACTGGAATGTATTTCAAGCGCAAAAACAGGGAAATACTTTTGCCGCAGACGCAGTCAGCACAACAAACACAGTTGTATTGACAGGAGTGTTTGTAATTTATTTTCTTCTTCGTCACCTTTGAACCTTGTTTACCCTTTCACTCGACTGACGACTGCTTTATCGCACCTGCTCAGTGCGGCTGTAACTCCTACACGGTGCGTGACCTGCTGCCTGCGCTGATAACAGCTACATGAGTGACACACACACCCATATGCACGCGTGAATATCACCCCATATGTGTAAGCAAATGTTTTGCTTGTTGTTTATCATTCACTCGTCTTTGTTATCCTCTTAGCCGACCGCCAACCACCCAAGCTATTTGCTCCTGCTTTCTGCTTTCAACTCCATACCGCCGCACATTTCCAATTATCATTTGCCACCTGCCACCACCACGCTGCCATTTGTCTTCGCTACGCACACGAAAGCAAGGATTATCCGAAATATTGCCGGCGCCCATGTCGGGGTTTGATTTTTCTGTCTGTCTTCAACTCCATGTGTCGGACGCAGCCGGTAGCTTCATGAACCTACCACTGAATCCCGACTTCGTGTGTAGGCCTTCACTTGGCGCTGCTTTGCATACTTCCATTCGCAAGCAAGAATGACAGCGCTCATTTGCAGCCGAATCACCTACCTACAGACACCCTTACTAGTTTTCCTAGGTAATTCAGCTTTGTTGTTGGTGTCTTTAATGCTGGCTCAGCGTTGTTTGTGATGCTGTTGTTGTTGGTGTTGTGTTTGGGCTGAAAGCAGCGTCAGCTTGTTTTACGAGTTGTTTGAAACTTGCTTCCAATTGTTGTTGTTGATTTTCCACTTGTTGTTGTTTTTATTGCTCGTACATTTGTTGTACATGCTCTTAATGTTGCCATAAACAGAATTGTAGTAGTGATGGCACCTAGTAGACTACGGCGCTTGTAATAGTTGACGTTCCCGCTGTCGTTGTCACAACCAGTTGTCGGCTAGTCAAGCAGGGAGGCGGCATTGGGGTACAGTGTAGCAAAGAACACAATTTTAATGCAAGTAGCCCTTTAACTTAAATTTGGATTAAACCAAACGCAATGTTGAGATGAGAGAGTGAAACTTTGCAAATTAAAAAAAAAATATTAGCATTGTTTTTGTGAAAAGAAAAAGTAGTCTTTCAGGATCTGATCAGCATTCAGCTCATTTTGAGTCATACATATAAGCAAATGAGAATTCAATGTATGTTAATGGAATAAAATAACATTTGCTGTACTTTTTCTGACAAATTTTTGGTTGAAGAGAGTGGACTGACTTTATAAAACCGTAGAATCGATAACATTATACAATAAAACGACTTTTGTTTGGGTATTAGATGAAATCACTTATATCGGAAGATTTCGTTACAAGTAAAAGTTAGCCTCCAAAATCGAAATACTTGCCTTCGAAGTTCAGAACTAGGCTTATTGGATATCATTAGTATTCACCATAGACAATTAGGTACTAAAAATAAAAAGAAGATGAACCTAATATTAAGTATATCAAATCTACAAATTGAAAGGTGAAATTTTAATATAATTCGCGTGTTTTTCGAATCGGTTATTTTTTTTTTTGTGTGAGTTGGTAGTACTGTTAGTGACATCTATGCTAAATTTCACGCCAAAATCTATTTTTACGAATATCTTCGCGCAAATGATGCAAAACACTCAAATGTTGACAGTTAGACCGGTCGGAAGGAATTTGGAGAACACCACACCTCGATAATCGAAGAAACCTGTCAGCATAACCTTGGTTTTTAACCTACTTTGATGTGATTTCTTCGAATTCAATTTCTACATTTTTAGGCCGAAATAATCGTTTTCACTGATGCTAATGATAATCCAAAGATGCTAGTAAAATCTCTCCCTGTTAATCGTCGATTCTCAAACCCCAATTCTTTTCTTTTATTGACTTATTGATCAGTGGTAGATGAACCGTCCTGGTCGTGGTTCATCGTCAATGCCTTTTCGACGCTCTTTGAATGATTTGTACCAATCACAACAATTGCTCGCGACAAAAAACTATCACCGAAGCTTTTTTTTCAACATTCTAATCATTTTGGGGACCAGAAATTTGACTGCTCACACAAAATTTAATGGAACTTCTTAGTTGAATAATTTCACTCCTCGTAAAAATCGACGAATGCACCTTATGTACTTCAAAAAAAAACAAGCGTATACTAAACACTTCTGATTTTGATATGCCACTGACAGTTATGCCAACCTAGAAAAATAATATTTCGACGAATGAACTTTCAACCGATCTTTAAATTAAAGAGTCTTACTAGTTTCTACCCACCGTAGTAGGTGGTAGATTATCTCGGTTTTGAAGCGAACTCCATAAAAATTGGATTGTATCAACTATAGACTTCAGTACCTTTTAGTATACGATAGACAATTTAAACCGAGAAACTTTGCGATTTATGTATATAGAAAATAAGGGCATGAAATCCTATTTATTTTCTTATAAACTTGCAAAAATTTTGATTTTTAACAAAATGGATGCCAACAAAAATTCAAAAAATTAAAATTTACTCTTCAGAGTGGCTTAAAACTCGAAATTATATTCAAAAATCTTGTTTCTGTCATTTTTTTCTGACAAATAACCGTAAAAATTTCAAGTCGATCAGACCGGATCTCGGAAAGATTTCTACAACCGATGTTTCGAGAACATCGCAAACATATGGCAAATAGTTACTAAATACCTTAAATTGATGAGAATACTTTTAGTTGAAAAACAAAAAGAGTACCAATACATACTATGTCGGATGTGATGCCACTAAAAGTTGAAACAATAATTGAAGAATTACTGGGATTAGAAAATGTTCCTCGTTGGTGATATCAACAAGTCCCACTGTGCTTGAGATTGTGCGCTAAGGAAAATATCCCCGTATATTTCTTTTTTACTTGTTTACTTGCATCCCGTTGATGAACAGCGCTGCTGCTGCCGCTGCAGGAAATAATAAGAACTTATGCTGATGTATTCAGTCAACGCTTGGATGAGTGCAGAGGAAACCATGCAACTGGAAACGGAATTCGCTTGTAGAATGATTCCATAAACCTTACTACTTACGAAATGGGGTATGTCTGCGTGTGTGTGTGTGTGTATGTGTACATGGTAGGGCTGCAATGTGTCGCTTTAAATGTGCCAACGAATCAGAATTTATGAGAAAACAAAAGGTAGAAGGTAGCTCGTGGATAATAGTACACGCTAAAAATGATGGTTGCTGTTTTTTTTCTGAGTACACGAAGTTGAAGTTGCCACGTAATCGTTTACTTTAAGGTGATCGCACACTTCTGTGAACAAAAAGTTGTCTTTATATGCAAATATAAATCTTTTTCGCGGAGTAAAGAGGTATACAAGGGCAAATATGATATACATACATATGTACATATACATATATGTGTTTTTGCATGTTTGCGTGCATTTATGAAGCGTAGCCTTGCTTTAACCCCTTACGGTGTCGTTTCGTACTTCAAAGTCTAGTGAAGACCTACACCAACAAATACATTTACATATTTAATTACAACTCACTACTTCATTATAAATATATGTGCATGTATTTTATGTAATCTCCACTGCACACTTATCTTTCTGTTGGTCTGTCAGCCGCTTGTCACATTTTAATGCAATCCAGCTCGCATCTGCTGCCGCTGTGCTCAGCCCCGCACAGCTGAGCGCTTTGTGCTTTCTGCCAGCCTGGCACTTCTCGATTGCAATTCGGACGATTGCTGTGACGGCCTGAAGTCAAGCATTAAATGTATTTTCTGTGGTGATTAATGGCGTATTTGTAATCTCACATGAATCGATTTTTTCACCACACCACTTGGAAGCTGGATAATGCTCCACTAGCAAATAGTCGGTTAAGTTTAATTTTAGTTTACTGCTCAGCATTGATGCTTCATAAGCGAATGTCACTGACGTGTGAATGCCGTTATAATTTGCAATGAAATATTTCGGTGCATTTATTATAGACGATTCTCTGACAAGTTGTGTTCGTTGTAATTTCCATAAAGTGCTGATTATTATACTTTCATTAGAAATTATAAAATCCTTAATGGCAAATTAAAGTTGATTCGACTACTTTTATGAGTATATTAAGAAATAATGACATGTTCAACAGCTAAATTATCAGCTGTCCATTCAATTGTCAATTTAATTTGGTAGCCAAAATTTCATATCCGTTGAAAGGAAATCGCTTTGAAGCTATTAAAAACATTTCTGCTTATTATATAAGATATTTCATACTACGATGAACCATCTTAGGTTAGTTAGGTTAGGTAATCGGACTGGTATATTATATGTAAGTAGGTAAGCCACGAATAGTCCAATTGAACAGCTAGAAACGCTGGTCTGTTATGACATCCAGGGCTCCTAAATATGCATCAAAAAGTCCACCGCATATCGACAAAGCGCCTTCTTCCTGCCAAGAATTTTTTGAAGTTTTCAACATCAATTCCAACCAATTTGCCTGGTTTGTTGAAGGTATGACAACCGAGATGCTTCAACCTTATTCGAGTGACAAGAGAGGGACGTCATTTGATCACCTCTGGGGGTGTTACAAGAGTATGCTCCGGTATTAAAACCTTCTGTTAGTCGTCGCAGTTTTTCATAGAATTTTCGTGCCTTATCCCTGTTGGAAAACTTCGTACTCAGGCATTTCGGCCTCTCTCTTTTTTTTCTGCGTCTTGCTTCCCTCTTAAATTCTCGGTATCGATCCCATCTTGCACGTGTTGTGGTGGATTGTAACATTGCAAGATAGGTAGTTTGTTTTCCCTCCATTGCGGCACAGCTCACCTTATCGAACCAGCTTTTCTTTTGCCTTTTCCGAGAACAAATCTTTTCGTTTGCAGCTGTACGTAAACAGTTTGAAATGCCATCCCACAATTCGCTTATACCGAGTTGTTGACGAGTGCTCTTAGAGAGAAGGCGTGCAATTTGAGTATAAAATCGTACGGTTGTCTGCTGTCATTGCAGCTTCTCGACGTCGAACAATCCTTGTGTTTGTTGACGTGCGGTTTTTGCTACACACAGAAGAATGTGTACCTTTCCTGCAACAAGATAGTGGTCCAAGTCAATGCTTCGACCTTGGAACGTACGCAAGTTTGAAACACTGGCCCATTTGCCAGAGAAAATGGGACTCCATATAGAAACTAATATTAGTAAACGAGCGTTTTTAAAAAAATATATTTTTAAAACGGCAGCTGCGCTAAATACAGCAACGCACTCAATTAGCTAGTCATAAAACGTCTTCGATTCGCCAATTCCCCTTTGCGTATTTTGCAGCTCGGCCACTATAAGGTAATCTCGTGCTTGAGAGTAGACAACTAAAAAGAAATAATTATGATTTTCTCATAAAATATTAAAATCATTCATTCGTTAGTGTCGTAACCGCATCCTTATTCTATTAATTCCGTACTTATTATTTGTAGTAAAAGTCGGATTGAAAAGCGCAGCAACCGATCCATAATGAGTTCGCCTAATTACTAATTATATGCTTTTCAGAGAAGAAAAACCAAACAGTATTGTAATTTATTTTAATTAATACAACTCATTTAAGTAAATATTAATGCTCAAATGAAACTCAAAAAAATCCTATGTAAAAAAGTTAAATTTTATTTGAACTCATCCATTCGTGTAGTTTCGCGAATTGTGTGTGCATTTTAATTTTCTGGTTTCGCGCATCCAAACAATTAAATTACAACTCGTAACTCAGCAAACTTTTTTAATTACTAAATGCTCTCGGTAAATACAAAATAATTAAATTTCCACTTTCAGATGCAATTGAAATTAATTCATTGTTATTTAAAAGCTCACGCACACACAGCCACAAAACATGCACAACTCACGCCCTCACCGGCAAACTTAAGTATACAATTATAATTAATTACATTTTCGCGTGGGCAGGTAATTGATTAATATGCTCACATTTTGTTTAACCCACATTTGCTGCACAAACAAGCGTGTAACGGAATTAAAAAAGTTCGTACTTCCTTAGTAGTGCCAACGCCGCAATGCCAACTGAGAATAATTTCCTGATTTTGAAGTATTTATCTCACTCGAAAGTAGGCGTAAAGCTTTGACTATTAATATAATTTAAACGAATTAACGAAAAATTAAAGGCGAAGTTAAGAAAATAATATGTTATTCTTATGATTCCAGTTAAATAGCGATTTTTCAAAATCATTTTGCGATTAAATTATTTTATCGAATACTTCTGTATATAATTTTTACTGAAGAGCACAGGAGTTGTCCTTTCTTACCAATCACACGTCGAAACAGTATTAAAACATCTCTGCCAACTGCAGCGTCCCATCGTTAGTACATAAGTTAACCGAGTAGCGAATCGTACAACTCATAATAGTTGTTAAAACGAGCCTGTATCACATTTTTTTCAGTGCATATTGTTTAAAGGGGTGTAAATCCACTAGTTATTTTTTCCAATGATTCACTCACTACCACTTTATTAGAAACAGAATGCAAGAGGAATTTATATTTATAATGGCTTTATTGCATTATGACATAAAATTTATCTTAATGTACACTATAAATAAAGTCGAGACGGTGTCCAGATGACGCAACGAGACATGCTGTTGAATCGATGTAGCCCGGTGGTTGCTGATGAGACGATCTTGATATGGCGCTCTGAATTACTGAAGAATCGAATTCACGCACTCAGGATCGGTGAATTATAGATCGGTGTAGGTGTTAACACGGCGCAGTGGGTAAACGATTGTATCAGAAACGAATGTATGTAAATGTGCGGCTTGCGTAGAACGAATGTGTTCGCTATCCTTTTTTCCAGCCTTTTTGTTATGTGCGTTGATTGATGTGGAGGTGTGTTGAGTTGTGTTGAGTGGTATCAGCTGTGGTGAATTGCGCTGTACCATTAGGATGCGCCTGTTATTGCGGGTAGAGTGGGTGGAAGTTTAACTCATTTAAACATCCTGGGCCCCCTAGGCAAATATTTTGCCTAGTATTCCGTATGTATGTATATGCTATTGCATGTATTTCGGCTTACTGCTAGTAGAGTTGCCGAGGGCGCAGAATACATGCTGTGAATCCTGAAAATGCCTTTGGTTATTAACATAATATTCGTTATTTATTTACTTTTAGGTGCGTATGGCTAGGACCTATATTTTGCGGGTTTATCCGGCTTATTGTTATAGTAAAAAGTGTATGCGTTTTTGCTTTGCGGTTATTTACAACTTATTATTTCATCGGTTTGGTATACCGGTTTTTTTATTATATGCCTTTTCTGTATTAGCGGCTTATTAAGGATAGTAACTCCACGCCTGGCTCAGGTGCGGCCAGAATGGGTACTCCTTAGCCCTAGATTTAGGACTATGAAATTAGAGGGGTCTTCACAATACTGATCTTCTAGAGTTTGAAATTTCCTTAATTGTGAATTAAGGTATTTATTTGTATTGTACTCAACTTGAGTTGGTATGGTTGTAACTAGTTCGGTAACTAGTCCACCTTGTGCTTCGCTGTGCAGCGTTTGAACTTTTTGTGCCTTTGAGCAACATGGTGTCTCTTGGCTTTTTTTTAAATTTTGGTTTTCGGGATTTGTGTTTGCAATTAATCCCGTGGTTCTTGATTTATTAGCGCTTTTATAGGGTGAGTTGGGGTATGTGCTGTAGTGCAGCATTGAATTGTGTCTTTTGTGACAATATATGCAATTGTATTTACTTTTGCAATTTTTAAGATTGTGTGTATGGGACAAGCAGTTTGTGCAGAGTCTTTTTGACCTGACAAAGTTGTTCCTTTCATTGGCATTCAATTTTTTAAACTTCTCGCAAGTTTTAAGTTTATGCCCTCTTGTGCATAGTTCGCATGACGTATGTTTTCTCTGTTCGGATGTGAACGCTTGCATTTTGTTAAAAATTCTATTTGATTTGTTTTTGCTTCTAGCTTGGGGTCTATTGAAGCTATTATTTTGGTCGTGTTTAATGTTCTTATTTCTGATTATTTTTTCTTCTAACCTTTCCGCAATTTCATATTGGGTGGTGAGAAAATTTTTCATTTGTGGCCACGTTGGGCACTTTTTTCGTGATGAGAGCGATTGCTCCCATAGAAGTAACGACTTTTCTGGTAATGCGGCGGTGCAAATGTTTACCAGAATTGGGTCCCAGCTGTCTGTGGGAATATTTAATGTCGATAGAACCGACAAACAATTTGAAACAGTGGATTCGAGTTTGATGAATTCTACACTTGTTCCTTTCTTAACTTTTGGCAAGTTCATTAGTGTCGTTACTTGTTTATCGACCAGTATTCTTTCGTTTTCATAACGTGCTTTTAGAGCTTCCCAAGCAAAATTGAAATTTTCGTCATTGAGAGCGAACTGTTTTACTATTTCGCCTGCTTGACCTTTTGTTTTGTATCGGAGGTGATACAGTTTTTGTGCCTTTGATAGTTGTGGATGGTTGATGTAAACGGCTGTGAACATGTCCCGGAAGGACGGCCATTCTTCATAACCTCCGTAAAACGTTTCTGTATCACATGCGGGCAACTCGAGGTGGATGCCTAAACTTGCCTCGTGACTGTCCATTTGTGGCAGCTCTACTCTACTGTGGAGAGTAGGGGAAATTGCTTTAATTAGCTTTAATTGATCGGAGATCATAGCGTTTGTTTCTTCGAACTGGTCTAAGCAGTTTTCGTATATGGCGTAAGCCGATTGTTTCAAATTTTGTGGTACGTTTGAATCGTCAGATTCTACTATGGCGTCATGAGCCGCTTGGAGACGAGACCAGAAATTTTTAAGATTTTGGCTTTTTATTTCTAATAACGATTCCGAGTTTTCGTGAATCGGTGAAGAGGCAAATCTAGTGCAGTATCTTGTTAAACTGTCACTTTCTGAAATAAATCTAGCAACCTGTTTTGAGCGTGTAGCTCCAGGTGTACTTTGATTTTTGTTATTAGCCATTTTTTGATATATTGTATATTTTTGTATTAAAATATTGTTAAAATTTTTCTCAGTGTAAACTGATTTATGGTATCTAATAGGGGCGAAAAGTTTAATAAATTGTATACTCTTTTTCAAATAAATAAGAGTTTTTTTTTTCAGATTATCGGTACAAACGTATATTTTATCAATATCGTTTTGTATTTATTTGCAGTAGTATTAGTTTTATTTATGTTTTATTTATGTTTGATTTTGAATTGTTAATTGCTATTAAAAACCGTACTTTTTATTAATTAAAATATTTTATGTCCGAATATTTTGTAACGGGTGATTTTTTTGAGGTTAGGATTTTCATGCATTAGTATTTGACAGATCACGTGGGATTTCAGACATGGTGTCAAAGAGAAAGATGCTCAGTATGCTTTGACATTTCATCATGAATAGACTTACTAACGAGCAACGCTTGCAAATCATTGAATTTTATTACCAAAATCAGTGTTCGGTTCGAAATGTGTTTATCGACAAATTTTGTTCAGCGATGAGGCTCATTTCTGGTTGAATGGCTACGTAAATAAGCAAAATTGCCGCATTTGGGGTGAAGAGCAACCAGAAGCCGTTCAAGAACTGCCCATGCATCCCGAAAAATGCACTGTTTGGTGTGGTTTGTACGCTGGTGGAATCATTGGACCGTATTTTTTCAAAGATGCTGTTGGACGCAACGTTACGGTGAATGGCGATCGCTATCGTTCGATGCTAACAAACTTTTTGTTGCCAAAAATGGAAGAACTGAACTTGGTTGACATGTGGTTTCAACAAGATGGCGCTACATGCCACACAGCTCGCGATTCTATGGCCATTTTGAGGGAAAACTTCGGACAACAATTCATCTCAAGAAATGGACCCGTAAGTTGGCCACCAAGATCATGCGATTTAACGCCTTTAGACTATTTTTTGTGGGGCTACGTCAAGTCTAAAGTCTACAGAAATAAGCCAGCAACTATTCCAGCTTTGGAAGACAACATTTCCGAAGAAATTCGGGCTATTCCGGCCGAAATGCTCGAAAAAGTTGCCCAAAATTGGACTTTCCGAATGGACCACCTAAGACGCAGCCGCGATCAACATTTAAATGAAATTATCTTCAAAAAGTAAATGTCATGAACCAATCTAACGTTTCAAATAAAGAACCGATGAGATTTTGCAAATTTTATGCGTTTTTTTTTTTAAAAAAGTTATCAAGCTCTTAAAAAATCACCCTTTATATAGGTACACCCTAATACTTGGACTTATGTGTATGTTTGTATGTGCTTTTGAAGTTGCTTATGTTTTGTGCAATTGAGAGCTCGTCGAAGAGATCAATATGCTTGGTACATACATAAGTATGCACGAATTGTTTGTTATGCTTTGTTCGTAAGCAATTGAGAGCTCGTTAGAGAGATCAATTAGCTTTTTGTCCACAATCCTGCTTGTTTTTGTTTGCCAAAGAACAAGAGGTATTGCCGGATAATTGCAAATATGGACTTTGAACTTTTATGTTTTAATATAAGATGTATGTTTGCATATACGGTGGTACATGTATATATGTATGTTCGTACTGCGAAGCAAGCGGAAAAACGAAATAAGTGATGTGCAGGTATGTTCCCTATGCACTTATGTATGTATGTAAGTTTTGTTGTTTAAAATTTATTTTATGTGTTGTTTTTTATGTTAAGATTTGGTGTTTGCCTTTGCTTACTTCGTTATATGCAATCCTACTTACTGCTGTATTAAGCAGAAGGGGTATTGCCGGAAAATATTGCAAGTAAATACTTGAATTTTGTCTGCTTTTTGTTTTTGTTAAATAGTTGTGTTTTAATACACAAAGGTAAGCTCAAAATATAGGCATTAAATTTTTTTTTATAAATATTTCGATATATTGTTGCCAACCGCTTTGTTGCGCTATTAAAACGGATTTTAAATTGAAGATTTTATATTATATTAGTACTTATGTATGTATGTATATGAAACCGTCTTTTTGTATACATATGTATATGCATATTATTAAGTATAAAAAAATGGACTAAATACGCTCACTTGGTTACATCAAGGGCTTTGTAGTTGTATATATGTATGTGCTCCTCTCCGAACCGTTTCCAGCTGATTTGTCTGTTCGCCTTGTTGCGATTCCTGTGCTCCAGCTGGATACCTCCTCGTGCTGTCGTTTTGTTGTATGTATGTATTATTTGTATATTTGTTTTAATGTTCGCGCCCGTTTCTTTTGTTTTTGTTTGTTTTTATTTACATATGTTTTGCTATAAATTTTCGCGCCGATTGTCTTTGTCTTTGGTGGTTTTTATTGTTTTTTGTTTGTTGAAATTGTTTATATTGTTATTGTTTTGTTTTCTTGTAATATATACATATATGTATATATTTTTGTAAATATGTTTGTAATTTTAGGTATATTTTTTTTTTGTTTGGCACACTACACTTTTTGTTTTTCAATCTTAGCGCTTTTTTGTTTGTTTGTCTATTTGTTGTACATGTTACAAATGTATGTAAAGTTATTAGTTATTTTTTACTGTCACTTCACCGCACTTTATTTATTTAAATCTTTTAGCAAACGTCTAATGTCTATATGCTTTCTGTGCGCAGACCTCTTTTGATTATTCAGTATTGTTTTTATTAGGGTCACTGCACTTGTGTGTGTATTTTTTTTTTTTTTTTTCACTGCACAATTTTTGGTTTTATGTATGTTTATTGTGGTTCTTGTTTCACCACAGTGCCTTTCAGTGAGGCTCGAAGGACCATGTTTAAAGGGGTGTAAATCCACTAGTTATTTTTTCCAATGATTCACTCACTACCACTTTATTAGAAACAGAATGCAAGAGGAATTTATATTTATAATGGCTTTATTGCATTATGACATAAAATTTATCTTAATGTACACTATAAATAAAGTCGAGACGGTGTCCAGATGACGCAACGAGACATGCTGTTGAATCGATGTAGCCCGGTGGTTGCTGATGAGTCGATCTTGATATAGCGCTCTGAATTACTGAAGAATCGAATTCACGCACTCAGGATCGGTGAATTATAGATCGGTGTAGGTGTTAACACGGCGCAGTAGGTAAACGATTGTATCAGAAACGAATGTATGTAAATGTGCGGCTTGTATAGATCGAATGTGTTCGCTATCCTTTTTTCCAGCCTTTTTGTTATGTGCGTTGATTGATGTGGAGGTGTGTTGAGTTGTGTTGAGTGGTATCAGCTGTGGTGAATTGCGCTGTACCATTAGGATGCGCCTGTTATTGCGGGTAGAGTGGGTGGAAGTTTAACCCATTTAAACACATATAATTTTTGATACAATGAAAAATGGAAAAAAATCCATTACAATTTGAGCTCCTCCAACATAGGCATGCTGCGGATAAACCCTTTTTTCATATTGATGTTATAAGTCCCAATTGAGATGGGCTCCGGCTTGTTCTCGCCTCGCCCCTTGCTAGCTTATTGCACAGTTTTTTTTTTAATCATAAATATATGTCTAGTCAACAGTAATAAATCATTTTTAATAAAGTAGGGTTCTCAAATATGCCGTCAATATCACTTTTGCGTTTTTTCTCGATCCAGGATTTTTCGTTGGAATTAAATAGAAGGTGCTGAAATGCTCCGCTATTCCTCTGATGCCTACATAACCATTCTCAAGCAACATGACAATTCTCAAACCTTACTGAGGGTAAAGAGATCTCTTTCGATCGATCTTGGGTCAAATAGATATATGGCAATATGTGGGCAAAGAAGGAGCCGCCAGAGTTCAGTTTGGCGACTGCATGATCCAAGTGAGCCGATATGAAGTCAAAGTGAGTATTTAAGGATAGGAAATGAACGAAATGATGACGGCCTCCGAGAGATGTAGTAAGAAAGTCACCAGAGTGGTATTTAAATCGCAAAAAAGCTCGAGTTTCCATGTAGTTTTTTGGTCAAAATGATGTTTTAACCCTCGTCTCCGAACTGTTTTTTATACTCTCGCAACAAAGTAGCTAACGAGAGTATTATAGTTGTGTTCACATAACGGTTGTTTATAAGTCCTAAAACTAAAAGAGTCAGATATAGGGTTATATATACCGAAGTGATCAGGGTGACGAGTAGAGTTGAAATCCGGATGTCTGTCAGTCCGTCCGTCCGTCTGTCCGTCTGTCCGCCCGTCCGTGCAAGCTGTAACTTGAGTAAAAACTGAGATATCATGATGAAACTTGGTACACGTATTTCTTGGCTCCATAAGAAGGTTAAGTTCGAAGATGGGCAATCGGCCCACTGCCACGCCCACAAAATGGCGAAAACCGAAAACCTATAAAGTGTCATATCTAAGCCATAAATAAAGATATTAAAGTGAAATTTGGCACAAAGGATCGCATTAGGGAGGAGCATATTTGGAAATAATTTTTTGGAAAAGTGGGCGTGGCCCCGCCCCCTATTAAGTTTTTTGTACATATCTCGGAAACTACTATAGCTATGTCATTAAAACTCTATAGAGTCGTTTCCTTCAGGCATTTCCATATACAGTTCAAAAATGGAAGAAATCGGATAATAACCACGCCCACCTCCCATACAAAGGTTATGTTGAAAATCACTAAAAGTGCGTTAACCAACTAACAAAAAATGTCAGAAACACTAAATTTTACGGAAGAAATGGCAGAAGGAAGCTGCACCCAGGCATTTTTAAAAATTGAAAATGGGCGTGGTGTCGCCCACTTATGGACCAAAAACCATATCTCAGGAACTACTAATCTAATTAATTTTACAGCAAAATAAAAAAATATGTAAATGACGGATAATGAAATCTCGATTATCACTTTATCATGCCCTTCCTTACTTGTTCGATGTTATCGTCATTCACAGAGATGGTAAGGTCACTCGTATGAGGCAAGTTTTTGGAAACGTCGTAAGACCAACGATTTTGCGCGCGCAGCTTAAATGAATAATTCTTAGTAAAATTTTAACAGATATTTAAATAGAAGTGCTCTATTTTGGTCTGTATTTTACTTTTAACCATTGCTTTCGAGCCGTCTTATGAATTTTGGTTCATTGTCGTAGGTAATGACAGTAAGTTCACGTTTATTTTGGAGGACTTTGAAACCAAGTTTTCTTTTAAGGGATTTGTGTCAATTAGAAAAAGGTTTTCCAGTGGCAGGTTTTTAAATCGTTCGGTAAAATAAGTCTAGTAATTGTAATCACGTCTCTTTGGAAACTCATATTCATTATAGGACCATAAGAAGAGCTCACTTTTACGGAAAAAATGTTATTCTATTTCTTAAGCCCCTCTTTATTCTTGTTGTGTTTTCATTCGACAATCGCAGCGGTATTTCCACCGCCACAACAAACCCTACCAAGATACTTTTTCTACTTGTATACTCCTTGAGAAAGGAGCTCTATATGCACTTGCATGTATGTATGTATGCAAATGTATATACATATGTATGTGTATATCGACTTCTTCTCGCAAGTATAATTTCGTAAGATAATTAATAATCACCTCGAGTGAAAGTGAGGGATTTAAATTTTATGCAGTTCCAGTCCAAATCTAAGGTCACCTGAGTGAGGGTCACCAGCTGCTTGATATACATATACTACCTATGCACATGCATACGTGTGTATGTGTGTATAAGATTCATATGTCAATGTGGCTAATTCAGGCACCGCTCCAAACCATTTGCCATTCGAAGCATTTAACCAACCATTTATCACTCACCTCTGGCGTATACTATATCTCTTAACCTGTCAAGCATGTGTGTGTGTGTGTAGGAAAGTGCACAGTGGTGTGTGGAAAGGTGTAAGCGGCATGCATCATCTGCGCTGTTGTTTTCTTGCTCAGGTCGCAATTGTTTAGTTGTTGTGATTTTATAATTAACTGCTGCTAACGGTAAACCGACCGCTGGGAAAATGAAATGTTGCCTGTTTTCACTTAAATTATTTTTACATGACGCTCACTCTCTAAGTGAAACATTCACGTACTCCAGCTGCGATCAAATGAGCCACTTAATGGGTTAGATGTGAAGGGTATACATCGGTTGTGTATTTTCGAATTGTGGTTTGAATAAAAATCGATTGCACTAAGCACAATTTAGGCACTTTAAAACACCTTTCATTTTTTTGAGCACTTCATTTATTTGTTTATTTTGCAAGTGCGTATCGTCTGCTGTTTGTTGACTCTCCCTCTCTCTTTCAGTCCGTCTGCGGGTTTATGCGTATTTACTGTTGCTTACTTTGCTTCTCACCTGCCGGCGCTGCAAATGGAAAATCTGATTTACTTAAAATTTTTGTGAAGAGTTGCATAAATAAATTGAACTTTTCCTTTTTGACTTCTCACTTTTTTTCTTTTCGCATACCCTCGCCCACTTTCCTTTTCTTCTTTTTTTTTTGCACTTCTCTCTTCCTTTTCAGTTGCTGTTTGCTACAACTTTTTCATCTTTTTCGTCTTCATCAGTTTTGTTGATAGATTTCCGCTTAAACGGAAGTTGATTTTCGCAATTTTCAACATTGGCTCTGTCATCGAAATTGCGAATTCGTGTCAATATTTGTATGCGAGTGAGGCAGTGCTTTATTTTCCGTCTTCCGTTTTCCACTTAATGTTTTATGACTTCACCTGTAGGTTCGGCTGTATTTAATTTAGTGAACTTCCGAAGTTCTTCTGTTGGATGTGTTCACAAGGGTCGTATGTGGCATTGCCAGATTGGCTGGTGGTTACATAGAACAGAAGGAAATAATATATTATTATTAGAATTTAAGACCATTTAATTTTTATAACCATTTAAGTTTTCTAACAATTTAACAGTTTACCATGCCTTTTTACCGTTTGAAATTTTTTATTTTTTTCTACTAGTATAAACGATGATCTCGGCTATAACCGCGTAGGCGTCGTTTACGCCAACAAAGAAGAAGATAAACGACGGTCTTTGGCTATTCTCTTCTATATCATTTCCGTTACAGACCCAACCTAGCATACCCACCACAAGGAGTTTTTCAAGAGCTCGATTTAGATTCTTCAGTTTGTATGGCAGCTATATGATATAGTGAAGCGATAGCGGCAGTTCTTAATAAAGCAAAAATGGCGTCTGGCTACTCAGTTACCTATGATCAGTAGCCAGTTGCCATGCGTAATGCAAATTTGGTACGTCGTGGCTACTATTCTGGCGCTGCTGTCACACGTAATAGGGATAGTTTTTATTGCTGCTTTATATTTACATTGTCGGGTTTCTCTACAGACCGTGGAGAGAAGGTATACACTTTTTTTAAGTTTGTGAAGAAAATCTCTATAATGTATCTCTAGTAAGCCTTCACCTAAAACTGTCTTACACTTTAGTTTTACTGTTGTTGTACTAGTATAAGTAATGCTTTCACTTGTTTTCACTGAGAAAGCTGCCATCAAAGACACTCTTCCACACACACACCTACAAACTCATGACCACAAAGTGCAGAAAACAAACATCTTTCTCTGCTATTTAAACTAAAATTCTATTACAACAACTTCGCTGTCATTTGCAAAATTTCCTTTTCACTCGTGTTTGTGCAGTAAACAGCGCTAAGCAGAGGGGCGGAGGTAGCACGCGTATGAATCGGGGATGCGGTGTGACCTTTTCACTTCCGTGCGCACGCTGCGCTGCCGCAATGTAAATTTAATTTCCGCCAGCGCTGCACAGAGTTTGATTTTTATTTTTTCTTTTTCTTTTTTTCTGGAATTTTTGTTAGACAACTTGTTCTTTGCTGCGCTGTGAATTATTGAAAGAGAAAACTCTTGCAACTGACACTTGTGGCATGAGTTTGAGTGGCTGTTAGCGACAACAAGCGACTTGGTTCAACTGCCATTTAAGGCGGCTGAAAGACACGCTTTCTTGCTGCTAAGTCGCTATTTTATGCGCTTAATATGATTTCTATGGCTGCTGATACGCCTAAAATTAGACTATGTAGTTGCTGTAGTTTGAGGATTTTAGCATTAGAACATATTGCTTTTGTTGTAATAATTAAAAGTTTTGCACACTCATCAAATAGTAAAATTCACTCTTTCCCGCTGTGTACGTGTGTGTGTGTGTTTGTGGCTGTTCAACCGAATTAGCTTTGTGCCTGTTTGTGTGCGGCTCAGCTCTTTGCAGCTGCGCCTGAGGTTAGCATCTCCGTTGTGTTGCTGCCATTAGCTACGGAAACTCTCTCTAGGTAAATTTAATTGAAAATTTCGAGCGGAAACTAAATTGAAAAGTTTCCCTTTTATTATTCGCTGCACACGAACACAAACACACGTGCATGAAGCTGCTGCTCGGCGTTGATTTCGTTGAAGACTTTCACCCACAACTGCCACTGACTTTCGCCGGCTTTTGTTTGTCGTGCCAGTGCTTTAGCGCTTAAAAAAATATCGAATTATTTTACTGACATCACAAAACTTAGAAATCCAGATAGAAAATATGTGATTGTTTGTTGTAATTGTGAACATTTTCTTATCCATTAATTAGAACCTGTTTTTTGCAGTTTTGCAAACAATTAAGTTTATTTGTGTTCACACGCTCGTACACACATATATGTATATATGTGGAAGTGGAAGCTATTCTTAATCCGGTGGTTCCGTGTGAGAGACATGAGTGGGGAGTAGATTAAGTTTAGCCGACTAAAGTTTCGCCCGGCTTTATGTCATGTATAGTATGTGTGTTGAACTAGAAGAAATACATTTTTACATAGTGTACACATTACTTCAAGTATTTTAAGTAGAATTTTCTCTAAAAACTGGATCTTTATTGTCAAAAGTTGAGAAAATGGTAGCCTTAGAAGGTATACAAAACAATGAAATATGATCAGGACCAATACTCTTTTACTTATTTTGCAAGTTAGATCTGTTATATCGCCCTTTTTAGACCATTTTAAATTACTTTAGTTCGTTTTGTAGTAGCAGTTGTTTTCTCACAGACCTCTAGGTTTATTATAGATATAATCTCAGACCTCTGTAGCCAACGTTCTCTGAAACAGGTGATAGTTATTTATCTCGTCTTTTTTCAAATAACATCTCATTGCAAGAAAGTGCCGATTAGGTATAAGTAGTTAAATGATGGCGAACTTTGTATGTACTATTCAGCAGATATGGCAAGGTCTTTAGCTGCTTTGGCCTTTGTGTCAGAATTTAGCGTATATGTCAGCACTTAGCTTTGATTAGTAGTCAGATTATATGTAGTTTGTTCATGAGCAATCCATTATAAACATAAGAGAATCCTCTGCGGTTTCCTCAAGGCATAAGAACCAGCTCGAAAAAATTAAAGATGGAATGAGAAAGATCCTCTTTCGACAAGATCTACAAATTTTTGGTTATTTGAACCTGGAATTTCAGATACAGTCGATCTTCCTTTAATACTTGAAATAATTTCTCTAGGTGAAGGGTGCAGATCACCGTGAAAAAAGTTTGTCTCCGCGGTTTTGGTGAGATTACGTCATCAGACTAGGAGTTCCAATTGGGCACAGCCCAAAAGATTGGAGGTGAAAACATTTCTTTTCTTTATGCATACTCTATGTTCAGAAAGTAGTACCTTTATTATATCTGCTTAACTGCTATAAATATTATTACGAACTTTCAGCAGGCTAATATTTAAGAAAAAATGCCTGAGTACCTTTTCATAAGCATTTTGTTTGTATGTGTTTCTACTTGCTCTCTTGTTCCATTCTTGTACCACCTAATTTACTCCTTTTATAATTATTCTACTCTCATTGCAGGTGAAGTGGAACGCCTCCTTAAGGAGTATCGTCAAAATCAGGAACTAGTACGCCGTATCGGCGGTCATTACTATCAGATCATTTATCCGGTGCAGCTGCGGCACCACGAAAAGATGGGCATATCAACGCGTGAAGTGAGCCCACCAAAGGTACGAACACGAAAACGTTTGCGTTACTTAGAAATGCGTAAGCGTAGAAAACGTAATATACGTACTTTAAACAATTTGACCGGAACGGTAGGTGCATTTAACATACTACAAACTACATTCATACATTCATACCTACATACTTACATACATGCGTACTTATCTATCATTCAAGCACACTCCGCATACATACTGCTTATTCGAGAATTTATTTCATCATATAGCTGTTACCCACATGGAAGCTCGAGGCTTGGTTTAAGTTTTGATCACAGCCCTTCATTTTCTGCGCTTAACTCCTTTTTTTTTACAAATTTCTTTTTCGTATTTAATTTTTAGTTAGTCTGCAGCAAGATTGTGTTTTCGCGAGTTTCTCTAAAAAACTTCTTACGACAGACCCAAGTGTCAATAAAAATTAGTATTTGTTTGGAATGTTTATTATAATTCAAAAGATTATTCTTCATTTACTTTCAGAAGATTATCTCTTTCAAATGTCTCTCATGGTCCATCCGTTTAGTCCAATTTTCGATGACTCGTTAATGCATTTTGACTGGTATCTGACGAAACCCACGAGTAATATTTGGTCCAAACTCTGAATCGAAGCGCGATTGTCTGCATAAACTTTAGACTTTATATATCCCCACAGGAAAAAGTGATGTAGCACAATCTTGGTGGCTAATCGACCGGCCCAAATCGTGAAATTATCTACTCACCAAAGTGTTCTCTCAATAAATCCATTTATTGATACGTTGAGTGGAAAGTGGTGCCGTCTTGTTGAAACAAATTTTCACCGTGATCACTAGCTTCAAATTTAAGCATCAAATGGTCGGCTATGGTGGCGCGATAACGGTCGTCATTGACAGTTACGTTCCCACAGGCATAGTTTTTGAAAAAATATGGACGGTTGATTCACCGGCCCACAAACCAGACCAAACCATTGTGGTTTTATATGAAATAGCAACTCTTGAATCTCTTTATTCTGCTCTTCGTGCCAATCGCGAAAATTCTGCTTATTTACATACCCATTAAGCCAGAAAAGAGCCTCATTGCTGAATTAAATTTGGCTCAAAAACGACGGATCTTCTTAGAAAATTGCAAGAGCCCGTAGAGCGAATCGATGTGGCTTTAGAAGGTCGTGTAACTTTAGTTCTTGCAAAAACTATCCTCTTTATGGGCTGCTTACCATATTCGATTAGGGCCGAAAACGCGAGCAATAATGGATAAATGTGCCTTTTTACCATTTGAGCTGTACACAGTAGGAGTCTCGTTCTTTAATAAACGAGTTACAAAGGAGCCCACAATTTTGGACGCAACAACACAAGTTTCCAAGAATTTGATCTAAGCAAAAGTAAGTAGTAGACTTAATGCTTAAAAAATAACTATTTGAGACCTACTTACATCTTCATTACAAATATGGATCGGTCTGGGCTGAAAACACAAAACTTCACTAGTGGACTCTATCCTTTGTGAGGTCACGCCAGTTGTACATCCAAAGTGCTGACAGTTCGCTATGCACTTGGTTCTTACATTGGACGCGTGGTCGCCCTTGTTTCCATTGTCCATTCAAGTGCTTCGTGTCGATGCAACATTTCGCTGGAACCAGCGCATTTGTCGGATTTTTGTGGGCTAAACTAACAAGTATGTACGTGTCACCATAGAGAATATATCTTTGTTCTAAGATATACAAAGTCCCTAACTTGGTAACCTGAAAGTACTTTGTCTTGCTCTCGATGACCGCGGGATCTAATGCCTACGATCTCAATATTATCTCAGTACTCCTCGTATCACTTTTTCCAGCGTTATAAAGGCGCACGAGAGGAAATCCTCGAAAAATATCGAACGGCTTAATTTTGATAGTGCTGATGGTAGTTTCGCATGCATACCATATTTAGGCATGGCACCGAATAGGCACTTCTATCAGTGTTGTCAAAAACGGCTTTGGAACCAGCAAAAAGGCGATTTAAGGGATCTTCTCTAGGACATGACGTATTGTGAAAATCAGGTCTATGGAGGATTTGACGGGTCTAAAACACACTAGTACCTACCAATTAATAAGAAATATTGCTTATTTATTTTATATCATTTCAACAATCATTCCCTAACACTGAGTCACTCATTTTGTATAAAAATTTCAACATTGCAACACTGACAATAAAGATCATAAAATCATGAAAGCTATACACTAAAGTGAAAAAATGTGGCACTAAATAATATTCAGTTTTCATATGTAACAAGAAATAATACAGTTTAGCAACAAATAGTAACGCAAAAGAAAGGATAATAACTGTATAGTAGTTTTCTAGAAGAAATACACTCTTGTATATAAAGATATTTTTGAAAAAAATTGTGTGTAATAATATTTTAAAATTTCTCAAATTTTTTAAAATCTGTTTATGTTACTTTAAACTTCAATCATTTTTGGTAAACCTTTTGCCATACTCAGATTCCCCCAATCGCCGCCTTCATAATCACAATACTCTGAATTTCGAAATTTATTTAACACTTCAGTTAACTCGGTAACTATTTTATGTGCAAATTGCAAAGTTTTCAAAACAACGTAATGCCGAAATAATTTTATTTTTAATTTTCCAAATGCTTTGCATAAATTTGACGTAAAGCAAAAATCGCGTTTTGTTGTTTTTGCGCCAGTAAATAATTTCATTTGGTATTCGGCACGCATTTCGAATTCAAATTAACTTAATGTCGGAAATATTTGCTCTCATGTAAATAACATGCAGATAGCAAACGACAGACGCACGAGCCAATAACGGCCAATTACAACTCGACAGGCAAATAAACGCGTAAAGCAACCCACGTGATTACATGCATTCAAACACACAGAACAAAAACAAATAGAGTTACAAAATCGGCAGTGAAACAAAAATAAATGCTACAAATAAACGTAAAATGTTTGTTCTTTCTGAAATTTTCGCTCTTCGAAAATTTCCAATGCATTTTGTTGTTGTTCCAGAACGCTTACTTTGTCGGCATATTTCACGATTTAGTCGTAACAAAAACAGCAACAAAATGTTCGTGAATTTGTATGAATAGCCAGCAAGCGCTGGAGTGCAGCCGCCGCCACTCCTCCCGCAGGCGGCTTGGTTTAGCAGAGTAATTAATAATCTCTTGGGACAGGCTCAATCACAACTCGTGGCTTATTGAGAGTGAGTTAAATGTGATTTACTTTTGCAGCAATTACCCAAATGAGTAGGAATATTGATAAGGTAGCCTGGATTCGCCGATCCGCCTTGACGTTGGCGTTAGCGGTGCGACGTGGGCCTTGCTTTAATGGGCTATTTAAATGTTGGAGCAAGAACTGTAATTGTGAAGAAACGATTTGCATACCGTGAAATAACTGTGTATGCGTGCAGCTGTATTGTGCGTAAAACAAATGCGTAAAACGAAGATGGCGGCAGGAAAAATGTCTTAATGTTTAATTAATCTGCGTGAGGATTAAGGACAATTAGAGTTTATTTAAAATAAATTTGCAAAAGTTGGGCTTTTCTTGCGCATTCAGTGTAGGAGTGAAGAAATGGTTTTGAGACTTTGAAATAAATTAAATTTTGGATATTAAAGATGTTAGCAAAATATCAAAAAAAACCTTTAGCAAAATTAAAAAAAAATATATCGCTCATTTGCTGCAAGAACGGCATAAGTCAAAAAAATCGATTTTCCAGAAAACGCGTTAAACGTTTTCAACTGACTACAACCTTACACGGTGACTCCAACCTTACACCTCTTCTCGAGCGGAGCATATAAGAGGTATTCATATGAATTTTTCACTTAACATCAAGTATGATATAACGAACAAGTCTGCAACATTAACTCAAAACTCACGTTTTTTGATTTATGCCGGTCTTGCAGCAAATGAGCGATATATGTATACATATATAAAATTTGTCTCAAGAAATAAACGGAAAAACTTTAAAACAATACTCCATAGTTTTACAGCCAAAAATTAAAGCGCTCTTAAATGTATAGTACAAGGTGCGTTCCAAAGTAAACAGGACTTTTTAAATCTAACACCCCTGGTGGCGTCGTCTTTATGTCGACTAATGCGTTAAAATCTACTATCTTTAAAAATTGTCAGGTGAGAATTTCATGACATTTCAAAGATTGGAAATGAAGTTAATTGCGATTTCAGTGTCAGTATGTTTGTGTTATCGGTGCGAAAATGAGCTTCGAACAAAGAGCCAAATTTAAATTGTGTTTTGCTTAGAGTCTAACATTCGAAGGACATCACTAAAGAGGTCACAAAGGACAAAAACTTCCTTTACAATATTGTGACAGCTGACGAAACGCGGTGTTGCCAATATGATCCCGAAAGGAAACGGCAGAGTGCTGATTGAAAGGCACCGGACGATCCGAAACCCAAAAAATGCTGATTTGTTTTTAAGATTCCAAGAGTATTGGCTACAAAGAATTTGTTCTACCTGACCAAAACGTTAACGCGGTATTGTACGTTGAGGTTTAAAGCGTTTGGTGCGCCGTATTCGACGTGTTCGGCCCGAATATCGCAAAGAGGAAATTTGACGTTTGTTGCACGATAATGCGCCGTATCATCGATCGACGCTTGTGATCGATTATTTTACCGAAAGTTACATTTTAACCATTAACCACTCCCCATATTCACTTGATATGGAAAGCTTTATGCAGACGTACAGGCCATTCAAAGGGCTTGCACCGGCATTCTGGCGGCCATACCGCGGCCAACGAGTTAAAACACTCGTTCAACATGTTTTTGGACCGTGCAAAAAGCTATATTGAAGCAGAAGAAGGCTATATTGAATGAAATAAATTTTGCCGAAGAAACTATTTGTTCTGTTTTTTTAAGTCCTGTTTACTTTGGAACGCACCTTGTATATCAAGTTTTTATTAAGAGATAATAAAGTATATCTATTATGTAAGACGACTAATGCATACTCTACTTGCATATTCTGGCCGAAGGTAGTATAAAGGTAGTGCTATCCTGAGCTATTATAACTATGTTGATGATTTGAAGATTTTTCTAATATTCTTTCTTAAGAAATCGGATGTAATAATCATTTGATTCGATGCCCGGACTATAAGGAGGTTGCATAAAAACCTCGCACCTAAACTCACAAAGCTGCTGTCGAGTAAATTTCGATGTATGCCTTGACGTTCTCCTGATAGAACAAATTTTCTTCCTTATTGTCCAAAAGATGACTACTTCTGGGCGGTTGTTTCTTGATTACCGCTTCCGTCGTTTTGACGCCGACATACAACCAGCCTTATTCAAATGATCCCTAACGATTTTTTGTGCCATATTTAGCTCCTGAGAAATCGAAACACTGCTTACACGACAGTGGAACTTGACGATTTCCATTATTTTATCCTTTTTTTGTCAATTTACCTACATACGTGATGGCAATAAAATTCCGCGCGATCGCCTTGACCTTGCACCATCGGACCACCATTTGTTTCGGTCAATGCTGAACTCCCTTAACATACACTGATTGAATAATGTCTCTAGCGGAAAAATGGCAAAAGGTGGTCGATACGTACATATGTCAGTACATATTTCGTTCATTCAAGTTTATTATAAATAATATTTTTTTTTCGATTAATACTCACGTAACTTCAACTTTCTTTAGCTCACATGTTCTAACAATATCTCAGAAAGAATTATTCGATCAATGTTTCTACTCTCACACTCAAAACGAAAAATCGAACGAAATCTATCAAATCCGTCCGTATAATAAATACCGTTAAGTGTGTGGTAGAAGAATTTTGCTAAACTTAAAAGCAAACTAATAAACTTCAGTATTTGCTCTCGCTCTCAACGTTGGTATACGTTAAACAGCGCACAGCCAGCAAACATTATCACGCGTGCAAACTCTCGATTAATCTGTGTCAGCCATTTGTTAAAGCTCAGCTAAACATAGCTAATACACTTAAGTTGGCCATTAATTAATACAAAGTACGGATATGCCAGGCAATGCCAAAGTGCCATCAGCGGCGAACAGCAATGCACGAGCAAATGTAGATATGTGCGATTCCTAACAGGCACACACATAGGGAGATACATTGGTCGTGCATTAGTCCTAGAAAAGCCTGAATGTTGATTGCAGTAAGGCACGTGCGGTGGCATTTAAAATTGGTGGAAGATGTGTACTCGAACATTTGAGTGGATTTGTGCAAGTATGTGTGGTGGGCGTGCACATTAAGGTGTGAAAAATTTGTTATAGATTTTTCTCAAAATTGAATTAATATAATTAATAGCAATTTTTTTACATCTGTGAGAAACGGCATCTTCGGCTGCATCAAAGGTACAACACCTTTCATAGTAACATTTCTTTAAGTATAAAGGATATGAAGAGGTCTTTATTTGTTTTGTCTTCGATAACCCGTGCGAATTTCCGTTAAGATATCTTTTCAAATAATTCATTAATAAGTTTGTAAGACAGCTGCTCCGATATAAGTCTAGTTTTAATTTTTCAAAAGTTGCTTAATTTTCTTTCCAGGAAAGGTTCGCTTTAAGATCACCTTATCACTCGGACTTTATGCCGTTTCAAATATGTAGAAAATTAGCTAAAATCCGAAAGCTGGTAGGGACTCCCATGTTACGGCCAAGGACTTTAAGCTCGTCAGCGTGTACTCCTTCCTCCTAAAATTTTGGAGAGACTGATGGACTAATACATAAGGAGGCGCCCCGAGCGACTATGCTTATTGTAAAGACAAGTCAGTGGAAAGAATACATTGGAGGAGAGGGGCAGTGAGCTTTTATACTGATGGGTCAAGTCTTGTGGGGAAGGTTGGTGGGTTTATAGTCAGGAGATCTCTATCAACTCCAGCTTCAGATTTCCCGACTATTGCATTGTTTTCTAAGGCAAGGTTGCAGCCAGTAAGGTAGTAATAGATAAAATGCTCTTAAGTGCAGCCTCTTTTAGTGAAGTGACCATCCACTTAGATATCAGAGCTCTGATACTAGCCTTGAACTTATTAACAGTACGTTCAAGACTGGTCAAGGAGTACCTAACCTCGTCATTAATAGAATCGAGTGTCTTTGTGATTAGAATGGTATGGGTGCGAGGCCACAGCGGAATTCCAGGAAATTGTAAAGCTGATGAGCCAGCAAGAAAAAGCACCCAAGAATAGCTGTCGGTAGAAGATGTGTTCTACTCTAAAAAAACCTTCGTAGAAGCTGGGCCCGCGTTGAGCTACCATCGGTATACGCGCTGTCGCAAAAGCCTTTCGGCACAAGATCGATGGCAAGAGATCTAAATATTGGCTACTAAGCGTTTTTCTAATTTATAAGTTTGAACACAGGAGTTCTTCTTTTCCATGTTTTTACAAAAGACTATATATAGCAGTCCACGTACGCTATGTGATCAGCCTTCTAACTTAACCTAACCTAACCAAACTTAGCCAAAAAGTAGAATAAATATATTTTTGTTTTCCATTATCATAGAATACCAAATACTCTGAGGGGTATTTTTAATTGAAATAATTTTTCTCATCGCTTTAAAATTTTTTTAATCAATTGCTTAGAGCCACCCTAATGTACTTAACTACAGGCCGATATTAATGTGCACTTATTTTGGAATTGGAACTTCACTGGCCTACTTCGTCGCTGCTTTGGGGCATGGCTCTTCATTAGAGCGCAGGGATCACAGGACACATCTCTTCGCTCGGCTCATATAAATGTCAGTGTTAACCGCGCTTACTTGTGTTAGTGGTGGCTTGATAATCAACCATTTTCATATAGAAACACAGCGAGTCACATATAATGCAACATTTACGGCTTCATTAAATAATGGAGCACGTAATAACAATTTAAATTTTTTATTTAATGGCCGGACACGGAGCCAACAACGCGACTGCCAGGCAGCTGTGATGTATGTGCATTCGCAACGAGTGGAGGAACATATATCCTGACGCGGTTTTATTGCAATCCGCGTTCTTAAACTAAATCCCAACTCATGTCGAGTTATCCGCAAGAAATCTGTGATTTTTATTTGATTTATTGTTTCTAAATAGAGGTTGCCGAGCTGCCTCCAAATCGCTCGAGGAGTACAGTGAAAGTAAAAGTGGGTAATAAACGCGATGAGGATGAAATTATTATTGATCAATTGGCAACAAATGTGTGTCCCATTAAAAATAATTTACTACTAATGAAGTGACTGTTGCCGCAGCAGCTGATCCATTCTACCACCCCATGCCAGCAGTTGCTAACGGTTGAGCGCTTCTGTCCTGCTTAGCGGTAATACTGGATTTGCTGTACATAATATTGAGTGGGTTTTGCCATTTCCTAAGTACGAAGCAAAGAAAATATAGAAGGAGACAGTGTTTGTAACGGGTGATTTTTTTGAGGTTAGGATTTTCATGCATTAGTATTTGACAGATCACGTGGGATTTCAGACATGGTGTCAAAGAGAAAGATGCTCAGTATGCTTTGACATTTCATCATGAATAGACTTACTAACGAGCAACGCTTGCAAATCATTGAATTTTATTACCAAAATCAGTGTTCGGTTCGAAATGTGTTTATCGACAAATTTTGTTCAGCGATGAGGCTCATTTCTGGTTGAATGGCTACGTAAATAAGCAAAATTGCCGCATTTGGGGTGAAGAGCAACCAGAAGCCGTTCAAGAACTGCCCATGCATCCCGAAAAATGCACTGTTTGGTGTGGTTTGTACGCTGGTGGAATCATTGGACCGTATTTTTTCAAAGATGCTGTTGGACGCAACGTTACGGTGAATGGCGATCGCTATCGTTCGATGCTAACAAACTTTTTGTTGCCAAAAATGGAAGAACTGAACTTGGTTGACATGTGGTTTCAACAAGATGGCGCTACATGCCACACAGCTCGCGATTCTATGGCCATTTTGAGGGAAAACTTCGGACAACAATTCATCTCAAGAAATGGACCCGTAAGTTGGCCACCAAGATCATGCGATTTAACGCCTTTAGACTATTTTTTGTGGGGCTACGTCAAGTCTAAAGTCTACAGAAATAAGCCAGCAACTATTCCAGCTTTGGAAGACAACATTTCCGAAGAAATTCGGGCTATTCCGGCCGAAATGCTCGAAAAAGTTGCCCAAAATTGGACTTTCCGAATGGACCACCTAAGACGCAGCCGCGGTCAACATTTAAATGAAATTATCTTCAAAAAGTAAATGTCATGAACCAATCTAACGTTTCAAATAAAGAACCGATGAGATTTTGCAAATTTTATGCGTTTTTTTTTTTAAAAAGTTATCAAGCTCTTAAAAAATCACCCTTTACTTAAAAGGGGCCCATAGGTGCTATTGTTGTTGTTGCCCGAAAGGAAAATGATTGATTGCGAAAATACGTAAAAAATCGAAATAAAACGAAAAAGGTGAATTCGCATTGCCTACCCACCTACATATCAACATTTTGAACAAAATAGGTTAAATAAAAAATGCTTGAGAAAATAGCCCGCAGCAAGGGAGAGAAGAGGGAGGGAGCCTTCATGCATGTTAGAAAGAAAAACAAAAACACCAAATTTGTGGCATTTGTTGGCATTGAGGGCGGTCGTACAATTTGATTTATGGCGAGAAATCAGCGCTGGGTCCGCTAAGCATTGTCCACAGCCCAACGTACGGCGGCGCGAATCTCCGTCACACAATGTAACCCCCGATTTTCCGATATACCTGTACATACCACCACATACACACATATGTACATATGTGTGTGTTTTTGTCTGTGTGTCTGGTACACACACCGCGCACCACAAAGATTTCGACTTAACGTCGCTTCAACGCCATTCACCGCGTTGTAAATCATCGAAAAACAAGGCTTTCTCAATAGAAAGCACACACCAACGCCAGCCGAAGAAATAAATCTGCAATGTGCGAAGGAAGTGTGAGAAGAAAAATAAAGGTATAAAGACAGCAGGCGCAGTTGAGATTTATTGAAAATAAAAAATAATCGGTTAAGTAGGTTTTTAGTGCCCACCGGATGAGTATTCGCCAGCAGCGCGGGCAAGGCGTTCAACCATGCCCAGCGGCGGTACAGCCAAAAGCAAGCATTAGCGGCCTCACACGTCAAATTCAGAGTTGAGAAAGTTACTCGAAAAAAATATTGCATTTCGATCCGTATTTACTATTTAGTTGATACGTACATGTGAGGAAATTTAGTTCTGTAAAATAATGTCCTTCAAAGAAAACTCCAAAAGAGTAGGAGATGTATGGACAAACGAATTTTATTTGATGTAAATTCTCCAAATTTGAAATACAAAGTAACAGTAAACTTTTGACATTTTTCTGGGGCTGATTATCACCGTAGCTATAACACCCTTCACAAATACGAATTATTAGTTTGTATGGCAACAGCCATTAAAACATGCCAATATCGTAAACATATCTTGTCAAATGAAAAAGTTTTCTATTCCGATCAATGAGGCTTTATTCTTCACATCTTCACAAAGTGAAAAATGTCTTGAAGTCAACAAAGAGAGCAATCATAATCAAGACTCTGTATGACATACGCGCTCCCCCAACATCTCATGGAAATTATTATTATGTTTTTTTTTGAAAACAGGCAACTTTTATTCTATTTCATGTGGAGTACCGCAAGGCTCGGTTCTAGGTCCCATTTTATCGTACCTAATGTATGATGGAGTATTTGCACACGCAGGCAACATTATTGTGTTAGCAGTGGCTAAACACCTTGATGACCTCCGGAGCAAACGCAATGAGTATATAAACGATCTGCGACATCTACGCGATCTGTTCTCCTCAATGAGTTTAAAACTTGCTGAGCAAAATAAAAAGTCTTGCTCATAAGTACTAGAAAAGCGGAGGAAAGCATATCTCTCACCATAGGAAAGTGTGAGATTCATTCACAGCCACAACTAAAGTATCTGGAAGTAACAACAGACTCAAGGCTCAAATTTAAGGATCACATAGAATACACTGCAGATAAAGCGAATAAAACCATCAACGTCTTACCAAGAATGATAACAATATGGATCCAAGCGCTAGGCGTTAAAGCATATGCCAGACAATAAACACAGTACACAGGCTGTCGGTACTAAGATTTTTCTCCAAATAACATCAAGTTACGCTGCTGAGTTCATAGCCAGTATGATGCCCATTGATATCCAGGGTGACGAATGCGTGCAGGTATACAAACCAGCACCGTCTATGGGAGCCAAAAGAGAAAAGAGAGTCAAAAATTTAACATTATGGCGGTAGCAAACGTCACAGAAAGGACGGTGGACACATAGACTGATACCGGACATCTATTCGAATATAATTATTATGTCAATCCAGATCCCCATGGATTTCCACTCAAATACTAAGTGAACATGGGTGCTTTAGAAGTTACCTGTACAGATTCCAGCACGACAATAGTCCGAATTGTCCGACGTATTAAAAGTGCTTTGAGACTCTGAATATGTATTCTTTTATTGCCTTCGCTTTCTAAGTACAAAACTTAAAATTCCACTTGGTGATAGTTTTAGGGTGGAAAATTTGAAGACACTCATGTGTCAGTCCTTTGAGAACTGGAAAGCTGTGGTAACCTCAATCATGACAAAACAGAGACATATAGAGCAGATTTGGTGTTCGTCATTTAGTGCCTTAGAGGAGACTTAAATGTCCCATGAAGTAATACTTAATCAGGTGGTTCTGGTGCTACTATATGAACGTTGTAGGGGTCTTAAAGTTTTTGTATATTTTTAGAAAAAGTAAACTGAATTTTAAATTAATTACGCTGCTTAAAATATTAACCTTTGACTATTAACTAATTTAAATACGAATTTGAAATAATTATTTTTTAATTAGTTATCCAATCATTTTCTTTAGTATTATATTTGAAAGCCATATTTATTCAATGTTTGTTTGTTTATATAATTTTCGTAAAAAATTCTGAATTAAAAGTTAAGTAAATTTTATGGACAAGCCATGATTCACACACACAGCAACAGAAAAGTCGCATCAATTAAAAGCAAAGTACGGCAAACAAGAAATTCGGCAGTCGACGGCCTGGACAATCTGACAATGAAATCAAATTCATTTTTCACACGTAATTTTTTGCGCAACAATTTAATTTGCATACAAATGCGAATACACATATGCACACACACACACAGTCATGTGCCCATAAGTAGAAATAAATATTTTCCGTTATTTCAGCTGTAACGAATGATATTAAAAATAGAGTAATTAGGGCAACGGATTGAAATCAAGTTGCACTTTTTGTGCATACCTTTTTTTTCAAAAAAATATCCGCAATTTTTTTCTTGCAATTCGTGCGTACATTATGCGCCAATGCATTTTTCGATTTTCGACAAATAATCGAATATTTTGCAGCGGTATTAATAAATAAAACTCCGTATATTTCGGGTGAAAATTGTCAAAGTTGTCTCTTAACAAATGAAAATATGACCAAATATAAATTTATGCAACAAATGCATTAATGAAAGAATTATTTACGAGGGTGAAGTATTTTGTATGGAAATTTAATCAATCAATATCTTTATATATAAAAAGTACGTGTCACGTTGTTTGTCCGCGTTGGACGCCTAAACTACTGAACCGATTTTAGTAAAATTTGACACACTGTGTTCAGTTCGAACCAACTTAGAAGATAGGATACTAAAACCAATTCATAAATAAAAATACATTGAAATTTTCATTAAATGGATGCTCTATTAAGCGGACAACTCTATCAACTAGATTACAGAGAATAGCCATAATTAAGTAGATAACGTAAAATCTGGCGGGATCTACTTGTATGTTTACAAAAGTCATAAAGTGGTTGGTAAATGTTGAAAAGTGTAAAATATTTTGAAAGCAGAATATTTTGTTTGCTAGATTTAACAATAATTAATAAATAAAAAATTGTTTGTTGAAGTCAAAAACTATCTTTCCGGTCATACTTTAAAAAGAGTTCACGTCACCACTGAACATTTCTTCACTGAAACAGTATAGTATGAGTCGTTATGAGTGTCAAGGAATATCGATACTTTTGAGTTACGAAGTAGTTTCGAAAACTTAATAATTTGTAACAATTCATAGTTTTATAACAAAAATGGCTTAAAACCCGCGTAAATGTATTGCTGCCATACAAAGTGAATGATCTAAATCAAATCCTTGTATGAATATTTTGTATTTATCATTTTGTGTACCTCAAAATAGGCCGTAATTGATTCATTTAAATTATTTGACTTTTTGTTGGACTGCAATTTAAGGCGTCTTCTAAATTCAAAAGCGTTCAAATTTCGGATTGTAAACAATTACTAATGATATTTAAATTTTTTGTTTTTAATTTTTTTTTTAATTATTCTTAAACTTCGATATTGGAAAAAACACTTTTACTCAAAACTAAGCGTAGAGGGCATTGAAACAGTCCCTGTGCGACGTATTCGACTTCTTGGCAAGATGTTTCAGCCTCAAAAACTTGAAATCAATTATGAATAGACACAAGATTATTTGAAAATGAGTGATTTTAAAAATGTAGTTTTGTCACGTTTTTCATTCATTTGAGGGGTTACGTGAGTTTCCTCGGGTAAAAAGCATTATTTTTTTCTCATATAAAAAATGAAATACTTATGTTATTACAATTTTTCATTGTTCAAACATACACTATTCATAAAGAAATTCTGAAATTTTTAGAAAAAAATATTTTAAACTCGCCCATTGCGATGCCACTTCCGGTGACCCCTCGGACAAAAGATGCTTACAGAAACATGTTAAAGGAAAACCTTCACTTAGAACTTGGGCGAAGGAAAAAAAACTGAAAATTGCGTTTTGGCAGACAACAAAAAAAAAAAAAATTAAAATTTCGCGAATTTTTTTTTCAAATAGTTGTAATCGAATAAAAATCTTTCGTACAAGTCTTTAAGCATTATATCTCAAAGAGCTGTGCTAAAATTCATGAAGATCGGTTGAGTAGTTCTTGAGAAATCTGCCAACCGACTTCAAGAGCACAGTTTCGAGAAAAACGCGTTTAAAGACGATGCACTTAGCCTAGTTAGCATCGAGCGCACAAGTTCTCAAGACTGTAACTCCGAAACAATTACTCGGATAAACTTGAAAATTTAGGAGAAAGTTCTTGACAATAAAGAAAGGCGGTTTTTTGAAGCCTGTAAACCCATGTAACCCCTTAAGCCATGCAAACAGTCAGCGTCTGGCCGGGTTTGAAGCTATTGTGGGCCAGGGTTTTGGTTATGTCTAAAAATATGTAAAATAATCGATTTTTTACCGCGCAACCGAACGCCGCCATAAACTATTGAAACTTCGTCACACACTAACTACAAGGACCAATACGAGTATTACAGCTAAAAAAATGACTTATCATTCATTACATTACATAACATTAAATTCAGCGTTACACATTAATCATAAGCCGACCATATATGTATGCTAGTGCAAAACACTTATAAAATGGAGTATTCCTCGAGTACGCTTCTTATCGATATACGTAATTATCTTAATATTAGTGATTTTATCGATTTTTATCTACATAGATCTAATTAAGTACTAAGTTTTCAAAACATTTTTTAGTCAGTGTTTTTAAACTTACTTATTATTTATTTTTAAATATTAAATAAATATTATACTTTATTTCAAGTCCAACAGCTTCCCTCGTAATTTTCCATTGTTAGCCAAATGGCCATATTTTTAATTTTTTATTACCAAATACTTGCATAGACAAATATTTTTGCGAATCCCCTCTACCCCTGGCCATAGATTTTTAATTTCGCATTGTTGCTGTGTCATGACGGCTGAGCGTGCTGATTGGTGATTACATAAAAAGTTGTATACAGTATTTTACGCATGAATAACGGCAAAGAGTCGATAAATGAAAGGAATTGATATATTGAATATTTGTGATTTTTTTCTATGTGCCATATAATATTTGGCAGCTCAACAAATGAAAATATTGACGCTTTTAACACATACTTTATCTCTAGCCTAACATACTACAACTACAACTATATGTATATGTATGAGTGCACATGTATACGCACGCATAGTTTTTCTTAAATATGAATTTTAATTGAACAATTCACTGTTAGCTGACATTTCAATAAAATGCAATTGTTTTCGTTTCCTCTTTCTCTTTGCATGCAATCTTCTCGGCATTGTGTTCGCGTTGCAGCCGGGTCAGCGTCCACGACCCCATGAGGATGGTGGCTTCAGCAGAGGCAGAACAAAGGTGAGTACGCAGGCATTTTGCCAATTGTATAAGCGTCAGCTTTAAGCTTGAATTTCGTTTAATTATGGAAAATACAGTTATGTGTAGAATGTCTTATCAAACATGAGTAATTACATGAATAATTACATGTGGCAGGGATATATAGTAATTTTTTCACAGTTACGCGTGTGAATGTGTGCGAAATTCTTTTCTATTAATATGCTGCTATCATCTGCATATGTATTGGTGGCCCATTCACCAATGCCACCAATCATTGTCTAGCCTGTCTGACAGTTCATCAAATGAAATTTGAGCTTTCGCCTGTTCGCTCTTTCTTCCAGCAAATTAATTATACTCTTGTCGTTTGCATTTGTTGTGTCTTACATGTCAGCTAAGCCTCGAAGTTGGGGGCTTTGTATGGCCTCGCTTTGTGTGACAGCTAATCTGCAGGGTTGAGCATTAAATTAAAAAGCACATATACGCACACGCTCGCACATGCATACATACACGTGTGTAATTTCATTAATCTGAGACGTGCATGTGTATGTCTATATGTATTTATGTTCGCTATGACATGGCACGTTGTTTCTATTCTCTCACTTTTATTTACCAGCTTTTAATATGAATGGGAATGTAACTGTATATGTATATATATGTGTGTGTTTGCGAACAAAGCTGCCGCTTAATCACGCTGAGTACTTCAATTTTTCTCTAGCATTGCTACATCAGCTCTTTCATTTTCTCTTCACCTGTCAGTTAATGGGAACTCAGATGTCTTGTTAGGTGCCATCAAGAATTAATATATATGCAAGCTTACTGAAATACTCAAACACACACACACATATTTCATTTGCATTCGTGTGCGTATTTAACACTTTATTTGAGCTTTCACGGCATGGCCATTAGTACTGATAAGCATTCGCTCTAACGCCTCTCCAATTTGAATGATGAAGAGATATGCTTATGTAGCAGTTAATATAAACATAGAATCTGTATATATGTATATGTGTGTGATATCGTCCGCTTTCACCCTTCGCCTACATAATTCGTGCCATTTTTGCCGTTAGCAAATTACACGTATTAAATAACATCATAAAACTCTAGTGTTAATCCAGCGTCATCACTTCGTATCATGTTAAGCTGCTTAATACTTGGATTTTTACGACAATGTGCTACTAAATAGCTAATACTTTTTCATTTTCGAGTTATTAATTTATTAAATTAATTGCATGTGCACCGGAGTGCTAAGCATTATAGTTCATATTCGATTCTTTTACTCTCTCTTTTGTGGGTTTTGCACTTTTTGTAAATGTTGCTAGCAACATGTTGCGGGTATAAGTGTTGGAGAACTTCATAAGACATTGTCCCATTATTTGGTTAAAATGTTTCCAGTTAATTCCAGTTATACTTGCTTGAGCTTAGTTTACTGCAGTATCGATTGTGTTGGCTACGTGATTACCAGTTGATGGGTTGCGAAAAGTATAAGATATTTGGAATTTAGTTTTATTAATTACAAGTGTTTTGTGCAAGGCTATGTCAGATCACCTAGTGGCATTAAAAAATGTCTTATAGCATCCTAGAACCTTTCAAATGCAGAGATGAAATTCCGCTTTTGTTCCATTTACAAAAGAACGACAGTTGTAGGATCTGCTGTCTCTAACCGTTGCTATATCACAGAAGTCATAAATTAATGAAATCCAGAGGATTAATTTCACTAATTGACTATATTTTTTCATCAATTCTATTTAACTCTTGATAGCGTTGATTTTCACCCCAAAGAATACAAGCTTTTTTCAAGCATTATTTGGTTCCAATTAGTAAGGTGGAAGGACGCAATTTCCAACTTGATCGCGTTCGAGCTCGACCTAAAACCTCTGCCGTGTTGTGTGTCCAGCACTTGGCCACAATGCGAGTCCACACTGAACTGAATTTTCAATTCTACTTACCTTTACATTTAAACCACAGCCACCATGAATCTCCCCCAAAGGTCCAAACCCCATGAAGAGATTGAAGCGAACTCCAAGGGTTTAAGTCTCGGGTAGGTAGACCTTGTACTGCCAGTTGAGCACCCATCAAACTCAATGACAGGTGACATTTGTCGCTTGAACTGCAAATTTTCTTTCTTTACAAAGAATCTCATTCAAAGTCTATAATATTAGTTCAAGCTGAGTATTAAGCATTATTTCTGACAATATTAAGTTGATATTTTGATGCAAACTAAATAATAGACATAGTGCATATTTTAGTCCCTTCTAACGACAGGCATTCCTTACCGCGGGCAAATTCTGCTGGGGAAGGAGGAGGTTTGCTTTTCGTTTCTGTTCCAGTAATTTTGATGTCAAAGGTACACCAAACTCTGCAAGGCAAATTGTCGAAAATATGCGAAAAATAATGGAAATCGTAGCTGATCCAAACAAAATCAGTCCATTTCTGAAGCGGATTGTTGCTCATCATCAAAAGGGGGGCTTTTTATTTTTTTATTGATAATGTTTTTACATGGTTGGTCCGAAACTCGGCGCATAACCCTGGATAACGCTTTCTAACTTTAGTTCGCCTTCAAGCGGATGGTCTTGAGCTCCTTGAGCCATATTTAGAAGTATCGCTTCTCTCAAGTGAATGGCGCTCTCAAAACTTTCCTCACCGGCGTGAACTTCTGCACATGACTCCATCCTTCAACTCGGCTATAACTGCGTAAGTGGTGTCTACGTCAGTAAATAAGAAGGAAGATGGTTACTGGTCATAATGTTGGACCTGCACTATCAACAATTATACCGTCTGAAGGAAGTTATCGCCCAGAAGGGACTACGTATGGTCACAAACTTTGAGAGTGTTTTGTCAGAAATTCCGAAAGCTTGGATGGAATATTTTTATCCATCCATCTTACAGTCCGAACCCATCACCAAGTGATTATTGCTTGTTATTGTCTACGGCAATTATTTTTACTGGTTAAAAACTCGTTTTAAGAGAATATTGTGAAAAACAAATATCGCAGTCGCACTAAGGACCAGGGTTTCTTTTTGAGTCGCAATATGGTATTACTTTTAAAATGGCAACAGGTCATCGAGCACAGTGGTGCATATTTGTCCTAAATTGAATCATTTAAATGAAGTCAAATAAAGCTTCTAATCTCACTTATAAATAATCACTCTTATAAATAATGCAAAAATGCATATAAAAGCAAACACATATGCCCGTAAACACGTATTTTCTAAGCCCCTCTTTTTACTAAATATTAAGTAGTTCATCAAAAGCCAGCGTGTTGTCCATTATGAAGTTGCGTTGCAAAGTTTAACTAACTAAATAACTTCCCCATAAAACTCATGCCACAGAGCGGGGTTCATGCTGTGAAGCAAATAAGTACTTACTTAGCCACACATACATATACATGCATGGGTGCATAAGCATGCCTGCATCAACAACTTTTATAAATTAGTTTAAAGTAATCACTCGAGCGTAAAAAGGAAGGTAAAAATATTGTTGAATAACTGAAAATAAAGCCAAGAAGACAACTTACTTATAAACTTCAACCTGAAAGCGCCTTATGTATATTTGTATATACACGTGGCTAACTGTATCTGCCTCTACCCAGAAATGCATGCTCTCATGTATATAACGGGTGATTTTTTTGAGGTTAGGATTTTCATGCATTAGTATTTGACAGATCACGTGGGATTTCAGACATGGTGTCAAAGAGAAAGATGCTCAGTATGCTTTGACATTTCATCATGAATAGACTTACTAACGAGCAACGCTTGCAAATCATTGAATTTTATTACCAAAATCAGTGTTCGGTTCGAAATGTGTTTCGCGCTTTAATTTTGTTCAGCGATGAGGCTCATTTCTGGTTGAATGGCTACGTAAATAAGCAAAATTGCCGCATTTGGGGTGAAGAGCAACCAGAAGCCGTTCAAGAACTGCCCATGCATCCCGAAAAATGCACTGTTTGGTGTGGTTTGTACGCTGGTGGAATCATTGGACCGTATTTTTTCAAAGATGCTGTTGGACGCAACGTTACGGTGAATGGCGATCGCTATCGTTCGATGCTAACAAACTTTTTGTTGCCAAAAATGGAAGAACTGAACTTGGTTGACATGTGGTTTCAACAAGATGGCGCTACATGCCACACAGCTCGCGATTCTATGGCCATTTTGAGGGAAAACTTCGGACAACAATTCATCTCAAGAAATGGACCCGTAAGTTGGCCACCAAGATCATGCGATTTAACGCCTTTAGACTATTTTTTGTGGGGCTACGTCAAGTCTAAAGTCTACAGAAATAAGCCAGCAACTATTCCAGCTTTGGAAGACAACATTTCCGAAGAAATTCGGGCTATTCCGGCCGAAATGCTCGAAAAAGTTGCCCAAAATTGGACTTTCCGAATGGACCACCTAAGACGCAGCCGCGGTCAACATTTAAATGAAATTATCTTCAAAAAGTAAATGTCATGAACCAATCTAACGTTTCAAATAAAGAACCGATGAGATTTTGCAAATTTTATGCGTTTTTTTTTTAAAAAAGTTATCAAGCTCTTAAAAAATCACCCTTTAGTGTATATGTATGTAGGTAAAATTATGAAATTATAACACACTTAATTATACAAGTGCGAACTGCACGTAAAATCGTAAACAAGCTTCATTTTAAAGCAACTTCAACACACACATACACTTGCGCAAACACACACACACGTGCTAGAAAGTAACAAAAACAAAATGTATACTATATATGCCTTTCATACATGAATGAGCGCATAACACTGACGCACACGCTGTGGACTCGATAAAAGCTCAGACAAAAGGAAAATAAAATGAAAGAAATTTTTGATGAAACTGTATAAATACACGCACACACGTACTCTAGTATGCATAACGGTACATAAACATAGATATAACATACATAATATATAAGTTGACACCACATTCGCATATAAATATTAATGCTTATGAGCACACACGCACCCATACATACACTGATGCATATGTAAGTGACACAGTTAACTTGCGTATGTTGAAGCGCCTTGAGGCGGGCTAAGATTGTTGCTGGCCGAGCGTGGAGCCAAAGTCATGAAGATGGAGTTTCTATGCTTTTATCTTCATGATTATCGCACAAGTCCACGGAGCAACTGGCGGCTTGACAAATACAGACTCACACACTTGATACAATGAATGTCATGTACATGTGTACATAAGTAAACACATATGCAATTCTATAGAGATCTAAATATATTCAACTATTTAATAGTGTATGTATGTATGTGCATATATGCGCTCACCCACCTTATTTGCTCGCTTCCGAATACTTGAAATTGAAGAATTGATGGCCACTAGTGAGGTAATGTTAGCAGACACACACACGCATATGTACATAAATAGCTATCACCAGCCAGGCATAATCGCAAGGAAGCTAAGATTGTCCACACAACACCAATAACAACAACGGCAGCAACAACAACAACGTGATAAGTGGCCAAAGCACTATTGTTGGCATACACAAGAGGCTACAGCTTGAGATGTCTCAAATGGCTGCAACAGCCGCAGCCACTGTACGTTGAGTGTTTGCGGCTAGCATCTTGTTGTTGTCGGAATGAGCGGTTGAAGTTTAGCATTGGCGTGGTTGTGTGTATATATATATAGCTATATGTTTATACAGATATAATATATATAATTTTCTCATAAAATTTTGCTTACCGACGGGCAGCTAAATCGAAAATGAAGGCAAGACATAGGGGAAAATTGTCAGCGCTTAGATCTATAAATATATAACTACTGCCACATTTTTGGATGAATTCCTGACAAACTTGGACATCTGTTATAGTAAAAACACAGAGCTGCTACTTCAACTAATAAATAAACAAAATAGAGAAGGAAGTGATGAGAGGTTTCGCTTTGTTTGGAAATTATTAATATTTCTGGATATATATCCATTTTACTTATTAAATTTTGAACCTTTCAGAGTCAACCTTTCCTCTTCGTCAAGAACACCGGGATTTTGAAATGTTTAAGATATTTAAAGAAATCTTTTATTGTTCTTAAATTAACTCTGCTACATATACAGTAAAAGCAATATGAATAAAGTGAAGTTGTAAAAGGGTAGTGGGTAGACGATCCGCTCTCAAATGTATTAAAAACAAAGGGAAGAGCTAAGCTCGGGTGCAACCGAACATTTTATATACTTTCAAGTTGTTGGAATCAAAGCTGGGGAAATTCAGGAGGTGGCATGACTTTATGTTGAATATTTTGCGAAAGAACTAAACTTAGTTTTATTGCTATATTTTAGTTGGCATCTGCTAAAATTATATTTAAAAGAAATTTAAATGCGTAATGTGTTTGTGAAATTAACACCACTGAAAAGGCTAAATTTAATATAATTATTAAATCGATGCGCAAATCATTAGTCAGATGATCGAAATTCTTTATATTAGAGACATGATAAACCAAGGTATAGACCAATTCTTATTCAGCATTAAACTTCATTACTTTCAAACAAAAACTTGTCCATCTAGTTTCATTAAAGTAACACATTTTGATCAACTTGAATGGTTTGAGAGTAGGTGGAAAGAAGGAAAGAGAAAGTTTGGGCTCATTTGAAGATTGCTCAAGTATACAACTCACACTCATCGACTTATTCTTCATAAGGTTCGTTAGAAAAACGAAAATCGTTGTGGGAAGTGTATGGGAGTTGGGGCTGGTATTGAACTGGAAGTTCGAAAATCTTTAGTAGTCGAAAAAGTCTTTTCGCATTTTGTCAATAGATGTCGTCGCAGTCGTATATTTCCAGTGCTACCAATCACATTGTGTCATAACATATATTTGATAGTTCAGGGAAGTATTGACCTGATTCAACCCATTTTCGACATAGAGACATACCATTATCAGGAAAATATTATGCCTGAATTTCAATTATATATCTCATACATAACCGATATTTACGGTAAACAGTCAACTGAGGTCTAAATATTCGGTACATAGGGGCCTGAACTGTTTTGTTGGTTTTGAAAAAACTTAGGTCATAATGTTGAGTATTTTATACCGTTATATTAATTTCTTCCCATATATTCCTCCCTGAAGCTTCTGCTACCTAAGGACATGCTTCTTTAAAATACGCTGAGCTTCTTCAAACTAAAATTTATGCGTAAATAAAAAAAATAGAAAATATTACTTTTAATATTATTTTGCATATTGTTATATGACTCTGTGCTATAAAACTTTATTTACAAAATTCTTTATAACAAGTTAGGGCATTTACGATGGAATTTTGGGTTATAAGTATCTCCATACACTACTTCTTTAAAATATTTAAATTTGTGTAAGCTCTCTAGTCGTAGGAAAATGCTTGGCCCAATACTCTTGGTGAGACGCTGTAATTCTCTTATCTTCAAATTATGTCAAATTTGATATCCCGGCTAGCTTATTGAGTCAGTTTAGATCCTTTCTGTTACAATGAAGTAGGTTGAACCAAATAAGCCTTTCCGGCGCATATTCCACTCGGCTAATTCTGGACTTATGCGTGTTGTTGGTAATTATTTCGTGTATTATTATTTCTTATATTGTTTTGCAATAACCGGAAGATGTAATAATCAGAACTGATTATTGCCTTATTTTCATTAACCACCCACATCCATATATTCATATGTATTTATTAAGTGACCACTGGAAGACAAGTATCGCATGCCTGCCCTTTAAAATTTTCAAACTGTCCAAAAGCTAACAAGATATTTGTCAGCCCATATTTAAGCACATATAAATATTATTGACATATATACGTACTTATGTATGTGTGGATGGTAGCCATTGAGTGTGTGTCGAGCTTAGAGAAGAGCCTCGAACAACCCGCATCATAGGCAGCTCAATAAGTTGTAAGATTTGCCACTAAAATTTAACAGTACCTCCCTTATATTGTCAGTTATGCATACATACATACAAACACACATACATACACCCATGCATATCCACATACATGCCACAGCTACTTTCATCTACGAAATATTTAGCAAGCCATGCAACGGGATATGTGCGGTATGCTGATCTGGACAGGTATGCCCATTTATCTAACTGTAATGCCTGCAAACCGCCACCATACAAGCAAGCATTCTAATAAACAGCAACAACAACAACAGCAATGATATTGTAGTAGTGGTTGGGGAGTTGGAACAAGTTGAGGCTGGACACTTGCAACACACTTCACAGCCGAAGCTTATCATCAGCAAAGCTGCTTGGCGTTAGTGTTATTGTTGTTGGCGCCGCCTGTTGGTTACTTGCCATGCGGATTGAAATTTCAAAACAAATTATGTTACTGAGTAATTATGTTTTAAAATGTTTTGGCAGTTCATTAATTTACTGTCGGAGCGAAGTTCAACAGCTTCGGTGGCACTTGCCGGTCGTGCGTAGTGGCGCCGCAATGACTCAGGGGTTCAGGAGGTTAATATAAATATTTATAGTATGTTTACTAAATTCATATACTTGTGCGTATATTTACATATGTATGTTACTGTGTAGAAGTTGGTCAACATGGCTTGTCGGCTCTTCGCTTCGCTTGGGTCCGGTTTAAGCAAAGATGGCCAGCATAATATTCAGCCTCTTGAAAATTGCCATAACCATTTGCGAAGCACAAGTTATGCTATGCATTTTAAAGTGATGTTGTTGCTGTTACGGCAGGTGAAGTAGTTGTAAGGCGAAGACAAATAAATTTTTCATTACCATTGTGATAAGTGGAAATTCACTTTTGGTTTGGAATTTATGCATTCTTCATTTCGTTTAATTTATTTGGAGTTTTCCTAGATTTATATTGTTTTTGGTTTCTTTATGCTTCTTTTTTACCTTCTTTGCTTCATATTTTTATGAAGCTGCAAATCTTAGGAAGCAATCAGCAATAAACTTTTTTAGTGAATTAAAACATTTTGGGTAGCCGAAAATAATGTGTTTGTGATAAGAAAATCAACCCAGCATAAAGCACTATTTGGACGAAATTTCACATTAAAAGTTTATCTTTAAAGGAATTTTGTTGGATTTTTATACCCTATTAGGCCGTAAAGCGCAAGTTGTAAGATATTGCGACAATTCTTCTGAATTTAAAACTTGTTTTAACTTATTTAAAGCGGTGGCATAGGTTTCCATTGGTTTTAATATTTAAACACTGGATAAGGTAAAGTAAGTTTGCTACGAAATTTCTAACACCCAGAAGAAAATGTCGAGGAGCTCAGGTTTTGAGATAAAATCGTAAATTTGTACTATTCTGAAGCTGATCATTTCTTTCTTATTAGGTACAAAAGCTTTACAGCAAGTTGTTTAGAAAAGCGGGAAAGCTTTATGAAATTTAAAAACCCTCTGCTATCCAAATAAGTTCCTTCTGTCGAACTTCAAGTCTATAATTATTCAATATGGAAGCAGTTTTGAAAAAATCTCTTTAAAATTTGCATATTACTTTATTATTGGGTTGTAAAGTGTGATCCATTTAGATGTTTCCTTCTCTTTTGAAGAAAGAAGACAGGAACATCAAAATTAATGTGCAATGGTGTTATCATTCCAAAGAACATTCTCTGGTATTTATTTTTTGAAGATTATCTCTTTCAAATATTGGTCATTGTATTGTAACTGGCAAATGACACCCGTGATGCTCCAAGGCCTAAATAGACTTAAAACCTTACACATCAACACAAGAAATAGTCTAACGGTGTGATATCATGCGATCTTGCTGGCCAGTCGACCAGTCCGGAACTTGAAATTATTTGCTCGCCAAAGAGTTCTTTCAATTAATCGATTGATTAATGTGATGTTGAAACCAAATTTCGTCGAGGTTACTCTGTTCAATTGCAGGCAATAAATAGACGGTTACGTCCTTACCGGCAACATTTTTGAAGAAATATGTCTTTCTGATGCCACGGGCCCATAAACATACCAAACCGTTGTTTTTTTTCTGGATAAAATAGCAGCTTTGAAACTCTTCAGGTTGCTCATCCAAATGCGGCAATTTTGCCCGTTTATATACCCATTGAGCCATAAATGAGACTCATCGCTGAACAAAATTTGACTCTCTACGGTCTTCTCTCAGTTACGGCTGCTACATTTTCTTCACTGCGTGCTGGAAGTGAACTACTCGGTCGAATATTATTCAATACTGAATGCTGAGTCTCAAAATGACTGATGATGTTGCCAATAGTACGTTCAATAGGCCGATTATGTTGATCATAAGTTGAGCGAAGCGCGTGAAACTCGTTCTTTACAGAACTTGATTTTTCGTAATATGAGGTATGACAATTAAGTAATGAGACTGATGAGACGTAAAGTTGAACACTTTGTAAGCGTTGTTTAGGCGTAAGTCTTTTCATGGTGAAATTCCAAACTATGCTAAAATAACTTGACAGCTTGACACGACTCCCGCGTGATCTGATTGTATAAATTACCTCTGCTCTGCTTAAATATATTGATTAATAAAACATTGTTTTAATATTCCGAAAATGCATTAGAAAGCTATTATCTTTGTGAGTCCTTCTCAGGTACTGATAGCATCATCGGTGAATATTGTAGGTAAGCATAACAAGAGTTCGGAAAATCCTTGGTAGTCAATCAAAGCAAGGAAAATGGGTGACATATGAACTGAGGCCAAGAGACGTTGAAAGACGAGTTTGCATTTCTGATATGCTGCTTAAGCCTTGCAAAACAAAATCGTATTTGCATCTTATTGCGATTAATGTTAAAAGATATATATATATTACAACAAGACTAAATGCAATAAATCATATTTGCGACCGGACACAGAACAATAATTTCTCATTATGAAACGGTCGTCAAGTTGCAAGACCGCTTAAAAATTATTTGGATGACAACTGTCTTACTGAGATATGGTTCACATCACAACAAGTTATCAAATATTGACTTGATTCATTCTTGGTCGCCAAACCCCAGTTTTTTTTTTAATGAAATCTGTAAATTCCAAGAAAGGTGGGAAAATTTTATTGCTTCAGATGGAGAGACTTTGAATAATATGAACGCAAATTCACGAATATAGAAGAACATCTAATAAATAAATAATTTTAAATCTCACTCCCTTCCCTAAAATCAGTACAAAATCTTATTTGTGTGACAAATCAATTCAATATGAAATTTATTTGCCTATATGTAACGGCAACATATTACAATCTCCTACCAATTTATGTCTCCAAAATGCATGGTTCGTGACTGTTGTTGTCGCAGAGCAAACTACGGTATTTTGTTTACAATGTTATTGAGCAATATTTCATGGTTTGTTTACCAAAAGCGCAGAAAATAGTTTCACAGAAAGATATTTTTATATGTAAATATTTGTAGATATACAAGTATATGTATGAATGTGTATGTATGCGACTGTGTACAAGCAAATATTTTTCGCAACATTTCCGGTCATTACACCGCCTTCATCACCATATTCAACCCCATCTATTTCAAATATTGCCGCAGTGATTAAAGTCTGTCAAGCTGCCGAGGCATACATGACGTATGAGCAACCAGAAAACTGCTGCTCCCCTACTTATTTTCTTGACGCTTACCAGCCTTACGAGCGTGTAGCAAGCTATAAAAAGTGTGTACATTGCTGATGGCTGTCGTCATAATCACAATCGAGCAAATAAAAAGTATGCAATAAAAAATAAATTTACACAATAAACACACATCCACCTACAAATTGAAAAAGAGATCACATGAAAAACCAAACAACAATAAAAATGAAACATAAAAATATGTTGAGAAGAAAGGCTCCTTGCGCACAATACAATTTCAGGTCATGAGCATAAATAATAAATAATAATACAGTTTATTGTTTTTTTTTTCTCAACTGCTCTTTTATGTTTTGTCGTGTTTTGTAATGAAAATCCCGACTTGGCGGTTATAACTAGAAATTTGTGTCGGTGATATTTTAGAATTTATCAAGTAGTAAACAAGGCAAGGCACACGGAAAGGAGTGGAGGCATGCGATATGTTTTATAGCCATTGTTGACGGTCTACTTGGTACACAATAATAAAATGTTGAAATAATCGTGTTAGAAGAGTTTTATGATGGGAAATAGAAAGGTAAGGGAAATGGTGGAACATAACACAAAAACTATAAAATAATTTTTATTTTCGAAAGAAAAAAGTGTTTTTAACGATAAATTATATTTAAAAATTCTCCTGCTGACAGATGGCCCTAAGCTGGAGGTTATTCAATTAAAAAATCTAATGTGTGTACATGAAAAGTGTTTGGAGTTCGAAGAATTGATTATTCCATCACTCCCACATACATGTATACAATTTTTTTTATCCTAAAAATTCATTCTTTAAAAATAAAATTATTTCTTTTCGTAATCACCATGAGCAGGTGAAATTTCTGGAATTCTGCGGTTCAGGTTGCGTCAGATGACGCTGTGGTCGTTACCAAGTAACGACATTTCTGAATTTAAGTTTCATAACCTACCATTTTTTTATAGTAGATCTCAGTTTTCATGTGATAAAAGAAGCATATAGTTTTCCGCTAACATAATGAAGTCTTTCTTTGTGCAAATGCAATTTTTGACATGGAAAAAACTTCACTTTAGTTATCGTCTCTTTGACAAAATAACAAATTGTGATTTTGTGCAATTTTAGAGGTTCAACGCATGTTTGTTTGCTTGTCTTTCTCTCTTTCACTATTCGCTTTTATACTGTCTATTTTAGTGTGAGAGAGTCTTTGTTAATAAATTCTTAAGAAAACACTTTTCAAAGATTAGAAATAAAAAATTATCCAATGCCACAGAGCTTATCACGGCATATAACATACAGCATAGCATAACAAAACATTACACAACATAGCCTAGTCTGTCACATCGTAACATAACATAACATAACTTAACTTAACTTAACTTAACTTAACTTAACTTAACTTAACTTAACTTAACTTAACTTAACTTAACTTAACTTAACTTAACTTAACTTGACTTAACTTAACTTAACTTAACTTAACTTAACTTAACTTAACTTAACTTAACTTAACTTGACTTAACAGAACTTAACTTGTAACTTAACTTAACTTGACATAACTTAATTTAACTTAACGAAACATAACATGACATAAATAACATACTAAGTAGTGTATTACAGCATAACATAATCTACCTTAACGCAACATACATTGGCATAACATAACCAAAAATATCAGAAAAACCCAAAATACTCAAAACAAAAGAAAAAACGTTAACTTCGGCACTATTATGCTATAGTAATCCGATCTGAACAAATTTTTCGGATATTATATTATTACCTTAAGCAATAATCAACGTCAAATTTCTCTACCACGTCAAAGGCGAAAGTTTTCCATACAAGCCATTGATTCCGATCGTTCGGTTTGTATGGTAGCTATATGTTATAGTGGTCCGATATCGACAGTTTCCACTAATGAGCAGCTACCTGAAGAGAAAATGACGTTTGCAAAATTTCAAAATGACCCCGTTCAGTGTATAAATATTGATATATCCGCAGCATACTATTTTAGCGGGAATTCGAAAATTCACTATGTCAAGTTCAGCTTATACTGTTGATATTCCTAGTTTCATAAATTCTGCTTACATCTATCAAACAATTATTTTATTTTAAATTTCAAATGTCAAATATTTCCCAGAATTATTCTCGTTAAAATGACATACCTACCTGTATGACTGAATACTTAAACAAAAAGTAAACGCTTGACGAGCCCCAAAGCTTAATCACCATTTCATCACTTCACATCACTTTGCTTTGAAATTGTTGTTGTACCTAAATGTGATAAAACTTTAATGCGAAATTTGAATATTCAACCTCAAATTATTTTGCTTTCATTTCTTTCTGCTTAAATGGAAATCTTCAAAAACTTTAATTCTGAAACACAAACACACCGACTGACTGATGTTTATCAAATTACTCAAGCAAAAATGTTCGTGATTTTAAAACATCAAACACAACAGCAAACAAAGCCGTTGAAAGCAATAAAATGGGCTTAAAGATTACTTTGTTTACATGTGTATATGTGTGAATGTGTAAATGCGTGTGCGTATGCATGTGTTTGGGTAGGAATAAAATGGGTTAATAAGCAACTATAAGCAAATCATCACGATGGAAAGCAATAAAAGTAAAGCAATCATGTGTAGACAAGATTTAATATAAGCAGTATATGTGTGCGGCTGTGCATGTGTGCAAGAGTAATAACAGTAAAGGAATCGATAAATGCGAACGTGAGTTACCAAACAATCCAACCGGAAGCGATTTATATGAAATATTACAAATTATTAATATGACTAACTTTGTTTAATGTAAATGGGATGCGTAAATGTGGATGTGTATGTGTACGTGCACTTTGTGTATGCAAACAAATAAATTGGATACAATACAAACACAGTATGCATACATACACGCATACATATATACAAAGTAACAGCCAGTCACGAGCGCATGTGGTTGCCAACGAGCGATTGAGTGGAGAATATGGAAGCTTTAGCGAACAGAGCTGTATCAGCCGTGCTGCCAATTACAGTCATCACTAATGTATGTCAGTGTGTGTCTTTGCAGGCTGTGCGCTGTGTACTTACATAAATCGGCTTAAATTGTATGAAGTGAAAATTTAATTAAGCCACAATTTGCATGTGACAATACATGTACATATGTATGTGTGTGTACTCGTACATACGCATAATCTTATGTATGTAAACACAGACAACTGCTTGAGCAGGCATACACGTATAATTATATTTTATATGTACATACATATACGTACAATATATGCTTACGCTTATGCCTCAAGCACTGGAGCAAACGCCGTTTCATTTGTGTTTGATGCTAAGAAGCACTTTAATTGACGAGCGTCAATGCTGCTCAATAATTTGTGTGCTGCCAGCAAGTGGAAGCGATTTGAACTTTAAACTGACTGAAGTGCTTGGTGACTCAAACAAGAGTCATAGACTTGTAGCCTTTATTGAAAATAAATTAAACTCTGATTATTTAAATGTCTTCTAATATTAAAAGCAGCGGCTTAGAAGTCGCCATTGTGGCATACACTGGTAGACAGCAAAGTAGTGACAATGTATATTATTATTGTATTCACCGAGATATTATATCAGGTGATCAGTGTATATGCTATGCTTCTCTTTATACTCTGAAAATTTGTTTGGTAGACAAAAGAATTATCACCAAGTATGAGTCTTATGGCTTTCCTTGCTATTAAGATAATATATAATATAAGTGAGTGAATATAAGTGAAAATTTGTACAGAAAACGCTATATATATGAAAAACATATATGTATATTTTTTCAAAACTGAGCTATGGATTTTTTTCTAAAGAAATGATAAGGAAAATAATGGAAAACGAGAATCGGATGATATTCGTATTACTATTAAGACCAACCAGTTATTCAAAGTATAAAGTGAAAAAAGTGTTAAACGATTTTTGACCAGCCTAAGCTATAAGTATATACTGTTTCATACATATATGCCCTTGTTACTAATCTGGTGTAATAAATTTGCTGCCGTACTATTCAAGCCGTCATAGTCATTGTTGCTATCAACCAAGTTGTCTGTCATCGCTTCGAACTTGCAGCAACTTTCCTTCAGACAACCCCAGTACCCTTTGAAGTATGCTAATTTTTTTAACTGGTGAAATATTGCTTTACATACAGTGGATACTACTTTTTAAGCACAAATCATTTACAACTGTACATCTTTGACAAATCTTAACGCATTTGTCAATGAAAAATTTCATTAATTCCCTCGCCATCCGCCAAAGGTTGCCGATAAAGTATTCATACAACAAAAGCTTTCTGAATGAAATGTTTCAAATGAGTATTATAACAAAAATAAAATGTACAAAAATAACATAAACTTAAATACAAGTATAAAGCGTGCGTATGTAGTTATTCGCACAAATATATCGCGATGGCGTTATTGATAATAAAAGAACAACTTGAGACGAGACACTTTGTCGCACGGTCACAGTGGCTTGAGTATCAATATATGTATGTATGTATGTTTATACTATCAAAAATGTCAGTTTATATTAGGATGTGTTATAGCTTTGGAGTGACAGTGTATTCTTAAAGGGAAAATAAATATTTAGTGTTTTAATCTAAAACCACTAAACTTTGCTCTAACTTTTTTCCTTTTTAACTAATTAAATGCTGAGAAAAAGGAGTCATAAAGTAAGAGCTATTTATTATTATTATACATATTTGTTTTGTGACTTTTAATTACGTAATTAAATTAATGACGTATTGAGGTGCAAACTAGATTTCCCCAATATTTCAAGTCAAACCACCAACAGCACGAATCTGGTTAATAAAAAAGTATGATCTCAACTTCATATACCTTTCGCTAACAAATTTATAATGACACCACTATTTTTCGGTATTCGACTGAGCTTTACCTAGAGAAGCGTTTCAAGCTAGCTTCCTTTGGATTTGCTTTTCCACACTCAATTCCACAAAAACAAAATAAAAGCAGGGAAAGAAAGACTTCAAATGTATCCTAACTTAGACTCTAAAAAATAGTATTATTTATATAATTTATTTTGGGAGTTATAAAAGGTCAATGAAATTCCCTTCCATCGGTCCTATATTGATATTCAGCCTTTCAAGAAGGTTTCCAACGGTGGTGGTGATTATAGAATAATGCTATTTGAATCAAAATAAAAAATCGGATTTCCTAATCTATAAAAAAATAGCTTGAAATGCACTAACGCTTTTAGCTTTCTATAAATTAAAAAAACCCAGACTTCTGAAATTTTAATTACATTTTTTGTTATAAAAGAGCAGTAAATGAATTATTGATTCCCAACAAAATGTTCATCGTTCTGTAGATAATGTTACAGTGCAGCTAGTTGGAATTCCGAGTGGGCGCGGGTAAATACCCTTCAGGTATCATCATCACCCGCTTTGGGGAATGTAGTTTGTAGGAAAACCGTTGAGAATTCAACGTATTGTAGCTGCCTTAACTCCACAAGGAAATTTCTTTTCAGTATTCTATTTTTAAATAAAGTTTTAGCAGCATAAATTGCACCAAATGCAAATCAAAACAAGATAAACTACATGCTCAAGTAGAACTAATATTACTTAATAAGGGAAAAGGATCGCTTATGAACAACTTTATCTTGATTTTGATCTTTCTGGGTGGCAAACTTAAAATAACCTGTTCAGAGTACAAAAAGAAAATCGTTTTCTGGAATATTTAGACCGGTCTAGCCACTAAAAGTAAGGTCCACACTTGCCTTGTAAGAATCCGCTTTACCTTAATTCGTAATTTTCTTTAATGACTGCGTTAAAACCTCAACAGTCAGCTCATCTAAAGCCTAAAAAAATATAATCTTGAATATATATTCAGTACTAAAATTTAATAACACACTATAATTATATGAAAACTTTAACAAAAACACTGTGTTAAACAGACTCTGCGAACTTACTTGTGTTAATATGAGCTCTTCAACCCACATATCGTACACCAACGTCTACATGTGTGGGTACCAGCAAAAATATCGTGCCCCATATGCCACAGAGTCAGCGTTATTTTTGTTTTGTCAGCCATGCTGGCGAAATTTATGCTCAGCGACTATGTCGCGACTTTACGCCACTACGAATATGATTAGATGAAGCGATTGAGCTGGTGATAGTGGGCGAGTGGTTGGCGGCGGGAAACACAGCATGGCGAGGGGGCGTACACATGTCGGCAACCCTCAATTGTCAATGCGACATGAGTGAGTCAACAAAATGAGGCTATTTATATTGCATATACATTACATGTTTAGGAATTTGCCAAGCATAAGCAATTACATATGACTACCATGCCCAACGATACACATAATATAGTAGTACATATATATGTATACATACGTACCTATGTTGATCAAATGTTACTACTTTATTTACGTAGTGGAGATTTTATTTCAAAATCATGTTAGTAGGGACCCAAATAAATAACCAAATGAACTGCTTTGGTCGCTCTCAATGGCTTTATTAAAATGGCAGTCGATTTTATTATGGCTGAGGGGTGCTCTTATATTTAATATGTTGCTGCTTAATCTATTGATATGTGTATAAGTAAGTATGTATTCATGTAAGTAGTTGAGACGCCGAAAGAAGACGCCTTTGACCCAGCCAGTTCAAGGGCTTATCAGGCAAGTCTGTGAGCGCTACTTAAACTTGTCTACGATTTGTGAAGGGGTGTACATATGTTTGTGTGTCTATCCCGGCTGACATTAACCTAAAAAATGTCTTGCTGACTTGTGCTACTCTTTCTATATTTGCTTATAGCAAATCTCCCCTCAACGGATATTTTAAAACAGCACAGCAATGCTTGTAGGGTCGATACATATTAATACTTTTGCTTTTATCTGCAAGCATATCATATATCATTATATAAAAAACACGTATGTGTGTGAAAATATATGCTAGATATGTATGTACGTCTTATGCAAATATGTGCCTTCAATGCTACGGAAGACGTCGTTATTATTACTTTTGTTTTAAAGTGCCACCAAAAGTCGGAAAGAATGAGTTGCTCACTTACATATATCACACACACACATACATATATACATATGTACATATTTTTCAACAATATTTTATATATACACATGAAAGCACGAGCCTAACAAGGCCACAAAACCGCAGCCTGCAAATGAGCGTACAACAGCAAAAACAACACGCATACAAACAAAAGAGGAAATGTGCACGCGAATAAAGTCGAATATTATAATGAAACGCTCCAGTTAAGTCAAGCGTGAACGAATATGTCGAGTGAGGGAAGCAGCAGGCAAATAAGGAAAAAGGAAGCTATAATACCCTTTACAAGTAAAACTTGTTTTATACCATTACTTGATTCTGATTTTGATTGATTGTATGGCAACCATATGATATAGTGTGCCGAACCGAAAAATTTGTTCGGAGGTAGTACCGCTACCTTGGTCAATCATGGATGCCAATTTTTGTAGATGCCTTGACAAATAATTTTTTTTTTCATATAAGCATTTGATTCCGGTAATCAGTTTGTATGCGATCTTTATGCTATAATGATGCGATCTGAACAATTTGTTCGGAGATAATACCGTTGCTTTAGGTAATCATCCAAATTACATGAATATATCTTGTCTAATAAAAATGGTTCATAAGCTTAATTTTGACCGGTCAGTTTGTATGGCAGCCATATGATGTAGTGATTCGATAATGATGGTTCAAGCAAATGTGCAACCCTGTGCTGATAAAAGAACGATATCTCTAAACTTGAATGGCTCTTTAGCGAACAAACAGACGAAAATGGCTGAATCAACTCAGCTTGTCTTGCTAAACGTTCATATACATATATTTTACCAGATCTCCGACGTTCCCTTATGGCTGTTGCAAACTTCGTATATCCTGTTAAGGGTATACAAATAAGAAAATTTTAAATAAAATGTTAAATACAAGCAACTGAATGAAGGATTCCTTTGGCAAGGCAAACGCAGTTCGAAATTATTTCGCATACTAAATGTAGCATATACTCGTATATGTGTATGTATGTATACTTCTCTAGCATACTACATAGTATATCCCCTGGCTTTGTTGGCTTACACTTTCTCTGCTTTAATTTTTCCGTTTCTTCTTTTAACGCGAGCAAATATTGAAATATTTAATAATTGCATTGGTTCTTAAGGAACAGCATACCCACCTAGATAAATAGGTGTAAGTGTGTGGGTATATAGTATGCGCCGAAAACATCTCGACAACTACTCAGAAAAATATTAAGTGGATTGAATGTAAAGAGTATCAGAAACCATTTCTTTATATGTATAAGAATTTAATTTATGGAAGTGCTACCTTTTCTTGAGCTTCTGATTGGTGGGAAGTATTTATGGAAAGGAGACTGTTAAATGGTTAAGAAATAATATAAAAAGGAAAGTGATATTTAAAATTATGCTATCAATATAAATTTCTGAAAATAAAGTGTTTTTTGAGAGGGTGGTCCATTTCTCTACTTTTTTAAATAACAAACAGAGAAACTTCAAATTTAATGAGAAATGTTTATTATCATCTGAAAGAACATTCGTTGGCATTTATTTTTGAAGAGTATGTCTTTCTAATGCTGGCCGTGGCTAAGTCTCAGATGGTCCATCCGTTGAGTCCAAATTTTGATGTCTCGTTAAAGCATTTCGACTGGTAACTGGCGAATGAAACGCGCAATATTTTGCTCTAAGGACGGAATCGAAGCGAGATTGTCCATATAGGCTTTGGGTTTCCATATCCGCACATCAAACGATGAGATATATCACGATCTTGGTACCCAAACGACCGGCGCAAACTGCTCAGCGAAATGTTCTCTCAATAAAACGATGTGTGGACAGGGGCATCGTCTTGTAGAGTAAAAAACCAAATATCGTCGAGATGACGAGCTTTAATTTCAGGCATCAAATTAACAGTCACGTTCTCACCGGCATAATTTTTAAAAAATTATGGACGGACCCCACCACAAATCTTTGCTTTTTCTGGATAAAATGGCAGCCCTAAAATTCTTTCAGGTTACTCTTCGTTCTAAGTGCGGTAATTTTGCTTGTTTACATACCCATTAAGTAAGCCTCATCGCTAAACAAAATTTGGCTCGAAAACGTTGGATCTTCTTGGAACTTTTCAAGAGCTCATATAGCGAAGTGATGCCACTTGAGAAGGTCAAGCCTCTGTTCTTACACAAGCCGTAATTTGTGCGCTTTCAATTTAAGATCTCGTCGGAAAATGCGCCAATTATTTCATACGTCAGTCCGTGTTTTTAACGGTTTCCGTCAAATATTAAGCAAAGTTGAATTATCTGTAAACGTTGTTCAAGTGTACGTCTTTCCATGATGAAATGCCAAACATTACTGAACAAAAATAACACAACAGCTTGACACGACTTTCGCATGATCTGTCAAAAAAGACTATTGAAAAAGTAGCTCTACTTGGTTCATTCATTCTAATGGGAATTCTTGAGAGTCTCGAATTCTTAAGTTAATTATATTTAAAATTACCTTCTAAAGAAAATTATTTCAATTATTCGTCCAAACCTGAGCGATATTATTTTTCAATGATGGAAGGAATTTTTTCCTGATAAAACCATTTTTATTGTACAGCGGAAATTTACGACATTGCATAATCCAAATTTGGTAAAAGGGTCAGCTTGAAATTTTGATATAACATTGCCCAGTGGCCACTATACTCGCGCTACTTGCCATTTACGTTAAAGGCTATTACCGTGACAAAGTTTTTTGTCTACTTAGAAGATATAGAAGATAGTGAGACTCAAATTATATTAAAAATACTCGCATACTCGAAACTTATTCGGAAACAGCATAATAGCATTTTCAGTCTTCTTTTATTTCAGCCGTAAATAGTAAATTTTCCTTCTCATACTAAAACGGTAGGAATAAAGATTTGATGAACGCACATTTTCAATTAGTTTTATTAGTTTCCTTGCATTCTTCCGCTTTCCAATCACAATCTGAGTATAAATTTGTACATAGATACAGACATCAGACAAATCACTTTTAAATAATGTGTGCAAAAAGATTACTCTCCTTCGAGTCTTATCACCGGTAGTTGCCATTTTTATTTAGTGCTACAATAAAATGCCAATGATCGCCTTTTAATATAGCACAGAACACAAATATATACTTGTACACAGTTGGGTGTATGCGTGCATACGTAGCAGTGCGGCTGGCATAAAAGCGTACTGACTCAGAATGGATTTTGAACTGGTCGGCTTTAGCATAGTCAAATATACATATATTACGGTACTTTGGGTCATTCAAACTGGTTAAAGAGATCAGCAGCAAGAATTAGAAAAATATTTCCGATACTGAAATAAGTTCCAACGAAAAATATCAATTGGTTAAAGGCGACGTTTACTACGATTCCACTCAGTATTTACAAAAAAGTTTCTGCTTCTAGAATATCACATGAATTGCAGCTCAAGGATAAACAATGAATTAGCTGTAATCAATAATCAGACAAATGTATGTACATATAAATAAGTGTATATTTATGGAGTTGCGAAATTTGCTGTTCAAGAGGGTAAGCATTTCTTCTTTATTGCTTTGGTGTGGTAGGCGCATTCTAATCGCTCAGGGGTGAGATGTAGAAAATAGAATAAAATAAATGAGTAATCGGATTGTACTTTTGTAATTTTGAGTGGTCTATCTTTAGTTTATTAAGGTATTCCAGAAGTATATTTCTTTCGATACTAGAAACAATCCTCATCGCAAAAGATTTATCCCTGCAAACTTACCCCTGAGACGGCAGTGGAGCTTTAAGGATTTAAGGCTATTTAGGAGGACAGGTTGTACATAAAATTAAATGTTTTATATAGCATGACCTCAGTTATGTCAAATATTCGGTAACTTTTAGACATTTTGAAGGAATTTCCATAAGCTCATGAAAGTTCCCGGAGCATATTGCGAGTTAGAACCATAAACTCAATTCACATTTCAGCCGCCTAAATGGGGGGGTTCGCTTTATCCAGGAAAACGGGTTGTATTTTCGAAAACAATAATGAGTAAGAAAATGATTTTGACCAAAATCTTGTCTTTCTAACCCCATATAAGCCAATTCAATCACGTTGATACAGCGCAAGATACAAGTCACTAAAATCACCTGTTAGAAAAATAATGGATTTTCTTTTTACTAGACCTTATATTACGATATAAGCTAAGGTGGGTATCTGAAAATTATATAAAAACAAGTAAGGAAGGGCTAAGTTCGGGTGTCACCGAACATTTTATACTCTCGCACAATAAAGTGATAATCGAGATTTCATTATCCGTCATTTACATATTTTTTTATTTTGCTGTGAAATTAATTCGAATTAAATTCTGGGAGAATTACCGATACTTTCGGTGAAAAATTAGGTTAGGTTAGCTTAGGCACTGAGTTCTTCGTGTTCGATATCAGGGAACTTGAAAAGTTATAGTCCGATCACGACAATTTTTCCACAAGTTTTATTCCGCTATCACCATTGGTTCCTAATGTACATATTATACAGAGAAGGCATCAGATGGAATTCAAAATAGCGTTATATTGGAAGAAGGCGTGGTTGTGAACCGATTTCACCCATATTTCGTACATGTCATTAGGGTGTTAAGAAAATATTATATACCGAATTTCGTTGAAATCGGTCGAGCGGTTCCTGAGATATGCTTTTTGGTCCATAAGTGGGCGACGCCCACGCCCATTTCAATTTTTAAAAAAAGTCTGGGTGCAGCTTCCTTTTGTCCATTTTTTCCGTAAAATTTTGTGTTTCTGACGTTTTTTGTTAGTTGGTTAACGCACTTTTAGTGATTTTCAACATAACCTTTGTAGGGAGGTGGGCGTGGTTATTATCCGATTTCTTCCATTTTAAACTGTATATGGAAATGCTTAAGGAAACGACCCCTATAGAGTTTGGTTGACATAGCTGTAGTAGTTTCCGAGATATGTACAAAAAACTTAGTAGGGGGCGGGGCCACGCCCACTTTTTCCAAAAAAACTACGTCCAATATGCCCCTCCCTAATGCGATCCTATGTGCCAAATTTCACTTTAATATCTTTATCTATGGTTTAGTTATGACACTTTATAGGTTTCGGTTTTCCGCCATTTTGTGGGCGTGGCAGTGGGCCGATTTTGTCCATCTTCGAACTTAACCGTCTTTATGGAGCCAAGGAATACGTGTGTACCAAGTTTCATCATGATATCTCAATTTTTACTCAAGTTTACAGCTTGCACGGACGGACGGACAGACGGACGGACGGACGGACGGACGGACGGACGGACGGACGGACAGAACAGACATCCGGATTTCAACTCTACTCGTCACCCTGATCACTTTGGTATATATAATATATATATCTGACTCTTTTAGTTTTAGGACTTACAAACAACCGTTTATGTGAACAAACTAAATACTATAATACTCTCTTTAGCAACTTTGTTTGCGAGAGTATAATTACTTGAAATTAAAACAGAAGTTGCAATAATCGGGTTTCATAGCAACCAGAATTTAGGTTTTGAACTTCACGAATTCAAAGTATTTGTAATTTCTAATATTGAAAGGATTGCAATGCACTTCTCGGCTCCACCGCGGTAATATTTGACCAATATTTTTGAGATACAGGTTTGTTTATGAACTACATGGGTCTTCCCTTAGACTATTGCATCATTTCTTCATTGCATTGTCCTTACATAAGATATTCCCGCTTTCTCTGTTGGGTAGCGAAATGTATAAAAACTGAGTACGCATGTGTGAGATAACATTTCCACGACAATCTGTAATTTTATCTGACTGTGTTGAGACATGTGCCGTTGCTGCGGTAGTTGACTAGCCAACAGCTAACAACCGACTTGCGTAAAACACGAGACAAACACCTACAAACATACTCACACATACCATACATATGTTTTTTTGTGAAACGTGCAAAGTAAACGACGCACACACACATACAAATGTGCTTACATAAACACCAAACGCACGTAGACACGCTTACATAAACCGTTATATGCACACATTCATATGTCTCAAAGCACGTATAACGGTTTTTATAACCGCTTCCCCCTACCAACGTCATTACGTTTGCTCCGTCTCCACGTTGATGTCCGTGTCCATTTCGATGTCCATCCGTGTCGTCCTGATGTTTGTCGGCGACATTTTTTCATGTCATCAAGCTTGACACTAATTACCTCAGCTTGTCGCTTGTGCAATGATTTGCGCCGAGCTCTTGCGGCCAACAGCACCAGCAGTCACACAAAACAAACAACGTCACACACATACACCAACACACCACAAAAGAGGAAAAAAGCAACACAATAACAAAGCAGCAGCATGAACTTGGCAACAATAGTCAGAAAACGTTGCACACTAAATCAAATTCTGGCTAAAAGTAAAGCAAGCAACAGAAACAACATGAAAAAGTAATGGTGAATCAAATGGCAAGCAGCAAAGCACACAAAATCGTTGGTGAAGAAAGTGATTGGTGGCCACACGTGGTGTTCGTCGTCGTCGTCACGACCACACCGCCGCCCCTTCCCGCCCCGCTCGCGCTGTCAGCAGCAGCAACGCACCTTCAGCGCTCAGCCACCAACATCTGTCACTTTGATTTTTCAGCGCATTCATCAACGAGTGCGCATTTGACCGACGCGTAAGCGCGCATACACACACACACACACATGAGTGAGTTTAAATATGAGCGTGCGGTATGTAATAGTAGCTATGTGCTGCCAGGATATTGGCTAAACTCTGCTGCGGCTGGCGCTCGCTGTCATGACGTGTGATCAGCACGTGCGACAAGCAATATTTTTTCTGCTGCTTTTGCGCTGGCATTTGACGTAAGAATGTGCAAACACAAACACACAGATGCATGTACTCATGCCTCGTAATGTTCCCTACTGGCTTATGGCTTGTATCGCGGGAGCCAACAGCGCAGGCATTAGAATAACAATTAAACACTAATCTATTTGCTTGTGTGCGACTGGTTTTATTTTCCTCCTCCTATTTGCTTTTGATTTTCCTTCATTATAGTCCCAGTCCGTAATGAGATTCGAATGAGCATTGAACTGGCACTAATGTGGGGTTGTTGCTATAACGGTAAAGTGCAAATGCCCGAAGTTTAAAAGTCATCTACGTGTTCTGGTTCAAACTTTATATATTTGCCAGTAACTCAAAGTCTTTGTTTATTCTTGCGGCATGATATCCAACTCAAATAACCCAGGTAGTTATACCTCAATTGTAGGCATAATAATAATTTTCGAAATTATTATAGAGTAAAGCCAGATTTACGTGTCGCTCCGGTTTAAAAGTTGAATAAAAGGCAAGGCAATTTTAGTGTTTTTCATTACGTCATCCAGACATAGCTTGAACTCGTAATACAACTCCGGCCTTTCGACATAAAACTCCATTTTAACTGCCGTTAGCTTCTTTTCATTATAAAAAAAAGCCGACGGTTGCATTGAGAAAAGTATCAAAACAGTTAAACTAGGCAGCTTCTGATATCTGTTAATTTATACCGAAAATATTTGAAACCGGTCCATATCGTTCATATCGTACCATAACTCAATTTGAGAGTTCTTTTGTGCTTCCAATTCACTTTATTTCTATAACAGGATTGGATTTTAAGCGAGCATTGTGGCATTAAAAAACAAAAAAAAATATTAAACATCGAATATCGTTTTATTATGTTATTTTTGAAAATATTTTTCATTGTGGTCTATAAACTTTGGCCTGCGTTTCAACCAATTGTCGAACAACATTTGCCACTCTAATTGAGGTATCGCCAAAGTGAACGAATCAACCTGCTCTTCAGGTGTTGATAGAGGTGACGTTGATCTCTTAGTTTATTTTTTACGTACGGAAATAAATAGAAACCATTCGGTGCTAAGTAAGGTATAGGTATATTATGTGTGACTCATCAGATAATATTTTGGTTTATTTTTTCAATCGTTCTGTGAGAGCTCTCATTGGCGTGTTGAAGAGTGATCTGTTTTCAGCAGTTGGTTTACAAGATTTCTTGAAAGACTTCTACCACTTAGAATTTACTGTTCTATGTTGGTTCAGTGATATGTTGGCGACATGTTCGGTTCTTTCAAACACACAGGCAACCAGTTGCTTTGAAATGCTTCATGTGCAAACAATTTTTGGAAACACCCATACATTATACTGCTGTTCACCTCTCACATTGCCTTAGACTTATTTCTAAAACTGATGTTTTAACAGTTCTCTGCTATAAAAGGCAACTTATAAAAAACGTTCAGTATTTGAGGTACCTTTATGAAAAATTGGTGTATGCCTTTCGCCTCTCTGAAAAATATAATAATTAATATTATTAAATTTGACCCCCAGTTTATATTTACCGTTTTCACTAGTTCTTCGATCATATTTTAAATTAAATTCCGACCAATTTATGGATGATTTTGTTTGACTAAGGCACTTAACTGAAGGTGCTTACTTATTATTTAATTTTTTAGTATGGCCAAACATTTATATTTCGATTGACCACCTATGAAAAATTACTTTCCATTAAAACGATAAGTTATTAAAGAGTATAGGGACCTATGCATTATTCCATTATACATTTTCAGAGATGATTTTGTTATTTTTTCGGTGGGTGTTACCGTCACATTGTATTTTCCCGGTTAAGAGAGCTGTCCAAATAGGGAGCACAGTAAAAACAAATGCATGAATTGAATTATTAGGTTCAGAGGCTGTAACTCAGGACTATATTTCTATGGAGCTAGTAGTTAGTAAGTTTCAGTTGAGCCACTACGAACCAGACGGCACCATCGCAAGGCCATTTGTTTGCTATGAAATTCGAAAGACCTACAATTGATAAGAATTCAAAAAAGCGGGAACTATAAATTGTGCACAATATTCTGACAAATTTTATGCAATTTTGTCCGTTTTTTGGAGATATGTAGATTCAAGGAAGCATAACCAAAATAATGTCCGTCTCCGCTCATTTGAACCTACTCACGTCAGGTTATAGGAATTGCTTTTGTATTAAAATAATAAGGAAAACTTTATGTCAATGCAATTCGTCCAGTTATGAGAGATCTACAGCTAGGAGGACTGTCCACAATGGAGTATTTCACTGCATATATTCGAATATCTATTTCACTTACTAGCTACTTATCAAGTAACTTAATTTATCTCACCATATTACAAAAGTCGATTAATATGATGAAAAGCTGCTTAGAAAGCATTATTGGCTTAATGAAGGTTTATTTATAGGTATTTATAAAATACTAGCTGACTCCGCAGCCGTTTTCCTGCGTGAAATTATATGTTTTGAAATGAAAAGAAAGTTGAATTTATATTGTGTTGAAAATCATTTATTTGCGATTTTTCTAATTTTTTTTTTAACGTAGCGCAGCTTGATGAACAAAATTTTTTTGGTTTCTTTTCTGGTGCGTAAATGTTCAGAGAAGATGGGTTTCGAAATCGTGAACACGCCACGCATACATATCTGGCCGTGTGAAAAACGCATTTCCAGATTTATCCCACACTCTTCTAGCTACTATCCTTCTGTCCTGTTGATTGTCATTTCAAATGCAATTTACCTGGAAACTGAATAGGTTTGAACTGAAATGGCAAATCGTTGGAACTCAAAAGAATTCGTAGAATCAAGCATTCTGCCCCCCTGTAGTCGATAGCTGCGTCACAATCAGTCGGGTTCCATTGCACAGTTTCGGCGCATGAAGATTGCGAAACATAATAATGACAGGTTCAACTTTGAGACGCAAATGATGCTGCGGCATACCAAGCCTCTCCAAAGAATTTAGAAATTCCACTGGATAATTCACGACTTCGTGTCATTGTCAAGACGATCGGAATTTGCCCATTTCCAATCCGTAGCGAATACGATGTAAAATCTCATCGGCAATGTAATTTTTTTCGTATCCCGTAAGTGACGCGAATTTGAAGGCTGATATGTCGAAATGACCATCGCGAAAAGTGTGCGAACTTCAGTAGCATGCGAAGTAGCTATCGAATCGTCCATCGTTTGATTACATTTATTATCATGTTCCAGCAATTGTAATTGCTTGCATGCTTCTCAAAATGTTACACACACTCTACCATTCACAGTGCGCATTGACTCAAATGAAATTGAACCACGTACATTTATCAATAGCAACCGAAGGTATTAGCAATCGTCGTGGATTATGTAAATTCGTCCTAAGGAATTAGTTGAGAACACACCTGGATGACAATCTATTGGTTGGCCTTGCTTTCTGCGTAGCTATTTCTTTGGCGATGCATTCCATGCATAATATCAAGGCATTGACAAATTGAGCAATGTTCTCACAAACGAATCACTGACGCAATTTGAGAAAAAACTCGTCAATGTCAATGTTAATGTTGTTGGAAGTGTTTCCGCTGGCTGTACTGTATTCTCTGGGTTGAAAAACACTCTTTAGCCATTCTCCAAATGAACTGCGAAATGCACAACAGTCGGAAAAGTCGATTTCACCAAACTGCAATATCCATCATTGGCATGGGTTTTGAATGTGAATTAGACAATAGTGGCGAATATGGTATGATCCATATGTTGTCGACTTCGATATTCACTACTCTAAGTTGAATGGTAAATGTCCTGCCATTGCCGTCTGATGAGCTACGACGATGGAGTGGATATCCATCATTTCCAGTTTGCGTGTCCGTAAGAAAAGCACGTGGAGCGTGTGTCGTGCATTTCTTGCAAGTGGGATTGTGGTGCCCGCAAGGTCCATGCACTATATTGGTTTTCATCGCTTCGTAGAATAATGGATCTTTCTCTGCATGAGGAATTTCGGCAGAAATGATTTCATCAATTTGATCTGGTGTAACCACCATCCACCATTCAAAGAAAAATGTGTGCCTGGAGCAAACCTCTTTTTTGCAACTCAACAGAGTACATCCAGCATCTGACTGCACCATACTTGTATATACAGTATATTATCGTGATGATCGCTTGCTGATTGACAGCGATCCATAATTCCACACATATGTCATCGCATCCTGGGAGTCTCATGTAGTTCGTTTGTCTTGGGCTGCCATACGTTGATGGCAAAAAGAGCGCCGACCGATATTAGCGCGATGTCTTCGTTGCTTCGTAACAACTTTCAATCTGTAATTGTTCACTTCGTTTGAAACACACATAAAGTTTTCACTGAATAATTTTCAATAATTTTTCCGGAATAAAAAAGTAAGCGACCGAAATTGAACGATTCAAATAATTTACAAATCAAAATATTGAAAAACAAAACAAAAAAGAACTGTATGAAAAGTTACTTTTTGGAAATTTCCAATTTTTCGACGTTTCCTTATGAAAAGTAAATGATTTTTTTTATATCTAACCCTTTCCAGATCCACAGCGAACAACTTCTGATTTCATGAAGATTGGTTCCGCCGTTCTCGAGCGTTAGCGTTACTAACAAACAAACAATCATTTTTACTTACATATGTACATATGTATGTATGTATGTATATACAAAATAAAACGTTTGTATGGGAAAAAGACAAGGGCTGTTTTTAGGGGCTTTCCGGCTTTCAAATACAACAAAAAAAATCAGCCAAATCGGTTCAGCCGTTTATGAGTGATGACCTTACAAAGAAAGTGGCATTGATTTTATATATATAGATATACTGCATTTATATAATATATATGATTGTATTTATATGATTGTATTGTATTTATATAATAAATTTGCTAACACTATATTTCTTTTATTTGCAGGTAAGCGCAACGAAGTTACATAACTTATACGTAAATGAAACGAATAATGGCAAAATCTGTATGTATCAATTTATTAAAATGAACTTAGAGGAGCTTTTTCGCTTCATGGCAAACAATTTTTAAATTTGACTTTCTAAAAGTTCAGCTCATTCAAAATGCATGACCTTGCGTTAATATCTAAAAATAATTTGCTTAAACCAGTCAAGAAGTTAGTAAGAGTTGAACACACGAACTGAATCATTTCTCTAACAACTCTTTAATAGGATTAAACTTCGTATAAGTTAACTTATGCCGATACTTTCAAATAGATACTTTTTGTTCATCGATTTTTCTGAACAGGACAAAATAATATCCAAAGGTTGTTTACACAAGTTTGTTAGTGCGGTGAAAAATTATGAAATTCTTACTTTACACCTCATCAAGAGGTTTTCTAGATCTAAGCTTTAAAAAAAAAATAAGTAAAGATCCAGGCAGCAACTAACACATATAGTTTATAAATTGGATTTGTTTACATCTTTTCCTCCAATTGTTAATTGAGTAACTCGTTAATTGAATTTAACAATCGCGTCAACCATTTTTCAATTTTTCATACCCGTAGATTTCGTTTTTTCTTTTGTCACACCCTTGACTAATTTTATTTTAAAACTAGACACTTTTTTACGTAACTATACCCAAACCAGGGTATAATACCGGTATGACAATTAAGTAATGAGACTGATTCCATAAAAACCATATATTTGCAAATTATTCTACAACTCTGCCATCCCCTTCAAAGTGGTTCCCTTGGGCAGCTATACAGCGATTCCAGCGCATTTTTCATGCTTCGTAACATTTGTGGAACGCTTCGACTGGGATGTCCGCGAGTACCCTCGTCACGGCCGCCTGGATGTCCGTAATCGACTCAAAATGGGTTCCTTTGACCACCGATTTTGTTTTAGGAAACAAAAAAAGTCACAGGGTGACATGTCGGGCGAATAAAGCGGCTGTTGCAACGCGGAGATCCCTTTAGAGGCCAAATACTGGGTCACGCTGAGGGCGGTGTGGCACGGCGGGTTGTCGTGATGAAGGATCCAGTTACGAGCGATGTCTGGGCGCACCCTGTTGACTCGTTTTCGCAATCTTTCGAGTACTTGGCAATAGTAGACTTGATTCACAGTTTTCCCCGGTGGAACGAGTTCTTTGTGGACGATTCCACGGCTATCAAAAAAGGCAATAGTCATCGTTTTCACCTTCGACTTGCTCATGCGAGCTTTTTTCGAGCGGAGGACGCGCGGAGACAAAGTTTTGGCGTTTGGTTTCCACGACAAAGAGCACTATCACCATACACTATTACAATTTTAGCGTGCGTCGCCTAAGCTGTTTCGCCCAATCTGGCGCAAAATTTTATCGCGACGCGTTGCTCTTGATTTCGTTTTTCCATTTTCGTGACGAGCACTACAAACACACGTCTACTCAACTTGACGCAGCAGGCGAACTAAACAAGCTAGAGCGATGGTACATATATCAATGGAGAGAGGAGGGATGCCGGAAAAAGAGAAAGGGAATTTCAAGGTCACAGGTTTACCACAAGCGCGGCAATAAAATCAGTCTCATTACTTAATTGTCAAACCTCGTAAGCTTACCATGAAGTTAACACCATGTTTTTCATACTGACTGATCTAAATTAGGATAAAGGTCTTTTTTAAAGTAGGATGAAGTATCAAAAGCCTAAATCTAACTTTTTTCCAACTCATATCTCTCACACAGAACCACTGATTAAATATTACTTCATGGTAGGGAAAAAGTCTTTAAGTCCTATCTAGAATACGGTTTGACTGCCGCCGTAATGTACTGTATATGTATAGTACGCTTAGTTTTGTCATTGTAACAGCTATTCATTTACCAGAGGACTGACACATGAGTGCTGTAAAATTTTCCAACGAAAAACAACCACAGAGTGAAGTTTCTAACTTTTCCCTTACGTTTGAAAAATGAGTGCATTGAAAAAGTACGTGCTAAAAGTCTTCTATGCACTCTGTACATGATGAACAGTACAGACTAAGGTCGTGACGGAATCGGAACAGATAACTTCTAAAGCATCTATGTCCACTCAGTAATTGGGATAAATGGAAATCTATGTCTCAATATTTTCTACCTATCCACGAATGGATGTCCGGGATTAGCGTGTGGATTCACCGCCTTTTGGTTTAGGATTGCCACCGTTGCTGCTAAATTGTGATGATTTTGGTACTCTCCTCTTTTTTACGCCTACAAATGGCCCTTATAGATGATCCAATAGCGCGAATTCGTATACAGGGTATCAATGTTGATGATGTCGCTTGATATCGTTCGGAAAGCACTTGTCACTAGTATAATAGCGAGTCTATGCACAGCGTTTATTTGTCTTTCATATGCTTTTATATCTAGTGCCTGTACCTGTACTAGTGCTGCATACAATATTACGGAACTCATTGGTTTTGCTATTAAAGCTCGACGTCTGGAACGCACGCAGCCCCTATTGGTCATAATTCTTGATAGAGCATAGATATTTTGTTTGCTTTACCTGAAATATACTCCAATTAGTTGATGTATTCTTAACACCCCATCGTACATCAAGTTTCACAGTAGAGGGCCTAAAATCGAGCTTTGCGGTACTCCACTCGAGATAGTGTAACTCTGACTGCGTGTAGAATAACAATCTCTTACTTTACTATACTGAGGGCTTATCTTACCATTTACAGCACATTTCCCAGTACCAACTACTTCTCTTAGATAATCAACAGCGAACCTCGTTTTTATAAAGCTGTATTGTTTTTCTGATAATCCATTTGGATTTTTGGATCGCTTACTGCAAACGGTTTCTTAGTAGGCTTTAGTACCTGTCGTGGCGATCATGCACTAACAACGATAAGATGAAGATTGAGGTGGCTTTTTTGCTTTTAGAATTACAACAAAACGGTTTACCTTCCATGGGTCGGAGAATTCCACTTCTTTTATACATTTGTTGTACACTAAACCTACTTTAGTTCGTTGCAAGTAAGTAGTTCTTTAACAGAGTTTTACAATCACTGCTCGATCATATTTCTTTAATTTTCCAGTTGGTAAGGTAACCACTCGGCTGGCGACATTCTCTGATCATACTCAATTAAAACTTTGTTTTTAAAGCTTCTTAAAGATAGTTTTGGTTGAGTTTTAGGCGGAAATACACCATAGCCTCGAGCCTCGTAAAACGAAACGTAATCGGAAAATGTATGCAAATTACCCTAGAATGCTTTAAAAAGGCTAAAAGTAATAAATACACGCCAATTTTCAATACTGGATTTTCTTTAATCACTTTTAAGGAAAGGAACTTCCAAATTTCACCTAAATCCGCAGCCTTTATGTTTTACCACCAAACCGGAACAGCGGTGGCAATACCATCAACAAGCCGCCAAAATATAAGCATTGTCGAATTTTAAGCCAAAAATCGTTTTTACCGTTATCACTTTATTTTCGTGCACTACAAAAGGGCATTCAAAGGCTGCGCTCAGGTGTCAACAGCGTGTAGACAACTTGTTGCCAACTCATGTTCCCAACAAAATTTGTGGATTATGCATGAATATGGATTTTGGCAAGGTGCAACATGCAGCATGCAACAGGCAGCGAGTGGCAAACAGCAGTGTGCCACATACTCATCTACATCCATATGTAAACATTCCAGTTGTTTGCTGTTGTTGTTTGCATGAATATGCATATACACATACATATATATGCGCATTTTTGTCAATGTGCGCGTGTGTGTGTATATTTTTGTTTGCCTCTTTGTGCTTATGCATAATTAAGTGCAGAAATTTGCGAGTATTTGTTGTAACTCCATTGCATTAAAACAACAAACTCGCTAACCTCAAAACCTACGAACGTTTACAAGCGCTGGGAATGCTCATCGGCCAGCTCAGCTGGTTGAGTGTGTATGCATAAAGTATATGAACTTTATGTGTGCCACACATGCAACGGCTTCAAGTTGTTGCCAAACTACCCAGAAAGTTGCTCACCACCAGCTGACTTGCATGGTGAAGTGTTGGTAAGTGTGTGTATATGTGAGGAGGCGGCAGTGTCAGCGCCAGCAGTTGCCGAGTTGGCGCGGTGGAGTTCGTGGCATTTAACACCTGCTGCTCCGTTGCATAATCGGACGCCGGAGGGTCAATGAGTTTAGCATATGTGCTCGCTTGCTTAAATTGCATTTAGATAGACCAAACGCACACTCACACATACTCATATTCATATTAGTATATGTTTGCGTGAGTGTGTGTGTCTTCTTGCTCAATTTAAAACCGTACAAGTTATTTGCCTGTTGAGTGTGCATCAAGAAAACAAGTTGGGAATTTTTAATATTTCCTCGTTTGTTTATTTTCCTCTAGCGCTTTGTAGGCGCTCGCTCTGAGCTGAGGTTTGGCGGCGTGTTTGCGACTTGCACATTTAAGCTTCATGAATTTTGCCCACAAGTCCTTGCAACAATGAAGATGCTGCCCAACACATGCAAACACGCACATACATACTGGCATACCTTTTCTCTAAAATTGGAATAAATTTAAATTTTACATGACCGCAAATTCCACAACAACAAAAACTGTTTGTTGTACCGAAATTACTTTTGGCAAGCTGCCTGTTGCAGTCGCTTCGCACTCGTTGCAAGAAACAGAGAGAATGAATCGCAAGCGAAGTACTAAAATGTAAAAGAGCCTATGCATATGCATGATGGATTTATATACGTATATACATATATACATATATACGCGTACTCGTATATATACATATAAATAGATTTTTTATTCATGCACTTGCCTATTTCGTTTACCTTTTGGCTCCGCTTCGATTTTGTGCTGAATTTTTGAAATTGTTTCGATTGAAATTAATCTTTTCAGTTTTCATTCAGCTCAAAGCTTAACTGTGCTGCATTTGGAGTTGAGCTTTGTATTTTACTATTTGTGGGTTTCATATTTCTCCTTGGAAACAGTAAGTCGCTTCGTAATTAAAACTTGTTTTTAAGCAGAAAAAATTAGAAAATATGCAAAATAGTTATTGATGTTTTACTAAAATTGAGTTTTTCAAATCGCTTTTGTGTTCTTATGTATGTATGTGAGTACCTTAAGCAGCGTATATTAAATTTGCAACAAAGAACGTAATACCCAGAAGAAACGTCGGAAATTTTAATTAAATTCCCCAGGTGAAGGATATTTCAAAAATATGTATTTTGCTAAGTTGGTAGGACTATCCTTAATTACTATGATAATTATAAATGCGATCTGTCAACCAGTTTGCTTACAGCAACTGCTTAAGTCAGTACACCTCCCTAGAGTGTTGCGAATTTTGAAATGGATAAATCCAACAAATAATTTGTCTCAAATTTTATATTTCTAAACAAATCTCGTGTGCGAGATCGTTGAAAATGTTGGAAAAAGATTTAGTTTTAACAGAAACACAAGCCAACGAATGGTTCAAAGCCTTCAGAGACAGTCAAGAGATCGTTGAAGACCTGCCTCGTTCTGGGCGACTTTCGACCTCTTCAACTGATGAAAATATTAAAAAAGTGAAGGATATGGTACTTAAACCCCGTGAGACAAATGTTAGAGAGATTGCAATAAAGCTCTTCTCTCGAACCGAAATGAAAGAAAATACTCCAAAGTCACTCAAAAATCAAGGTGGTGCTCATTGCTTTTTTTTCGAAATTCGAACAAAATGGCAGTCAACAGCTATTGATATAGTCGACCATACAACGCTACGCTCCCTCCAGGGTTGAATAGGTGGACTATGAACTACCTGAACGGTCAACTAACATCCGCAGGGGTGTTCCACAGGGTGGTGTCCTCTTCACGTTCCTTTTTAATTTTACCTCTCGAAACTCTCTCTCCTACCAAAGGGAATTTCTATCACCGCATACGCTGGTGTTCGCACGATCTTTACGTCGGGCAAGGGAATCGATGGCATATGCTCAAAACTAAATGGTTATCTCTGCGAACTTTCGCGCTTCCTCGCTGTACGTAGCCTAACACTCTCTCTCACTAAATCCACAGACTTGACCTTAATACTGCAATCGATATCGTTGAAATTCCGACTATCACTAACCCTAAGATTTTAGGTGTCACCCTCTACAGTCGGCGCTTCTTCACTCCTAACACGACCGCGAGTATTGTCGAAGTAGCCGCAACAAAATCCGCAAATCGATAGCCAGCAGCATATGTGGAAGAGACAAAGAAACTTTTTGGTAAAATACAAGGTAATCGGCCGGTCGGTCCTTAACTACGCTGCACCAATATTGCCTATATGCAGAGAATCACATACGAAGAAGCTTCAGACTTATCAGCACACTGCACTCCGAACTATAATGTGATGCTGCTTGATGTCTCCTATCGAACATCTAGTGACGTCCGCATGCTCCCAGTAGGGAACATAATGAACTCCTATACAAAGGAGTTTCCGTCATTCACAGTGGAGCTATAAATACTTTCACTGATTCCCTCTCAGTGAATGGAGTACATTGATTCAAATCAGTCTTTGGTTGACATAAATGTCAGGCATCCCAACTGAAATAAAAGTTAAAATTAATAATATAAATTTATTCTATAATAAAAAGAGCGTGAGTTGCTTCACATTTCTCAATTCCACCAATAATGCCATCTTTCACCTAAGAGTTTTTTTTAAAGATTTGCTTCTGTTATGTTACAATTTTGAGCTAAAATAAAATTTAAAAGGGTCTCAGTAACTAGAGGTACTCGACATGTAGTCACTTGTTTGACGGACACATTCATTTGGTCAGGAGCCCATGAATTACAGCCATTTTTTATTGGATTATTTAAAGACGCCGCTGGGAAAATAAACGGTGACATTTTTGCCAAGCAGTAAATTTATTTCAACAATCGGATTAAATTCCGCTCATAGCTATTATTGATTTATTTTTGATTGATGTTATTTTCCGATTCCCGAAAAATGTCTTTCTATTCCAAAATTAATTAATTGAAAAGGGATTATTGGCAAAAAGACAAATGATGAAGATGGAGCTAGCAGTGAGTTCCCAGCACGCTAATTTGCAAAGCGGGTCAGCTCACTCGGTCAAACGCAAACAAATTCTTTTCAAATTTTTCCGAAATCATCAATAACCCACTTTCAGTCATTTATTTGGGCACAGAAAACTTTCACCACTAAATTATACCAGAAAAATTAAAATTGCGTACTTCATGCGTGAAACGGGTCTGCACATCCAGAAAAACAGCTGGCTTTCCGTGTGGCTGATTGACCCCGGCCACGTGCCCTTTGCAGCTTCAATTAATTTTCGCATTAACGACGGAAAAAGTTTACCGTAATTTACATAAAATCTACCATAGATAATATAATATCTATATACTTACATGTAGATATATATATGTATGTAAGTATGAGTGTGTGCCCACAAAGTAATTTTAAACAAGTAAGGAAGAGCTAAGTTCGGGTGTAACCGAATGTTTTGTACTCTTGCAACTTGCAAGGATCATATACATAAGTATCGGTTATGGGAAATATAGGGCCGATTCAACCCATTTTTTACACAATTATGAAATATTATTGTGTATTATACATTGAGCAATATTTTTGGGAAAAAATGTCCTAACTTTTTTTGTCCAGAAACACGTGCACAAAGTTTCGTTATAATATCTCAACTTTTAATCAAGTACAGCATGCTCGAATGGACGGAGACTCTCCCGGATTTCAACTCGTCTCGTCGTTCTGATCATTTATATATGTATATATTACCCTATATCTTCTCGAATATTTTTAGTTGTATCTCCTAATATTACACCCTGTAGCAACATGTTGCAAGAGTATAAAAAGTGAAAGTTGTCAATTTGCCTGAGTCCCCGTCTTATTGTTTGCTCTAACGGAAAGTGCGAAAATTAATATAAAACAAAAAAAGCTCAAGTGAGAGAGAGCGAAATTTGTGGACACCAAATCCTTGGTAAATTCCGTCGAATGCTTTTTAAGTGGATTGCTTTTCGACTGTTCGACAAGTTTGTGCCTGAAGAGGTGTTACATTTTCCACACTTTAAATGCCCGCACCAAAGTGGTTGAAGCACACTTAAGTCACGCGTGTGTAACCCACAGAGACAGCGTGGTCCTCTGACCTGCTGTCATTGGTCTACTTGTGTGTATCCCTCACGCATTACATCCCCTCCGCCCTGCAGCAGCACCCAAGGACCTCTCACACATACCCACGGGACGTCGCTGCCGCGCTTTGTCTGCCTGTGACACGTACTTGTGCCATATTTTCGCTTCTAAAAAAACGCCCAAAACAAGTAAATCAAAAACAACAACCACTAACAGACACACACTCGCACAAAAATATGGTAAATAATCGATAATTTTTGGTGCTGCTACACCAAAGCTGGAAAAACAGCAATGGTTCAACGTGATAGCAACTATGATGACGTCGTCGATTTGTTGACAACGGCACTTTTTTGTGTTGCTATTGTTGTACTTGCTGTCGCTGGTGGCAACGCTATTTGCGGCTGTTGCTTTCTCATTCGGTTGCCCTGACAACGCGTGGGGATTGGTGGCGTAGTTGCGTTTGGTTGCTTGATTGCTCTTGTCGTTGCTCTTGTTAGATGCGATGCTAGCCAGTCAGTCATGCAGTCAATTCGTCAGTTGACTGCTGTAAATGGTAATGTTATTGTTGTTGTTGGTATTTTGTTACTTCAGGCGCTGCTGGGATTTCTTTTGCGGGGTGGGTAAGCATCTAAAATTATGCATACCCGAAGATTTTTAGTTGCTGGCCTACATACATACGTACCCGGTAGGGAAAAGCGAATGAATAAGACGCAAGCGAATAGTGAAGTTTTAATGATTTGGATGTAATAAAGGGTGATTTTTTAAGAGCTTGATAACTTTTTTTTTAAAAAAAACGCATAAAATCTCATCGGTTCTTTATTTGAAACGTTAGATTGGTTCATGACATTTACTTTTTGAAGATAATTTCATTTAAATGTTGACCGCGGCTGCGTCTTAGGTGGTCCATTCGGAAAGTCCAATTTTGGGCAACTTTTTCGAGCATTTCGGCCGGAATAGCCCGAATTTCTTCGGAAATGTTGTCTTCCAAAGCTGGAATAGTTGCTGGCTTATTTCTGTAGACTTTAGACTTGACGTAGCCCCACAAAAAATAGTCTAAAGGCGTTAAATCGCATGATCTTGGTGGCCAACTTACGGGTCCATTTCTTGAGATGAATTGTTGTCCGAAGTTTTCCCTCAAAATGGCCATAGAATCGCGAGCTGTGTGGCATGTAGCGCCATCTTGTTGAAACCACATGTCAACCAAGTTCAGTTCTTCCATTTTTGGCAACAAAAAGTTTGTTAGCATCGAACGATAGCGATCGCCATTCACCGTAACGTTGCGTCCAACAGCATCTTTGAAAAAATACGGTCCAATGATTCCACCAGCGTACAAACCACACCAAACAGTGCTTTTTTCGGGATGCATGGGCAGTTCTTGAACGGCTTCTGGTTGCTCTTCACCCCAAATGCGGCAATTTTGCTTATTTACGTAGCCATTCAACCAGAAATGAGCCTCATCGCTGAACAAAATTTGTCGATAAAACACATTTCGAACCGAACACTGATTTTGGTAATAAAATTCAATGATTTGCAAGCGTTGCTCGTTAGTAAGTCTATTCATGATGAAATGTCAAAGCATACTGAGCATCTTTCTCTTTGACACCATGTCTGAAATCCCACGTGATCTGTCAAATACTAATGCATGAAAATCCTAACCTCAAAAAAATCACCCGTTAGTAGATGTTTACCGTTAGTGCAGATAATAACTGTATTCTAATGGCCAAGATCAAACCATATCAGCTACTCAAACAGACTGACAGTCGGGTTGTAGGTTTGATATATGTTATAGCAGTTCGATCTGAAAATATTTGTCGAAAGTTGTAGCCACGTTTTGGGTAATAATTTGTGCCAAAATTTCCTGTAGTTACCTTTTGAAATGAAAAAGCTTCAATGGAAGGAATTTTGATCGGTCAGTCAAACGCAGGCATCCTAAAGGATGACTACCCCTCATATACCTAGTAACTGAACTACATGTGGCTCATTGGCTTACCAGACTAACTTGACCTAACCCATATGCTATAGTTATCCGATATCGGCGGTGAGGACAAATGAGCAGTTTCTTGGTGAAAAGAGGACAAGGAAACATATTCGCGTGAATACCGACAGACCGGCGGTATACTTACCTTATATACCCTATTCAGGATATAATAACCAAGTGGATGTTAGTGCGTTGTTCGTCAAAATAATTTCCTAAAAATTTTATTAAATTTTTTTTCATTCAAATTCATCACGTGACAAATTTTTAACTTCTTTATAAAATCTTTTCGGAACTCTGCAGACTTCTAATAAATTCGACAGCAACTTCTAGGGTGGAGTGCATTAACTCAAATCAGTTATATTGCTAGACATAGCACCAGATTTCCTGCAGGGCACATTCAAAATGCAAATCTTCCTTTTCCAACCCTAAAAGCTTCCATTTTTTCCTCATAACGAATTCGTTTATTATATTTTCTTTCTAAATTTTCGCTACATTTGCAAAAGTTTTAATTCAACCATTTTGCTCGCCACTGTTGCCAACCGGTTGTTCCTGTGAGTGTGTGTGTTTGTGCTGGGGCAAAAAGGTTGCCAACTAAGCATTCAATTTGAAACCTTGTTTTTACGAACTTTCCGTATATTCAAAGGCAATTTTTTTTAGTTTTTATATTTGTTGTTACTTTTGCTACCTCAATGGTTTTTCGGCTTTGCGCCTTTCGCCTTTCATTCGATTAGTTTTTTCGTTTCTTCTCTTGCTTTTTTCTCATTATTATGATTATTTGTTGTTTGCATTTGCGCTGTTCAAGCTTGCTGTTGGTATTTGCTGCTATTGTTGCTGTAAATTTTGCATTTACTCTTTATGTTTCATTCGGCGCTGTTGTTGTTGTTTTTTAGGTTGGTTTTTTGTTTTTAGCGCATTCTGCCCAAATGCTATTTACACAGAAACGTAATTAGGGTAATTGAGTTTTTCAATTTAATTAAGTTGAATTGCACTCACACGCACCTCCCCCGCCGCCGCCGCCGCCCGCTGCAGTGTGGTCCCTTCAATGGTTCTCTCCTTGCTTTTGCTGTGTGGCTCCGTGTGCGCCGCCTAAATTCCGAACAATTTTCAAGTGATTGGCTGCTGCGGCTAATGGACGTTTACCGAACCCATCGGGCACCTACACACATCTACACACATACATAGATACAGTGCGGCAATGTGGTTGCTCGGACAGCTCCTCTGCTGCAGCGCTTCATTGTTGTGGTAAGTTTACCGAATGCTGTTTTTGATCGCTGGTGGCTCTCGTATTGGTATTGGTATTTGTATTTGTATTGGTAGCCATGGCTACATGCTCCTTACTAAATAGCCCTTGTTATACTTCTTATTTTTCTGCTTTGCAAATTGTGTGCCAATTTCTGTTTTATTGTTGTTGTGCTTGCTGGTATTGCTCACCATCTTCGCCTTTGTGCCGTTGCCTAGGCCACTGATTAGTGGTTGGGGCTTATAGAGAAAGAACTTTTGCTAATTGTTTTTGTTAGCGCTTTTTTGTTATTGTAATGCCGTTGTTGTTGCTCGTTTTGTTGTGTATAAAGCTAAATAATGTGCTCGTCTTGAAGTTTATCATGTGTGACACGTCTCTAGCGGTTGCGACCGGCGGTTGAAGTCGCTTTGGCAACGTCGAAAAAATGTTCTTTGCAACAAGCCACAAAATTAATCGCGCTTCTTCTCCACTTGCATGGTATGTCAGATACAAGTTCGCTTTAGGAAAGTTTTCAGCAACTTTTCTAAGCACTTGGACGTACTTGGGGAATTGTACTCGTATGTATTTATTGCTGCTGCTTGTTTGGTAACCAAATGGAACTTGTTTTCATTCACCACGTGAGCCACCTGTGGAAGCACCAGCTAAAGATTTCAGCATGAGAAAATCATTGAATTGGTTTGGACAATGTTATGTTATAAAAGTTTTTGTCAAAAGTCTGTTTGGTGGTTTGAGATAATTTTCCAAAAAAAAAATTGCGAAAAATAAAATGAAATTAAAGTTTCTAATATTCCTGTACCTGGAAAATATCCAATTTAGTCAGAGCAAAACAAAGCAAAAAGGAGACAGGGAAAGACTCGAAAAACGTTCGGACAAAAATATATCACTTTGTGAATAACAGATTTTGAATCTTCTTTCTTTAGTGGCGTAGACACTGCTTTTGCGGTTATTGGAAAATTTACAACAGCGGGCCAGTCGTTCATCCTTTTCGTTATTTGGCACCAATTGGAGAATCCGAGTGTAGCCATTTCCTGTTGACAAATTATTATGCGTTGGATTTCGAGACTGACGTTCTTGTTGGTGTTAATGCTGGTTTCAAGATTGATGAAATTGTATACGATTTCGAAGTTATGACTGTTAACAGTGACGTGGGAGATTTTTCGTCTTGCCTGCGTTCACTACCAAATCCATTTTCTTCGCTTCTTTGTCCCACCGAGTTCGAGTTTTGAAGTTTCTGGAGTAGATTGAACAAGTTGCACGATAAGGAGTCACCTTGTCTGATACCTACTTTGGCATTGAACGGCTCGGAGAGATCCTTCTCGGTCCTGACGGAGCATTTGGTATTGCTCAACGTCTGTTAACATAGCCGTATTAGATTTGCGGAGAGACTAAATTCAGACTTAGCGACATAAAGGCAGTTCCTTTACTTGCTTTTGACGAAGAGGTGCAGTGAGTAGATTTCTTGGGTCTTTTCCAAGATTTGGCGAATGGTGCATTTCAGATCAACTGTACTGATAAGGTTCAATCAGTATATTCTTTTCAAAAAATAAATGTTTCAATCATGTTTTTCTAGTAAGCTTAGACCCAAAGCGTTACTTTTGATTACGTGTCTTTCAAATAGATTTGCAATAGATTTTTTGCTTTTGCTATATTTTACAGATTTGACCGCGGAAAGGAATTCATGTTAAAAGTTGTACTGGAGCATTTAAACCAACACAATTGATTAGTAAACATAAAAGTTTAAAATAAAATAACATCGTAGACCATTTTCATATGTAGAAAGAAGAATTCAACCTATGTCATTTCATACGCTCGCTTGTCTGCCCAGCAGTTGCTCCTGTTCACCTCCTCGGATTCTGCATTTTTTATAGTAAATGATAGTAATTAAAATAGTTATCTCTGCAACAAATTCCATTCATGCCAGCGCATGTTGGATATACAGTGGCCATTTTTCACATTCGCATATTTACATGCATATATATATTTGTATATGTGTTTGTGTCTGTGAAAACCACTATACCACTTTACATGACAACTAGCATTCCTCACTCTTCACATACCACATATGTTTGCGCCTGCACTCTTTCTATTTAGCTGGCTCTCTCACTCTGCCGACCATAGAATTTTCCAGCACATAAAACGCAAACTTTTCGTGTAAACTTTCCCCAAAGCTGCATAGAGGCGAACATATGAAATTAAAATTTAATTCCATAAATCCGTTTATGCGCCACAAATATGATGGACCGTGGCGGAGGTGGCGGTGTTGTATTTTAATAAATTTCATTTGCTTTTTTTTTTGGTTTTCTACGAAGACACTCGTTGTCCAAACTGTGGCTGAATTTAGCTTTGCAGCAATGAAACCATAAATATGTGTATTTTATGGGAGGCCTAAGAAGATAGCTTATGTTTACAAATAAGTGATGGTTCCGTAATGTACTTGTATATACTATATCGCTGTAGGGCGTTTACTAGAACCAATTTTTTAATAATTTCATTTATTTTTCCATTAACATTGCCATGACTGAACAGCTCTCAATTGTCTCTAGTAGCAACTTTTTTTATTTTGTTTCAGTTAAGAAGTAAAAACTAGACTCCTGCAGTTCTAAATGCCTGGATATGCTATGCAGGAAGAAAAGTGAGGACTATTTTACGTTGTCGTCTTTTTCTGAACTAAAAGCTTTGCTGATACAGTTGCTCCTGCAAAGCTTTTATGGATATATGCAATATATTGAATATTGTGTTCAGATGCCTTTATATGCACCACTAGGGAAGTTGTAGCAACAAACGCACAAGGTTTTTTTTACTGTTTTTTCAATATGCATACATAAAATATTGAAAAATAATTACATTCTCACCTCTCTTTTGGTAATTTTTAATAGAAATGCTACTTATACTAAAATAGTTGGATATAAAATTCCTTTCATTTGCTAAAATTTGGACCAGTAGTCGAAGTCGATTAAGAATAGGTTCTTGACATTCGAAAAATCGATTATTTTACGAGAAAACTGGATTCTCGAGTAGAATCGGAATCGAGTTTACCATCCCTACTGGCAGCCAACGCGTGCACATATAAAACCTCCGCACAATAACCACCACAAAAAAATTATTTTTTTTCCTTGTTATTTATATGGAAAACAGAAAATTTAAATAGGAATAATAATATTAATATTAAGAGCTCATCTTTTGAGTGACGTTGTTTTTCACATTTTTGAAAGTTTTGAGCCTGTTTTTCAGTTGAAAAAAAAGGTTGCCTCAGAATGACACACCCTAATATGCACATATATCAACAATTAATTAATTTTACTTTTTGAAAAATTAAGACCATATTATTTGGCATTTCACTATATGCTTACCAAAAGTTCAACAACCCTTTTTATATGTATTTTCTCAGTAAAACTCCATTACCACTCAAAGTGCTATTACAACAATGTACTATTTACTTATGCATGCTTTAATATTGCCATGGAACCAATAATAAATCTCCTTAAAAGCTTTCATAGCTTACGAGTACTTCCTGATTCGGTGAGATTAGTAACATTGCATGCTCAACATGCGATTTCGTGTCGACATGCAAACAACATTACACACGAATGAGATAATAATGATAGCAATAATATTGATAATAACTACAATAAAATAATATTTCATTTTATTTTACTTATGCGTATTTATCTTTTTGAAGTTGATAATTATGAAATAACCTCCAACAAAATATAATTGAATCGAAATTAGTTTTGTGGGGCTTAGTGAAGAATAGATGTATCCGAAGGCAATATACATAAAATATATCAATTTCTTTGTTGCATCGCTAGTGTCACTTAGTAACTAAGTGTGATCCACTTGTTAGCTTATACCTAATATATGAATATTTTTATTTTCTTAATATCGTTTCATAAATAAATCTAAATCTAATCATCTAAATATCTACGTCGAAGTTTGTAGGGTCCTTGAACTATGAATAAAAAATAATAAATCAAAAGTTTTATTTATTCATTTGGCATATTGTATCTATCGGTATCTTAAAGAAATGTCTTAATGCCACCGCATTCGCCTGATTTACAATCATATAACTTCTAGATATTCACCAAAATCACATGACTACTCCGAGGACACCGTTTTGACTCAATTGAGGATATAAAAGTTGAATCGAAGAAGGGTCTGATGGCCATTACGACGGAAGATTTTTCCAAGTACTATGATGGGTGAAAACTTCGTTGGCACAAATATATTGCAATGGGTGGGAATTACTATGCAGGAGATGAAATGAACAAAATTCACTTTTCAATTTGATCACAGTACTCGTATATTTCTAAAAATGTCAAATTGAAAACCGAAGATATTTTACAATTGTCAGAAATTTATTATTACTTATAGTTAACTAAAGTTATTTTGGACTGCTTATACTATGGAAATCCCGTATTTAAGGGCTTACACTACTCTAGAGCCCTCAAAAAAAAAGTACATTTGACAATTTTTTCTGGGGCTAAGTAAAGCTGCTCTCTTTAAATTTTAAATAGCATGTATTTGGGGGTAAAAAATATTTGATATTTATATTTTGATACAAAATGGTGATTAAAATTTACCAAATGTATACAGAATCACCTTTTTCAAGAGATCCTCTGCGAGTGGAGATTTTAGGAAATAGAAAAAAGGTTCGTAATATACATATATAGAGTAAAATAACAACATTTTAAGCCTTATGTCAATAGATGAAGAATGGTATGCCAGTGTCGAATGTGGCTAAGATTTATCTTTGATCTTATTAGTTTAAAAAATATTCTTAATAATATAATAGTAATGAAGAAAATTTTATTTTATTACTTAGTAATAATTTAACTTATTATCCTCTGACAGTTCCCCATTTCGTGTGAGGAATTGTTGGTTGTGTTGGAAAATTCTTACGGCGGTTCAATTTTATCAAAAATACACGAGTGGTACGAAGTCTATAAAGACGATTGAGAGATCGTTGAAGACAATGAACCGCGTTCTTGCTCGACTCCTCCCGATTCATGGAGAGTTTTATAACTGCCGAGGGGACATGGGTTTATGAGTTTGACATACAAATAAGTCAACAATCGTAAATGGAACCAGTTTTCATTTGATCGAAGTGATAAAACAAAACTCGCTAAAGGAGCTGAAGGCCATCCCAAAAAGTTTTTTAGACGGAGGGCTTGAAAAATCGTTGGCAAAATTATATTACATTTGGTGGGGATTACTTTGAAAACGAAACAATAAATATTGATGAATAATTAAATATTTTATGTTTTATTTAAAATTTCTGTTTCTCTAGTTATATCTTTAATAAACATAACATTTCTATCTGCAGTCACGACCTAAGAATTAAAAGGGAAAAGTTTTCTTATTTTGAATATGGTTGAATTCCATGGATTTCATTTTGTGTCATAAGAAGAAATTTAGTATACAATATATATATCTCTTTACCTTCAAAATTCAACATAAAGCATGAATTAAAATATGTTTGCCACAATAATGTACTGACAGGAAACTGAAATCCTCTTTAATTTCATCAAATTACGAGATAGTCCAATGTGCCTACTACTTAAAGGCCTAGGTGCGTCGTCAGACAATCATGCCACCTACCTAGTCTAAAAGGTTGAACTAAATTTAAGCACCAAATAAAAATTTGCAATTTGCTCAGTTTAAACTAATTTGATCCTAAAAATAAATAATGTGTACATATCTCATAACTATATAAATATTTACTTGAGCTCTAAAGCGCCGGCCTACACAGCGTATAAGTAACAATTCATATATTATTGTAGTACTCTTAAGATTTATAGCGTCTGGCACTGCACATTCGCAAGAAAATCTCAGACAATATGAAGAACTTACACCTACTAGTATACCATTTATAAGGATATGAGTTTAAGCACCCATCATTTACCCTTAAATGTAGTATAAGCAAACAAACTCATAATTTTTCGTGTCTGCCACGCATATACACAGCCAAATGTAAACACACGTAGGTGCAACACACATGCGAATTACTTTGCCCACGCCGCGTGCACACAGGTGACAGTCCCTTTTAACCCTTTTTATTACCGAACCCCAAGCGATTATCCTGCAGGGTTTTGTGTGCGTGTTGCTAACTTTAGACGCGTGGAATTTCCCTGCGCTTCGGTGTAAGCGCGAAATAAATGCTCACATTACAGCTCATCAAGCTGGGAGGAAATGGAGCAGATGGAGTGGGGGAAGCGTTTGTGGAATAAGTGCAAGTGACAAAAATGGTACTAAGCCCTCTTTGCTTCAGTCTCTTCTCTCCCCTTGCTACACTAATGGCAATGACAAAAGCCATGCAAATGTCAGCGATTACCCTCAGCGGCAACGACAACAAAAAGCCAAATTACGCTTGCGGATTTCGTCTATACTTAGCAGCAGGTTATGTGACGGATATTAAAAGCGGACGCGCAAACAAAAATCTGCCAAATTGCTGACTTCTTGCTATGCTCGTTGGTCGCGTTGGTATTTTTGGTGTCGCCGACAAGCGGCTCCAACAGCGGATATACTCACAAATAGGTAACATTTGATTTGACGGGATAAGCGTGGCGTGCTGGCGCGCTGTTATGCTCATAAAAGCGTGCTGAGGCAGATATTTAGAGAAGATTTTTGCACAACAGTGTGGTTGATATGTGCTAGAGTTATGGTTGGTTAATAGAAAATGCTATTTTTCGATTTTTTTTATTAATAAGAGGTTAATACAAAACTTGTCCGAAAAGCAGTAGGACTGATTTTGTTACACCGCAACTGTACTTCGGAAGGTGCGCGAACAAACGAGCGGCGGGTCAGTTGTCTCCGAGCACCTAGAAAGTCAGGATAAACATTTTCACGCGACGTGTTTCTGTGTGTGGTGCAAGCCGAAAATGCAGTTCTTTAGAGCGGAGGTACGTGATTAAATTCGGAGTGAAACTCGACAAATCTGCAACAAAACCGGTTGATATGATCAATCAGGTCTATCCCGATGTTGCTTTAGCAAGAAGTGGTGTATTTCGGTGGCATCAGGCCATTTTGGAGGGCCGGGAAGAGGTCGCTGATGAAGACCGAAAGAATGAGCAAATCCAAAGTGAAAACGATGCTCATTATCTTTTTTGACATCAAAGGCATCGTCCACCATGAATTTGTTCCTCCTGGGCAAACCCTCAACACCAAGTTTTACCTGGAAGTCCTCAAGATACTCAAACGAAGGGTCAATCGGGTCCGACAAGACATCGCACTACGACAACACCCGCTTCCACAGCCACCCTACAGCCCAGATGTGGCCCCCCGGACTTTTTTGTATCCTTGCCTGAAAAGGCCTATGAAAGGGGATCAAAGCAGCATGCACCTCGGCTATCAAGGCGAGAGAATGCCTCCCGTGACATCTTCAATGCTTGGAAATCGTACTAGCAGCGCTGCATCAACGCAGAAAGAGCATATTTTTAAAGTTTTGAGAATTGTAACGATTGGTTCAATAAATTTTTTTTAATCGACTCAGTCCTATTACTTTCCGGACAAACCCTGTAAATTGACTCACGTCGCAAAACGTTTATTAATAAAAGTCACTGGATGAGGTATGGCACTTCATTAAACACCAAATCGTATTGAACTGTACTAATTTATTAAAATCAACATTTTATAAGAAAATGTCACATGGCACAGTGTCTGTGCATGGGTCTCCCGAGATCATATACAATATTTATCTCTAAACTCTGTGATCATCCACTTCACATATGTTGCATTAATATAATCATTCACATACCATATTATACGCCATAATTTCATATCTCCATCAAATTCATTTTCATCAATAGGTCAAGTTTCGTAGGTCACCTCCGCCAATATTTTTAAACAAAATATTGCGTCAACATTTGTATGACATATCAGCGATTACTAAAAATGCATCATAACCAAATCATTAAATCACACCATCAGCATATCATAACACACATAATTAGATCACATCACGTAATCACCTTAAAAAATATCACATATCATGAAGTGAGGAAGTGTATCACATCGTAAATCTTGTCATCAACACATCATGTTAATCAATAAATTACTTCAGAAGAATAGTGTTCATATGATATGATCAAATCACACAGTATATCACTCTTTATATGACTACAAATATCATCCATCACATATGGACATGTCAGACACATATTCATATTATCACATCACTCATATTGGTAGTCACTGTAAATAACCTGGTGACGGTGAGATGATAATGTATGGTATCACATTTCATAGTTTTTACGTCAGATCATGTAATGTAATCATTTATGTAATGATATCGCACAGATTTTAATTAAAGTCTCCTCGTGTTCTCATCACATCGCATTCATGTAATGTCATCTCATAGTTTTTAGTTGAAAACATATCACATCCTTTGCTTGATGTCACAATATGGCAACTCTAATATTACAGATTATAACATACCGAATAACATAGCATCAAGTTCTTTTGACAATACTCTCACACTGCTTTTCCTCAACACATACACACACAGAAACAAATATGTCCATATACAATTAGTTGTTCATTAAAGCGAAAGAAGTCAAAGGTCAAGGAGTATCAACGCTATAATTAATATATTGAAATTAAACAATAAAAATATAATATTTTGCACACGTGTGTACATATATCATATTCTCGCTTTATTCGCAAACAATGCAATTTAAAATATAATCAACATCAGCTATTGCAATTTGAAATTACTAAAGCAAGAATTGAAATTGGCGCTTGCGTGAACAAAATTAAAAGCTTACAACAACAAAAACGCGAATCAAAATGAAAATAATGCACGAATTCCGAATAATAAACATTTCTGTTTTGCATTTTTTGCGAAAGTGCATGAATTCTAAATTTTTACACAAGGCCACTTCAACATTGAACAACGTGGCGAAGTGGAGCGAACAACGTAGCATTAATAGCGGGAAATTAATTAAAATTGAGGTCGAATTAATTTGCCACATATTAACCCCACGGCCAGCGTTGGGAGGAGCATAAGTCTGTATGTACTCGTATATATGTGTGTATGTGTGTGCTACAAGGGTACTTAAGCGCTGATGAATATGTACATACACCGTTATTATACCTATACATATACACATACATATATATATGTATGGACATACATATGCTTGCTCATATATCCTCCTATACAGTCATTAATGTGCAAGTGCTCAGTATATTATTGTTATTGTTGTTGCTGTTGTTGTTGTAAGTAGTCGGCAGTCGTCACGCTCAATGCCCAGCGGCAACATTGACCGAATGACTTAATTAATAAACGAATGAAAGAGCAACATCAGCGCAACAGTGGCGGCAGCAGCAAAAAGCCATTGCCTGCCATTCCACACACAGACATACATACATACAAATACACAATCAAACACGTACATACATACATAAGCGCTCGCATAGCTTTGGCTAATATGCCGCTAAAGTCATGTAAAATATTAGCAGCTGAGTTGTATTTTCCCATGCGGATTAACGTGCTCAGTGATTTAAAGGGGAGCCGAGCGCGAGTCGAAGCACAAAAAATGCGAAAATGCAAAAAAGTGAGAATCACAAAATTGTAAATTAAAAGCGGAAAGTAAAAAAGAAAAAGCAGCGAGCAATGTTGAACTCATTAAAGGGCAGCGCAAACGACAAAATCTGGTAAATCTGTTGCAAAGGCTATTATTTTCATGCAAAAGTGCTTCTCGATTTTCAATGGATTTCAGAACATGCCCGCAGCCTGACCTAATTTTGGCTTGTGACTTTGATTTGATGCTAGTATTGCTTAGGAGTAGAATTTGAAGCTTTTAGCTTGAAGTTATTGTTTGGTCAGTTGATTATAGGCGCTGGGCCCAGAGTATTTCCAATGATAACACCTGAAAAAATTTTGCTGGGAGATATTATTCATACAACGGCTACGGTTGAAAAAAATCACAAATTGACATAATGGCGACATTAATAAAAGTTCAATTTTTGCCTATTTTTTGTAATTTTTACCTGCCGAAGTCGAGTTTTAATCAGATTGCTTGTATTGACAACTGTACTGTTACAAAAATGGATCCGATTTTGTACCAAGATTCGACAAAATATGTACTTTCACTTAACTTTTGCCAAAATTAGATAATTCAAAAAGATTAAAGGTCTCTTGCTATACCTTTGAACCAAGCAGTAATTCTAGTGGTAATTAAAAAAATGGTGAGTGAGATTTCTAGATCTTTGTGTATTTACCTTGTTGATACTCCACATCAACAGCATGTTAGCATAAAAAGTTCTGAAAACATGAAACTAGATCTTCGCTGTCTGTTTTGAACTCATAAAAATCCATTCTGAAAGAAAATATGAGCTTCTTTGTGCTTCATATTCGTCACAAATCTATATTTGTGAATAAAATATGGCTACATGTGTATATGTATAACAACAATACTGATGTCAAAGCAAAGCTGGTATCAATACAACCAAAATATATATACAAACTCATATGATTCTTTAATAACATGACATTTCCTAGCCAAAAGCTTATAAACACGTCCTCTCATCAATGCCAATCAATCAACCAGCAAAATGTACAACATTTTCATAAACGTCGCGTATGTGTGAGTATTAAGCTTACACGTACTTATATCTTGCATGTTAATGTGTGTGCAACTTTTTATAATATGAGCAAGAAATTTTAATAAAGAATAATGTTAACATGCCAACTTAATTATATACACATGCACATATACATATGCATGTTCGAGTATATAATGTACATGCGAACATTTTCATACACGCTCTCATGTTAACTTAATTAGTTAATGCAAACTTAATTACAAAATTTTCTACGAATCCATCTGTGAGTATGCAAGGCATGCAAGTGATTACATATCATACATACCGCTGTAAGTATGTACATATGCGTGTACGTACATACATACATATGCGTACAAGGACTTAGCTGTCCAACATTGATCCATCACTAATTGTCAGTGACATGTCAGCCTATAATTTTTGCGTGCATGCGAGAGATTAAGAGTAATTAATGAAATTATCGAACTTTTTCTCCGCGTCCAGCGTGTGTGTATGTGTGTGTTAAAGTACAAAATAAATGAAAAAATGCAAAAAAAAATCAAAAAAAAGAATAAGATAGAGTGGAGCTGACGCAAATGCCGCGCTCACGTTACTATACGCAGAGTAATTACCCTAATTAAAAATGGAAAAACTCCACTCTGCTAGGCGCTTAATAATTAAATGCTTTGACAAGCCTCCACGCCTACTTTTTGTATATTATCAGTATGGGGATGGCTTCTTCGGCAGTAATTTGTAATTTTCTACTTCAATTTTTTTTTGTTTGCTACTTTTTTATTTTGCAGAAAGTTGAGTGGTGGTTGACTTACTCAAAGTAAAATCGATGACAACGTCATTTGCGTAATTTGCGACGTATTTAGGATGAACCTATGAGAGAGAGATGGAATAATATTCTTAAACTTACACACGATGGCTTAGAAATTTGACCCATGGAATAATAATATATCGGATACGACAAATGAATAGCTTATTATGGAGAAAGGAATGTGTGAAATTTTTCAGACTGCTATCTCAAGATCTGAGGGGCTACATATATACATTATAAGCAGACTGGCATAGTTAAACCGACCCAGCTCGCGCTGATCTTTTACATATCGTCACCTAAATTACAAAAAAATGGAAATTGTGTTTTTATTGCTTACGATTCACTACATCATTTTATATATATGTAGGTAGCAAAAAATTTTCAGCTTCCTCTGTCAAATATAACCATTTTATAACTAAAACTCAAATTTTGATCCAATATAAGTGGTTCCTATTATATAATTTTTCCTTCGCATGTCAACTTATGAAAAGTAATGTTACGTTATTTTGCGTTATATATATCGATATGTACTTTTTAGGGCCTCGCCAACTGTCATATGATAATGACATTCTTAAAATATTTGTTTGTTCGATTGATTGTCCGCATGGACTTTAGACTTTACATGTCACAACAGAAAAAAGTCTCACGGTGGGATATCACACGATCTTAGTAGCCAATCGGTGTTCTCTCAATAAATCCACGAATATATGAGATTTCTGGGAAGTGGCGCCGCCTCGTTGAAAACAAATGTCGCTGAGATCGCGAGCTGTAGTTTCAGGCATCAAATGGACAGTTAGCATGGCGCGAAACCGGGCACCGTTGACGGTTATGTTCTCATCATTTTTAAAAAAATATGGACCGATGATTCCACCGGCTCATAAACCATACCAAACCATTATTGTTTCTTGATGATGATCACAAATGCCGCAATTTTGCTTGTTAACATACCCATTGAGCCTCAAATGGGCCTCATCGCTGAACAAAGTTGGCTCGAAAATGTTGGATTTTCTTGGAAGTATTCAAGAGCCCATAGAGCAAAGCGATGTCCTTTGAAAGGTCAAGCGGCTTCAATTCTTTCATAAGCTGTATTTTTTCGTTTTAAATTTAAGATCTCGACGGAAAATGCTCTAAGTCGTTCCAAGTGTCAGTCCGAGTAGCTGCGAACGACTCCAAATCGACTCTCTACGGTCTTCGTGTACACTCTCAGCTACGGCTGCTATATTTTCGTCACTGCGTGCTGTCTGTTCGGCCGAATATTGTCCTGTAATGAATGCTAGATCTCAAAATGTGTGATGGTGTTGCTAATAGTACGCTCAGTAGGATGATTATGTTGCCCACAAGTTGAGCCAAAAACTGGCTTAAACTGCGGTATTTTGTAAGATTATGTCACCCTTTATTTATAATAAGATAATATATGCAAATAAGTTTTCAAAGTTAGAATAAATATAGATTCTTTGCATATAGTAATAATTATTATAAAATAATCAATAAAATCCTTTGCATCGCCTATTAGTTAAACATTATATGTATATCCTTGATTACCACCCTATCATTATAACCATTAGCATTGCAACTAAATTTGATCCCTGCTGAATTGCACAACGAGCGAGTCCCCTAGTGAGGCGCAAGGGATCAGAGGATTGTGGCAGAATTTACGAACTTCAATTAAGCGTTCAAAGACAAAGAGCAACAGTTGCAATGTATATGTATGTAAGTAAGCTGAAAAAATGCAAAGAATAGGCAAAAGAACACAACAACACAGCAAGCGAGCAAATAAAAGCAACACTCTACCTTGTAGAGTCCACAGATCAAAAGACAATATGAAACAACAGAGTGGCGATGTGAGGCGGCAATTTCGCACAAATGTTGCTTGGCACTTGGCAAAGCAAAAGCGAAATTAATTACGTGAATTGAAGAAGTGAAGAAGCAGAGGCAAAGTGCTCAGCAGAATAAAGCACAGCTTGTTGTTTGTATGCGTGTGTATGTGTGTAGGTATAGAATATGTATTTGCTTTAGTCTTTAGTAAAGCTGAGAGTGTTATCACTGCCAACAACAACAACACGCATTGACAATAAGCAAATATTGCATACACACATACCGACAGATTGAAAGTAACACGCCTCATAAATGACCCTGAAGATGGCAATGATAATAATCATAGTTATGATGATGCCACTAATAGAACTGGTAACACTATATACCAGGCAAGGTCACGCTGCTCACACAAACACTTCCATGTGCATAAGAGTATTTATTTATTAATAATGCAGGCTGTTGCTGATGGCCAATTGTTGGCTGATGATTGCTCAGACAGCCGTTGTTGTTGAGCTGACAATTGCCGAAGATGATGATGATGATTATGCTTTTAATTCTAACCTTCTCTTTTGGCTGCAATAATTATTTGTTAATTACGGTACAACAGCTTGTGCAAAATATTAGCAGAGGTGAGCACGGCGCTTTTAATATGGAGGCTAACAGATTTGGTATTTAATTTTAATGGAAGGTCTCGTGGTCAACCGCTTGGCATTGCTGGAAATATTTTTATGGAGAATATTTCCCATAGGTTAGGTTAGGTTATGTTATGTTAATCTGGTAGGCCAGTAAACCATGCAAAGACCAGTTTGGTCTTCTGCAACACCAGATGAAGTTCAGTTGCTAAGTCAAAGAGGAGTAGTCATCGTATGAGATTCCTGCGTTTGATGCGAATTTTAACAGTTTCTGCGGCCTCACTATCGCTACCTGTTCCAGTCTACCATACCGTGGGGACCACAGATGCTTAAAGCGTAGTCTTGCCATTGCGAGACAAGTGCACAAGAGATGCTCCATTGCGCCCACCACCAACGCCTGCTTCCTTCCGCTGGATGTAGCCGTCAGACTTTGGAGCTCTGCCGTTGCGGCCTCGAAATTATGTCGCATATAGCGGGATGCAAGGAGCAAAATCTCATCCTTGACACTCTTCACTACCACAACCGTCAGATTATCTATGAAAGACTGAAATTAATATGGGGAAATTGACTTTTCTTCATCAATATCGTTGATCTTACCTTGTTAGTTACGCTCGCGGTGTATTTCGGTTAATTTTATGACCACGTCCGGCGACCACGTTACCCGATGCAATCTATGATTCTTGGACTAAAGCCACGTCGTAACAGCCTTCTCTAAATTTAGAAGAAGGTCGGCAGAGGCGATCTTACTCTTGTGGAGGTCACTAGGTGTACCCTCAGCGCTTGGCTTTGGACCGTCAGGCTGCTGTTTGGGTTTTCTTCCATCTCTACCTCCTGTAAGACAAATTAAGTAGCCATTATCTCTTCTATACCGATATCCTTTTCTACTCCCTCTATCTCCAACGTGTATTTATTGCCGTCCGCGGGGTGACGCTTCTTGAGGCGAAGGAACACGTTTCCCATGCTCCACGCCATCTTCCCGAACCTCTTGTACAGAATATCCTCTGCCATCTTATTGATCAGGGCGATGTAGTTTGGCCTTCATCTTCGTTGATCGATTTCGCCGGGCTTAACACCCTCCAGTCGCTACTTACCACGTCCGGATTCTGTCTTTGTAGAAGTCGTAGAGCATGTTTCGGGTCCACCCAGCGAGGTATGGTTACCTTCACTTTTGGCACCGATGGAATACTGCTGCGGTCGTACCTCGCTTTTGCCTTCAGCCCCTCCTTCTTGGCTTCTTTCGTGGCCCTCTCTTGATGCCAGAGTTGGAACCCTCGGTCGCCTGCACAGTCTTCATGGACTGTGGGACCCATGCGCTGTGAAGCTGGTTTGGCAGTAGCCCTACAACATAAGGGACTTACAAAGCTTTAGATTTTTTTGAGCATGAGCGAAGCTTACGTTTCTATTACCTTCTCATTGCTGAGAAACATTTGTTGCGTATAATGATTATATAAGGAAGTGACTTAAGGCTGACTTTTTATCATCTAACTTGGTTCAAAAGAATTTTTCAAGTTATTTATGTATATAGCAAGCCTAAATCTAACATGTTTTCCTATGTTTCAAACAATTACCCTCAAATTGTGTCGAAAATGGATAGCTTCAAACAGTTTAGACACGAGAACCCTGAATTAATATTTAAAAAAAATTATCCATGCCGCAAGTACGCTTCTTTGGAAAGAATTACCTAAGAAAGTGATTTTTAATATATTTTAATCACAGCACCACTTATGTGCCGATCGAAATGCAAACTACTTTGTATCGATAATTTTATATCTGTTTTAATGTCATTCGTAGCATGTCTGTCGCATCCACGTAGTAGTACTTACCTATTATTGCGCAGACATACTAAAACGGGATGTAAAATTCTAAAATATTACTTCAACCGCCGGCTCGAAACTCACATTATATTTATTTTACATTGTATGAATCTATAATGATGCGCAAAGGTCTTTAAGGCGCTTCTAATATACCAATAAATTTTACGAGTGATAAACCTGAGTGACAAACCATGCAATTTTCACCGCGTTTCTCTATTTCTATATTTGTGTGTATGCTCTCCACAACGACGTTCGCTCACGTGCTGAAGAAAATTTTTCCAAGTCATAATTGTCATTTATTTATCGCGCATTCCGCAAAACCGCAACGCTTATGCCATGAAGACACGGCACGACCAGGAAGATAAACGAATGTGAACATTAAAAGTAGCTGCTAGTCTGCCGAGACTCAATGATCTAATAAGAAAAATGCATTGTAGTACGAAGACACTTCAACGCTTGTGTAGGCAGCTGCGGAAGAAAAGAGAAAGACATAAGAAAAGGACGCTGAAGATGCATAGAGCATGGTTTATATGGATTTGTGTCACGCAAGCCACTCAGCTATTTTAGCCGTAGCACTACTTTCTGACTATCTTTTCGAACTTGTCTTTATAACTACGTACCTGTGTGTGTGTGAGAACACTCGCTCAGTTTGCAGCACGCTTTGGAGAATTTATGGAGCAGGAAATAAATGCGTGCGCCATACTCATATTTTCAGTGCAAAAGTGTGTAGTTTTTATCTTGTTCTTAAGCTTTTCCAACAACCTCTCTTAGTTTGTTTGAAAATTATGGCTAACTTGCCCTACCGGTTGCCGCAGGCAATTTATCTGGCACAACATCTTGCTGGTGCTATCTTTTATTACGCCACTATTTTTCTATAGCAACGCTTATGAGGTTTGTTCATATATTTCTGCACTTTAAAGTTGTTGAAGAAATAAGCTGGAGATACATATACATATAACACAATAATCACTGGTTCTGGATGTTTGGGATATCAATATCCCTGGAATATGGATGTTGAGCTTAAATGTTGGAACTAAATAAGAAATAGGCATAGTTTGAAAATTTTTATTCCAGTCCACCTAGCGAGACTTGGGGGAGAGAGACAATTACTTTCCTGGGGAAAGCTTTTCAATAGTTCGTAATTAAGGCGAACGCCGGTCTTTTATACCCACAAGGTTAGTATGGCATACAGTCTGACGCCTAGATAGCTTACTGCTTTTTGCATATTTGTTAGCAGTGGTATCTCTGTTTTTCCGAAGCGAGCTGAAAATTGTGTGAGTCTTGCGTTCTTATTCTTCTGTGTCTCGAGCTATAATTACTGTTGCAATCTCTTCTGCGTAACCAATTGAGTACGATTCGTCTGGCATTTTGAGTTTTAGTATAGCATCGTGGCTGATCTTTCACAAGTCTGGGCCTATAATGTATCCTTGTGCTGCTCCTGACGTGACCACTGTCTACATATAGTGATCATTCTCTAGTTTTATACAGCAGTTTTCTGCTACTGAGGTAGCTCCACACCACAGCTCTGAGATAGTCGGGGATTTTAAACTTTTTTCGAGAGCGTCGATCATATCCACCCCATCTAGCGCTGTCGAAGGCGTTTCGGACATCTAAAGTTGCCCACAACAATATTTTTTTATGCCATCTACGCTGTTCTACCGGTTCTGAAGTCAGTAAGTCGTGTTGTCTAAAGGAGAGTCCCTTAGCTTTGTTGATAGCCATTTCAACTTCTCCTAAAACTGTATCAAGCCCGCATAGTGGACGGTATGCTGATGACAAGTTGGGATCTCCCTTTTCCTTTCTGATTATCACCTGCCGTTGCTTTTTCCAGACTTCAGGAAATATTCCGGCTTCAAAGCAGACATTGTACATACTCAATAGTGTCGCCCGTCCGGGGCGGATGACTAGCCAGTGGCTAATTGCAGCTCTTCGAGGGTAGTGTATCGATAAGCTAAGTCTTTACTGAATAAAACTAAATTGTCTCCGAACTAACATTTAGTCGTAACTTCGTCTCAGAAGACACGATTGTATATTTCGAAATATGAGTACCACAAAATTACCATTAATTTGGCTGGTTACTTTTAATGTATTTATTTCGTTTCTTTCTTTTTTTGCCGTAAAGCATTAGTACAGAAATATCCAATATATTTTCCCGAGTGCATTTAGGACCTGAGTAATTGAATAATAGGAGAAAGAGTAGTGTAAATCAACGAAAATTAAACAAGACTAGTTACTCAAAATCTCCCCAGTAAAGTTTCTTTAATCAAAAATTAGCCAACCAAGGTCAGATATCCCACTTTCGGTATAGTTGTGTTCCTATACACGAAAGTCAGTCCGTGGATTCATAATTTATAATCTCTTTGAGAATTTTTTACATATGATTTAGAGCTCCTTAAGGCCTTCCTTGATATTTTTCCCTTCTTCTCTATGTTTATTATTATACCCCGGATAAGCTACTCATTTGTCGGAGTCGGAAATCTTCTCTATTTGAAAAAGTATCTTAAGGAAATTCCCTTGGATTATTTCTTGTGACTGCATTAAAATTTTCAAGCATATTATTAAAATCAGGCAACTATAGCATATAGCTGTCATACAAACTAACCGATCCAATTCAAGATCTTGTATGCAAAACTCTTTTTATTTGACAAAAATATCTTCACAAAATTTGACATGACTTATTCTGCAAGACAAGGCCATAATCTACAAACATATTATTTTGATCCGACTATAGCAAATAGCTGCCATACAAACTGAACGTTAATAAGCTTATAACGAGTGATTTTTTTGAGGTTAGGATTTTCATGCATTAGTATTTGACAGATCACCTGGGATTTCAGACATGGTGTCAAAGAGAAAGATGCTCAGTATGCTTTGACATTTCATCATGAATAGACTTACTAACGAGCAACGCTTGCAAATCATTGAATTTTATTACCAAAATCAGTGTTCGGTTCGAAATGTGTTTCGCGCTTTACGTCCGACAAATTTTGTTCAGCGATGAGGCTCATTTCTGGTTGAATGGCTACGTAAATAAGCAAAATTGCCGCATTTGGGGTGAAGAGCAACCAGAAGCCGTTCAAGAACTGCCCATGCATCCCGAAAAATGCACTGTTTGGTGTGGTTTGTACGCTGGTGGAATCATTGGACCGTATTTTTTCAAAGATGCTGTTGGACGCAACGTTACGGTGAATGGCGATCGCTATCGTTCGATGCTAACAAACTTTTTGTTGCCAAAAATGGAAGAACTGAACTTGGTTGACATGTGGTTTCAACAAGATGGCGCTACATGCCACACAGCTCGCGATTCTATGGCCATTTTGAGGGAAAACTTCGGACAACAATTCATCTCAAGAAATGGACCCGTAAGTTGGCCACCAAGATCATGCGATTTAACGCCTTTAGACTATTTTTTGTGGGGCTACGTCAAGTCTAAAGTCTACAGAAATAAGCCAGCAACTATTCCAGCTTTGGAAGACAACATTTCCGAAGAAATTCGGGCTATTCCGGCCGAAATGCTCGAAAAAGTTGCCCAAAATTGGACTTTCCGAATGGACCACCTAAGACGCAGCCGCGGTCAACATTTAAATGAAATTATCTTCAAAAAGTAAATGTCATGAACCAATCTAACGTTTCAAATAAAGAACCGATGAGATTTTGCAAATTTTATGCGTTTTTTTTTTAAAAAAGTTATCAAGCTCTTAAAAAATCACCCTATATATCCTTTTATGCTATAAGGAACGAACTTGTTAGCGGTTTTATAGCTTCGGTGCAATCGCCGTTAGCTTTTTTATGTTTTTTTGCAAAATTTGCTAACAATATCAGCTTCTAAAATTTCCACTCTCACCTAGTTACTTTATCAGCGCTCGAAAAAAATGCGGAAATGAGAATAGTCAATTGAGTGGAAAGGCCTTCAAATTTCGTGGAGTACATTAAAATAAAAAATAAATAAATAAATCGAGGAGAAGAGCCACTGCAGGCCACACAGAGCAATTCATTTCTTTAAAGCTGTCACTGAAGGACGCTCAGCGCCTGCAAGCGGCAAGTGGACCTTCTCACGCCAAAGCGTTTACATGGATGAACGGAAGCATGAACGATTATTCCTCTGCGAATGCACAATAAAAATGAAATGAAAATTGAAATGTTCCTTTTTCCGCGCTGCACACGCAACGTTCGCTGTCTGCTGCGCTGACACAGCCCACACCCCACTCCGCACCAGCACTTGCTTGTAGCAGCAACATTTTAATTTGTTTAATGAGCATGTTGAGGCAGACAATTGGATTTTTTATGCTCACTACTACAATCAAACAATGCCCGCCATTCATTGCTGATGGGATGGATGGCTTTTTTGTTTTTATATCTGCAGTATATTAATATTGTATTTGTGTGTGTGTGTGTGTATGTGTTGGTGCGCGCAATGTCATTAGGCTTTTATTTCATTGCTTTCATCGCTTTTGAAACGCCTTCAAGCATAACATTTTAATAATGAAAACGCGTTGGAAAATGCGTCAAAATGTGTTGGAAGACAAAATAAGCATTCGGTGCGAACGAAAAAAGAAAGAAACGTGTGTCCCGTTCTTAACTAGGATGAATGAGGCCTACTGACTGCCTACGTGTCAACTTCCTACACAACGCCCATCATTCGCACCCCCACCAACACTCTACTGCTCTCACCCCCTGACTTTATGATTACTCCGAAATTTTTCATTTATATTCAACTTCTCATGTTTCGCTTTCTTTTATTCCCTTCTTACTGACTAAGCTCATCATTTTCTTTTTATTTTTATAATTCCTCCTTTCTTGTCATTGTTCGTGGCGATCATAATGATTTCATTAGTCGCTGAAGCGCCAATTTCCTGTGCTCAAGTCAGTGGAAGTTTATTGTTGTCAATCACTCGCCACTTGTTCGCTCATTATGAAGAGTGCCGAAATTGCCGAAAGTTATCAAAAAAGTACGGCATTTTACGGTTAAATTCTTTTAGAGACATGTGAAATACATAATACTCTTGTAAAGTAGGCAACATTGATAGATATTAAAGTTTCAATGATGTTTTGAAAACCTTTCAACTAATGAAGTGGAAAGTAAGATATTTTCACAAATTAAAATTTACAATGACATACATATAAATAAAAACTCTTCCATTTTATACCAAAATTTCAATACTTACAGTACTCGCCAAGTCATAAGAAAAAATGTCTCTATTTTTCAAAGTTATCTTCCAAAATCAAAATATTTTCCTTGAATTTCGAAAGAGATAGTCTCATTATTTAGCTAACTTAATTGTGCTTACAGATCTTATACAGAAACAAAATTAGTCCGTTTTGTTGACAGTGGACATTAGTCTTTCATACAATACGTTCGATAAAACCTTATATGCTATATTGAGAAGGCTTATCCCAAATGTCTGAAAAGAACTGGCTACACTTTCATGTGAATATTACTCTACAGTGGGTATACTCGTAGATCCGCATTTGTTGAACATAATTTACTTTGGTCTTCTAAAAAAAGCTCATGCTAGAAATGCGTACTCCAAAAACTCGGAATGAGAGAAAAAGTATTTATGATGTAATTATTTTCCGCTGGTTGATGGAGAAATTCATGACATGCAAAAAGCTTAGAAAAAGTGTTCGTATTAGTCATGGATATTGTGTCCATGCTGACTCACCTTTTTGGGTTCCCCTTAGCACTTTTTGAAATCAAGAGAAAACCGAATTTATATATATACTAGCTGACCCCGCAGCCGGCTTCCTGCGTGAAATTATATGTTTTGAAATGAAAAGAAAGTTGAATTTATATTGTGTTGAAAATCATTTATTTGCGATTTTTCTAATTTTTTTTTTAACGTAGCGCAGCTTGATGAACAAAATTTTTTTGGTTTCTTTTCTGGTGCGTAAATTTTGTTGTTGGAAGTGTTTCCGCTGGCTGTACTGTATTTACTGGGTTGAAAAACACTCTTTAGCCATTCTCCAAATGAACTGCGAAACGCACAACAGTCGGAAAAGTCGATTTCACCAAACTGCAATATCCATCATTGGCATGGGTTTTGAATGTGAATTAGACAATAGTGGCGAATATGGTACGATCCATATGTTGTCGACTTCGATATTCACTACTCTAAGTTGAATGGCAAATGTCCTGCCATTGCCGTCTGATGAGCTACGACGATAGAGTGGATCTCCATCATTTCCAGTTTGCGTTTCTGAAAGAAAAGCACGTGGATAGTGTTTCGTGACTTTATTGCAAGTGTGATGGTGGTGTCCGCAAGGTCCATGCACCATATTAGTTTTCATCGCTTCGTAGAATAATGGATCTTTCTCTGCATGAGAAATTTCCGCAGAAATGATTTCATCAATTTGATCTAGTGTAACTACTGATCTAGTGATCAATTACAGATTGAAAGTTGTTACGAAGCAACGAAGACATCGCGCTAATATCGGTCGGCGCTCTTTTTGCCATCAACGTATGGCAGCCCAAGACATACGAACTACATGAGACTCCCAGGATGCGATGACATATGTGTGGAATTATGAATCGCTGTCAATCAGCACACATAAAGTTTTCACTGAATAATTTTTAATAATTTTTCCGGAATAAAAAAGTAAGCGACCGAAATTGAACGATTCAAATAATTATTTGAAATTATAATTTACAAATCAAAATATTAAAAAACAAAACAAAAAAAAATTGTATGAAAAGTCACTTTTTGGAAATTTCCAATTGTTCGACGTTTCCTTATGAAAAGTATATGGTTTTTTTTTTATATCTAATCCTTTCCAGATCCACAACGAACAACTTCTGATTTCATGAAGATTGGTTCCGCCGTTCTCGAGCGTTAGCGTTACTAACAAACAAACAATCATTTTTACTTACATATGTACATATGTATGTACATATGTATGCATATACAAAATAAAACGTTTGTATGGGAAAAAGAAAAGGGCTGTTTTTAGGGGTTTTCCGGCAACTTTCGTAATTTTTTCTTACATAAGAACCTTCTCCTAATAATAACAAATACAACAAAAAAAAATCAGCCAAATCGGTTCAGCCGTTTATGAGTGATGAACTTACAAAGAAAGTGGCATTGATTTTTATATATATAGATAATTTAAAAAGCGGTGTTTTACAATTTAGTAAACGCAAAGAAAGACATGATATGGTCGCGAAATCGTGTGACCGATCGGTGTTGTTTTCGAATATGTGAGGATTCTCCGGTCGGTCTTTTTATTCCCTTTTGTGTGAGGAATCATATGGTGTGTAATTGCGTTTGGTGTTTGTGTGTGGGTGTCGATATGTGGTACTCTAATGAGTATTGTATAATGTGGATTGTAAGGAGGTGATATGGTAAAGGTTGCGTACCGGTTTTGTCAGTCTTAGTCGATGTTGCTTGCTAATGTGGCGTGTATGTTAAGGTAAAGGGATGAGGCTCATTTATCCATCCCGGTCGCACTCAGCGTGTATTTAGTTTAGTAACCTCTTAAGTTGTTGCAGTGTGGCTACTCCATTGCTGAGGACTGTTGAATGGCGGAATTGTGGCCTAGGCTAGCGCCTCTGGTTCTATGTTACATTGCGATGACGCCTGAAACAGTTGTCTTTCGTAGGGAATACTAGCCTTCTCGGTTGCGGTGTAGGAGCGTATGATGCGGACGCCTACATATCTGATACTGATAACCTGTTATATGTCTTTTCATGAAATCTGCTCGCACTAAAGGGAACGGACTTGTTTTATGTAAAAAATTCAAAAAAACATTAGTATGATGCTCGTTTGTGACTAAACGGAGAGTCATCCCGAATTTTACCTTTTTTTTAGAATGCACCTATACTCCAAATATTATATACATATGTATATGCATACATGCATTCCATATATTTGTAGATATCAAATTTACAATTAATTGCATTAACTTACTATCTGTTGATGGTTGGTTTTCCCCCGTATTGTTCCTAACACAAAAATAAAATTTAATTAGCTTAGCTTGTAATATTATACGCATTTCTGCATAATTTTGGTGCTTATATTTGGATGTTGTGGGAATATTCTCGTAATTATAGTATTCACCTCATTATGTAATGAAAATACATACATTACATGTGGTAGTGTAGAAAATATAGTACATACACTAGTCAGCAAAAGTTTGCGTACAAGCTGCACATACTGCTTAATTATAAAAAAGCTTCTAGATATAAAAAAAGTTCGAACATAAGTTTTTGGTTTATTTGCTTATTAGAGTTCAGTTTAGTATAAATAACATTTTGACAGTGAGAATAATATTTGAAAATAAATTAGAGGAAAAAGCAAAAACAAAACACAAAAATATGGATAAATCAGTTTAGAAAAAGTTAGCGTAGAAAGGAATAAAATCATAACAAACATTAATTTAAAGCTATAATAATATAATAGTTTCTAGTAACTAGTTGGGTACCCTTTACGGTATAAAACCTTTCTTAAGCACTTTGGCATTGAATGAACGAAATTCGATGTCTTTGTCGGTGTGATTTTGCTCCATTTCTCTATAGACTTACACCCCGCATCATTACACCACCACCAACGTGTTTTACTGTCGCCAAAATTTTGTTTATTGAGTGTAGTACCGGGTTTTCTCCAAGCAAGCTTCCGTCCTTTAATTCCAAATATGCAAAATTATTTCGTCTGAGAAAATATCACGTTTCCAAAACTCCATCGGCTTATTAATAAACTCATTGGCAAATGCAGTTCGGCTTCGATGACCAACTGTTTTGAAAACTTTGAACACAATGCCACTACAAATGGTTTTCTGGAACCTTATCTTAACCTCTTTCGCAACATCTGAAGCCTTCGCTTTGGATTTTTCTTCAATTCTTTAAGGTTATAGCGCTTTTCATAATCACTTAATTTAAAGGAGCGTCCGGAACGAGGCTTTGAGGCGGTGGAATCCATCAATTTATACGTTCCAATCACTCTTTGAATCGAGAAGTGTGTTCGGCTCACTGTAAGACCGATTTCACTGAAAGTTTTTTCTTCTTTCTATAAATTCACGAATCTATCCCTTTCACTGGCACTTGTTGGTTTTCTTTTCCTATCCTTTTCATAAAACTCTCTTTAATAAGTAAAATTTCACTGAAATACTTCAACCACTAATAACAAATTGATTTAACCAATGTTAGTGCAGTTTAACCTGGAAAAAAAAACCTGGTATTCTCCTTGTTTTGTTTTGTACGCAAACTTATTCTCACCAGTGTACATGAAAATGAAATTTCCTTGTAAATTAGCTTTGTCTTTACCAACTAATCAGCTTATGCGCTATGAATTTTAATAACGAGCTCCTGCAGCGAACCGCGCTCTTTTCTAAGCGACTGACACTCTGCGTCAACATATTTTCCTCTTTCGGTTTGTTTATATTTTCGCCAACACTATTTATTTTGGTTTTTGGTAGAGTGTTTAGTATAAATTGTTGTTGCAAATATCAAAATAACATATATTTGTACACGTATCTGCATAATGTCAACGTTGCCACACTGCTGATTAAGATTTACCACATGCGTCTGCTAACTTAGAGTCAGTCTGCAAAGTCTGTTTTCCCAGCTGCCGCATTCGCTTGAAATGCTTGTGATTACACATGCGAATACAATGCGTATTTATTTCGCTTATATACTAATATCTATGTAACCACTTACATAATTACTTACCTATACATATGGTGGGTGCAGTGCAGTGAGGTGAGGGTGGCAGCGTTGCACATTGCGAGTAGCGCGTATTTGCACTTGCTGGTAGTTAGTGCAGCACAACAATAAACAAAACATTAAAACTACTTCGAAATACTCGTAAATATCCCAACAAGCTCGTTTATTTGTTTACGTTGTTCCGCGCTTTTGTCAACGTTTGCATCTGTGTGGGTGTGGGTGTGTGTGTGCTTTGATGGAACACAAATAAAATTTGCGACTCATTTCGAGTTAGAATTACATTGGCAATAACTTTGTGTTTACACTCGCGTGACTGTAACAACAACTAACAACTGCTTTGTTGGCAGATATTATACAAATGCTTACGGTTTATGTGGTTTTAGTTTCGACTTAAGCTGGTATTTTGAATGATTTCGTAGAAGTTCACGCTTGTTGTGGTTTATTTGGTAGATTTAGTCCTTATACATATGTATATAAATTTTGCTGCTTATCTAATCAAAATGTGAGTTACAATGAATATTGAAATTATAAATTAAATTACTCAAGTAGGACACCATATTGTGTAAGGATACTGGAGTATAGCCAGTAGTTTACCATTGCTACTTAATATATATTTTTTTCTTTACGTTTGGCTACTGATTTCAGTATACTCGTACTTGATATCGCAGATAGACTTTGAGGAACACAGCTTAAGGTATTTGGTAGGGTTGCTCAAAATTGTGCGAAAGTTCTTAAAATGAAACGTAAAGAAATAGAGAACAATGACCTGCATTGAAAAACTTGACATCGTTGGTTTCTTCTTCTTCTTTACCGCCGTAGACACCGCTTATGCGGTTATAGCCAAGTTAACAACAGCGCGCTAGTTGACTCTTCTTTTTCCAATTCGAGATATGAGGTGCAGGCAGGTCCTTCTCCACCTGCTCTGTTCAATGGAGTGGAGTTCTTCCTCTTTCTTTGCTTCCACCGACGGGTACATAATCGAAAATCTTCAAAGCTGGGGTGGGCTCTTCCATCCGAACAACATGACCTAGCCAGCGCAACCGCTGTCTCTGGATTCGTTGCACAATGTCGTCGTATATCTCGTACAGTTCACCGTTCCATTACTGGGGTACTAGCCTTTGTCAATGCGCAAAGGATCGTAAATCTTCCACAAAACCTTTTTCTCGAGCACTCCTAAGGCCGACTCATCAGATGATGTTTATCGTTCAAGCCTCCGTACCATATAGCAGGACTAGAATGATGAGTGACTTGTAGAGTTTAGTTATTTGTTCGTCGAAAGAGGTTACGTTTAGCAATAAGAAATAATTCTGCTGTAAATGTCTCACTTCACAAATTAACTAATATTGTTCACTTTGTTGGATCTGAAAAGTGGTTTACCACTATCCATTTAAGAACTAGAAGAATATATCCTTCAGTCACAATTGATATTAAATATATATGCATGTATGTTTAATGATTTCAATTTAAAGAAAATCGATTTTGAAGATCGAAATTAGTAACTTTTATAATATCAAATATTCGTAAAAAAATAAAAAAATAAGGTCTACAAATGTTCTTCAAAGGAGTCAGTCTTATGCAGTTGCCTGAATTTGACATTTCTGTATACTATGATAAGGGGTGGGCAACCTCAAATGCGTCAAGGGTTTCGCAATGAAATGACATCAAATCTTTCTACTCGGACGTACAAAAACAGTATAATCAAATCAAAGCGTAATCCAACTTTCCATAAACGGCTCGGACTCGGCTGGGATGGTCCTCATTTAATTAAGGTATTTTGGATTTCGGCTAATTTTTGGGGGCGCCATTCGCTAATTTTGGACAGTTTTGGTGTCATTTTCATAAACTTACGTTTATTGACTTCACCAGCAATTATGTGTTTGATGAATGTAGCGTCTCGTTCTTCAGCTACGTTCTCAAGGATCTCTTTCAGACCTCTACTCGCAGTCGTTTTAGCAAAAAATTCACTTTTTTTGCTAAGAGTCTAGCATAACCACAATTATAACTGGAAATATTAACCAAATTATATTGGGTTGATCCATAAGAGATGTTGAGATACAAGTAATCTCAAGCAACTTTCTTGCTAATTTTTTCGGCTGACAAACTTTTCGTGTCGTAAGCCAACCGCTGCCAAACGCATTGAAATGTGGAGACCAAACTTCCACGTTTGAACTCGAGGTCTAAATGGACTAGTCCAAGTCTATTTTGATGAGATGGTAATAGATGGTAATTGAAAAAAAATATTTTTATCTTCTATTATTTTAAACGGTAGTTAATAGCGTTTTCAACTTCATTTTTTTGAATTGAATTTAAAGCAATTCAACTTCAAATCAGCAAGTTATTTTTTTGGTATTGCGAATTCAAATATTTTCAGTCGATATTTGCCAGTTGTGCAGTAAGTAATTATTATGAATCGAACCCGCAGCTTCACATGGCAGTCACCACAAGCCAGATAGGAAATGTATTTTAGCTGAATTGCGACAGTGCCTGCAATATGTCTGACGGCAAATGCTAATAATGAAAACTGCGAAGTCAGTACTCATATAACGACAACCAACAATTTTTTGCTGTCTGCGATGTCAACAAAAAGAACACAATTTTGTTGCGACAGGGACGACCTTCGCATGAAACCGATTTCGCTTTTTCGGTATTTCCCATACTTTGCTTATTGTTTGTTCATAATGACGATTGCTCGCCTTTCCGATGCAAATTACCTTATTTGTTGTTGTACGGGTTGTTGTTGCAGCATACAAACAAATCAACGACTATTGCAGCACATATTGACTGTTATTGGCTGCTGGTTGATGGCACTTTACAGCGCAATAATGTACGCTTCCATGGCTGTTCACATATCCGCGGGCAAAGTGGTGCTGGAATGTGGAAGGATGGGGTGGTAGAATCGAATGGATGTGCATATGACGGGAGGCTTTGTACAATTTGAATCCTTTATTGCATTCTCGACGATTTCATTTGAACGAGCTCAAAAGACAAGCTCAAACAGACTTATACATATACATGCGCATACACAAACAAACAGCGACATTCACACACACACTTATACATGTAAATACCTTGCTTGTTGTTGCTAGTGCGATTGTGCATTGAGGCGCGTGTGGGTGAGTAAACATTTTTGGCAAGTGGCACATTATTGCGACTTCAACCACAATATCAACAGCGGCAACCAGCCGCCACCACGCCATCTCACCATCTTCTCCAGCAGATGCCCGTTGCCAAAGCTGCATTAAAGGCGATAATAACAACATCGTCTTTATCACATCATTCAGCAGCAGCGACGGCTTACATGCGTGTGCCTGTGTATGTGTTTTTGTGTGATGTAGTAGCTCCCTGGAAATATCAGCGCATATACTGACACCTACAACAGCAATCGCTGCATTTGCTTGGCACCAATACATGCGTGCTTTGACTTTGCAATGCTTCAGCGCAGGCTAGTTCTCTGCTTGCATACACATGAGCAAGCAACATGCCACCCATCGATAGCTTACACCATGGCACACTCCACCACTTGCTCGGCTGGTACGCATGCAGTAACCGACACCTCTTTTGCCAGCTGACCTCGATTGGGTGCTTTGTTGTTATATTTGTATGTAGGTGCTGTTCAGCCCGACGTCGCGCCAATGAGAGTCATCAAGTGACGGTCCCTAGAAGCTGCGAAGTGCAATCCATTTGTACATATCTATATAACTGTATATGCTTTAGCTTACTGATGGAACAGGCTCTCAGGGTTTACCTGGAAATGCTAATGATTGTGATGGAGGATCATAAATTGTTCTCGCGTGAAATGATGGCAAGAGGTGGTATGTCATTACAGGTAGGACCAATCAAAGCGATATTATCTGGTAAAATACCCAACGAAGTGAAGCACCAATTTGTGCAGCGTTTACTAGTTATAACATATTTTTCCATTTAAGTGAGCCAATAATACACAATTTTGCAAAACTTCCCAGGAAGAATAAAAAATTTAAAAAGTATTCTTATGAATTGCAAATTGCCACAGATATTTTCTAGCATAAAAAAAATTCTGTGGAAAATATGGACTCGCTGCTGTTCGAAGAATCACACTCCTGAAGTACAGCGTTTTCCAATACGGATGATATGAGTTCTAAGTGTCGTTTCGTTCTTTTTTATATGTCATGACCCGGTATTTTTTTTTGCTGTATCATGTTCACCTGTGCTCGCTATTCGTGGAACTGTTCAAAATTTCTAGCGCAGATTTTCTTTACATAATTTTCCACAGCCAATAAGACAAAGAGCCGCTCGAAGTAATAAAAATATTGCTGCGTTCAAGACCTCTACAATAATTGGGACTACCTCGAGCCATAAAGTGGTATTTGAGAAAGTATTTGGGCTTGCGTCAGTATAAAATTGTTCGCATTCAAGAACTGAAGACATTGGATTTTGCTTTGGAACAACTTGCAAACGATAACTTTTTTTTTTAAGAAAATGATCTTCTTCGATAAGGCTTACTTTCATCTGAGGGCTGAGGTAAATAATCAAAACTATCGATTCTGGTGCAAAGAAAATCCATAAATCATTCATGAACAACAATTACTTTTCAGTAAAATATTACACTTAATTAATTTTATTAACAGATATATGAATTCTTTGTTATGCTGAGGTTATAAGGATTAAAAGGCTTTGATTTTGAATAATGATTTTTTGTAATAATATTTGGTAGTCCAAAATTTTTCGGTATTTTGTCAATAGATGTCGTTGTAGTCGTATATCTCCAGTGCTGCCAATCACAATGTGTAACACCATATAGTGTTTAAATGGTGAGATTTTAAGCTTCATTTAAAAAAATTAAACTCGGGAAAGTTTAAAAAAAGTTACAGCTGTTCAAAAATGAGGGAAAGTAATGAAGAAATTCGCTTTTTTGAAATTTTTGTATGAGAAAAGAAGAATGCCACGCAAGCCACCAACGAAATTTGTGAAAGTTTTACGGTGATAGTAATGATAATGACAAAAAGTGGTCGACTAAAATGGTAAATATTTGTTTAATTATTTATTAGTATAAATATAAAAAATAGTTGAAATTTGATTTGAAATACAAAAGGACCTTTTCGACTACGACACATAAATACTTTAGAAACTCTGTATTTCTAAGATCTACGTAATCAGTTAGAATTTACCAAAATGCACTGGAAATATGCCTAAGATTGAAATGTACATAAGTCGCCTTATGGTTCCTTTCCACTCGGCTAAATCAAAAGACAATAGTAAAGGATGTTTTTGTTAGACAGAAGTTAGGAGAAACAAAAGGCATATAATTTAATGTTGTGGCTAAGAACTTAAATTTATTATAAAGATAAACGTTTGTCATTAGGTTTTAGAAATTATTTCAAGCACCGCTTCCCGATTTTGAATATATTCGTATTTTAGCGGCTATTATTCTCTTTCAGAGTATTAACAGTGTCTGTGTATCTACGTAGACAAGCATCTTCATTTAACCCAATAAAAGTAGTCAGGCGGTGTTAATTCAAATGATCTCGTAGGCGACGTCACATGCCTAGGACGCAAGATAACAAAACAAAAGGTTCTTCAATAAATGTATTATTTCGTTGGCTGTGTGGCATGTAGCTGCGTCTTGTTGGAACCAAAGATCGTCCACACCCATATTCTTACACACAGGCACGGAAAAGTCATTCAAAACGGTTCTATAACGTTCTTCGTACGGCCGGCTATGTTTTTTAAGAAATATGACATAGACTTTTTAAGCTCTAAAGCCGCCTCTACAATAGCTTATGGATTATCAACTCTCTAAATGTAACGATTTGGTTAATTACGTACCCTTTCAACCAAAAGTTCTTTATAGAACCTGAAATATTTTCAGTATGAGATTTTTTCAGCCTTTGGAGTCATGATTTCTTAAACATTTTAATTGATATGTTTGTATTATTTTATCTTAACCCTGCAAAACTGACTTTGGGCCATACTGAACCGAAAATTCTAGTACGTACGTGGTTTCTGTACACTTTCTGACACATACATCGCATATTTTTTTTTCAAGTCCTGCCATGAAAATTTAAAAAGTTTTAAAATATTCTAACGATTTTTCGGTTTCAATCTTGGCTTCATAGGTCATGTGCTATGAGACCTTAATCCGATTATATTTCACCCTACTTACCGTATACAACATTCATTCATTATTTTTCATAGAAATCATATTTATCGAATTAATATACCGAACAGTACGAGTAAGTATCAAAAATAACCTCTAACGACCTTCGCAAAATACCTTCGGACTTCATCGAACAATGTCATTTTGTTCTGATTGCTTTAATTCAGAATATACTTTGCCGGATTCAATCTGAAGTCATCAAGGTTTTTTTGAGTACAAATTTTTCAGGAAGAACAACTGTAGCTAGAAGAGCATACAATTTCAGTAGTCATCCCATTGGTTTATTTTTCTTAAGCTGACATTTGTCTGTCGCCTTGCTACATGCTTAATTCGCTCTATAAAAGCGCTAGTTTATTGGTTTCACTTCTATTTTTGTTTAATTTATGAACAATATTTCATATATAATTAAATTTTTGACTTTGCTGTACTAATTTAATATTAATTATGTTTCCTAAATTAATTTAAATCTCTTGCTCTCTTTACAGAAACACTTTCATCGCACCTCACTCTTAATTAAGGCCTTTAATCATAAGTTTCGCTTAGACTTGGAATTAAATTCGTAAGTATTCATCCGTAAATTACTTAATTAATTACACAATAATATTATTTTAAATTTTAATTGAATATTCTCTTGTAATAATATTTTCACATTCAATTCACATGTATGTATGTATGTATGTATGTATGTACGTACAATTACTGCAAACCACTAATTCCTGAATTTCAATTAAATGTCTTTAATAGAACCCGAGCAACCGTAAATTCTAATTTAAATTATATTTTTTAATGCATTTCAAATCTTTTCCACATCCTTTATCTTCTATTTCAAATCTTTTAAAGGGCATTTTCTACGAACACATCCACATGTCTATATGTACAAACATTTTCATTAGACTTTCATGGCCGTCTCTTTAAGCGGATTATCGATAAAGTGAATTTTAGTCATGATGCCATCGATTCGCAATCGTTCGTGAAAGATTGGCGCTGACATTTTCAATTTGTTGCTGTCATGTTCAACATTAAGCGACAGTCAACATTAGCGTGGCTAAAATGAAAGTTAGAAGAGCAAAGCGAAAATGTAGAACTAATAGAGAAGAATCGATATTGACACTATATTTTTGACAATCACTCAATTTTGAATATAAGTATAACTCATTTAACGGTTCAAACTTTTCTCCTCATTTTCAATTTGTAAGAGATATGAAGCTTTCTAGTTATTGGGAGAACTCAAAGAATTGTTTCATAATTGAGTAAAATAAACACCGCTTTAGCTGTCGCGCTTTTGCTCACATATATAATATTTATCGAGAAAATAATTTTCTCGAAAATGCAGCCATATACTATACATAGTGGCCCGATTTCGGCGTTTCCGACAAATAAGCAGTTCTTTGAGAGAGAGGGGAAAAGAACGCGTGAGGATTTCAGAACGATATCTCACAAGCTGAGGGAGTAGTTCTAGTATGTACAGACAGACGTACAGAACTAAATCAGCTCAGCTCTTCATGCAGATCATTTCTATATAGTAGATTTTGTAGTTTTCTTCTGGTTGTTATAGACTTCACGACAAACTATATACACACATACATATGTATACGATTTTGTGAGTAAATAATATTTATATGCATCGAATATTTTTTATTATTTTTGGGAAAACCAGTTTAAAGATAAACGATAAAAACTGAATAGTCAGCGCTGGAGCGGGTTTAGGGCTCCATATCTCGTAAACTATACTTACAGGTTATACATATTTCTAGTTATGTCTACGTTATATAGCATACATATATACAAAATAAAATGGACTGTTTCTAACGCAGGTTATAGTTCTCCTTAATATAAATGGAAATTAATTAGACACTCCTAACGAACTAGCAGCCAATGCAAAAGACTGGATTTTTTTGAAGAAGTTGATATAGTTATCTATTCGTATATGCCAAGTGCTAAATTTAATAACTACCTTCAGTGAATAGAGAAGTGATTAGTTTAAAAAATGAGCTGGGAAGATCACAAGCAGCTAATCGACACGTGTTTTACGAGGGTGTACATAACAGTGACCTACAGTGCAAAATATCTTCCAACAAATCCACAGCCTCATACAAGCATCATTACTCACCCATACATAGCTATGAGCTTAAGTGTAGTGTTGTTGATTACTGACATTTATTATTGTTGTTATTGCGTGTAGCCGTTTAAGGGCATGCTACAGTTACAGTTTGCAGCACATAAATTCTCACGCGAAGGGTAGAAACTACTAAATTTTTATTAAGTGATAACCACAAAGTGGAGCCGCCTGCTGCGAGTGCCGGCTGATGGTCAGCTGATTGGCTGAATTTGTGAGGTGGCTAAGCGAAAGGGTCACTTTTTATTATAATTTCGGATCCTTATTTTTCGCACTTCTCTTCGCGTGTAAGAAACGAGTTTATTTTTATTGCGTTTATTACAATTTCGCAACTATCTAAGAATATACTTATGTATAAATATATATGTATGTGTGAATGTACACCTTAAACTACCCGTATTTTTGCTCAAGTTGTTAAAGTGTGATTTTTTCTTTTAGCAAGTAATAAGCATAAACAAACAACTCTAATCGAATAAAACAGAAGTAAGGTGTGGGCGGGTGGACCGAAGACATGGATAAGCCGAATTGGCAAAAAGATTAGAAAGGATATTGTGTGCACAGCAATATAAATATGTATAAGGGCAAAAATATTTGTTTATCCCACTCCTCTCATTGTTTGTTATCCTTTTTGCGCATTTGTTATTGTAAGGCAATTCAAGTTCTCTATGGGCAACGGCTGATGACGGTCAGCTGGTAGGTCTCTGCACGCAAATGATGGCAGGTGGTTTGCTGTTGTGATATATCGACAATAGAAAAAATGGGGCCCAGCATGAAACCGGTTTATTTGAGGATATAAAAATATCTTTTTTTCAATGGCTTCTCGGTTTTTTTGTTTGTGCTCTCTCAAATTTTTTGCTGCTAAAAATGTATGCAACTCGGGAAGTATTGAAAAATCTCAAACTTAAAGCTTATGGGTTCTGCTGTGGAATTAAAGTATACGTTAATAATCCTTCCGACTAGAAAATCATGCAAACTGTCTTTATATTTTAGTTTTTTGATGTCAGTGATGTTATCTAGTTAGATCGGGCCATCGGAATTTTCCGCGGGTTATTAGTACTTATACTATTTTGATAGGGTAAAGTTTTCCGAATATACCCAACATAAGTGTTGGGCTTTAGTAATGGATGATTATTTAATATGCACATATTTGAATCAGTAAAAGTGTTTTCGTTCAGCCATAACAAAGTCGATCAGCCTCAATCCATTTTGGGATGTTTCGTCATGGAGGTAGAATTTACCGACCATCGTGACACCCTGGCGTTAAAGTCGCCAAGCATTTGACTCATTGATGCCCTCCGAGCACTCATAGAAGACATCTTTGGTCACATCGTCCTTTTCTTCCGTCGGGGCGTGGGCAAAAATCATCCAAAGTGGTGAATGCCAGTACTCAGCCACGGAGTCCCACCAAGAATCCCACACCACTGTAGTAAATGCCCCAAGGACCTACTCGCCTCAGTCCTTGCCCCGTCCATCGCATTTCTTGGACGGCGGTGATGTCAGCCTTTAATCAAACGAGGACATCAACCAGCTGCGCAGCAGCATATTCCCAATTTAAGGACCGGTTATTTCAGGTGGTCGCGCTCAAATTATAATCATTAACACCTTTGCAGGGGTAGTCATACAAAGGGGGGTCACTTATCCGAGGCTGTTTTTTCCTTTTTATTGGATGATCCCAAATCCAGCGCACAACCCTGAGGAGAGGCTGTTTCGCCCTTTCACATTAGCTCGCCTTCAAACGGATGTTTTTTGACCGGAAGTCGTGAGTTGCTTGAACCATATGTAAAAGAATCGTTTATGGCCACTCACAAGTAATAGCGCTCAGAGAACTTTCCTCACTTGCAGGAACTTCTACACATGGCTCCATCCTCCATTTAGCAATGTCCGTCTGTCTTTATATACATGAACTTAGTTTTTGAGATATCAATCTGAAATCTTACCCACGTCCCTTCCTCATCAAGTTCCTGTCCATTTCTTGGAACCGCCGATATCGGATCACTATATCAGGTAGCTGAGATTTGAACTAACCGAAAGAAATCAAGTTCTTGTTTTGTATTTGTGAATGATTTTACAGTAACGGTTTTATCTTGTACTTTTTATTTCAGGAACTCCCATTGCATGCTTTACATAATCTGAATCCTCATAGAATTATATCGGAGTCATGATGATAGAACAAGATTTCTTTAGTATAAATATCGCCTCCTTGCACTTCACCGTGAATTTGTTTCTAATATGCTACTAATAACTTTTCGAGACACATACTCATGTCCAACGTACTCCTTCATCTAAACTATCCCCTTGTCGAAAAGGGGAGTCCAAGAGGTCACTTCCATTTGTTGGATTTATTATACAAAAAATGGGTTCTTAAAGCCATGAATGTTCATAATTCCTAGTTTTAAACGCATTAGTTTAATGTTTCGTGAAAAAAGTTCGTGAAAATTATGTGCGAAACCAAAAACGTTGTCTAATCAAAAGTTTGCGTATTAAAGTATTTCGAATGTATTTGCCACGGAGAACTTACCCACCGTGCTTTTAATCTTCCTAATCACTGTATCCGTCCGAGGCAAGTGTACAATGAGCAGCAGGGATTACAAACGAAACGCGCTACGCACCCACGCTGATCCCAAGCACATAGCTCCGCACCGGCAAGGAAAATAAAAGATAAACATTTGCCGGGATTAAAGTGTGAAAATACAATATCTCGACGCCAAAGGCTTTCTTTCGTGCAGGTTAAGCACCCGAAATTATTGCTGAAAGCATTGGACGCAGCAAAAGCAGCAGAGTTTTTGCCTCCAACTCAGTTTACGTTTCGTTTTTGCATAGATTTCGATGTTGATGTTTTGGTTTATACGCCACGGTGGCTTAGCGCAGCTGGCGGTCTTTTAGAGAACTGAGTGAAGAGGAGCTGAAGAAAATTCGGAGAAAAAATTACCGAAAATAGATTAAGAAAACAGTTCGTATACGTTTGCGCCGACCTGAGCACAAGCACCACGGTGTTAATAGCAACTGCAGAGTGAAGGGAAAAGCGCAGAGCAAAAAATAGCCGCAATAGCTGACTGTCTGATGGCAATGGCATGTGACCTGGAAGGCAGCTGTCTATTGGTCCGTTTGTCTGTCTTGCTAACTGCACAGCCGAATGCTAGTGGCTATGAGCTGAAACCACGTCCGAACGCTGCAAAAAGATAAGAATAGCACTACGCCGAGTGGAGTAGACAATTATTCGATTCTGCTGACTGAGAGTTGAGTGCAGCGATGTGGGTCCTGCTGCAGACCACAAAACCAGAGTGTCGAAAGTGGCACTTAGTTTTTATTGTTTTCCTTCAATTTTTTCGCCTTTACTTGGCTCTACCTTTACCTTGCCATGCTGGAACTTAGTTTCTGTGGTATTGTTGTGTAGTTGTTTGAGCATTTCTTGTTAGTTTTTGCTTTTTGGCTAACTTATTATTTTTATTGCCAACACTTTTGCAAAAACGTTATTACAAAAAGGTTGGTTTGTTTGCAGAAGCGAGGCTGGCGGCTGGAGTTGTTGCTGCCAGCTTTTTTGCTCGAGCATTAAGAAACCAAATAAACGGCGAAATAAATGAAAAATAACAGTAAACAATAACAATAGCTTGCCGAATAAATTGGCGTAAACTTAATTGAAATAACTGCGAATTGCTAAAATAAATAGCAAACAAAATAAAATATATAATAAACAGAAATAAAAAGTAGAGAAAGCAGCTAAAAAGGGCTATAAAAGTAGAGCATACATAGTTAGTCTAAGGACTCCCAGTAGTTAATGTAGTGGAGGCAGCAAGTCTTACAGTTTTGCATATAGATTCAGGAAGGATGAGTAAGGAACGGGTTTTCATGCAAGAAAACGTGAGAAGCAAATTTTTGCTGGAAATCAGTACAATTTTTTTTGTTTTACTTCAAACTTGTTGTGGCTTTATATACAAATATAAATATAGATAAGAAAATTAAAAGAAATTTTTTCAGCACACCAGTTTTTTACAAATAAACTGATTAACAAAAAAATGTCCACTATTTCTTGAAAGTAGTTTTTAAAGCGTTATTATTTATGTCTCTTTATATAAGTATTTTTATTTTATGTAATTTTTTATTCTTGCTAATTTTTTTAAATTTTATAAACAAAAAGCTTGGAAGAGTGTATTCAGTTTTTAATTACATTTATTCCTTTAATACATTTTTTAATAAACGATAGGTTAGGTCAAACTGGTAGGCCAATGAGCCACGCGTAGACCAATTTTGGTCCCTCCGATACCGGATCGAGTTCGGTTGCCAGGTGCAAGAGGAGTAGTCATCCTTTAGGACTGAATTGACGTGAATTTCAACAGAGTCTGTGGTCTCACTATCGAAATCTCCTATAGTGTGTCATACCGTGGGGACCCCAGATGTTTACAGCGTAGTCTTGCTAAGGCGAGACAAGTGTTCAAGAGCTGTTCCGTTGTTTTATTGGTTCTATAGGCATTGCCAGCAGTTTTCTAATTCTAAATTTGGATAGTATATTCCAGCGTTCAATTTCATCGTCCTTGTGCGAGCCATGCATATAGATGATTAGAGTGTTACGCGTAGCTAACATATCTTTACGCCAGGCATCTTTTCCTTTCCTTACTTTTAACTTCCTTCTCCTGCAGCCTGTAGTCGTCCCGCCGATTTTGCTGTTTAGTTTTCATCGAAGAGGCCTGTTGGTGGCAGGTTTAGTAACAGTTCAAGAGTCGCCGTTGGAGTTGTTGTTAAAGCTATCGTTATGCGCAGCATAGCGAGCGGTTTATTTACCAATAATGTTCATAAAAGCGGAGAAAGCACTTCTCCTTGGTCATTTTGGCGTCGTTCCGTTGAGCTCTCACCCTTGCAGAGGTAAAAAGGCTTTTGATCCAGCGTTGTATAGCATAATCAACACCTTTTAATACATTTTATATAGACGTTGTTGACCGCTCCTGAAATGTACAGGAATGCTCCGAGATCGTATTCCTTATATCAAAGCGGCTTTTCGATATTAAATACCAGTGTGTTGAGTGATAGCAGGAAGGAAGTAAAGGTCTAAACTCTTTTGAGTAGGTTATTTTTACCTGCCTTTGGTATGAAAACTATCCTTGCCTCTCTCCATGAGTGTGGCACATACATACATAGTTAAACAACATGCATTTCTTAGAATTGCCTTTAGCCATGGCACGGATGGACAGAGCGCAATTAAAATATTTTTTTGATTAATCTATTTTCTTTTATTCTGACAAAAATTTTTTAAATACATTTTTTAACAACTATTTTCTTTAAAAAATAATATTTTTGTAATAAAACTAATTACTTTTTAGTATTTTTTTATTTTTGACACAATCTTTTCATTTAAACTTTTTTATTTTATTTTTGTTTATTTTTTTCCGTTTAATTAATGATATTAAATAAAGAATATTTTAATATTGTTGAAAAGTAAATGTTTCAATTTCAAAAAAGTAATTTTTTATAAGTATTTTAGAATCAATATATAAAAAATTATAATTTAATTATATAAATTATAATTCAATCGAAAATTAGAACAAAATTTCAACTTATTTGCATTTATAACTGTATATAGTTCATTATATATTTAAAAAAAAATTTAATAAAATACTCGAAATTTTATACTCGACTAATAAAAATATTCCAAAGCACACAGTGAATTCACCAAAACCGCTATGTTATTTTGTCCCAATTATATTAAAAAATTAGAAAAAACTCAAAAAACTCTAAGTATGTATGGAGGCACTAGCCATTATGCATTATTTTTGTATTTTTATTGTTATTTTAAGCAAGTTGTGTATTTTACCGTTATTTGTCCTACACTTAGCAGCAAAGCACGTGCATATATATCTATATGTATGTATGTATAGTTGTTTTGTTAACAGCATTGGTCAAACTTTGTTTGCTGTTTGCGCTGTTATTGTTATTTTAATTTGGTAACGCTGCCTAGAATACACAAAAGTCCGCACACAGATTCACACAGCAATGAAATACGAGTACTTGCCCGCATTTGCCACATTACCATTTGATTTGGTTTAGTGTTGTTATTGCTTTTTTTCCTACTTTCCTGCTTTTTTGTACACTTCCATTTATTTTGCCTATTTATTTTTCGTGGTTATTGCCGCTTTTATTGTCCATTCTATTTGCAACAACCAGCAGTCGTGGCCGCCCTGCACCCGCTCCGCCCACTGCGCTTTACAAGCACTCCTCCCACTCATTTCGGCAGCTTTAGCAGCTAACCTCAAAATTGTTTTAGCCTCACCGTTTCGCATAAATGCTTATAAAAATATTTTCATTGCTTTTATGTGTATCTATGTATGTATATGTTTATGCTTGTATATTCGAAGAGCATTGGTTAATTCGACACACACATACAATAACAATAAATGCGCTTACACTACGTACACATAATTTGGTTCGTATGCTTTTTTCCTCGCTTTGGAAATTAAAATATCATTTAAACAATAAATTAATTCATTTAGGCAGCCGAGCGTTATGTGCAGTCTATTTGTTTTGAACAATAAAAAAGCGAAATTACTTAGAGTTAAGTGCAATAATGGCAATTAAAGTGGTTTTAAGTAGTTTGGCGGCAACAAAAACCAAAAACAAAAAAATCCACAAAATAAAACTTAAAAAATTAAACGAAATAATATTTACTCAACTTGAATTAAGTGAATACAATTATGCTTTATTGTTTGTTGAGCTTTATTTATTTTTGTCGCATTTTAATTTAATATTTTTTTTTGTTATTTTTTTTACCTGTTTGGTTCTTTTGTTTATTATTATTTTAATTAATTGTCGTTGAAAACTTGCCACACCAAGGACTGATTTATCTTTTGGTTGTCTGCTTTAAGCTCGTGGCATACACGGACAGTAATTTATTAACATTAATAGCTTTTTTTGTTGACTTTCATTTAACATTCAGTACTTAATTGAGTAGCAATTAGTCAAGTAAATAAATTGGGGTAGTAGATCACAATTAAGAGCAGGCTTTATAGCTCTGAAGATTGAAATATGCGAGAACCTACCATAAGTTCTAGTGAACGATAGCAAATCTGACGCAGTCTGAAAGCAATGACTGAAAACTCTACATTTAGTTACTGAAAACTTTGTATCAGTCAAAAAATCATATTTTTAAAAAAGCGTTAAAAAGCTGCCATTATAGCGAACCCTTTATTTTTCGTGACCATACAGCTGCTGGCTTTTGCCGGTAATATTGATATCATTGGCCTCAACACCCGCGCCGTTAGTTCTCGCAATTATTACTTCGGTCTAAGTAGGCAATTGAGAAGTAAGGTCCTCTCTCGACGAAGAGAAACCAAACTCCACAAGTTCCTGATCCTTCCCGTCCTGCTTTATGGGACAAAGGCGTGGACGATGACAACATTTGATGAGTTGACATCACGAGTTTTCGAAACAAAGGTTCTGCGGAAGATTTATGGTACACGGTATGTGGCATTGGCCACATCGAATACCGCATTCGATGGAACGATGAGCTGTGCGAGATATACGACGACATTGACAAAGTTCAACGAATTAAAAGATAGCGGCTCCAGTTCTGAAAGTATTCGACGTAGTACCCTTCGGGAAAAGAAGAGGAAGAGGAAGATCTCCACTCTGTTGGAAAGACTAGGTGGAGAAGGACCTGGCTTCGCTTGGAATCTCAAATTGGCGCCACATTGAAAAAAGAAGAAACGACTGGCGCGCTGTTGTTAACTCGGCTATAACCGCGTTAGTAGTACCTACGCCAGTAGAGAAGAAGAAGTAAATTTTTTTTTAAGTATAGATTTTCTTTGGTCATGTTTTTTGTTCCAATGTTAAAGCGTCAATTGTGAATAATTACTCTAGTTTTGTATAAAAATGTTTTATGAACCTTAGCGTTCTCGTTTGTATTCATATATATTCATTGACGCAATTGTCTTCGAAATTCTTCTTTGAGTTCCATTGCAGACACCCTCATTAGTATACTTACTTTTATATCTTTAGGCTTACGAGTGGAAGAATGAGTTATAACGTTATTTTTATTATTCGAAATTTTCACCAAAATATTCCTGTTTGAATTAACTTTCGAAGCACTTTTTCCAATTGTATTCAGTGACAACGTCCTTGTACTCGTATGAAATATAGGGTGAAAGGAAATATCGTCAATGTTAGAATGTACACCGGTAGGGCCATTAGCACCTATTTGATGAAGGAACAGAAGCGATATTCAAGTTATTGCTAATACAATTATCATTAAGACGAATTAAAAACGTAACATTATCTAGTGCTAAGTCCTGGGAGTGAAGACAAATACCGTGACAAAAGGAACAGATTGTAGCAAGGATGACAGAGCAACTCGTAGTTCTCGTCTTTTAAAAGTTGTGTATCGAATTTCACAATTTTATGTTGCTTATACATATATGTGTACATACATATGTATACATATCCTACACACACTATGATAATAAACGGGTGATTTTTTTGAGGTTAGGATTTTCATGCATTAGTATTTGACAGATCACGTGGGATTTCAGACATGGTGTCAAAGAGAAAGATGCTCAGTATGCTTTGACATTTCATCATGAATAGACTTACTAACTGCCACAACGTCGAATTTTCAGTGAATGGGCCCTAGAAAAGTTGGCAGAAAATCCGCTTTTTTATCGACAAATTTTGTTCAGCGATGAGGCTCATTTCTGGTTGAATGGCTACGTAAATAAGCAAAATTGCCGCATTTGGGGTGAAGAGCAACCAGAAGCCGTTCAAGAACTGCCCATGCATCCCGAAAAATGCACTGTTTGGTGTGGTTTGTACGCTGGTGGAATCATTGGACCGTATTTTTTCAAAGATGCTGTTGGACGCAACGTTACGGTGAATGGCGATCGCTATCGTTCGATGCTAACAAACTTTTTGTTGACAAAAATGGAAGAACTGAACTTGGTTGACATGTGGTTTCAACAAGATGGCGCTACATGCCACACAGCTCGCGATTCTATGGCCATTTTGAGGGAAAACTTCGGACAACAATTCATCTCAAGAAATGGACCCGTAAGTTGGCCACCAAGATCATGCGATTTAACGCCTTTAGACTATTTTTTGTGGGGGCTACGTCAAGTCCTAAAGTCTACAGAAATAAGCCAGCAACTATTCCAGCTTTGGAAGACAACATTTCCGAAGAAATTCGGGCTATTCCGGCCGAAATGCTCGAAAAAGTTGCCCAAAATTGGACTTTCCGAATGGACCACCTAAGACGCAGCCGCGGTCAACATTTAAATGAAATTATCTTCAAAAAGTAAATGTCATGAACCAATCTAACGTTTCAAATAAAGAACCGATGAGATTTTTATTTTATGCGTTTTTTTTTAAAAAAAAGTTATCAAGCTCTTAAAAAATCACCCTTTATATTTTTATCAATACCATGCAGTAATTTGTTTCAAGGATTTAAAATACACAGTAAAGCAAGCCATACTTGTGCGTGGAGTTTACAGAGAAGATTACTCAGGATGACTTTTCGGCTGAAGAGCTCCTGCCCAATGTTCGATCAGTTTTATTTGAAATTAAATTGCCGCTTTGTATGCACGATTCAAGCAATTCTTCTTAACGAATTAGCCACTTGAAAGTAAAACGAAGAAAAACAATTGCGACTTACTCGCAGCAGCGATAACGGTACACGATTAGTAACCAAGCGACCGGCGATTGAGCGCCAGATTTTAATACAAGGAAAGTGAACAATTTAACTTCCATTCGGTGGAAAATGGTTAAAAAACTTCTGAACAACCTCTCAGCAATGGACTTACCACTGAAAGCGGACAGACACCCGCAGAAGACAAACCCTTGTGAGAGGGCTCATCAAAATAAATAGGCGCAATAAAAGCACAAATAAACGCATGCGATTTACATATAAAAGTGAAATGAAAAATTTCACGAGAGAAATAATCAAAAAGCGTGAAACTACAAAGGCTCAACTTGAAGCGGGAGAGAAACGAATGGCTCTTGATCTGTATATGTGTATGTATGTGTTTGCGGCCAACAGCATTATGTGCGCTATATAAGCTTTTGGAGTATGTTAAATGAGCAGATAAAGCGAAATTTTTTATTACACGACTTAATTTCGCTTTAGCGCGAGCGGAGACGGGCAAACGCGAAGGAAGGCTGGCAGAATGTCAGTGGAGCAGGATGAGACTGGTAAGCTTAACAGGAAGTTTCGTTGAGCACGGCTACTTAGGTCAGTCATGAATTCATTACAACCGGTGGGAGTGGTGGTTCGCGGTGGCAAGCAACTCATCGTTTAAGCCCAGTCGAGTAGCAGCTGTTGCCAGCGACTTAAGACGCGTTAAGCGAAATTTAATTGACTTCACTGTTGTTGTTGTTGGGGTTGCTGTTGTAACGCAAAAGTCGCGTTCATGCAGTTGTTTATGTAGTTGTAGTGGTAATGGCTGTAGTGTGTTGTTATTTGCGGCACTTAAGTTGGCAGCAGTGAAATTGAAAACCAAACGATTAGCCGAAAAAGCATAGTTCACACACTCTTACAATGGTTACGGTAGCTTTGCGAGTCCATAGTTTAGCGCACATCAAAGTCTTACTTTATTCGTAATAAAAGGAAGATAACTGTAACATGTGTCCAGTGTTACGAACTGAGACCAGGAGTCAGTCGCATTCTTAACAATTTAATAACGCTTGTAATATTATCTTTAAGCTTAAAAGGTTTCATTAACATGTCAAGGGCTGCACAGCTTCGTAGCGAAGCTACCCTGTTGGAAAAATTCATACTAGTCACTCGGATTCCTCTTCTTCTTTTTTGATGTAGACAGCGCGCCAGTCGTTCTTTCTTTTCGATGTTTGGCGCCAATTGAATATTCCAAGTATAGCCGGGTCCTTCTCCACTTCGTCTTCACAACGGAGTACCCCGGCGGGTGCTGTGTCGAATACTTTCGGAGCTGAAGTTATTTTTTCCAGCAGCAGGTTGAAGAAGTCGCATGATAGGGAGTCGCCTTGTCTGAAACCTCGTTTGGTATCGAACGGCTCGGAGAGGTCCTTCCCGATCCTGACGGGGCTTTTGGTATTGCTCGGCGTCAGTTTATACAACCATATTACTTTTGCGGAACAACAAGTTCAGACAAAACGACATTAAAGAAGCACATTTTCGTTCCGCAAAGAGTAATATGCGTCGATCGTCTTTTTAAGGATCTTTTCCAAGTTTTGGCGCTTAGTGAATAATTGGTCAGTTACTGATTTTTCAGGCCTACAGCCACACTGATAAGGTGAAATTAGTTTGTTGAGGGTGGGCATTAATCTTTCACACAATACGCTCGATAGAACCTTATATGCGATGCTTAGGAGACTTATCCCACCGTAGTTGGCGCAGATTATGGGATTTCGATTTTTGTGGACGGGCCAGAGCACACTAAAATTCCAATTGTTGAGCATGCTTTCGTCCGACCTTATTCTACAAAGAAGTTGATGCATGCTCTTTATCAGTTCTTCGCCACTGTGTTGTGTGCTCGGCCGGCAATCCGTCGGCTGGCATCCAATTCCTTTTGAACTTCGAATCAAAATCGGGTTCGCCGTTTCCTGGTGTTCTGCTCTCACTGCAATTCAGCAGGCTCGAGAAGTGCTCCATCCATAACTTTTGTGTGCTCTGGGCATCAGTCACTCAGGTCTTGAAACCTTCTGTTAGTCGCCGCATTTTTCGTAGAATTTTTGAGGATTTCGACATATCTCTTTTTTTGTCTGTCCCGACATTCGTGTTTGTAGTTAAAGATTATAGTGGAGCCAGAAAAATCGTTTAATATTTCATTTATAAAATTCATTCATTATTCCATTTTGAATATGTTCGAGTAATGTAAAAAATTTATGAATAAATAACTTTTTTATTCATTTCTAGACAGGAATGTTCCCTACGAAACAATCACCTAAATGAGGTTTCAATATTTTCCTTTGTTTTTATTGTCTGCAGAAGTTTCCATAATACTACTTCGTATCCTTTACGCAAAGAGTTTTAATTGAGTTCTAAGGGATCAAAAAAATTTCCCACAGGGTATTCCTTGGTTACGAATATTCTGCACATAGCATACGTTTTTTGGTATTTGTGTCAAAAATAACGGTTGAATAAGATGACGAAGAAACCATTTTTTTATTTTGCATAAATGAAGTAAAACATTAAAGGTTGAAGTTGAAGAAGTCAACAGTTGCCATGTGGGCGCCAAGAGGGAAGAATATTTAATTTTATTTATGCGCGAACATAAAATTTTAGCGCAAAGGCAATAAAAAGGGACAACAAAATCAACGTGAATTATTCAACCTAACCTACAAATTTTATTAATTCTTTTCTTCATTATTCTCGGCCAACCGCAGTGGAAACTCCAACCCAGGCAGGAAATGACAATAAAATTTTGAAATATTTTCCGTTTTTTTGCCACGTGCTGAGTCTACGTTGTGCTTAGTCACTGCCAAAAATAATAAAGAATATAAAATAAATTTTAAACAACAACATTTGAGGTCAAAGTATATACATATTAAAATACATGAACGCGCACAATTCTAACTTCGACTCCGCACGCTTCCACACGCATTTCATAAGAGAACTAAGAAACGTCGTAATTCTGCTAACGCAAATAAATTAGATAGGCTCGCTTCGTCTGTTTCGCCTGCTTTCGCAAATTCCTTAACTTTTCAAGTACAAAATGTCTTGCGCTTTCCATACTCCGCTCCCTCCCCTCCGCACTGCCGGCACGCATTTGATAAATTACAATCATAAAATGCCGACGGTTGTTGCGGACCGGTGTGCGGCGGCACTAAATTACGGGGTCACTTACAATTTATTTTTATTTTTTTTGATATTTTTATTATCAGGTCGCTGGGGTTAAAATTTAAATGAGCACGAAAAATGAGCTGCGCGCCCATTACCGGGTTAATAGTGTGCTTACATACATACACACGCACCCTCTCAGCAGCACTGTGCTTATGTACGTTTATTTGCTTACGGTTGTTTATTAGCGAAACACCACGCCTTCCTACGCCCAGTTGGTTGACTGACTATTGCGTTTTTAATACTTTTAATTGAGTTGTTAAATTTTAGCATCGCATTTACGGTTAACTTAATTTGCCGAAATATTGAAAATTTGCGGCACAAATTGAGCGCTTTGTAGTTTTACTGTCATCGAAAAGCGCAATAAAATTTACTTGATTGCTGGTGGAGCTTTCACGCGCGATTAGCCTCGGCTTTAGTTTTAATTATTGGTAAATATGACCCCAGTTCGCTTGTTAAAAATCTATTAATTGATTTTATTTTCAGTTTTAATTTTAAAGTATTTATTTATTTTCGCAAAATCCATTTCTATGTCTAATTTTATGAAATGTATAAAAACTTAGTCAGCTTTTAAGGCCATCGTACTTTTACTTCTAGTCTTCTTCTGTGTTGATTTATGGATAGGTCGGATAGGTAAGCTGTTATATCTGTAATAATGGAACTAGAACTCACTGTTTTTGTTGTAGGATACCGGCTTAGGGCGCATAGCTAAAATATTGCCTTTTATTATTGCATTTAAAGTAACAAATATCCTTAAGATTCGTAGCTTATTCCAATGACGCAATATTAGCGGCGTTCTAAATATTTGTAATGGCTGTGTCTGTGTTGGATATTTTTTCCTAATCAATAGAACATATTTTCTTCTCTAAAAACTTACATAAAAAATTTCGTAAAATTTTATAGACTATTTTTATTCGAAACTTAACTTTTTAAAATTTAAATTATTTTTTAATTACTGATTAAATATTTTTTTTCGGAAAATGTAAGAATAGTGGTTTTATTTTATGCCAGGTTGATGAAATACTCTGTGTTAATGTGTTTTCTCAGCAGTTTAGTTTCTGACAGAAACAATAGCGGACATTTTTATCAAGAACAATATCAAAAGGTGTGCCGTGGATTACAATTGACCAGGAGTTAAATACATATGTATGAGTTGACAACGACAGAAGCGCCGGATTACTACAACCAAATTTATAGCGAATTTGAAAAGAATAGCTAAATCAAATATCTATTATCTTCTCTATTAGTTAGATTTTCTTTCCACCAACTATCATTCTTTTCTCTTGCTCTGGATATACTTCTGGCATTTCTTCATAAGTTTTAAATTTTAGAATAATATAATGCACAAGTAAGGAAGCGCTAGGTTCGAGTGCAACTGCACATTTTATTTATACTCTTCCAACTTGCAAGAATCAAAGCCAAGGAAATATTTTAAAGTGTAAACCGTCAAACAGAGGATTGGAATCTAAACAATAATATATATAGTTGAACTTCGCTAAGTCGAATCACCATTAAAATATGAAATATGAATAAATATAATAATATAAATAAAATAAAATATGACATTTGTTTTCTATTATTTTTCTTTTATATATATAACTCATAAACTGACTGACATATTCTGCAAAATGTTTGTTAGAAAAACGACAATCATAATCCATTTGTGGTAAGAGTATAGAGTATTCCCCTCTTCCATTCTTCTTTTTTGTCATAAGCTAGCTCCTACGCGTGTTTTGAAATTTCGAAAAAACATTTTTAGCAATTATTTTTTTAAAATTATCCTTTTCGAATGGTGGCCACGTCTCATGTAGTCCATCAGTTCAGTTCAGTTTTCGATGACTCGTTCGAGCATTTCGACTGTTGACAAGCGTGATGTTTTGCTCCAAGACCTGAATTGAAGCAGAAATGGTCGCACAGACTTTAGACTTTACATATTCCCACAGATAAAAGTCTAACGCTTTGATATCACACAATCTTGGTGGCCAAACCGGTCCAAAACGTGAAATTATCTGCTCACCGAAGTGTCCTCTCAATAAATCCATTATTTATGCCATGAGGCGCCGTCTTGTTGAAACCAAATGTGAATTTCAGATATCAAATAGTTGGTCATCATGGCACGCTAATGGCTGCACTTTTTGAAGTAATGTGGACCAATGATTCCACCGGAATAAATGGCAGCTTCTGAATTGTTTCAGGGTTTTCTTCGTCTAAAATGCGGCAATTTTGCTTGTTTCCATACCCATTGGGCCAGAAATGGGCCTCACCGCTGAATAAAATTTGGCTCAAAAACGTCGGACATCTTGGGTTTTTAAATAACCCCATAGAGATAAAGCGATGGAAAAGTCGGGCGGCTTCAGTCTTTGCACATGCTGTATTTTGTAGGCTTTTAATTTAAGATATCGACTTAAATTCCGCAAAGTCGTACAATACGTCAGTGCAAGTTCCATGCAAGCACTTGATCCCGATAGTTCAGTTGGTATGTCAGCTGCAAATTACAGTGGTCTTTACAACAAATAAAAATTATAATTAAGGACACACATATCATTAGATAATTCTGAAATCTATATGGAATCTTAAGCGAAACTATATACATGTATTTCTTCATATATAAGTAAGATATATAAAAACTATTAGTCTACTATTCAATATTTAAACTTTCTCCCTAATTAAAAGGAGGTTGTTTGGAAGTATTAATGAACATATTAAATATTTAAGACTTCTAAGCTCCCCAGTTTTCTGAATCAATGACACAATAAATGCGTAGAAAACCTGCGTCAAACATACATACAACAAAGATGTATATACAAACTGTATAATAATTAACGTGAATAAACGAAATTCTATCTTACAAGTTCGTCATCAAAAGAGGATAATGACCAACCAGATTTTTAAGTTAAGTGTAATCATAACCTTCCTCTAACCTTTTAAATCGAGCGTTCATCTGACGCAAATGACCGGAAGAGAGTTGCGATAATTGCTGTCAGAGCTGATTACAAACGCAGAAATCAGCCACAATGTTTCGAAAACACTCGTGTCTTGCTTTTGCCGTGGAGAGATCTGATGAGCTTATCCATGTTTCTAGAGCACTTTTGGCTAATTTTAGAAATACTCAGTAAATTTTAACGAATATAATTTAGTTTCCATAATTATCTCAAAAAAAAAAAATTCCAGAATATTTGACAGACTTCAGAGAAATTCCTCCTATTAGAACTCAATTTGAATGATGGAATTATTTAGTTTTATAGAACAACAAAATTGACTCAATGAAAAGGGTTCTTAGTTGCCCAACCATAAAAAAAAATGAGTATGAGCATATGCACTTGTACCCTAAAATAACGAAGCTCTTCAATTGTGTGTTTCGAACACTTGTCTGCAATGTTGATTATTGAATAATTTAGTGAATGTTGCTGTTGTTTTTCCAAGCTCACTTGCATATACGTGACCAGCGCATAAGCACATAAGTGGCCATATTAGTTTATAAGCATTTATTTTTGTAAGCAGAATGTATGTGGGTATGGGTGTGTACGGATTGTGAGCTAAGTATTTGCTCACTCCTATGCTCTGCCATAAGTCACTACCAGATACTCCTACTATTACCTCACATTAAATATGTTTACATACATGTGTGCCTGCAACAGCCTCCCACATACTTATACACATATGTATACTCATTTATAAATAAATTTCGTACATTTAAGCATTTCAGCTATATGCTTAAGCATATTCCTTTGTGCAAATATTGAATATGTATGCACACACATGTGGAAGGGGGGCTTCAACACATGCTGCCTGGTATGTGTGCTTAAGCAGGAAATTAACAGCTACCTCCCCGAAATGTAGGCTAACAATTTTCTTGAAACATAATCATAAAACAACACAAACAACCAATGCAAATATGTTGGTCTAAGAATATGGATTCAACTTGAATTGTTTGCATGGATAAACTGCCGAAAATAGAACTAAGGCGAAGCTTAGATTCCTCACAAGAAGTAATAGTTGCTGCCAACACGCTCATACACATACAAATACACTCATGGATGGCCGAGCATACTGTCAGACGAGCAATCTTAAGAGAAAGCATTGTTTTCACATGCCTTCTTGGTTAATTAAAAATGTCTTAAGACCTTTGGGGACGAAGGTCTCATCATGCTCGTACACTCGTACGTTCCTCCGGTCGCCTGCTTGGCACTTTCAGCTCGAAAGGCCAAAAAGGACCTGCTCTTGTGTATTTCTGCAATTGGAATTTGTTGGAGTGCAAGTGTGGCCAAGCCTTTCACATATAGTATACATACGCATACACAAACATGTACCGCTCATGTGCTTAAGTACGTGTGAATGAACAGCGAGTTGAAAGCCAACTCTCCAGCGTTCATGACTAAACGACAAGGAGAGTGGAGGGGAACGCCACCCATTCAATTATTACTCTGTCAACAATGCATTGAATGTGCGCCTGTCCTTTCCGGGAATAAGGTCAAAAGTGTTGGATGCTGCTAAATGAATTTAATTGGCTTGCGTGTCGAAATAAAAACATGTGTTTTTCCATTGAATTTCGAGCTGAAGGCATAAGTTTATATTTGGAGAGCTAATAACATTTAAATTGTTATCGAAATGTAGTCTGGTTAATTAATATTTGGGTGAGGACCTTGTTAGTTTTGATTGCTACATTGTAAGGGCTTACGAAATGTAAAATTATTTGAAGAGTGTTGTTAAAATTCATGTTATAACTTAATATTTCGATAATTTAAAAAAGCTTAACAACTTTAAATTATTAAAAAATAAAGGGTTATCACAAAAAATTAAAAAAATTGGTTCGTATATAAAATAATAAAAAAGTAACTTCGGCTGTAAAGAAGCTGTAATACATTTCTTTAGCAATACCGACCGATGCGAACAGTAAGCGACACCATATTTTCCCCGCTCTTTTGACATTTCTTTCAGTAAGGTTTGCCATTTCGCCATAGAAATTGGCCATTATTGGTCAGACAGCAATCCACACGTACGCCATGAGTCACCACTGCATCCCGAAAAAGATACGGTTTGGTACGGTTTATGGCCAGGCGGCGACCTTGGGCCGTCCTTCTTCCGTGATGATAAAAATCGGCACGTTACTGTGAATGGGAATCGCTTGCCGTTCAATTGATAAACTGAAATATTTTTTGGCCTAAATTGGACGATATGAATTCGACGATATGTGGTTCCAACAGGGACGGCCAATACAGCGAATGGTTCCACACGTTCTATGGGCCGCCTTGGGTGCCGTGCCATTTCGACGGCGTTAGACTGATGTTCTGTGGAGGCCTACATCAAATCTGTGGTATATTACCAACAATACAGAGATGTTGAGGTCAGGTTTTAGGGGTAGCTTTCTTAGAGGTGTCTAGGAAACCTATTTTTCACAGAGTACCAAACGAAAAAAAAAATATTTTTTGTGATCCTTAAACTTAATCGAAAAATTCGTAGTCAGACCATTTTTATAGAGTAGTAAATTTTCCTACGAAACTATGTAGTTTCGTCATTCATAATGAGGTTTTTTTCATTAGTTACAAACAATTTATCTCCAAAAAATAATCAAACTTTAAACTGTTAATATCTTTTAAACGGTTGGGTTTAACGAAAAAATTATATGAGACTTTTTTGTAGAGGCATTCACATTTCTCTGACAAAAATCTAAGGAAACAAGTTATTTTTTCAAGTTAGTTGGAAGCGAGATATAATATTTTTCTATCTGAATAATAAGAAAAAATAGAAAAACTGTTAATGTAGGAGGACCTTACCGTTACAATTAAGAAACTAATGCTTGGAGAGGCTTTTCTTAGAGGTGGTCTAGGAACCTATTTTTCCGAGTACCAAACGAAACGAAAAACAAAAAATTTTTTTTTTTTGATTCATCCTAGTACACATGTACACGATTTCTATAGTTTTATTAATTAAAGCATAGATGCTATACTCCTACATTTAGGGGTGGACACAAAAAAACTAACTTCAACAATTTACCCTGGGCACCCCTCCATTTTTTTAGAATGGGGTTCAATCTCCCTTGAATTTTTTTCAGATTTGTGATCGATTGGGAAAATGGTGCTCAAGAACCCATAAGTTTTTCACGATTTGATAACAAAAAGTCGAAAAAAAAATAAAAAATCCAATATTTTAATAATGATTTTTGTTCTTTGTTGCAGGTGTTTCAAGTATCTAAAACAGATGCTGAAAAATATCATTCAATATAGATCTAGGATTTGACAAAAACTTAATATTATTGCGAAATAATTATCATATAATAGTAGCCAAAGTGATACCTGTTTTAAACATTTCTCTCATACCAACAACGATAATTAAAACACTGCGATTGATAAGATTGAGAAACTCCATTTAAAGAGGGTTTGTTGCTAAAAAAAAAATAAATCTCGTAATTCAAAACATTCAAAAAGCTCGTGGGAGATGAAATTTACATCTGGAGCTTGACTTCTTTATTTAAGATAGCTCATGCAAAATGCTTCAAATTTGATAAAGATTGAAGGACAGACCGTAAATTTCTAGCAGATCAGCGAGACCCAGCGAAACATGCGCTATGACTAAAGTTGACAAAAGCTTAGCCAAAAAAGCAGGAAAAAACTTTAAAGCGATTTAACCCCCGCAGATGAAGAGTAGAAGAACGAAAAGCCCAGCTCTTAGAAACAACACCTAGTACCTCCACAGGGAACATCTTTAATGTATGAGGCCTTATTTCGAAAATTGGACTCTCTAGTGACACTTCCTGTTCCTCTGACGATGAAGAATATCCAGTTTCAACTTTTGTAAAGAAGAGCTCCCGGTACCCAGATCATCTGACCATCTATGCTAATGAGCCGAGCAGTGACAAACTGTGAAGGATGCTAAGCAAAACTTGTTTTCATAAGCAGGTGATAAAGCTCTTTAGACCGCCAATAAAGTGTCTGATAGAGAAGCCTTCAGGTTTGGATGGTCCCAATCGCAGCAGAACTGGGCCAAGACCCTAGCTTCGTTGGCCATTATCACGCAGCACTATTCAACGCCAAAGAAAACCAAGGGCGAAAATCTATATTTGAGGAAATAAAGGCAATCTGTTTTCTTTGAATGATCCAGTTATAGTTCATTGGGATGGTAGAAGATTTCTTCCCGATATTTTGAGCAATGAAAAAAAAGTAGATCGGGTGCCAGTCACGACGATTAGCTCTGCAGACGGTAAGGGAAAAAATTGCGTGGGAGTACCAATTACTTTTTGTAAGTGGCACTGGCCATAACTCGGCTAAATGGCAGTATATGACATACTAACAAGAATGGCCTTGGGACAAAATTATAGTTGGCATGTGGTTGTGACACTACAGCCGTCCAATATAGGGTTGAAAAATGGAGCTTGTGTTTTGCTCGGAACATAAAACAACTGGCAAAGATCTATTTAAGGCTAGCATGCAGGCCAATCATATTTTTAGAGATTGTTTCTCAGTAATGGTATTTACTTCTTTGTTTTGGACCATCCAGTTTCTCATGAATATTCCCTTGTTAAAAGGTTTTATGCAGCCGATGGCCCATCAATTCACTTAAAATAACTTCTAAAACCATTGGAAAAAAGCTACTGGTAATGACAATTTAAAATGTTTAATGCAGTAAATTTCTTTTATTAGATATCCTTAATGACTGAAGCCCAATCCAGAGACGATCACATGGATGTTAATAGAGCTATCACTACTAGGCCTGGGCCATGCTCTCAGATAACGTTCATTGGAGGATGCTCCGGGTGCCTTACACCGTGCTCGCTGGATGGCAAAACTCCTATACGCCATCAAAATCTTTCTTTGTTTCGGTGAGGGGCGGATGTTTTTGAAACCCACACAAAGGGAAAAACTCAACAGCTTACGAACGCTTGTTGTGAAATTTGGAATGCTTTTATATGTGAAATATTGGTTGAGGCTACGATGGCTGCAAATGTTCCTTGGTCAGACCTTCCTTTCGTTCTTTTTTTTCTTTTTTTTAGTCTCCGGAAAGGACATGACCACTTATGAAGCTATTGATCCACAAATAAGTGAAGTGGTTAAAAATGCTATAAAATTCACATCTTTGGTACCTCTCGGATGGAATTAGTTGGGTTGAGTTTGTTCTCAGAGTAAAGTAAGATATAATGCAAAGGCTGAAATTGTCAAAAAGATAAGGTCGTGAAGCTACTGACCGAAAAGTTAAGAGTTGATTCGTCACTTTTAAGTGACCAAGCCGAATTGGCAGATTTTGCCAATTCAAAGACTTTGGCAGTGTTGTTCGAAAAGTTTTTAAAGATAAATTCAACGTTTTTTAAATACACAGGATCCAAATGAGATGGAACATCCAATCAAGCATTACATTGGAGTGGAAACAAATCGCTTAAGAAACATGAAAGTTGTTAATGATATTGCTGAGCGTGGAGTTCAAACCTGTTCTTGAAGACTTCAATAAGCTTCTAACAACAATGATGAAGAAGAGAAGCAGTGCTTCCTACAAGTGGTAGAAAGCTAATAGAAAGTGGGTTCCGACAAAAAAACGACAAAGAGAAGAGAGCAGTTGTTAAACAGCTTGGGTCGGCAACTTCAAAGAAATACGCCATTTTTTTTACATCCCTCTTTATTATTATATAAGATTGCGTTATTTTATTAAAATTAATATATAAAATAAATGAATTTATTACTTCCACGTAGTTGTTACTTATTAAAAAAAAAATTACCCAAAATTGCGGATTTTTTCATTTTTTCCTTAATTGTTTATATGTAATTGAGCCACCCTCTTCCCGTTGCGAAATATTAAATTGAAACCTTTATCTGAATATTTGTTTTGGCGATAGCACAACATTTGGGGGGGTGCGCCGATCTGTAAACCCGACTTAGTTTTTCGCCTATATAATATGGGCCACCCTAAACCTACATCGTACTATCAAACCATCAAAATTTTAGAATACAAAGGTAAAACATCAACACTTTTCTCTATATGAATCATTTATTGTTTGCTCAGTAACTTTTCAAGACAGTGTTCGGTAGAGAGTTTACCTGAAATTTAAAGCCGATACCAAAGGGCCAAAACCCGGCAATAGCCCAAATTGGTTCATATCCGAAATACATATTGAGAAGACCAAAATTTTTGAAATGAGTATTTCTAATTTCTCAAAAAGGCTTATATGGAGTCAAACACACATTAATATTTCAATGAAAGATTATAATTTGCAAACTGAGTCAATCCTATAAATTATTGATGATGAAAAGGAAAATATAAATCCGAATTGAACTTTGTTTATACGATTACATGAACTAAATTTTACAAAATTATATTTCATAATAAAAGTTCGTGAATTAATGTCTTTTTAATTTCCAACTAAAGAGTAATGGAATTGAGTAATTATATAATTCCGCAGGCTTTTAGATTAAAATAAAATGTAATTACAAAAACAACTTGAATCGCTATACAGCTTAAGGGAAATACAAACAACTATATACTGCTAATACAATATTATATTTGTACATGCTTATACAATATTGTACAAATATCTAACTAAAACTTTGAGTACTTAATCTTAATTTGTGAGAATATTTTATGAAATTATTTTTTATTTGTTTTGTGTGAAAATAGACTCTTGAGCCACAAAATCCTTAAAATAGTACGCAAAATGGAAAATGTAATAATTTAATTGATTTGCATAGATTAATAGCTTATTAGTTGTGTTTTAGCACACATACATATACTAAGTAAGTACAAGTTTAAATATGTTAAGCGGAGAGTTCAAATGAAAAATATTTCTTCAACCGTTAAATTACATATTGACTTTGTCATATTTAGCTCATTTTTGTAAACGTTTTGTTTATCTTTTCCAGAGCTTCAAAGAAGTGTATTTCATAACGTGCTATGGTACATACATGAATACATATCTGTCAGCATTGCACTTCAACCAATGTATTGAAGATTTGTTATATTATATATATTTGTAAATACAATATAACTTGTTTCTTAAATTATTTGCTTTATGAGCTCATATTTACTAAGTATAAATATACATATGTGTAGGTGAAATTTTTTACATTATATCGCTATTTGCAATTGATATTAAATCCTTGTGGCTGTGATTGTGGCTAGCAATTATCTGCATTCCTTTTCTACAAGTACGTAAATACAGTTATTATAGTCTTCTTCATTAGTCAAAGTTAATCACTACTTAGATATACAAATAAATATGTATAAAAGTAATGAATAAAGTTATTTACTCTGACTTTTACTGAGATCGGTTGTCGTCATGGCTGCACATTTTTCACAAAAAAAAATCGGAATTAAATAATCTAAACTTTTTTTTTGGTCATAACATTAAAACTTAAAAGTGATCAAATATTGAATAACATAAAATTTAAGTAAGAAATCAAAAACTATTTCAAAGCATGAATTAATTAATGCTGGGCTAATGTTGTCTTCGAGTTCCTCGAGCGTTGCTGGTTGATTGACGCAGCCTTTAATTTAACATATCATCAGAGAAAATAATGTAGCGGCGTTAACTTGCTTGATCTTTGACTATATGCATGTGTCGACGTGAAATATGAGGAAATAGAAAAAAGTTGGCCAACATCATGGCAATGATAATTCAAGAAGATTTTCAAAGAAATGGAGCCCGATGATGCCGCCATACCACAACTTTTGGAGATGCAATTGCATTTCCCGAACAAGACGAGTATTTGACTTATCAAAATAGCGACATTTTTGTTTCTTGACGAAACCGTTATGCAAGAAACGGACTTCATCTGAGACGATGATTTTGCATCAAATCTATCAGGAAAACCACATTGTTATTGGTGAGAGACCCCACTATGCAGAACGACATTGAACCAATTGATACAGATTCGCCTCAACACTGACCTGAAGGGCAGAGATAGTCCCTTTACTACCGGGTTGCCTTTAGTAGAATGGTGGCACACTATCGTGGAGACTACACCCGCGGCACCGGCGAGCTGAAAATTTTTAAAAAGTGGGGGCAGCCACGCCCTTTATTAGGTTTAATATGTATACATATCCATTAACGCTACAAAGTCAAATTTGCCTAGAAAAATTCATATGAGAACCCCTATCGGCATTGTGAAAATGGGTGAAGTCGGAAGAAAACCCGCTCACTCCCCATGTAAGGGTATTATTGAAAACTGCTAAAAGCGCAATAAAACAATAACTAAATACGGCAGAGATCTATATTCTAACCGGTGTGAAAATTGCACGATGGGAGTGTCACCGCCCACTTTTTGGTGACATCATATTTCTCGGAACCGACTGACGGAAAATCGCCTAAATGTAATGCACAATGTTCCTCTTATATTTCTATGTCACAGTGTGAAAATAGGCGAACTCCGACTACAACCACGCCTACTTCCTATTTAACAAAATTTATATATCATTTATTTTTTTTCACTTTCCAGTACACAAATCAGAAAGCATTTAATGTAACGGGATAAAACTTTGCATTCATAATTCCCCTAAAGTATGCCACCTTATGACCAACAAGTGTCCAAATCCAACCAAAACTGTTCGAACCGCTAGGTACCGAATATGTGGACTCCAGTATCTATAGGTCAATGTGTGGAATATATAATTGAAATTCAGAGAGAATCCTTCCCTGATAATAATATATTTGTGTATAAAAAATGGGTTGAATCGGGTGAATACTTCCCTGAGCCCCCATATTCCTAATACTAAGATTTTCGAACTTCCGGTTGACTTTACTCCATATGATTGGTGTTCCACGTGAGGAGCCTTGATGAAAACATGGGAGCATTTGATAAGCCTGTATCCTTTTATATACATATAGCATTGCCAAAAAATAGATTAAAATAGGTCAACACTATCTTCTGTATACCTAATATGAGATCTTCGTCAATAATATGATAATTTTCGTCAAAATTAACTGAACCTACAATATAGGATATGAAAATATATGAAATTGGTCCACGAATTTCGCAATTTTCCATATACTACGAGTACATATGTACTTTCATTATGTTCGCTAACAAACCTCATGTCAAATACGACGATCAGTGTATGAATTATATATATAAAATTGTTTGCATTCCGAATCTCTAGTTGAAGTTTTGCACCTTAAGGCCTTGATTCCTGCAAAGTGCAAATAGTATGAAATGTTTGCTTTGTTGACTTTAATGGTTATTTGATGCAATTATAAATCTGTTCCATTTCATCGTCGCATTCTAAAGTAAAAGGCCATGATTATTCCGACCAGATATCGTCGAGCTATCGTTCAAGTGTCTTTCTAAAATATACATATCGCTCATTTGCTGCAAGACCGGCATAAGTTCAAAAAAAACCGATTCTCCAGAAAACGCGTTTAAAGTTTTCAACTTACTACAACCTTACACGGTGACTCCAACCTTACACCTCTTCTCAAGCGGAGCACATAAGAGGTATTCATATGAATTTTTTCACTCAACATGAAGTATGATATAACGAACAATTCTGCAGTATTAACTCAAAATTCACGTTTTTTGAATTATGCCGGTCTTGCAGCAAATGAGCGATATGTCACTACATATAATAATTTGGCATTGCCACAAATTTTAGTACAGGTTGTCAAGAGGAATATAGCCTATAGTAAACAATTATTTTGCAATGTTTAGGCTTAAAAACAGTTTTCTCTTGAAGAGTAATGGATAACCTTCAGAGTGTGTTATGAAAGAAATATTTGATACTCAGATTTTCCGATGGCATTTTGTTTCCACTTTTTTCTTATCACATTGTCCTTTGCACAAGTAAAATTTGAATTTTGCACTTACTGCAAATGTTCTTACTCATTAAATTGATGCCTACAAATTTTTCTTGAAGATTGAGCTGCCGAAATGGCACATAAGCTGCAACAATTTGGATTTCTCAACCCAAAACCGTAATTTCGAGGCCCCCTAGCCACTTTGTGTAAAATCAGATTTCAATTTCAAACGCTTTTCAGTCACAAATCAGACCTAGCAACTGAGCAAACGAGTTGTTAGCAAGTGAAAGCGGCTGCACAGATTGCCGTTTACATGTTTACGCTGATTGTTGTATGTCTCCTTGGCTGGCTATTACAAATTGTGAGACTTTTAGTCGTAATTGCCCCACTGAGACGAATACGAAGAAAGCTCATGCATATATAAGTACAAACATACAAACAGACAGACGGACTCGTAGGTCTGATGACAGTAAGTGAAAATTGGAAAAATCCACCCTACAGCTGCGAGCGACCAAAGTGTCAATACGCTCTCATTCCGGAGTGTGTGTGGTTATTTCCACTTCTTTTTATCAACGAAACGTTTGATTAGCCCGTCTGCTTGTGCTGCTTGCCAGTAGCTTTGATTTTCTCCGAATTGAAAAATTCTTTTAAAAGCGACATTTGCACGGTTTCGCTTGAATTGTTTCGAAAATTGTGCACAAATTCGGTGTCGGCGTCGTCGTCGTCGTCGGAAACATACCTTTGGGGCTATTGAGCAATTCACTGTAATTACCGAAACCCCTAACACGACATCCTCAACGCTTACTTGAGACAATTCTATTAAAGTGGAGAACACTTGCGAGCAATTCAGCGAATTTATTTTGCCTGCTTAAAATTACTTTTATGTGAGAGCTGTTGTTCTGAGTATTTATTAACAAAATTCATTCGACTGAAAGTGAACAAAACGATCTTGAAGCATTCAATTAATTATAAAGTTATTTATTTGTCAAGAAACAAAGGAAAGAATTGTTTAGAGGCTGTATAAAGGTTGTATGTATTGCGATAAATGGTGTCAAACAAAAAAATGGTTTGTCTTCAATACCCTACCTTAAGAAGAAGAGGCAAAACTGTAGTAAAGTTAGTAATTTACGCTTAGATTAGACCTGCTTTTGTATGTTAGAAGTAAGGTTCAGATAAGTTTTTTTCGTACATATAAAATTTTGCATAGAGTACGTTCTTTCGAACACTGTTGTTGTTGTTGTAACGGTTATCTATTCCCCATTAGGATGGTAAGGTTCAGATAAGTTGTCATCGAGGCCATTCAATAGTAGGCCTAGGAAACGTGCTGTTTCGTCGAAGCTGCGCAAAGGTCACTCTCGATTCTCGCGGTAGCTCAAACTCGTTGTTTGCAATAAATGGTGATTTGACTCACTGAGAGGGAGTCGGTGAAGGTGTTTATGGCTCCACTGTGAATAGCGGCCAGTGCATGTGTGAAGTTAGTTGCGTCTGAAGTCTGGTCGACGTATTGTCTTATGTTGTCGACGTAGTGGAGGAAGGACATCTTGGTGCTCCTTGGAGACGGTTCCGCTTCAAGCAGGTGACTGCAGGGACAATTTCTACGAAAGCACCCTAGCAGAAACTGCTTGGAGTGGAGTTCATTATGCTCCTTAACTGAGGGCCTCACTGTGCAGACGTTCGTTGGGTGCAGATGTCTGCAGCTTTCTCGTCTGCATTTTACTGCATCCAGGCGGCCATATTGGTGCGATGGAGCTAAGCATCGGCCGGCCGATTGCCTTGTATGCTGTTAACAACGTTTTTTGTTTTTTTCCTGTTTGCTACCGGCTAGCAAATTGGGAATTTTGTTGCGGCTCTGTACTTAGGCAATAATAACGGTCGTGTGAAGGGTGGAGGAGCACAGGCTGTCAAATGCCACACCTAAAATCTTAGGCTTATTGACAGTCTGAATTTTAGGGCATCGATTGAAATATTTCGTTAAGTTAGTTAGTTAGTTCCGTGCTGCGAGGAAGCGAGAAAGGTCGAAGGATTCAATTTAAAGTTTTTACCTCGAAAGGGTAGTTCCGCTCAGGTAGTTCTTAGTCCATCTTTTCTATACTTCGTTTTTCGACTTTCTCAAGTAGCGATTTGTGGTTGACAGCATAAAACTTTTGACAAATCCAAGGCTACAAGAATCATTCTCTAGCAGTGTGATTTTTGGTTGAGGCTATGAACTATCTGGGCGTTTATTTGAAGAGTGATCAGCAACAGGTTGAGGACCTTGGAAGGAAGCTTATTCTCATTGAGAATAGGTGCTTTAGCGCCAGCATGCATCCGGGCCAATGAAGTTGGATGACTTTGTCTTATTGATGACACTCTTAACCCCAACATCGCTGACACAGCCAACAGGTAACACATCGTTTGGCTCCAGGCCCGCAGAGGCATCACCATTGGATTTCAACTCAGTCATTTTGTTTCTTCTGGTTAGACCAATCCTTGAGAGTAGTCTAAAGCTTACTAAAGCCGGTGAGAAGGCACTTTAGTTTTTTGGACTCTCTCATAACTCATAATTAGTTTACACCATTCTAGATGGCATTAATATACTTGCTTATCGTCTGCTAAGGGATATACATATATGAAATATTGTAAAAGTAATATCTGAGTTTCAACTGATTCAATACTAAATTACATAGCAAATAATACCGTTCATTTTATTATTAAGTTTGCATCTGCTAGAAATGTCTTTATATACTGCTTAAGAAATATTCTGCTTTTGCTTGGATTTTAATATTTTTCTCTAAGATTTTTGAATTTTTTTTATTTGCAGGCAACTTTTATCACCAAATATACAACAAAAACATTACCATGTGAGTGGTTATCAGGTGGATGGTAATCGGCATGTAAGTATCTCACTATAAACCTATATACATATACACCTACACATGTATAAATGTAGAACACAGATTATTTTATTTAAGAAAAGAGAAGCGGCTTTATGTGTCTAAAATAGTATTCGCACAAGCGTGTAGCATAAACACAGAGAGGAGTAGGCTTCTACGCCCTGTGATATAAATATGAATGCAAGTCTTGACGAGTTTTATTTTTATCTTTCTACGAAAATAAACTCAAGCAAAAGTGGCTCGTTACTTAACAATTGATGAACAATATGTTGTGCGGCGGCGAAAAGTTATGCTACCGTGAATATTTAGGTTGAAATGCGAAATTTGCAGCGACGTACCTACCTGTTTATTCTTGTGCACACATACGCGCACAGTTTCGTCTTTCATACGGTAACGCTATCCTATTTGAAGCCTGAGCTTTTGACACGCGACTCACAACTTTGAGCGTTGGTGGTATATACATACATACGTTCACTCAGCTACATTCTTCACAATTATTTTTCGATGTAACATACTTGTATTTCTCCATACCTCTTCTTACGCTCCTCGCCGGCTCATTTTATTTGGAGTCTAAGCTCGTCTTGCCTGCTTGTTATGATTATTTTTCTTACACTTGACTTTTGATTGAATTTCACAGCGGAAGTAGCAAATTGCAAAACTTGGATTTCAATTACTTTCTCAACGTAAACACAAGCATTACATAGTGCTCATATATATGTATATATGTACATTACACACGAAACTTTATTGAGCTGACATAGCCGAATCTCTTCACGTTTGGAGCTTAGGCAAGTTTGAGAGATATTTAGAAAAATCACTTTGATTGTTTTGAAAGTTTCCAATATCTTTTGTTTTTCAGCTGACGTTAACTAACAGTAAAACTTCAATGAAATCCAAAAATTAAATCAGCTGAACGTGTAGTGTTGGCGGCTTATAAAATGCCTTATGGTTACATTGAATAGGTTTCTAATAGGTTTATATATCTACGTTACAAAATTCAGATTTCAAAAGCTTTCTACGCTATGTTTGAAGATTTTTTCAGCGGTGTTAGAATTCTAAAAATATATGGAAATAAATTCTTTAAGAACTTCAAGCATTTATAATTTTCCAAATATTTATTCTATACGTGGAACGTAGTCTTCAGGTGAATATAACAGTCTGAACTTATTTTTTTGGACTTGCTTTTTTTTACAGGTTTTTATTTTCTTAAATGCGATCTCCAACATTCAAAGATCGAACTGTATTATATAACAGTTATAAAGGTTTTAATATGAAAGTGTAGCCAGTAAGGAGTTGGTTTTTACAAAATTGGCGACTTAGGTTGTGAGACAATAACAATTTTATTTTTCGATTACTATTGTGAATGAGCTTATTGTGAACGTGGCTCTAATTCATAAGAGCATACTTCAGAGTATAAAATTTAAGTAGAGAAACATACTCGTATCTCGATAAGTTTATGATACTCACAATAGCATGCTTCCTACCATAACTACCCTATTCGAATGCAATATTCGAATTTCATGAGTTTGCTGATGACTTTAATCGACACCAGCAACTATCTGCTTTTACTACTGATATCCATACATATTATTTATAAATACATTTTTATGCATATTCAGGGAACACATGCTTTAAATATATGTACATATCACTAAGCATATACATTTCATCGCCCTCATATTCTGATAAAAGTTACAAAAACACACCCATCGTCTACCCTTAGGTAAGTGCCATGCAATATCAGCAGGTCACGTCCCACGTAGAGCATATGTCTGAAGAGAAATTTAATAATAAATATCAAATTTCGCACGTGTCATATTTTTGTTTATTGCCGTGCGAGCACTTGCCGTAAATACCAAACAATTACTATATTTATTAATACACTTGTGCGTGTAAGTGATTTGAATTGCTAGCGGCGCCGGTGAGCAGAAGGAGAGTTTAAGCATCCACTTCTATCTGCAAAGCTTCACAATTACTAAATATTGATTGGAAATATATTTTATTTACACAGGTTACTTAGTAGTATAGAGTGGGTTGATTCAACTAAAAGTAAAATCGAAAAGGGCCTATAAGTCCATAACAGCCTATTCATTTTATGCCAAATGTTTATGCCATTCGCCATTTTCTATGGCTTGCTGAAATATTTTTGAACTCAAATTCATAATCAGAACACTTTAAGTACTTCATAAATAGATCTCCTAGCACATCAGTTGCCATATTTTTCCTTCAGATTTGTTGAGCAGTGTTATTTGTAGTTTGAGCACTTTTCATTTAATTGGAAAAGGTGGCAGCCACATTCTTCATCGAGCCATAATTTATAATTCAATTACAGTCTCCACCAATTATGTAGAGGAAAGCTAAGCTACATGCTTATCGAAAATATATTTGACTACTATTGGCACGTAAGTCAAGGATAAAGCAATCCTCCAGATTGAATAAAAATTTATAGCGGAATTGTGATTTGACTATCTTCAGTTCTTGATATATGCAGACAATTTAACTGAATCTGATTGCTGGTTTGCGAAAATGAGGTGAAATATGAATTGGATGATGAAACACCATTTCCATTATAAAGGGCTGTACTTAGGACAAGTGGGTTGAACTAAGTTCTATACAAAGAAAAGGGCATTAAACATATTTTCAAAAACACCCAAATCATAGCTGATATTTGATGACCTCATGTGCTTCAATCTCTTTTCGAGTTCTGATAGCGAATTTTTCTTGAAATACAACGATTTCTGAAATAAATCATCTATCTATTTAAGCAGCAATGCCAAAGAGAGCTCTTGAAATCGCCTACCATGGGGTAGATAGTAGTCAACAATGGGGTTTTGAGTCTTATTTGGCAACAAACATATTTTTTCACAAAGCATACTTTTGGAGATAGAATCAATCTTGCAATAATATCTCAAGCAAATACATACTATAGTTCAGACGGAAACTTTTCGAAGTTTTGCAGTTAGGCCAATAGAGTTATGAAATTGCTATTTTGAGGTCCATCAAAATGTTATCTACTTCATCAATGCTATCTAAGGGAATGATTGTTTATGTTCCTTAAGTTAGTTTTCTTGTTTCTTCATAAAAAATGTCGGCACTCTTTATTCACTCCTTCGAAAGTTATCGGTTTGCATTTTTAGTTTTTCCAAAACTCTTTTGAGAGTGTTTTACATTTGCAAATAAATCGAACTAACTTTTTTGATGAATTTTTAAGGAAAATTTTCTGGGTGCATACCTTTTTCGAACTATAACTAAACTGAAATCTTTATAGACTCCATACAGTCCAGTGTTCGTTGCTTCTGCTCTAGTATCTAACAATAAGTATCTTTCTCCGACTACTAAAAAGTAACCGAAATTACGCAAATAAATCTAATAAAAGGTATACCACAATAAATATTTATATATATTATATTTATTCTCAAACAAAACGATTAGGTTTACAAAACTTCTTTGGAAGGCTATGCGTCAGGTTAACCTTTTAAATATGAAAAATAGCCCATATTTACGCCAAATCACTGTCCTTCTATGTATCTATATTTATGCATAAATTTGCCTGATAATCTCTTTTTTTAATAATTCATTTAATATAACCTTATCTGATTTGCTACTTTCTAATGCAATACCACAAGACTACTTTGCACATGACTAGCTTACAAGTTATATAACTAGAAATATACCCTAAATACCGAGTTATACCCCGGTTATTTATTTAAACACACAAACATTATATTTTAAATGATATTACTATTTCTAAGCTTTACAAATGCCAAGTAAGAAACCCTTTCTTGATTGACGGTCAATTATGCACGCACACACACAACCAAATATATTTGGACATATGCAAATAAAATAAAATTTTCAACTCTAAATAACAAATACGACTGACATGAGATTTACTACTGTCCTACTTCACACACGCATATACACACAGAGATACCCATGCGTTCAGTGGCTTAACGAATAATAAGAAAATCCAGTAATTTGATGAATAGCTGATGACCTTTAGATGCTTACACGCACCGCTGCCCGGGCAGACATGTGTAAGGAAATGTAAAATGCAAAATAATTCGCAGCAAAAAACGCCGAGCGAAGGCAAGAGTTGAAAAGAAGTGGTGATACACAAAAAGCAAACACGCGCGCAGGATGGGCAGACTACAAAGACCCAAAATATACAAACAAACACTCAAATCTACAAAATATACCCAAACTGCGCGTGCAGCTGGGGATACACATACATACACATGTGTTTATATAAATGTGTGTGCATATAGTTCTATGTGTTTTGTTGGGTTTGTATGTAAAACACGCTTACACCGACGCATATTAATGCAGGCGCTTTTAAAACGTTTAAAGTTTCTACTACAGAGTACATCAACGTAGGTTGCGTATACGCCGTGTCGAACATGTAGGTGAAGTGTTGGCTGGGCATAAAAATAAAGGGAAATGGAGTCTAAGTTGGTGAAAAATAGCCAAGTTTGTGCGATTTTTACAGCTATTCAGCATTCGTCACTTCATTTGGAGATATGTTTGAATGTGTGTTTGTTATTGTATTTTATTTGTATACCCTCGACGGTTTGTAACAGCTATAGGAAAGCGTCGGAGAACACATGAAATGTGAAAAAAAAAAAAATTGTAAAAAATCGAAAGAACGAAATAGTCCGAAAAAAATTGAGAAAATATAGTGGTAAGGTTTGCGTGGCCACGAGTGTATATAATCTGCGTGATGAGTTAAGTCTTGTTTGTTTAAAGAAAAGCTTTCAGCATCGTAGCATACATTGTTCAAATCAGAATATTATAGCTGCCATTCAAACAAAAAAGAGAAAAATCTTTTTCTTTTTTACACACTCTCTTTCTCTGTGTCTTTTTACACACATTAACTAAGAATACACCTGTGAAGGGTATTAAAGTTTCGTTTCGACAGAAGCAAACTTCCTTTCTTGTTCGCTTTATTTTCTGTGAGCACCAAGCTCTGCTCTTAGATTTATTTATGCACTAAAAAAAACTGCGAATTCAAGAAATGCGCTTCAATAAACACGAAGGGCAGACCTTTTTTACGGCTTTTGTGCTGTCATTTCCTTTAATAAAATATATGTATAGAAAACTGTATGCACACACTTACAATTCATATGTGAATTTTTTGTTAGGGAAACGTATGAATAAAAATTATGCTTGATTTGGAATGGAACGTGTGCTTCCTGAATTCCCTCATTGGTAGGGGGAAGCAGCATATTTCGGCGCATTTATGTTTTGCTGATGAACCGGGTGGTTAAGAGGTAACAAAAGAAGTGGTGAACGCGGGTAAGAAATCAAAACTCCAAACCTTAAACACACCTGTGACTATGTGTGCGTTTATACATACTCATATAGATGTACATAATAAATAAAATCTGCTTGTAGATAGTTGCATGTAGGTGAGTATGTGTTCAGGCAATCATTCTGCGACTAGACAGTCGCTTACCTTTCGCTGTGTGGTCGCTCTGCAATGTGGCTTATGCAAGATATTTGCCAAATATACAAATCTCATCAAATGCGAAGGCAGAGATTCGCTATTGCCCAACCCAGCAACACATCGACACACATCTCTACTTAAAAATACATATATGCACCTTGCTATTTTGCCCCCACCCCGCTGTACAGCCGACTTGGCTATTTGTCTTTCGGACATTGGTTCATCGGGTCGCCGTGTGCAAAACGTTTAGTTGCCTTGCTATAAATCTGTGCTGGTGACTCGGACACACACGCGCATATACACAAACTTTCGCAGGTACATAGCAACTCCTAGGTGTATGTAGACAGTTTTTTATGTGAAGTTAGTAAGCAAAGTTTTCACCCTGCTAGTATGCAGCTCGAATCCCACCTGAAGCTCTCCACCACCCAGCAGTTAAGTAATCCGACGAATGGCGGCTTATATTATGTATATGTGTATGTATGTCTGCATGTAGTTAGGTAGGCATATATGTATATTCAATCAAGATAGCTGGAGCGGCAGCGACAGCATTTTCGTCGCAAACCTAAGTGGCGCAGAAATTAAATTAAAAAGGAATCCAAAGCGTTTTTCTTCCATTTACCTTGCTGCTGTGCTTTCTCATGTTTACTTTACATATTTGGATTCGATTTATTTGAGATATACTATACATATATATGGCCTTTTTTTACTTACTTCATTTGGAATTTATTTTGATCTTTACCTACCTCAGAGCTCCGGCGACAAAATTTGAAATTCTCAGATTCGACGGCGGTGTTCCCAACGCAAACACATACATACATATGGTATATCGTTATATAAATACATACATAGAAAATCGTATGCAAACACATGTAGGTTGAAACTCGTGCACAACCATGTATGTGTACGTATTAGTTCCCTTTGCTCTTATTATTCAGCAGGCAATGAGCAGCAGAGTATTAAAAGATACTCCCACACACCCCCGTGGACGTATGTCGGCCGGTATGTGGGAATGTTGGTGGCTGTTGCTTGCATGTCCGCATGCCAAAATCAAAGATCCAATTGAAATGAGGAAATTAGATTGGCAAATAATTTAATTTCATGCAAGCAAGTATGGGTAAATGTCTACAAAGGGATTTTTCATTATTTCTAATTGAACATGTATACACACACACTCGCACACGTACATATGAACGAATGTAATAAACATGTTGAAAATGGTTGATGCTCTATACTATGCCATGTAAGGGGAGACTAGCGTAAAATTAGAAAAGAAGTACTGGAAACTAACATTTCACAACAATTTCTCATAACAGCTGGGGCCACTAAGTTCGTAACATCCAGAAGGAAGAGTTGGGGACCTTGTAAATTATATATATATACTTGTAAATGATAAGCGTGACGTGCTAAGTCGATTTAGCAATATCCGTCTGTCTGACTGTCTGTATATACTCAGACATGTCCCTCAGTTTTTGAGATATTAATTAGATAACGTTTTACACGTCATTTTCTTCCCAAGAAGCTGCTCATTTGCTAGAACCGATCTCGATATCGAACTACTATAGGATATAGCCACCAGATATAGCCAAACTGAACGATCAAGATGAAGTTCTTGTGTGCTAAACTTTTTAATTTAGAAAGGGTACTATACACTATAGCCTATATGTACTGTATGTTATATACAATGCTTATAAATGTTGCTATGGAATTTGTTGTTTTCGTTGGATAATTTATTTATTTAGTTTTTTTCTGGAGCTGTTGTTATAGTCTTACATTCTACTTTTTTTTTAATTTAAGAGTGATTAAAAGTAGCTAATAACAGCTATTGTCCAATTTAATATAATTTATGTATCCTCTGAGACCTCTTGCACTTAAATGGAGTCGAGTTAGCGGTATATTTAACAAGTAAATTTGAAAGTCCCCGGCCTAAGCCAAAATTTTTTTGGAAAATTCCTTTTTTTTTATTCAACACGGTTCCCTTCGATGATGATACACTTACGGTAATGACCCTCCAACTATTCGATACCATTTTGGTAGCACGATTTGTCCTTCGCTTCAAAATTGGCCTGGCGGCATTTTTTTGAAATCTTAGAAAAGGGAGTAGTCGCTGCGGCCAGATCTGGATAAAACGGTGGCTGCGGAATTAATTTGAAGTACAAATGTTTTCCCTGATTTGCGACACGGTGCATTTTTTTGCTGAAACAACACTTTCCTGGGGACGTATCTCGGTGATTTCGTCCTTCAAACGATCCAATAACGCTATGTAATAGTCGCTTTTGGTTATCCGTTTTTTTCCAATGTAGTCAATACAAGTTTTTTATTGACACACCAAACTGCAGACGCCGTAATCTTGCCAGCCAACTGTTAGGTCTTTCCACACTTTGGTGCTGGTTCATCGGATGACTGTTGATTAGGTTTCATCCATAATTACATATCGATGCAATACCTCAAGTTTACTTAATTGAATATCTCCAAACTTTGCTCCGAATTATCAACTCGAGTTTGGTTTTTGCTCAAAAGTGAGTTCGGGCGGCACTTACTTTGTAGACAGCTTTCTCATACCCAATTAATTGTGAAAAATCGGATTTTTATGTTCAGTTGATATCTTTCGTGTGCCTGCCATCTCAAACAACTTCATTTCGCGTTCATCCAAAATTATTTTGCGGACTTCTTTGTTGTTTTCGTCGGTAACAACCCCTTTTGGGCATCCACTGCGTTCACCGTCTCACCGGGGGGCTCATTTCACCACATTTAATGCTAGCACAACAATTATTGAGGGCAGTGTCCGAAAAGTCGCCACCAAGCCATGTATTTGCTTCAGCAATATTTTTTCTTCTATATTTTCTCACAAATTTGTTGAATTGAATCGGCCACCAAATTTTCGTCCATTCGGAATTGTTTAGACTTGAAATTCGATAGTTTTTCCTACCTTACACCATAAGCAAGACAACAACCTCAGAAAGATAATTAGCCAAATATACTAAACATAAATCTTAAAAGCAGGTGTTTACTTTGACAGCTGCTAGAGTGACAGCTATTCCTCTAGAAAATTATACGCCATAAAAAAGTATGTGTGTCAAAAAAAATAAAAACCATTTTTAAGAAGTATTCAAAGATTATATTTGAGATTCATTTTTCGTTGTTCAGACCATAAAAAGGCTATGGCATTTCATTGCTCTGCTAGATCTGCAGACCTTAACCTAAGGTATTGTAGATTATATTCTTACCCAATCCAACTTAGCAGTTATAATGTAAAGACAATATATTGGTTTTTGTATATATGTTTATAATATAAGTAAATTAATAAATAAAATTTGCTTCCTTTCAATATGATCGTTCAATTCAAAATTTCAAAATGTTGGCGGCAGCAAGCACAATTAGTAACCACAAATGCTTAACCACACATCGAAAGTGATATGATATAATATTACGCATTATTACAAATGATTAAATTTCAAATATTATTATACATTCAATGGCAACATTTATGCTGCTATATTTAATTAAATTTGCATAAAAGCATTTTACATTTTAAAGCTCTATCCACCTATTTATCCGAGTTCATTTATTATGGATTTGTGGTTGCACTTGCTGTCGCTTTTAATTATTTTTCTTGCATTTGTTATAATAAATTAATTGAATTATATTTCTATTTATAATACTATATCTCTTTCTCTCGTACTCTCGCTCTCTTTTGCAGGACATTGAGCATTGCTATTACCATGGCACCGTTAAGGACTATCCTGGTGCTAGCGCCGCCTTCCATACGTGCAATGGTGTCAGCGGCGTCATACACATCGGCAACGAAACATTCGTTATACATCCCTTCTATGGAGGCGATCTTTCGGTACGTAATCGAGACCAAATAACGGTCACCAAAAATTCATATATTTAATTTACTTCAAACATTTTTATGCAGCCAAAAGAAAAACTTTGTTTGTGAATTTTTTTCTAATTCTCGTAACCACAACTGTGAGGGCTTCATCAACTTGAAAGTCGCAAGCTCTTGTTTTGTACTTTACTGCTCTCGAAAATCCGCTTTAAGTTGGCGCTTTAAGTTTTCGTTATGTTAGCAAATCCTTTATGATTTCACATACATTCGCGCTGAATCGAAAATGTTTTACAGCCTTCGCTTATCCAGTTTTTATTATGCCGTCGTTTTATGGCATCTTTCTTCTGCCACTGTGTGCTGTGCGGTAGCCACATTTTCACGCTCAAATGCCGACAATCGGCCTGAATTTTGATTTATATCTGCGTCTAAGCGAAATCGGCATGCAAATGCGCACACACACACACACTCACAAGCAGACCCATTTATTTCCACACTGTGTTCGCCAACATTTATCCACAGATCTGTTTTTCAATTGTGAACTTTAAATAAAATCCGCATTTATATCCAGCGTAAGCTGCAGTCCGTTGTTAGAAACAGACTTCGGTTCGCTTGATTTCAATTGCAGTCTACTTCTGCACTGGCAGAAAACAGTTCAGGCGCTATTTTTTAAATGTTGCTTGTACTTAGTTGATAGGTTGCATTGAAATAGAAATTAGAAATTCAAGCTAAATGAAACCTTTTCAAAAAATGTTGGAATATTTTCAAGATTTAGAAAGAAACAAAAATTATCATTTTTTCTAATTTCTTTTTAATTTTGGAAATATTATGAAAATATCGCAAAAAAGTCTTGAAGATAATAAACTGAGCGCTACTTTAAAACTAAATATATGCAACCTTTTATACGTTTCTTGCTTATATTCTAAATTCAACTAAATTTCTTACAGTGTAGTATTTTAGGATTTATCTCCACTTCTGAAAGGAATTATTCCTTGCAGACGCTTTCAATGATTTTGCCACACATTTTTTCTCCATCGTACTTTCCATAAACTGCAATATTTTTCAATATGTGTGGCTACACTGGCGGTGGCTGAGAAATTTTATGTGCGCGACACCAATAAATAAACATTGCTTAGGAAAAAGAAATCAGGCGTACATTCACTCACACACAAACACGCTCTTAGCGGTATGCTTGAATACTAGCACTTGCAAACAATCACAGAATAAATCGCACTGCGAGCAAAAAAAAAGTCCAACAAATAAAAAAGGAATTTAGCACTGCCAGCCAAAATTCGGTCCTGGTTTCAGCCCAATGCCTTGTCTTCGCACCCCACACGATGGCTTGACTGCTGAAGCAACCAAAGGGGGAACACATCCAAAGCCAACGAGCATCCTGGGGAAAATATGCAATGCCACATAAAAAGTTGCGAAAAGAATCAAAAAAGTAAAGCAAAAAAACATAAAGTATAAAAAATTACAATATCAACGCTGCGTATATGAAGCGGAGGTAAAAACTTATGACTCGCTGCTGCCACAATTTATACGAATTCGAATCGGAAATACTTCTGCGCCAACACGCAAGCAGACTCACTCCTAACTTACATAACTGTGCTTCTGCCTAGGATCAACTAAGCAGCCGCTGTCTCACCTTTGCATGGCATTTCAAGCTGAAAACACACTCATAAGTACATACACATACAGGCACATACATATGTTTTGGTTGAGTGCTGGTGGAGCACATCAGCGACTGCTTTAGCGACAAAGTCATTGGTTTGGGTTGGCGAAATTTGAAATTTATGACACATTCATATTGATTCTCGACAGATTCAATAGCGCAGCAGCCCATTCATATTTATGACGATTTCTTGCAAGCACAAGTGTGTGTGTTTGTGTGTGAAATCCGTTCTGCAACTCTTATTTTTAACTCCTCTTAGGCAGCGCAGCTCAACTCGGCTTGTGGCCGAGGTGATGATTAGATGGTGGCAACCTTGCTGAGCTGCTTGCCGACTGGCATTGCTCAGATCTCTAAGGCGCTCTTTCAACATCAATTCTCCCCTTTTTTGCGTTCGCATATTTTCTGATTTGCAATTTTTTTTATTGCTTCCCTATTTATTGTTGGTTTGATTCGGCGCATGGCATTTTGGTTTTATGTATAATTTTTTATTATTGTTTACATTGTTGCCTCTTTTTTTTAGTTTGCCTCTTTCTATGAGGGTCATGTGTTGTTTACCATACTTTCATACATCAACACATTACTGCTTTAGCAATTTTATTCCTCGTTTAAATGAAGCTATTTATTGGTGGCAGATTTGATTGCAGATTTGTTTTTTAGAAATACAACAATATTTCAATATTTCAATATTTCGCGTCTGCATTTTCACCTCTAACCTCAAACACAGTTTTTGGTGCAAATATTTGTGGTAAAGTTTTCCTTGTTTCACATATACAAAGTATCAAAGCTTTACTTTACAGATGAGTATTTGACTGAGGTAATAAAGGGTGATTTTTTAAGAGCTTGATAACTTTTTTTAAAAAAAAAAACGCATAAAATTTGCAAAATCTCATCGGTTCTTTATTTGAAACGTTAGATTGGTTCATGACATTTACTTTTTGAAGATAATTTCATTTAAATGTTGACCGCGGCTGCGTCTTAGGTGGTCCATTCGGAAAGTCCAATTTTGGGCAACTTTTTCGAGCATTTCGGCCGGAATAGCCCGAATTTCTTCGGAAATGTTGTCTTCCAAAGCTGGAATAGTTGCTGGCTTATTTCTGTAGACTTTAGACTTGACGTAGCCCCACAAAAAATAGTCTAAAGGCGTTAAATCGCATGATCTTGGTGGCCAACTTACGGGTCCATTTCTTGAGATGAATTGTTGTCCGAAGTTTTCCCTCAAAATGGCCATAGAATCGCGAGCTGTGTGGCATGTAGCGCCATCTTGTTGAAACCACATGTCAACCAAGTTCAGTTCTTCCATTTTTGGCAACAAAAAGTTTGTTAGCATCGAACGATAGCGATCGCCATTCACCGTAACGTTGCGTCCAACAGCATCTTTGAAAAAATACGGTCCAATGATTCCACCAGCGTACAAACCACACCAAACAGTGCATTTTTCGGGATGCATGGGCAGTTCTTGAACGGCTTCTGGTTGCTCTTCACCCCAAATGCGGCAATTTTGCTTATTTACGTAGCCATTCAACCAGAAATGACCCTCATCGCTGAACAAAATTTGTCGATAAAAAAGCGGATTTTCACATTTCGAACCGAACACTGATTTTGGTAATAAAATTCAATGATTTGCAAGCGTTGCTCGTTAGTAAGTCTATTCATGATGAAATGTCAAAGCATACTGAGCATCTTTCTCTTTGACACCATGTCTGAAATCCCACGTGATCTGTCAAATACTAATGCATGAAAATCCTAACCTCAAAAAAATCACCCGTTATATAACGGTATATTGTTGCTGGCGATTTCTTTCGACAAGTTGCACTTTTCAGCTGTTCAACGAAATAGCACACTTGGCACTTATAATCATTTAACATTTGAAAATCGAAAGTTGTGAGAGAAAGTTATTGCTTTAGCCCATTTCCGACCGCACCTAGATCCACTGCATTGATTTCATTTCAACTTTTTATTTTGATTACAATAAAAAAACTCCATGCTTATAATTTTTTGAGATTGTTACATTGAGCCGTTTACCCATGGATTCAGAAATATGCAGAATCGCATACAATTATTGATTTCACGACATATCTCGTTCATTTTCGACTTGGTGATTTTTCAAAGTTGCTGGTCGATAAATCGACCAATAGCTATAAATGGCTTAAGGGTAAACTTTTAATATAGTAGTATAATGAAAAATGGATAGCGAAATTCATTGTACTCCGCGATCTTTTATGTACGAACACTTAGAAAACGGGAATAGTTCTTCTCAAATAGCAGAAATATTAAAATGTTCACGAAAAATGGTATGCATATTAATTCTGATCCAGAGATAAAAGTAAAAAATAAAATCCGGAAGGCTCTCCCACATAAAACCACTTGCAAAGTTGATTAAACAGTTGTGAGAAGGTGAGAGGTTGATTCATTTAAGTTCTTCCGCGTCATTATGGCCGAAATTAATAAAGAATTTGATTTAAACATATCCAGGGACCTTCCTAGAAGACGCGTCAATAACGTTCGCCTTTATAGTTTGATCAGCGGAAAAAACCGCTTTTATAAAAAACCGTTCAATGGCTCATGGAGAGATTGATGGAAATTTTTAAAAAAGAGTGTTATGCAGCGCTGGAACTAAAGTGAATCTAATTGGAGCCGATGGTAAATCCTTTGTTCATCGTAAGAAAGGCAAACACTTAAACTCAAGACCACCAAAAAAGTTAAAACATATTAAAACCGTAAAACATGGTAATGTCATGTTGTGTGCTGAGATTTCAAGATATAGAATGGGACCGTTGTTCAGAATGAACAGCTGCATGAATATCTATTTAAAAGTTTTCAGACACACAATGGAGCCATGCTCAGTTGAATCAATGTCTGTAAATTGGATATTTAAGCATAATAATAATCCAAAAATAAATGAGTTTGATATTCATGCATGATAATAATCCAAACCATAGGGCTAGGGTAAAAAAATATTTATTATCTACCGAAAAATGTATTAGAATAGCGATAGCAATGTCACGATCTTTACCCAATAGAAAACTTTTGGAATGTTGTAAAGTTAAGATCGGGCAACAAAAGTTCAAAAATTGGGTTGATATTTGGGCTGGAATTAAGGCAGCGTAGTATGCCATTCCGAGAAGTAGATGTCAGCAATTGGTGGAGAGCTTACCTCGCACATGTGCAGCTGTCTTCAAAATCGGGGCCATACAATAAAGTATTAACATGGTAATGAGGAATCTAATAATTTTTTCAATTCTACTTCTAAGTAAGTAAGTGTGCTAAAGGCATGTTTCCGTGCACAGCTGCATATTCTACAAATTCGAAAGTACTGCCAATAAGAAGTGTAAGTAATTCCTTAATTATTATGGCCGCTTAAATTCTTTACGGATTTTCGGGTTGAAACTAGGGCTCGAAATGAATTGAAGCTTACTGACATCATGCACTACTTCTCTATTTGATAATGCTTCTCATTCTGATTTAAAATTAAATTTTTTGTTAGAAATTTGTGTTTTTTATCCAATATACAGCACAAAAAACTAACAGTGTCATCTCCTGAAACAAAAGAAAATATTTTTTAAAACTTGAAGCTTTTGGGTATATAAGTATTATATACCAGCTGTTTTAAGTTTACGTTGTAAACTGTGTAAAACATGCTAATCTGGGTGACCTGCACTCAACTCAATATGTCCGCCAGGTTAGCTACATACATATGTAGATTCTCCTTGAGCAGCTCAACTCTGAAGGAACTATGCTAACATAAAATCTGTTATTTCTTATTGTAGGATCACCGGATTTGATTTCGAAAACTCGTGGTGCTACTTATCTTGTACTTATTTGCTGTATAATATCTCTATTCTCTTTCCTTTTTTTGCTCTGCTATTGCTTATATTTGTTTTTGAGAGCGTACATATCTTGTCCATTCAATAAGCAATTTAGTGAATTATTTTTTTCCTCAGCGTAAATTTGTTTATGATACTATAAGTACTTAAGGGGCAGTTAAAACGAACAGATCAGCTTCCGGCTCCCTTGAAAAAAATTTCTGAATAAAATGCCTTTATCATGCTTTTTTGCGAGTTTCGTGAAATCTAGAGTTTTATTCTGGCTTATACTTGACCAGGATTTATATTATTTTGAAGTTAGTGAATATAACAAAGGAGATTGTATTTGCTTTTGAGAACGCTTAATTGATATAAATATATGTTTTGCTTGAACACGTTCCTTTTATATTTTTGTAGTTAAATATTTTTCGATCCTGCAACCCAATGACTTTGTTCATTTCGTATGGACATTTCTTAAGTATTGTCTAATTCTTTTATACATTATGATAATTTTCGCGCGCCCGCTGCATACTCAAGCGTATTTCGCCAACCAACCCTCCTACGGTGGTATCGCAACAGCTGTGCCTTGGCCATTATGTGATTTAAATATTTAGAAGCCATTTGGTGCAACACACTCACACAAATACACACATCTCGGTTGAATGCCAAAATGATTTTGTTGAACCTGCAAGTACGTGGCATAAAAAATTAGAATTCAAAGAATTTGCTTCAAGCATAATTTCTCACTGGTGGCAACGCTATGTGCATACACAATTAAATCCCATTGTAAAAGCCACTTTTGGTACTTTTAGTTGCCACATTTTCTGGTAAAAAATCGGATATGGAAATATTTCACTTTTGAGCCTGTTGTAAGCAGCCGACAACATTGTTAGAATTTGTATATAGTACTTCGTTTGACTTTTAAATATGGAAGCACCAACAAAAATTTAGTTTCTTGGCGCGTTTAAAGTTTAGGAGACAATTCTAGTGAACACGGACGCCACGTCACAAAATCGGTTGTATCTTCGAAAATAAGTCGATTTTTGAAAAATCTTTCCAAGGTCATATTTTTGAAAGTCTAAACTTTCAAAATTTGCAAAAAATAAATCAATTTTTTCAAAATCCTAGACCAAAATACCCCCTTAAATATTATTCTTTGGTCATGAAATGAAAAATATGCCAAAGAAAATCGTGTGAAATTTTCAATGCAATCGGTCGAGCCGTTTCGGTGAACTTTTTTTAATTTTTATAAAATAAAATAAAATAGAAATTCACTTTAAATTTATTTAGAACTCTTTCATTGCCTGAATCTTACCTTTGAAATTAAAAAGTTTTTGTTTTCTTCATTTTCTATCTTTGCTTAACACAGCTTCAATACTCCCACACTGCTTAGCGCGGTGATGTCTCAATACTATCATAATCATTAGTATGCCAGAGACCAACCAAAATAAACTTACCTAAGAAAGGCGCAACGGCCATCACACCGGAAAAGCGAACGCAAGGAACCACTTACTCTCGTTCACCTGCGTGCTCATCTACATGCATAAATAAACTTCTTTACCATACCTACCTTGGGGTACTAGGGTACCATTACATTCCTTGCACAGCACACTCGAACGGCGTCTAGGTAATAAATCGCCCCAGGCCACCGTACAAAGCTCTGGGCTCGTCTCCTGCTGTCCATGCTGCAACAGCTGTTCGAAATCTATTTTTGTTGTTGTTGTTTTTGTGTAACCAAGTGATATAAACATAGTTGCTGGTGGCGTCTTCGGAGAAATAATTTCCCATTGTTCCCACAATGCTGGTGGTTCATTTGCTGCTGTGCGCACTCAAGCTCAACACGTTTGTGTGTGTGTGTCTGTGTGACTCTCAGCTATCAATAACAGCTTCACTACTCGTACTCCTGTTCATTGCGTGGCTTTCACCGTTGTGTGTGGCGTGTGTGGCGTGCCAATGAAAGCGTGTAAAAACAGTTAAAATTCGAGTAACGATTATAGGCAGTAAACAAACGGTTGTTGGGACTCCAGCAGCTGCGGTTGCTTTGCTTATGGTATTTCCTGAGAGTTATTGGCTTCATCTCTCGTTTTTCTTGTTTCGGTTGTCGGTGTTTTTGTTTGTTTTTATGCCTCGGCAAGTTTTATGTTTATTGCTCGACATTTATGTTCGCCTTCTGCAGGTCTGTTGTATCTATAATATTAATAGAGTTGTTAATTAAATCCGCTAATCGACTAACAACAACAAAACCTAATCATATTACTGCAATTGCGTATTTGTTGAGAATTTTAATGGCTCTGAATTTATTGGTCATTATTTTTCTAGTTTTGTGGGGTTGCCATCATTGATATAAGAGACCACTATAAGTCATAGTTGTAGGCAAAGCTTTGCAATTAACTGAATTATGAAAGGCCTCTAAGTAACGATGGATATACGTTATGCACCAAATCTTGGAAAAGACCCTTGATAAGAGAATCGATTTCAAAACTACTTTTAACAGCACGAAAAGGAGCTGCCTTTTTGCCGCGATGTCTGAATTTGGCATCCCGCAAAACTAATACGGCTGGGTAAATTGACATTGAGCAATACAAAAAGCTCCGTCAGGATCGGGAAGGACCATTCCGAGCCGTTCGGTATCGAACGAGGTTTCAGACAAGACGACTCCCTACCGTGCGACTTCTTCTTCTTCTTCTGCTGGAGAAAATAATTAGAACTGCGGAGCTGAATCAAGATGGTTCAATCTTCTATAACAGTGCGCAGCTGCTGGCGTACGCCGATGATATTAATATCATTGGTCTCAACATCCACGCAGTTAGTTCTGATTTTCTCAGACAGGATAAGGAAGCGGAGATAATGGGTCCGGTAGTGAACGAGAGCAAGATGAAATATCTCCTGCCATCAAACAAATCGTCGTCGCATGCGCGTTTTAGCTCCCACGTCACTGTATACAGAGTCCGTTGTGGTTTAACGTGAATTCCTGCTGTTGACAGCTTAACTCCACGGTGCTTTCTATTGCTAGAAGCACATAGATCAATACAATGCGTTGATCAGCGCCCCAAAGCACAAGTGCATGCACAACACTATACTCTGGAGAACCAAAGCATGAGTGCCGCCACATACACTTATACTTTGGTTCCAATTGGTAGGGTGGGACTCCCTAGCCACCTTGGTCGGGTTCGAGGCCTACCCAAACCTCTGCCGTACTCTGGGTCCGGCACCCGGCCGCAGTGCGACTCCACATTGGACAAATGCCCTGCCTGCATTTAGGTTTAAACCACAGCCACCACGAATCTCCCCAAAGGGCCAAACCCAATGAGCAGATTGGAGTTACCTCCAAGGGCTAACTGCTCCCCGTGGTACCAAGTTAAAGTCTTTGGTGTGACTTTTGTAACTTTTGGCTACTACCAGTTTGAGCTCATAGTAATCCCAACTCATGACTGGTGACATTTGTCGCTTGAACAACAAATGCCTTTATATTAGGAATTAATATAAAAACTATAATATGATTTCAAGCTGAGTATTATAGCACTTTTCTGACTTTAGACCATGATGACATTCAAAATCAAGACCTGTAAATGTCATACACAGTGCATGTGGATTTTAGTCGCCTCTTACGACAGGCATGCCTTACCACGGGCATATTCCCTTACCGACAGGGGGTTCCCCTTAACCACAGGGGGACTCACTGTATACAGTCATAACTTTGAAGTCGTAGATAATTTCGTCTATCTGAATAGAATAACTCTTGCCATCAGGTGCTATTTCGGACTGAGTAGACAATTGAGAGGTAAAGTGCTCTTTCGACGCACAAAAGCCAAACTCTATAATTCACTCATTATTCCCGTTCTGTTACTTTATGCAGAGTTTTCATGAGAAAGGTTCTGTGGAAGATTTATGGACCTTTGGGTATTAGCAATGGCGAATATCGCATTCGAGGGAACGATCAGTTACAATTTATACAACGACATTGACATAGTTCAGCTAGTTAAGAGACAGTGGCTACGCTGGCTAGGTCATGTCGTGCGAATGGACGAAGCCCAGGTGGATAAGGACCTGGCAATACTTTGAATCTCCAATTGGCACCAAACAGCAGAAAGGAAGAACGACGCATTCATGGATTTGTGGATTTTATCCACCAGCCGATTTGGCGGCCAAGAATGAATGTTGTCGATTTCCCATACTCTATTTGAGATATATTGTATTATCCTTCTTTATTCAGTGGAAAAATTGTAGTCAGAAGTGGCTTGCTTTGGCATATAAGGCGGATGTGGTCAAACTTCTCGGTAAAGTGTTGCCGTGATCGAACATTTCTTCACGTGTCTAGTGGGAAATTCTGGTTGGTTTCTGTACGTTTCAATTGAACAAGTTGTTGTCAGTCGCCTTCCCCATTAATGATTTCAACGTGGATGGATGTTTGTCTTTGCCCTTTAAGTGGTTGGTCAGGTTTCATATTTAAATTTGACGTAATCAATCCACTTTTCATCGCCATCATTTTAACTATTATCTTGGCTTTAATGCTTATGACACTCAATTTCTTTGCTATTGAATGTACAAGTATATATGTACTTTAAAACGTTTTGAAATAGCTGCTTGTGTGACTCTCAAAGGTTCTCGAACTTTTCTTCTGCTTGGCAAAAATCTTCCAGTTGCTTATCTTCAAACATTTTTGGCCGTCCAGGACATCCTTCTGTTGGCATGTTTGCTCAGCTGGAGCATATTCACTATAAGCTCCGCCACAAAACGATTACCTTCGACTGCGCATGTTCGGTATATTGTATAATAATAGAATAATAATAAAGTTAGGCATCGTTTTGACAAACTGAATATATTTATAGATCAAATATTAAGACAAAATTTTTTTCTGAACACATAAGAGAAATATTTCGGATACTTTTGCTCTCTATTTAAAGGCTATTAGAAAGATTAATATCTGTTAATATGATAATTTTTACAAATAGTATCATCGACAATATGTTTGTCAACAGCACACAATTTTGAGAAAAATTAAATCTTTACTGCATGATTTGTCACTTTTTCGTTATTGCGTTTGATTCGACTGCTATAAACCCTTTAGAGATAACAAAAATCCAAAAATATTCTTAGAATAGTACAGTGTGGCAACTTCGTTGAACACAAACCTTGCTTTCATTATCCTAGTCACGACTATCTATACCAAATAGCATTTGCAAATCAATTTTAATTTGCTACCGTTAAACTTTTATTGCTCTCAATGCCATGGGACGGTTCATTAAATCAGCTTTACAAATAAATATTTAATGCAAAATACACAATACTTTAGAAGTATAAGTGGCATGAGTTTGTGCATGTGCTGCAGCCGCTAAGTGTTTTATGCGCTAATAAAGTGGCAGTTAAGGATTTTAATGGCACTTGCCAACAACATAATAGATGACACCGTGTTGAGAACTCGACGACGACTCGTTTTCACCAGTTCTTTGCTCCCCCGCCGATCATTCCCGCATATAACTCTTCAGTTTTATTCTCATATATCTAACGGTGTTGCTTTGTTTTGCTTGCGAAGACAAATGAAGATTTATTTGTCTCTAAACTCGCTGCTCAGCGCTCAAGCGCCTATAAATATGCAAGCTAAATTGAATTAAAGACCGAAAAGCGACAAAAAGAAATCAAATCTGTAACAAATTGTAAAAGTAAATTAATGTTAGCGCGTGATATATGCAGGTTATAAATATAAAACGAAAACTTTTGGCATTTGGATTCGCAAACTTCTTTTCAATTTGGCGGAAAATGCACATAAATACACGTGTGTAATTTTTCAGGGCTTCTTGGATATACAATATATTCTATTTGTTTATAGATATGTTTCTATGAAAATGTATATAAAAAGTATTTTCCACGTGTTGTTAGCGTTAACTACTTAAGAGAAAGCTTTTATGTGCATATAGTAAGTGTTGCGGCTTAATGCTTAGACTTTATATTAGGGTGAACTAATTTTCGTTGAAATTTCATGTGAACATAAAAACTAAGGCTACTTGAGGGATAAAATATAAATGAAATTCTTACTCAAGATGATTTATTTTTATGAATTTTGAAATTCCAAATCGTAATGTGTTTACTTTTTAGTCCCCCAGGAAGACCCCCAGCTGATAGACCACATTTCCTTGTATGGTCAGCCTTTTATTTGAACAGAAATAATGAATTTTTTATAGAGACACAAAAAATTAATAAATTTTCAACTCTAATCCAAAAAATTTAAATTTTCCACTACATTAGTACCACCCTAGTGTGCCTAAGTCTGTTATAATGTGCCAGCTGGCATTTGTTTGTTGCTGATAATTATTTCAATTAAGTCTCATTCAATTGGTCAATTGAAGCGGAAAAACAAAACATAACAGTAATTAGCCATTTTCCGGAACTCACAACATTTTTATGACCATATTAACGCACTAATAAATATGTGTGTGCCTGTCTGTGTGTGTGAGTATTGTAACGAATATGGTATTAGAATGAAAATTTCCATTTACATCGCCACAAATAACATAAATTGCATGCTTCTACACACGCACACACACACACATATGTAATAATATTAGCGTTGATTGGTGAAAATGAATTGCAGTTCATTAAAGGCGCTAAAATGCGTTTGATTTCAATGAATTCGAGTTCGAAAATGAGCAAACTGCGCGCATACACGCACAGGCATTTACTTATGTAACAGCTAAAGGGTGATTTTTTAAGAGCTTGATAACTTTTTTTAAAAAAAAAACGCATAAAATTTCATCGGTTCTTTATTTGAAACGTTAGATTGGTTCATGACATTTACTTTTTGAAGATAATTTCATTTAAATGTTGACCGCGGCTGCGTCTTAGGTGGTCCATTCGGAAAGTCCAATTTTGGGCAACTTTTTCGAGCATTTCGGCCGGAATAGCCCGAATTTCTTCGGAAATGTTGTCTTCCAAAGCTGGAATAGTTGCTGGCTTATTTCTGTAGACTTTAGACTTGACGTAGCCCCACAAAAAATAGTCTAAAGGCGTTAAATCGCATGATCTTGGTGGCCAACTTACGGGTCCATTTCTTGAGATGAATTGTTGTCCGAAGTTTTCCCTCAAAATGGCCATAGAATCGCGAGCTGTGTGGCATGTAGCGCCATCTTGTTGAAACCACATGTCAACCAAGTTCAGTTCTTCCATTTTTGGCAACAAAAAGTTTGTTAGCATCGAACGATAGCGATCGCCATTCACCGTAACGTTGCGTCCAACAGCATCTTTGAAAAAATACGGTCCTATGATTCCACCAGCGTACAAACCACACCAAACAGTGCATTTTTCGGGATGCATGGGCAGTTCTTGAACGGCTTCTGGTTGCTCTTCACCCCAAATGCGGCAATTTTGCTTATTTACGTAGCCATTCAACCAGAAATGAGCCTCATCGCTGAACAAAACACGCGCGCGAAACACATTTCGAACCGAACACTGATTTTGGTAATAAAATTCAATGATTTGCAAGCGTTGCTCGTTAGTAAGTCTATTCATGATGAAATGTCAAAGCATACTGAGCATCTTTCTCTTTGACACCATGTCTGAAATCCCACGTGATCTGTCAAATACTAATGCATGAAAATCCTAACCTCAAAAAAATCACCCGTTATAATAGAATAAATGCGGCAATAGAAGCTTAAATAATTAAATATAAATACAATAAATACATTTTATTTTCAATGTACATGAAGAACTTTAAGTTTTTCCAAAATAATTTTGTACTTGCACAGTGTTCGTTTTAATAATTATTGATAGCGCCAGTGGCTATTTATATCACACACTGCCATTAGATATAAAATACACCATATATTGATGGTAAATATAATTTCCAAATAATATCATTAGCATCGTTGGAAATTTTCAATTTATTACCATTAATTTGGTAATGTCCAACAAAAGTGCAGGCGCAATTGTTTCAATAAGCTTAATGAATATATCAAAAATGTACACCATTCAGTAGTTTTAAATAATATTTATCATTAATGTGTTATCGAAATTATAAATTTTATTTAAATATGCCATAGCCAATTGGGCAAAGTGTGGGGTGAGCGCTAGAAGGGTTGTGAGTCCATGTTGCCATACGATTTTGTTACTATTTAATGTGTTTTCTTCTGATAACAATGCTATTTTCCAATGTTTGCAAGCCCTTGGCAATGTTAGAAATTACTGCAAATTTATTTTAAATTTCGTTGTCAAAAAGCTTATTCGTAAACTGAAGACAAAAGTCATCCGTTATCATCGCGATCCATAATCATTCAGACTTTTAGTAACATAAGTTGACCACCTGGAACTGCCACATGAAGTTTTACGAAGCTTTATCAAAGAAAAAACCAGTGATTTTTATAATAGATAGAAATATCGAACAAAGAATTTGTCTCAAATTGTATATTTCTAACCAAATTTTTGTGCGGAACCGTTGCTAATGTTGGAAAAGGCTTACGGTTATTCAGTTTTATCAAAACCACAAGCCTACGAGTCTTACAAAGCCTTTAAAGACGGTCGAGAGATCGGTGAAGACATGCCTCGTTCTGAGCGACCTCTGCAACTGATGCCATATGTGTTATTGAAAAAGTGATGGTATGGTGCTTGAAAATCGTTAGGAAAGTTTTAGAGAGACGGCAAGAGAGCTTGTCATTTCTCGCGAGTCCGTTCGAATGATTTTGGTGGATACTTTGGGGTTCTTCCTCGACTTGTCCAGATAAAGCTCAATTTTTTTCAAAAAGAGTACGATTGTGACCGAATTTTAACCAAAAACCCAATGAATACGATCGATCAATCACCGTATTCAACAGATTTGGCTCCGTCTGATTCTTATTTGTTCCCCAAACTGAAAATGCCGTTTTCGTCCAAGGTCACCGCAAAAAGGCTTATGAAAAGTGTTTCGAGGACTAGCAAAATCGTTGGTATAAGTGTACTACATTTGGTGGGGATTACTTTGAAGACGACATAATAAATACTGTTGAATATTAAGAAATTTGGGTTTCATTTACAATTTCCGGTACTTTTTTGTCACAAACTATTTATTTAATATCTAGTGGTACAGTATTTATTTTTTAAAACTGTGAGGCACCGAGTTAACGAGATTGGCACAAGTTGAAGGATCAATAGCATAAAACTCGGATGTAACAGGTTAGATTAGCAGATTTGACAGGCCACTACAATTTGGCCTTGAAATTGTTCCTTAACAAGTGTTGAGGAATGTTTGAGGTAATTTTCCTGCATGAACTCTCGTTTTAAGGCCAACATTTTTTCTTCTATCCAGAATGTGAGTTGTTTCGACATCAGGCAGAAAAGCGTCTGCATAGCATGATAGTATAAACTCCCTGATGCTTGACAGTCTTTATAGTTTGTTAAGGATTTTAGGCATTTTTTTTTGGCGTCTTACATACAAATATTGTTCCATCAGATTGAGACAAATTAATTTTAGTTTAATCGGACCATAGTAAGATATTTCAGTTTTGACGAAATATATGTCGCTTTGCGAAAGATTGTCTTTTTACGATATTGTTTTGCTTAGAAGTGAACGTCTGCAAATACTTCTTATTAGTCCATTCCGTGTTTTCCGGATGAATACTGACCGCATGTTTGAAGTTTTCTGATGAAATCAGAATTTGATGTATGAGTCGAAGGTCATGAAACCTTTAGTATTTGGTATTTCCTTTTTTGTTATGGCTCGCTTCCTGCCCCGTTTCTCCGTTGTGTTTTTAAAATGAAATTCATAAAACACTTTTTAATTGAGCGGTGCATCATTTCAGCACTTTCCCTGTTTTTTGGTCGGAAAACTTTCATTTTTGACCTGCTTTGATGAGGTGTTTTTCGCTTCAACTCACGTTTACCACAATACCCGGCCGATTAATCGTCTGTTTCCAGGTCGAAAGCATATCTAGAAACTTTGGGAAACATTTGACGCTTAAGTTATGAATATTCGGATGCACAGAATAATTTACGTACTCTTTCAAGCAAAACAATACATAATTTGACGTTTTACACATTAACACACGCTTTCACAAAGATCAAAATGATACGTTAAACATTTTTCACGTGAATTCGTCTTTGATTGGTGATTTGCCAAAAAGCACTAGATGCTAACATCAAACATTTGTGCTTAGTGTGACAGCAAACGTTTCAGCTAACCTTGCCAAAGATTTTAAAGCTCTAAACGCACTACATAATTTGGCACAAGCATTTTGATATTGAAAATTAGGTAGTTTCTTTTCTCCGGAAAGCCATAAAGTTTTCGTTAGAATTCTCCTTTGCACTTCCAATATAATTTTGAATTTCTACAAATATGCACAACTCACTGCCATGCATATAAAAATGGAGTGAGGAATTTAAAAAGTGAAGGCTATGCAAGTGTATTGCCAATAAACATTTCATATGACCCAAATACATACGTATGTATGTGGTACATGCCACAAAACTCAGCACATGCGAGTATTTACTGCTGCATAGTTTGAAAAGCGCACCAGCTTCCTATAGTTGCATGCATGCATCATATACATATGTATATAGTAAGTAAGTAAGTATTCATATAAGTTCACATTTTTGTAATTGCTTCGCAGGGCTTCCATTTAAAAGTGCAAAAGTTTTCAATTCAACTCTCGGTCATCTGCAATTCTTAGTTAAAGGCCAAAGGTTGCCTGCAGTTCGCATTCATGCGGAGAAGCTGTACATTCATATGCATAAATAACTGTAAAAAGAGGCATACACGAGTGTGTGTGTTCGAGTGCATGAACTATCTTCTTGGAAATTCCCACTCGTTCGTTTATGCCTTTTTAATAATAAACTCCGTTTGCCAATTAAATTTGTGAGCCCCCAGTTTCGAATTGTAATTTTTACAACAAAAAACAACAACTGTTGTAACTACAATAACAGCAAAGTAAATATTAAACACAAACAACAACCACAATGATAACATAACAACAAATTTCGCATGAACAAGACTAAGAGAATTCTGGGAATTCGCACAATTGCCTTCGTCCTTCCAACCTCCCTAGTTTTAGGGTCGTATGGATGGGCGGAAGACACAGTCTACGGCAGTGGGTGTGTTGTAATTGGGTGGTTACCATTGTGTGCAACTTTAAAACGCTGTTCTGAGAGCGCTGTATCTACCATACTCACATACTCGTATACAGGCCAGTGCTGAGTTGTTGAAGCGTTTGCTGCGCTGTAATCCCCGAACAACACTTTTCGGAATGGTTTTCGGAGTGCTAGGACATGAGGGATGCTTACGACGAGCACAAGCACAAACTTCTTGCGCCGCTGCACTGGACTTAAAACTTTACGGCAGCACAGTAATCGAAATTGAAGTGAGCCGACCCGACTGCTGGCAGTGGGCATTGAAAGGCTGCACTGAACTGAGTGAAGTGTGCTGAGTGCCGAGTTGTTGGTTTGCGGGAAGGAGTGCCGCTCAACTGCGGGACGCCGCTATGCATACTGAGGCAAGCCATAAAATATTTCAATATTTCCCACAGCTCAATGGAGTTTGAAGCGTGCCGTACACAACATATACTGCGAGTGTAGTAAAAAGCACTTAAGAGCCGATGAAGAGGCGCCAACAGGGGTGTTTGCCTGTGTGCGTGGCATGGGAAAAAGTAGAGCGAAGCGTGCAAATGGAAGGCAGACTGAGTGACTGAACTAGTTGAATGGGTAAATGGTCAGTAAAAGTTATGTATAGTATATAACAACAACAAAAAAATATTAAATGAAAGCCGGCAACGCCACGATTGGCTTAAAAAGTAATTCCGGCCGATCTGTGTTAAAATTTTAATTACTTGAGAAAGCATGGTGTGTGTGTGTCATATTGTGTGTGCGCCTGTGGCAGGAATACCAGTGTGTGCAGCAGAAGTCCACCATCGGTTGCAAGGTTGTGTCAGCAGCGGTGGCAGGGCAAATATGCAAAAATGTTCATGCAACATTGATTTACACATTTTTTCGGCAGTAGCCGACAGCGAAGTCACGACTGATTAACTCGTTACACTTATAATTTGCTTTTTCCGTGCGCTGCTCGCGTCGAGATTTGACAGGAAGGTGTTGAAGCGCAAATGTTCAAAGACAATTAAATATTAAAAGCATTTATATATAACAATGATGTATGCACACAAAAGGTATTAATTTTTTTGTCAATGGAAATCTAAAATAAGGGTACCTTTGACGTATTTGAACTATTATGACAATTTGACTTAATTATATTTGTATTTCTCTTTAATTATCCAAATTATCATAATATAACATAACAATTATAATGTCACTTAAGAAATCTAAAATTATCAAGATTTAACATTCAAAACTTAATTTAATTTGACTTGACTCAATTTAACTTAACTTAACTTAACTTAACTTAACTTAACTTAACTTAACTTAACTTAACTTAACTTAACTTAACTTAACTTAACTTAACAAAACTTAACTTAACTTATCTTGACATAACATAACTTAACTGAACTTAACTTAGCTTAGCTTAACTTAACATAACTTAACATAACTTAACTTAACTTAACTTAACCTAGTAACAAGGTAACAAATTACATTGGAGCAAAACAAGACATGAGACAAGATAACATAGCGTGACCCAATATACATATGTAACTACAAACATAACAAAATGTAAACTATCATAACATAACATAATTTAACTTAAGATAGCAATAATTATCAAGAAACATATATAATATGACATTACTTAACATAACATTATATAACAGAGTGGACGTTCAATGCCGAGCCGAGCGTAAATGCGCGTGTTGCGTAAATGGAAAAATACGCTCGGCTAGGCTTTAAGTGTCCACTCTGCGGGCACTCTAACTAATATACATACATACGTGGCATAGTAGTATTTTACAGTATAGAACTGCATTTAAACCTTTCTAAAATTTTGTCGGAATAATACTTAAATATCATTCATACATATTAATGCTAAAACCTCTGAGATCCTGAATGAAGTATCTTTAATGGAAAAGACAGTGATTTAAAGCAAATAATACTATACTGAATACTAAGATGTGACTCTAAACATTAAGTTTCAATTAAAATATGCAGCAAATACCAAATAGACAGTCAGCAAAGCTTAGCACCGCATAACAGCAGGCGACCTTAAAGTCTAGCCACAGTTGCGCCACAGCCAGGCAAAGCTGGTCTCCAGCTGAGCATATTCAAAAGTCACAAGGCACGTTGTAGTAATGCTTAATGCCGCTGCTAATCCGCTCCCAAAACGGAGTGCAACACACACATACACTCACACCTATGTAGACCGGTACAGGTCGACGGGTCGTAATCACTGCCTTTGCCCCAATGTAATCACATTGAATGTTATTCATACGCCCTGGCGCACACATTGATGCGCCGGACAGCATTATCAATATATGCGAAGAGATGAGGAGGTTGGTTGAATTGTTTGTTGTTGCGGCTGCAAAGTATGCCTTTGTAGCAACGGCAGACTAACGGCGGCTTGCGTAAGCAATGTGCATTTACTGCTGCCACAAATTGTTGCCACTGGTCCAGTGATCGTGGTACGAGGGCGCATGTCGGCTTTAACCCATCTAAGTATGGCATAATAGCAGCACGGTGGTGACGAATAGACATGCAGCGTACATTGCCCCTTGGTCCTTTCCGTTACATAAAGCGACCCACTGGAGATTTATGTCTTGGGTGGGTAAGTAATAACTCTGCCCACACCACCACCACCACTGCTTTGATTGTTCAATTGTGGCTAGTGCAGTTACTGCCCTGCTTTAGTATCTACCTTTACCGTTGTGATTTTATTTGTCGTGCCGTCGCTCTGCCAGCCGTTATGTCAACCGTGAAGTTGTAAAATTGTCTGTCCAATTGTTAGGCCGCACCCATGCAACTGCTGGTGCACCTTTCCTTTTCATTTCGTGTATAATAAAATGTGATAATTTATAGATATGTGCATAGGACACATGTATGGGTATGTGTGTGCTTACCTTATGTATGCAATGTTGCCGCCTTGAGCCCACTAAAGTGTACTTATGAGAATTGCCGGTGATTTAGTATGTATGCACTCAGATATGTATATAAATTTATGCATCATACATACATACATACACATAGAGGGCTCACAAATTTAACTGTAAGTCTCAAAGTATTGGTGAAGCTTTAATTTGCTTTAGTTTTAGTTTCTCTTGCGCAAATAAGTATTCCGTTACTTTCATTCAAGTTTACAAAAGTTCGAATGTCACTGAGGAGAGCACTATTTAAGCAGTTAGCACAAGGAAATGCAAATGACGACAGAGTTTTACTAATTTTTTTTCCTTTTGCGAGTTTCCCCAAAGTTAGTTTTCGTGGATTAATTTTAATTCGGTGTCATGTTCTTGGTAGTTCTGTTCGATTTGTGCGCTCAGAAGTGTCTATATCTCTATGAATTTAATACAGAATTGTTAGCATTTTATATGTTGTCTCCTCTATAGAATTGTGAAGTTGATCAAAACATGCGTCGGCAGCTGTTTTTCCTTCGCTTGTTAAAGACATTTCACCGCGCAAAATGGCATCAAGCTCAAATACAGACAACACTTGACTTGCGAGTAATATTCATTATACTCAATAAGTGATAAATCAATCAAATATAAATCTGTTAAGCGTTTCAAAAGTTCAGAATTCTTTATTTTTTAACATTGTTTTGCCTTTGGAAATAGTAATCGGACAACAGCTAGTACAGCGTGGTGATTCCGAACTGTTGGCGAATGTGCAGGCTGTGATTCAGACTATCCATCTCGTATAGGTTTTTGGCTTAATTGTTGAAGGTTGACTGATATAGATAGTAGGGAACCGTAAACAATTTACACAAGGGTTTGCTTTGAAATCTTTGCTGTAGTTCGACGTTGAAAAGCTTGAGATCCACAGTTGGATCCTATGCATATCGATTTATGTGATGTGTGTCTCCAGATTATATTAATTAACCTACCTTTTTCCATTGAGATATCAATAGTGGCTCTAAATCTGAGCCTATGTTATGCTATTTCCTGTCGTTGTGCCATTTGAGCTAATTTAAGAATCATTATTTTCTTCAGGAACAAAATTAATATTATTGGAAATATTATTGTGCTGAAACATAGCTTAGCATACCTAAGCATAACATTGCTTAGAAAAGTATGACAAACTTTTTTCAAATATACTCGAATTAAACAAGATTTTGAAAGCAAATTTCTATAACTGTAAAAAATTCGAATATATGAACTTAGAACAAGAATTAGATTCTGAAAGAAAATTAAAGAATACGAATAGATACTAATTAGTCTGATAATCGCAAGTGAAACTTAGAGTCAATATCTTAGCTAATTTGACGGTGTTTTATAAACGATCCCGAACCACAACTAAAGCAAACCTAATATCAAATTTGACTTGAACTGGTGCATTTACATAATTGATCGCGTGAACCCAAACGTCAGAAAATCTTTGTTTGATGATTTTCAATCTCGTCGACACAACACTTTCAAGCACTGTTTATTTATTTTCTGAACAGGATATGTTAAATTTGCCACGAAATTTGTAACACTTAAAAGGACATGTTGAAGACCGTATGAAATATATATAGAAATGATCAGCATGACAAGCTGACTTGACGAAAACGACTCCGTTTTTCAGTCTATGTATACGAGAATTAAATCATTAATTTTGAAATATCGGACTGAGTTTTCGCAAACAACTTTTTCTTTCCAAGAAGCTGCTCATTTGGCCTGTGTTACTGGACCAATTTTTTATTTGCCGAAATATCTTCTGAAGATATTGTTGAGACTACGACGTATAGCTGCCACACAAACTGAACAATCGTAATCAAGTGCTTGTAAGGAATAATATGTATTTCATCATTATTTTAATAATGCAAATTTGTTGCTAAATTCTCTCTCGTTGCTGAAGTTACTCACTGTGAAGTGAAAACTCGAAGTCGCTCTCATTAATTCAACAACTATATGATCATCGAAATTCCGTATTCGTAAAGCCTAATGAATTGAAGTCAGAAATCTGCAATGTTCAAAATAAATTATTCGACAACGGCAAATTCTCTGCATCAGTATCGAATGCTTTCTTTGCTGCTTCATCTGCTTTATGGAGCCCAAAATTAAGTCGAACCCTTAGTCTTTTTGGAAGTTTATAAAATCTAGAAAGGCGTTGGCTGCCAATCCTTCTACTTGACGCTGGAATGATTAGTCCTAAAACAAATAATATCCTGAGGTAATATATATAACTTCTAAAACGTTTCGTAAGCTTGGCTTTGACCTTCGAAATGCTTCCAAATATTCCGATCAAAAGATTTTTTTTAATTTGTCGTCCACTTCTTAAAGTTTTTTGATCCCGTACCGTTTTAGGAATGTTGTTTATTGCTGTTACACCTTAAATCCTTTGAAAATTTACGGTCTGTTCTCTGCCTTTCGTTTGTTTTCGACGTTATTAATGGAAGTATTAACTGTCCTTATATATTAGCAAAAATTTATCTCAATATTTTTCAGCGTTGCCTCAGATCTACAATATTGTATTCTCCCATTTTACTGTAAAAATGAGAAAACTAAATTTTCAGATTATGTCATAAAATTGTGTCAAAAGTCGAATTTGATTTTGTGGTATTATGAAAATATTTTTTTAGCGCTTATTTTTGCGATGCAAGAGTTAGAAAATTAAAGTTAGCAAATGCATTAAAATTAACATCAACATTACCGAAATTCAATTAGGAAATTTACGAAGCACTTACAGCGCAAATGCCATTTGTAGTCAACTAAGCAGCCATTGTCAAATCTACGTACGGTTATCCACATATGTATGTATGTATGTGTGTATATGCAAAAGTACATACCAAAACCACACCGCATTCCGCATAGCAAACCAAGCAAAAGTCAACCGCAGAATTTGTAAAGCGCGCGAGCAAAGTGAACGATGTGCCAAAAGGATCACCAGGACCAGGATGAACCAAAAGCAGCGTTGAGAAACGTGTAAAAGTTGCGCAATTATTGTTGTGCGCTTGTTGTTTTTGTTGCTGTTGGCTGTGCAACTTTGTCGCTGAGTGTGGGGCTGATGGTGGCTGTTCGTAGCTGCTGCCGTTGGCATGTGTCACGCACAACAACTAACACCACTGCAAGTAATAGTACATACGCAAGGGCTAAAACAACAAAAAGAATATTCGCATGTATGCAACAACAACAACAGCAACACACTAGCGTTAGCAACATGCACTTTAGCGTCAACGAACACCGCCTAACAGCATTTACACGCATTTAATGGTGACTACAAGCAACCACGTTCTAACGCATGATGAGCGAACCTGCCCCACCATACTCCCCACCAACCACTCATATTTGACACAATTTGGCGTCAACCTTAGCTGACAAAAGCAGCGTCACTGTTTATTAAATCAAAATGCTGCAAAGCAATGGCGGCGGTGGCGGCGCTGTGGCTTAGCTGCGGTGCGTGTGGTTGCTGGTGGCCCGAGTGGTGTGGGTCGCCTGGCAAGGATTGCGTTGCGTCTTCATATTAGCGAGAATGTATACACACTGGCTTTGCAGCTTCTGGTGCTACTGCCACTGTCGCTGCCGCCGCGGGCAGCAGCTTAAGAAAGCTTACACTTTCCACCGGATGATATGAGTGGTTTTATTCAACTCACCTTGTCAACTCATCAGCATGTCAACACGCAAAAGATAATAAAACTTCATGCTCTTGTGCTCTGAGCACTGGTTTTGTCGCCGCAACGCGCTGTTGCAACGTCACTTCACCTGCCTCATGTTCGACATGCAGACGAGTGCGTACTCGCTGCGGCTCCGGGTAGCATGTTTTTCTTGACTGTGATTTAGCTTTGAAATTTACATGCGCCAGCAAAAGCTAATATATTATATAAGAGGAAAATATTTAGATTTGAACGATATGACGCATACTTACACACACACATATATACTTACGCAGCCATATGTCGAGTGCAGCTCGTGCAATTACGTCTATAATCGAGTCACTATGGAACGCTTAATGAACACGGTTATATGTTGACGTATGGCAACTTCATCCTTCATTTATGTTCTCTAAGAAATGTTTATGTACGAGAGTGCATTTTGGGGCTTCCACTTCTACTTTTTGTTATAAACTTTTGAGTATACGGAGTGGCAAATTGCTTGCTTTACAGCAAGATCTACAAAGTTCGTGATTAGAAAATGAGGAATTTCAAATAAGTTAGCAGCTCTTTAAAAATGATTTCTTCTTGCTGACAAATTGCCTCAATCCAAACTATTTTTTGATATTACAAGAACAATCAGAAACAACAAACCCAGTCAGCTTTATATATAAAAGCTAACTTCGACCAATCTTAAACAAAAAAAAAATCAATGAAAAAGAAAAAACAGAATTATCTAGTTGAATCCATACAAATTGGTATTGGGATACCTCATTTAAGTGGTATAACTATTATATTCAATGCGACCAAGCTTTATTTTAAATTGGTAGTCGAAAAAGAATTTTCGTATTTCTATTCAAACTTCAATTTAATGTTTTCTATTTATACTAATAAATAAATAAACAAATATGTAGCATTTTGATCAAACATCTTTTAGCATTTTCCACTAGAGACATTATTCCATCAGTGTAAAACTTTCATCAGTGTAAATCGAAATTTCGAAATTTCCGTAACGGAAGCGAGCGAAACATTTTTGTGCTACACAAACTGATACAGCTTCGTCCCCGTAAACTTCAAACATTTTATTGGAGGCTTGTGTGCCTACGTATTAAGCCCTTAACTCCGGCTGCGTTAGCTTGTATTTGGCCCTGCGGGACCGCCGTTAGGTATTACTTCGCAGGACCAAGCTGGGCAAGAATGCCTCTTCAGAAACTCTTTTCGTGGTTATTCAGCTGGTCTCAAGCTTCTTTGCTGTCGTTCATTTTCGCCCATACCAACTTTGATTGCAGCATGTGGCTTATAATGTTGTCCGGCGTCATACTTTGGTTTATTATTCCTTCAAAGGTAGTTCTCTCCATTACGTATATCGAACAGAAGAAAAAGATATGCTCGGCGTTTTCGTTGGCACTGCTGCACTATATTGTATGACAAAATGTGATTGGTAGCACTGGAGATATACGACTTCAATAACATCTATTGACAAAATACAAAAATACTTTTTCGACTACCCAATATATTTTAGATCAGCTTTACTTTAGTGAATGGCTCAAATTTCTTCTTTTTTTCTTTGATTTTAAGCACAAGCTGCCAGTGAAAATCTTGTATAGTTTGTTCGACTGGGTACTTCAATGCTTGGCAAATCCAGTGCACAGTTTTATAGCTTAGAGAGATACTCTCTGTCTTGTACTATAGCCCTTCCAGCCTACAGCACCATGAACTATTCTCCCGACTACCATAGTCGACGAAAATTTGAAAACAAATTAATATCAAGAAACTCGACTTTTCGCTGGCCACCAAGATCATCCCGACTTCAATCTTTCAACCCGCAATTGTTAATGTTCTAATTAGGCTTAGAAAAAAGTTATTATGGCTTGTTTTTTTCAACAGCGATCATTAATGTCGGTTTCCCCAAATTTCTTGTGTGCTTTTTTAGCATTCAAAATAAATTTAAGATTCCGATTTATTGTGGGTTCTCAACGTATGTATATTCAGTAATTGTGTATATAAAAATAACTATTTTTACCTCTGGGATGACCAATCTCTCCCTTTTAGTAGCATATTTCTTGAACTCACATATAGATACACGATTAGACTTTGGTTAAACAACTAGCTTTGGTTGTTCCAAATACAAGCGATAAGTGGAAAACTTAGATTTCTGACTACATGACAACTCCAAAAAAAGTTCGTTTACTCTGATCAAATTTATACTTCATAATGTTGAAGAAAATGTAATTTATTATAAAAAAGTAGGAAAAGCTAAGTAAAGGTATAACCGAAAATTTCATACTATAGCAACTTCCAAAGATCAAAGGCGGAGAAATGCTTTCAGTTGTTGGCAGAACACTTTGTTTTATGATCAAAGGGGTAGTATTGAAGAGATTTTATCTATTTTTCGGCAATGCCACACAACGCTAACAGAAATAGAAGCTCTCTGAGTTTTATTTAGGTATTTTGCATACCTTCGCCAATATACTGTAGGCGGTATGTAGTCAATCGGATGATTTAAAGTACTCGTGGTAGATATATGGCGACACTGTTATTTGCAAAGTACGATTTTTCAATTTCATTAAGATAACTAACACAATGACATTGATATTTAAGATATAAAGTCACTTGTTAGTTCGAAAATCTTTCCATTAGGTCTTTGGGTACTAAAATAATTGTTCATCCGATTCAAGGGACTTTTGGCTCACGAGCATATTATTATCAGAAAAAAATTCTCTCTGAGTTTCTAAAATAAATATCATAGAATGGGTTATATTTTCAATAAAAAGTTTGCAATAGAACTGAGGTCTATATATTCAGTACAAGGTGCTCAAACAGTGTTGGTCCGATTTGGATAGTTTTTGGTCATAAACTGACGCACTTTAAAGATAGTATTTATCCAAACGCTCATACCGTTGTATTAATTACTTCTTGATTTGTATAGTGTAAGGTGAAAGAATCAGATGGAATTTATAATTGTGTAATTTGTTATATTTTACATATAATTTTTATATTTATATACACGAACATCTTTCTACATATACATATGTACGTACATCGGCACATATAAACATCTATATAAATCACTGAAAATTCGATTTTCGTCAGTCTTTACTTTCAATCACTCCAACCATGATGTGCGTATTAAAAGCACACACACACACACGCACATCTCGTTAAGCAATGACAAGCATGGAATTGTACTCGTTGCCAGGCAATCCAGCGAGTATCCAAGTAAACATCGAATGGCATTTGCGCCATCAAAAGTAATTAAAATTTAATTAAAATGTTAAAGTTGCGCGACACAAGCAAGTGCCAGTAGGCGTAAATGGATATTGTGTGTGTGTGAGCACATGTGTGTAAGTGTGCGGATGTTTTGGTCCATATTGTCATTGCCAAAGTATTTGCTGCCACAGCAGCAATTGTGGGGGGCGGAGACGTAGCAGCTGTTGCCGCCTCGCGACGAACTGTTGCTCATTATAAAGTCAGCAAGCGGAGGGCGTACGGTATGACGGAGTACATACACACATACATGTACATATATATGTGTACGGCAGAAGACGAAATTGAATTTGATTTCAGTGGCAGCGAAAAACGCTTTGATGAATCGGTTCGGGGAGTCAAGCCAAAACCGAAATCAAACAAAAAGTACAGGGAAGCACCAACAATAGCGGAAGGTGTGGGCGGTGACCGGAACGCTGTCGAACAGCGATTAATTTACTAGCAACACAACCAAAGTTGAGTAGAATTCCGCTCCGCAGAGAATCACGGCTGCGGCGCGCGCGGTGCCACGCTGGCAGTGGCTTATTCGCCAAGCGCAAATCCTGCGAAATCGCTTTCAACGCAAATACATGTGTGCACATATGTGCAAGCAGCGGTTTTTATCATGCATATGGCATGTATGTGCGAGCATGTGTTTGCGTGGTTGTGCGCCCACACATTGTTCGCTGCCAAATTTGACACCAAGAGTTCACACTTAGCGCGTGGCCGCCAGCGTCATTGAGCCGGCATTTGATCCCCGACATCAGTTAACCCACACACCCGCACACATACATACATTTGCGCACATAACCACATGGCCATAAGTGTTAGCCGCGTTATACGTGCACGCCTCCTCTAAATACGTGGTTGGGGCGCCACACGCGTTGCAATCGCTTGTATCGGCGCGAATGTGCCTTGAATAAATTTCGAAAAGTCGTGTCAAAATTTTGATGACATTTTTGTGCGCAACGATACAAATTTGAATTTTCAGTGGAAAAATCCTTTATACACGCACACACATGTGCATAAGCCGTGTTTTCCCCCTGTGGAATTCTATAAAAAAAAATTCTAGGTTTGACATCACACAGCGGCGAGTTGGCAGAAAAATTTCTAAAAATGAAAATTCTATTTTAGGCGTTATCCGGTGAGAGCAAATCACATTTGGTGCTACAAAATGCATAAATGCATACATGTATACGCTATGTATGTATGAGAGACAAAGCATAATGAAAATCCCATCTAAAAATATACTGCTCAGCTATGGAATTTTGGATAGTAAGCTAGAATCTACTTTTACTGAAACCGATCTCTCTTGGGACAGCCGTAGGCGTATTGGATAGCAACCTCTCGTTGCGCCGTAGATTTTTCGCTCAATGTACAAACTAAAACTAGAGTACTGCAGGTGAAATTATTTACGGAAGCGATTTTAACGTGACAGATAATTTCAAAAATGGAAATACTTATGTTTACATTCTTTATCGTTAAATAATTTAACATTACATTTGACACATTTTTAGATGTAAAATAGTATTTATATCTTAAGCTCACGTGGACTGCTATATGTAGTCCTTTGTGAAGCCATAGAAAAGAAGAACCCCTGTGTTAGAAATTATAAATTAGCACAGGCGTTTAAATCCCATTCGCCCCAGTTCGGGACAGTCAAGAAAGAAGTGTTGAGTTATTTCCTCCTCATCTTCTTCCATTAAGCTTCTGCAGATGACGTCTTATAAAGTACCCATGGCAATGGCCAGTTAAAATCCCCACAACTAGGGAGATAATAGCCTTACTAACCGCAAAGAGATGACTAGACTAGATCTTGGACCAAAAGGCTTTTGCAACAGCGCATATACGGATTGTTGCCCAGCGCTGGCCAAGCTTCCATGAATCCCAGCTATCTATTAGTAAAACAAAAGAGGATTTGGGAGCACCGACACGCTCCCATTCAACCGATGGCGGTTCTACGGTGGCTTTTCTTTCTAGCTCATCAACTTCACAATTTTCTGCGATTCCGCTGTGGCCTGACGCCCATAACAGTTTTATCACAAAGCCACTCGGTGCTATTGATAGCGAGATTAGGGACTTCTTGACCGACCCTGAACGCACTGTTTACAAGTTCAAGGTTAGCATCGCCGCCCTGCTATCTGAGTGGATGATCACTTCTCTTAAGGAGGCTGCACTTCGGAGCATTAAATCTTGGTAAACAATGCAATAGCCAGGAAGTCTTTAGCTGGAGCTGATAGAGAGCTTCTGACAGTAAGCTCCTCCACCAACCATTACCCAAGCTTTGACTCATCCGGAAAGAAGCTAACTGCTCCTCTTCTCAGCTTCTTTCCACCCACAAATCCCTCGCCGATAGATGGACAGAGCAAAAGCCGCCAGAATTCTGTTTGACGACTCCATGAAACAAATGATTCGGTATGAAGTCAAAGTGTGTGAGAATATAAAAGTGTTCAAACACGTTTTCTTTTAGAAACCCAGATTCTCTGAGTGTCATACCAACTTTCGCAGCTATACACCTTCCGACGATGTCTATGGACACTATGGACAAGATAGCGTTGAGTGCCATGGTTTCGATGAGTCTTCGCAGAATTAGCTTTGAAGACTTTATGATTTACATTACAGTTGATTTTGGAACAGTCAGTGAATATATGTATGTAGGCCAGACATTCAATAACTTGAACCCCTTTTCGCATCTTCTCATAAACTATATATTATTATGCTACATAACTGTTGACCTTGGCATTTAACCTCTGGATTCTCAGTCAGATACCTCTAAAAACTATGGATAACTTATTTCAATATCTAAATAAATCGTAAAACGATTAAACTTATCATTTCTGAAGAGTCATCTTTCGCTACTTAAAATCTTGGATCCTATTGGAAATGTTTTACTAATTTTAAATAAATTAATTAAAATATGCTCGGATCACGTCTTCAAAGTTCAGAGAAATTTGATGTGTTCTTTTCATCAAAAATTTTGTTATAAAGAATATCTACATTTAAGACATATGATACTGAGGATTGAATGTATATGGGAGTAAACTGATACATACTTTTTAAGGTTTTGTATAAATGAGCGACTATTTTGGATGAGAATCAACATGAACCGCCTACATGAAATTTCCTACTAATACTGTTCGAAAGAAATGATCTTTTTTAAAAACTAAAACTGTTATAAAGAGTATTTTAGTACTTGTTTACGCTTTAATGAATTTATTGACATACAAATTACACTTTGTACATACTTACATTAAGCTTGTCCTGGCTGTCCTCTCATACCTTCTTTCCAATTCGTTCCAGCAGAAGCATCCGCATGTGATATTTGAGGCACGCACTAAAGCCAATAAAGGATGCGCCAATTCGGGTAATTTAGAGACGTGGCGTTTGTCACGTCGCCCAAAACTGCTGTCGGCTGGCGTCATCGACGAAATACATCCGAACGGTGCGGGCCGTTATAAGCGCGATGTACGCGAAGCAACTAAATACATCGAAACGGCCATTGTTGTGGACCAAGCGATGTACGAGAAACGTAATGGCAGCACACGTGCCGAGGTCATACACGACGCTATACAGGTGGCGAATATTGCCGATTTGGTAAGTTTACAGAGCTTAACATACTTATATTTATATTTTTAAAATTAAAACCTTAAATTGAATTGAAAAAAAAAATAAAAGTAAGGATAAATTCTTTGGTGGTGTTTTTGTAGAAAATAAAGAGGCCCTCGTTTCACAAGATATCTGAAAATCGCTGAAGGAGCTAAGGCTATCTCAAGAATGGAGTTTGAGAAGTGTTTCGATGCTTTGAAGCACAAGGCGACAATATTAAGACAATATAGACATATTACTAAATATTTAAATGACTTGCCTCAGTAAATTAGGATACATATATGACATGTTCTATGAAAAGAGAGAGACTGAAACCAAACGGTGCACTTGCCTTTTATGCGTTTACAACTCATTATTTTTTAATGCGTATTGTCGTGATTCTTTTCTGCTCCTTACTACTACACTACCTTTTCTAACTGCTTTTTCTATTATTTCTTGCCTTTTACGGCACTTTCTACTTTTCAATAATACCATTTCCGCTTTGCGAAGCTTGCAGTTGCAGTCGAAATTAGACAGCGCCACTGATAGTTAAGGATGCGTACTTACGCCAGCAAAAGAGTTGCCTTTGACCGTAGCAATAACCGTTTGTGCTTGTGCGCAAAGCAAATTAGATGCACTGGGAGATCGCACTCAGCGCACAAAAGAGGGAATTATTTTGAAGTGTCGAAAACGGAAATAGACAAACGGTACTTACGTACGCGCAAAACAACTACAAGCACATCATTTCACGCTGCTATAAATAACTAAATGGAAGTAGCTTTGAGAGATAATGTAAAGGATTGAAATAAATTGAATTAAGTGAGTTGCTATACTTTGCCACTTGCGTACTTAAGCACTTGGGAGAAGTGTAGCTTCGCTTTAAAATATAGGAGTAGAGCAAAAATGTACTTTATACGCCGAATAAATTGCTGCTCTCTGGGGGATTGTAAGTGCTGCATTAATTATAAATTAAAATGCGCACAAATATTGCTTAGCGGAAAGCAAAATTTTCGAAATACACGCTAAACAGTAGCAGTTAATAACTAATTGAAGCGACGAGCTAAAGACCACAAAGCGCTTAACTAAACTGGCAATACAAGCGCTATCCTGTGAGCACGCACTGAACGCACTGCTCATGCAATTCTATATTGATAATAACAACTGTTGACAGTGGTTTGGCCGATTTTTAATATTTATTTCCTTAAAAGAATCGAATAGTTTAAAACTCGTATCAGGCGAAAGCACTTCTCAATAGCAAATGCCTTTGCAAGTGTTTAGAGAAAGTTGTACTGCTAATCTCGAAATTTCTCCCAGCGGAGTTTTGAACCACGCTCGCACTAACGATAGTCATATACTATGCCAACTTAGCTACCGTACTCTACATTACAACAGTTATGTCCATTGAGCACTTTGCAACCCTTTGGCTTAGAGCTGCTCACCATTTAGCATACCTTAATTTAATTTCGATGCCACATACCCGGCGTAATGCAGGCTTACGCTGTTATGATTGAGCTTAAAGTAGCTTTAAGCATTTGCCACCGATGTAACCAGAGAGTGCCGTAATGCCTGAGTTATATTGAATACTAGCTTCATGGGGCCATCAGAAATGCAGCTTACTTAACTTCTAGTTCGCATTTGCAGTGTGTAGCATTATATACATACTTGTATTAGTGTCCTCATCATTGCGGTTCAACGTTGCAAAACGTTATTATTGCGATTTAGAGCAGGGTAAATAAATTTAAAAAAATATTGATTGAAAGTTTGGGTTTTTTATAAGGTCCATATAAGGATAAAAATGGAACATAAGACGGTAAGATTACACTAAATTTACAAATGACATTCGAGGAAAGCGGATCAGTCTGATAGGTCGTACATACTTGTATAGCCACACGGCACTGTCAAGTGTTCGAAATGGTGTGGGCAATTTTGGAATACATTTTTTTGACTTTGACCATCTGTCATAATCGTTTGACCAAAATATATTGTAGCACCATTCAAATGAGAGAAAAAGTTGACGAATTCCAATTAATGTTTTTTAACTAATGAAAATATTTAATAATAATAATTTTCCAGTATATCTAATATCAAACTTCGAGACAAACCGTTTGTTTTCGGAAGTTTTTAACTTTCAAAACAACTCCTTTGCTTACAATTCAAACTCTCGAAACAATTATTTTGATCGAACACCCAGAAAAAGTCGATTCTGCCGTATAGTGTTACTCGTATCAATGAACACCAATACCAGTGGAGAGTGACTTTTTAGTTGAGTCTAAACAGCTACAGTCTACACGTCCATATAATTCTACTCTACCTTGCAATAGTATGGTGGACAGGCGTACGGAAATCTACCGACCGGAAGTTAATGGAAAGGGTTCAGAAGCTCGCTGCGCTGAACTACTCCAACGGCGGCTCCTAAACTGGTTCTAAACATGCCACCTGTAGACCTCTTCGCTGAAAACTATGCAGCAATACCGGCGGTTGCCGGACCACTGCAGTATATTTCAAGCTGAGGTCTTTGCTACTGCGGAAGCTGCGGAGTTGGCCTCTAATGCACCTGCTGGCAATTCCAGAGGCAACATCTAAGTAGACAGCTCAGCAGCAATATGCAGTAACCTCGCCCTTGGGAAGCAGGACGGCAGTGAAAAGTGTTGTCAAAAACAAGGGACTAAGTTCCCTTCTACTGGATGCCGGGTCTCAAAGGCATCGAGGGCAAAGAAATTGTGGACGAGATTGCCAATAATGGTGTACGGCTAACATCCGAAAACCTGATTAAAATTGGGGAAACTCATGCGTTGTATATGGAGATCTCGGCAAAAGCATGGTGAAGAAAATCAAAACCCGATGGAACGAGATACCTGGGACCAAAACTGCAAAAGTCATGTGCGAAACGGTAGATCGGAAGTACACAGCATTCCTATTGGCACTCGATAGAAGAGGCATTAGGAACATATTCTGAATATTAATTGGTTACTGCCTCGTGGCGACACCCGCCCGCAGGATGGGGACAGATCGAGAAGACTGCAAAAAATGTTAAAAGCACGGCACCAGGGAAACAATGGAACATCTCTTGTGCACTTTTCCCGCATAAACGATGACTATGGCATTTTGCTAGTACTTTAAAAAGCTTTAAAATGTTTATTAAAAATAAAATGAAAAATTAACCCACAGCTGTCATTTACTAGCTGTAACACAAAATTAATAGCATTCCACTGAAATGCTACATCAGTAGCCAAGCGCTTGAAGCTACAAATCATCCATATACTAGTTGCAGCATAGACGTATAGTACACACATGAGAGGCTTCCCTTCTTAGCCATACATAAACCAAGTGCATGTATGTTTGTATGCATTTGTTGGGTGCTAAATAGATAAACACTTAATATAAAATGCCATTAAAAATGTATAAAAGCAAACGCACACATACAAATATGTATGTAGCGCCACTCTTGTGAAAGCCACTTTGCCAAGACGCCAAAGTCCATTGGCATGCACGCACTCGCCCAGCAGCCAAACAGCAATTTATGAACTTGCTTTTTGTTTGGACTAACATAATTGTATTTTCTCGGCTTAAATATTTTATCAGTAGTGCCTACAATTATGAAGATTAATTGAAAAGCTCGGGTAGGCGCACAAAGCTCACACATATATCAAGGCGAAGTGTTGCAGGAGCCGGAGTGGCAAAGGGAAACTAATTGCATATAAGCAAATAGAAGAAGCTTGAGTTTGACACAGAAATATATATATTTACATGGGAGTGCACTTGTTTGTGTAGAGATGTATATATGTATGGATGCGCAATTTTCGTTGCTAAAGAAAATGTTCACTTGTTTAGGCAAGTAAGGCATGGCGTATACGTAACTGTTTTATACTACACTTGGTCGGTCAATCTAACGATGTCTTTAAACGTAGTAAGGCATTAAAATACAACAGCAACAAACACTATACGTATGTGTATGTAGTTGTAGTTGTTATTGTTGCACGTTGGTTTTATAAAACAATGGCTGGCGGCAGCCTGAGACCAACATGAGCCCAGCAACATCATTTCAGGTAAGCTCACAAATTGTTATCGGTAAGCTGCCAGTAGAGGTTTTTGTTCCACAATCATGTGTGTACACGTGCGTATGTATATGTAGGTATTATGTTGCTATTTCTTTTTCATTTAAGGAGCAACTAAGCCAAGCAGCACTCACTCATCTCTCAACCATACATTATTCATACCTGCAGCTATCTGCGTACATATGTAACTGTGTGAGTCTTTCTTACTACATATTTTATTTATGCATCTATCACCTAGGTTAGGTGGGCCTAGCAATTTTATTTTATCGCTCCCTTGAGTTATCTGCATTTTGTCTTTGTCCGCATGCGTTGCGTACTTGCCGTAAATCCATTTTATTTATTGCCCAAGTCACTGTCGGTATTCATTAGGTCATTAGTTAAGCATCGTCAACGGCGACTAAGGTTAGCCGAATGCTCGTCATCGTCTTTGTTGTGCGCACTGTCGAAGCCAAGTGACCGAGTGCAAGTCATTCCGCTGATGATGAACTCCATTTTTCTATTGTCTCTAGGTTTCTGCGTAAATTCTTGTTTCTGTTGATAATATATGTGGATGGGTGTGTGTTTTCTTCTATTTTTATGCATACAGTTTTGTTGTTGTGGGCTATTAAGAGGTATATGCCTAACAGTAATTTACCTAAGCCTTTATTCTAGAAATTTGCAGCCTTATTTGCATATGAGCAAAAAATAAGTGGAAATCTGAGCCTTTAAAAGGGTTAAATTATTCTTTATAATTTTAATTTATTTTTCTTTATCTAAACCCCTTTTAAATATCTTTTGGTCCCCAAATACATATGTATGTGTTATTTTAGCTGCGTGGAAAATTGCTCATAATTCTAGAGCAGTTGTTTTGAAAGAAATGTATTTTTCAAAGCCTTGGCATATTTTCGTTCTATAGATATCCTTGAGATATAAGAACAAAAATAAACGCTGAAGGCTAAATCCGGCGAATACGGGTCCGGCAACGACCTTTTGAAATCTCGGCATCGTTCTGATTGATTTGTGAGACGGTGCATGGTCTTGATTTGGGACTTTAAGTGGCAACAAATATGAGTGAAGCTTTCGCATAATAAAATCTTCATGAACGAGTTGTTCAACGCGTAGCTATAAAATCTGAAGACGATCAAACTAAGTTTACCAACATCCTAAATATTTTTTCTCATTTTCAAAATGTTAAAATATTTTTTGTCTTCTACTTTTGCTTTCGTTCCAAGGTCAAAATTTATGAAAAGCAATTATCACAAATGTCAGTATAAGTTCTAAAACTACGCCATCTCAGTAAATCTAGACTTTTCGGAGCCACAAAAGAGACTTTGTACTTTTCCAAATTCAAAATTTTCCGGAAATTAAAAGATCGGCCTGTATTTTATAATATGTTTGTAATATGAAATGTTTGTCTGTTTTCTTATATCTGTTTAAATACGTATATAGTATGTGATCGATACTTGATTTGTTGTTTTATTTACTTCGAAAGCTTCTTTGACTTCAGGGTCACTGCTTTAAATATACGTTTTAAGAGTTTACAAAATAGTCTTTTTTGGCGCAAAGTACAGTTTTCACTTCATTTCTTATATCTCCCAGTAGATGGAGCATAAGGCTTCGCTCTTTAGGGTCTTAAAAACTTTATGCAATCGGAAAAAACTTCGCTGCACAATTTGCTTCAGTGTCGAGGCCTTTGGACCAATCGTCTTCAACACGTGAAGCTTTAACCTTCGGCTTTGAAGTTGTTGTTTAAAGTTTGGTCTGTTTGAAAAGCTCTAGATAAGTTTTAGTATCCTAATCGGAAAATTCACACATCAGTGGCTAAGACATATTAATCCACTATTTATAGTTGACTGTTAGATGTTTATAACCAATTTTATGTCAACAAAAATCAACGTTTTCTTAAATTTTCTTTGAAGCTTTATTTTATTCAAGGAATAAATGTAAATAGTGTTTATGTTTTGGAATCTAATATACTTTAATAATCGGTGATTTATTTTAATAATTTTGGATTATCTTGATACCGCAGCCGATCTAAAGGAGTAACCGCGAAAAAGTGTATCTGGCTGTGAGAAAGATTTTTCTGTTTAAAGTCAACTCAAATTCACAAACCAAAAAAAACTTATTTTAAGTATTGAGAAACACAGCTAAAGGTCGAAGGACTGATCAAAATTTTGATTTTTGAGAAACTGGCAGCATCTAAAAAATGAATGAATAATATATGAAAAATGAGAAAAAAATTTGAACTGTTAATTTAATTGTTTGATCATACTTTTCCAGCCTAGTGTTTTATTATCCTCTATCACCAGACTATTTTTTCGGCTAGACCAATAACAAATGTATTGAATTGTCTAGAACTTTACGAATTAATTCTATTTTCCTTTCTTTACAGTACTTTCGCACTCTGAACACCCGCGTCTCGGTGGTGTACATTGAAACATGGGGTAAAAATCAAGCGCCCATCGATGGCAGCAAGGACATCAGTAAAGCCATATCGAATTTCAACGATTACACATCGCGAAATCTTTTCCAAATCGAACGCGACACCACACAGTTACTAACGTAAGTAAAACCGATCAACACATACGTACTTTTTATTATTTAGTACTTGTATGATTATATAAACATCAGGGTCTTTAAAAGTGCAAATGAAAGCGATTTAAAGAAATCGGTAATGTAAACAAGTAACAGTAATTGAAAGGATATTAGCAGCGCTGCACTAAATTGAATGTAGTGTGTGTGGATGTGTGTCTAGACAATAAGCTTACACTAACGCATTGACTAATAGAATTGGCCAAAGAGAGTAGAATTGAGTTAGCAATTACATACATGTTTACATATATGCGGCGTCTGTAGCTGGTGTGGCAACTGTTGCCGCAAATGCACACAGAAATGACAATTAAATTTACAAATGCATAATTAATGCACACCCAGTCCAGTCAGGGCAGTTGGGGCAGTCAGGGTGGCCAACAGAGCCCCGACAACCGCAGAGGCTGAGCGCTCAATATCAGAAATCTTTTATAGATATTGCGACGAAGGGTGGAATATCAGCCTCCGAATGTCAGGCAGACATAAACTCATAAGCTTTGTATGTGTAAATGTATGTGAGTGCACCACGATGAGTGTTTGGCCTAGCGATACGCGACAGCCATATTTATTATGACCACTACAGCAGCGTCAGCTTGTGCCAACTTAACAATTACCGAATCATGCGCCCACCACCCACTTCCGACTGGCACTCGACACATGAGGCCTGCCAGCGCTAAGCCTTCAAATGGATTGTCTTCCAAAACGTTGCGCTCACAACTGCGGATTATAATGAGCAAAGCGTGGCCGTAATGCCTCGTCACATGAGCCCTTTCACCCTAATGACAGCATAAACTTAGGCAAACTAGACACCGACTGGATGGGAGTGGGTGGGAGGGAGTGTTCATATGGTGGGTGGGAATTGGTGGAGCGGTGGTTGCGTTTGTTTAGCTCCAAACTGTTGGTGGCCATTCGCACGCTGTCTGACTGGCTGGCGGGCTGACTATAAAGTTTTAATGCGCATTTCTGATTTTATTTACGCAGCATATTTGAAAGGATAATAAATTTTCATATTTAAATACCGTTACCCGCAACTGCGCAACAAGCACACCGCTGAAGTAATGCTCTGCAAACACAATACAATTGCCAGCATAAGCAATGAGTTGGTCATTATGCTCATTTTATTATGCTAAATTCGCACACACACACACAGACAAACACATACATGCACACAATTTATACCCTGCATAGCAGGAGTTGAACACTTTTGAACTCTTCATTTTGTAATCCTCCTTTGAGCGGAGCGGCGGGTTTTTAATAAATGGCTGTTGTTTTGCTGCTCATTCGATTAAATTAGCATATAATTATGCCATTGCTGCACTGCGGAATGAAAATGTATTGGTAGTTGGATCGGTCGCTGAACGCGAGTGAGTCGTAAAAGAACTCAGCGTTGAATTTGAAGATAATTTACTACGCTCGTGTGACACTTCTGCCACGTGCTGCGCGCTTCATCTCTGCACGTTCTTCGGCATTCAGGTAAATTGTGCGATTCATCAAGTGATTGATGATGAGTGACATCAAATAGTCGAGTGACACAATTTGGAACAAAATTGACTGGTAGGTAGGGTTGCAAATAAAAGAAAATAAAAATACAAAAACGCCAAATAATAGGTTTTCTTTAGGGGGAAGGATTGTAAAAAAGTAGCAGAGCACTAAAAATATAAAGGTTTTAAATAAACGAATTCAGAACTCAAGGTATCTGGACCGCATGTATCAAGTTTTGGGCGTGACCAACATACTTTAAATTAAAATTTATATATGTTTTATTTATAAAATTTATTATTAAACAGAAAAAGCCTACGGTTAATGCCACGTCTACCATTCAACCTATAAAATTCGTACATTTTGAGAAAATATGAGCCAATGACAATAAACTCAAAGCACAAGAGATCGACTGATAAGACTTAAAAGGTGTCACAATAAACTTAATATATTGAGTAATGAAAACATAAAGACTTGACCACTAGCGAAGTTAATTATATCTCAAGTGGCACAAACGTTTATAATGAACTGATAAACTACCTAAATGTCCTTCTTCGTCGAAACTTGTCTAGATGAAGGGGCACACCCAGTATGACAACCTAAAAAGGCGGTTTTGAGAATCGAAAAAAAAATGCTGTGCGAAGCATTTTAAAAGTTTGTTACGAGCAAAAAATAGTATGACTTTTTATCTTAAATTTTTCAAGGTTAAATTTTTTATAGGTTGGTATGACTGTTAGCCAACTGTCTTATACAAAATAGTCACTGGTGTTGAGTATACGCTTGGTTTTCTGAAGTACATAAATTGCATTTGGCGATTTTTACGATGAGACAAATTTTTTAACAAAGAAGTTCCATTAAAGTTTGTCTACAGAATGATGATTGTTTGTTGCGATCGAGTGTGTTATTTTTATAAATTAAATACAGATTTAATTATTTATGTTATATATTAATTCAAATAAAAAAGACACAATTTATGACATTTGTTACTCTTGACAACATGAGAGGCACATAATTTCCGAATGTCTTGGACATATGGGTTTCTTACATTTTTTACAGATTTTTGAAGTTTTGACATCTTTTGATGACGGACATACATTACACCTTTCTCTTTTATTACAACTCTGTGCACTGGAAGTAGCTGTTGTCTCAGTAAAACCTGTCTTCACTCGTTGTACTAATTCCAGCGATGCATTTGTCCGAGGAAGAGTTTTCCTACGCTCAATGTGATCATTGCCCAGTTTTTCTAAAAACAGACGTCTTTGTACTGTCCTCTTCTGTTTCCAATCAGGATTGGTATCACTATATAATACGTAAGCATTGAAACATGAGATATCAATCATATTATGAAATATGGCTACAGGTCACCTTCTTGTCATACGTTTGCAACTATAGGCCGAAACCATTTTGTCTAGAAAATCAACAGCTCCCTTAGTTGCGTTATAGTCCATGATCATTGTAGGTTTTTTCTGCTCTGAATCATGTATCTCAATCTTATTGTGGTTTGTACTGAGTAAAATTACGTTTTTGTTCTTTTTCGGAATATATGAGACAAGAACCATTTTTGAATTGAATGCAAATGTGGATGAAAACACTGGTTTCTTCGTATCCAAAAGATCTAATGGTATCTGTCGTTTATTTTTCCGTAAAGTTCCAAGAACGGTAATCTTACGGTCTAAAAGTGTTTCGGCTAATTCATATGATGTAAAAAAATTATCACATGTCAGATTGTAGCCCTGTAAGCCCTCTGTCAGATCTTAAACAACACGCATTCCTTGATTTTTTTCCGGAGCATTTCCTTGAAGTTTTCCGGTATAGCATTGAATTGGACGAACATATCCTGTTTCACTGTCACATAAAATCCAAAATTTTATGCCGTATTTACTCGGTTTACTTGGCATATATTGGCGAAAAGGACACCGACCTCTGAATGAAAGTAACTGTTCGTCAATTGTGATATTTGTATTCGGATTATAGTACATAGGCAATAGTGTCGCCCATTCATCCCATATATCTCTTATAGCTGCTAATTTATTACTCTGTCTCCTTGCTTCTCGATCCGAACGTTTATCAAAACGCAAAATGGCGGTAATTTTTTTGAACCGTTTTAGGGACATTGTTGCTCGAAATATAGGTCGTCCATAAACTTCAGACCACAAGCTGTCGAGGCTTTCATCGTTAGACTTGAAAACGCCAGCAAATATAAGAAGACCTAGATATGCATCTAACTCTATTTCATCCATCGCATCCCAATCATTTCCAAACCGTGATAGATTTTATGCGTTTGTTTATAAATAAATCAAAAGCGCTTCTAAATGTATTGATGCGATTAGAAGCATATCTGGTAATTCCTGGTGTAAGTTTTATTAGATTTGCGCTACCCAAACGACCTCTTCCTTCTAATGGATTTTCGACCACACAAATTCACCATTTTTTGATCGCATTTCGTTTTCACTAACATTATTATTGGTCATATATCTTGAAAGAGGTACTTCATCGCTACTAGATTCGGCACTACTACTTCCAGTGTTCCAATTAGGTTGAATATTGTCCGTAGAATTTCCATCGGAATTATTCTCTGTTTCACTTATTATTTCATCTTCAGAACTTATTATTTCATCGTCAAAATGACCCGAGGATCCTAAGAGCAAAAAATGCGTATTTCCTTAATTTAGCAGAAATCACCATAAACAATACTAATTTACAATAAATGCATAATTAATAATTGTCATGAAGCCGTTATGAAATCTATTAGATATTACTACTTTTATTATAAATTAAACTTTAGATTCGGGTCAATATGACCCGAAGAACCGAGGAAGGTTAAGAATCACTCTAATTAAAAGAAGGGTCGCATTAACGTCTGTGGAACAAAGCTTTCCGACTACCAGGATATCATTAAATGTATTATTACTGGCGTTGAGTCCTGGATCTATGCATATGACGATCAATCAGTCGAATATTGTGACAAATGTGAACCGAAGTCGAAAAAAACACGTCAAAGCAGGTCGAAAACCAAGGTTATGTTGAATGAATGTTTTTCTCCAAATTTTCAACTACCATATTCGCCGTAGCTTTGTGTTTTACTCCTTTCGCTCATAGTAGTATTTATACATATTTGAGAAAGGTCAGTCAAGTTTTTGAAGGAAAAAGTAAATTAATTTTTAAGTTGCACGTGATCACCAACGGTCCAATGAAAGAGGTCCTACGTGGCTTAAGCTACCAAAAAATACTCTACTGAAAGATGTTGTCCTAACAATGGCTTAAGATCAAAAAAAAAATTTCAAAAATTTACTGTACTAAAGAAATGTACTTTTATAAATAATTTTTGATATTTTTGGCCTGACTAATTTCGATTTTTGCTCAGAAATATATAGGTCATTGTAAGGATAACTATGTACAAAGCATGAAAACAAATTGATACCGATGGAATAATTTGTCTCCGAATAATCACTTCCGAAAATTCGAATAATATTCTTGATAATATTCTTCTTTGACACTTAAAGGTAAACTGTTAGAGCCGATAGAACTGAGCGGCTAAGCTTTAGATGGATCTAACTCAGAACCGATTCGAAACTCAACACGTTATTTTTAAAGTTATAATAACATAATCTACATAGCTTTATTGATAAAATGGCTGCTACTAATTGAGTAAATTCATTTTTGGCATTCTTTTCGTTTGTTGTTACGGCAGAAAATATAACTCAATGATATGAAGTAGGCGACAGTGTTGACAGTTCTTGTTTGAATAAAACACTTAACCGTTCTGGTTTCATAAAATGTTGCAAATAGCTTTGCCTTCGCATCTTATATAGTGTTCATCGGCTCCGATGCGGGCCAATTTCTTATTCAAACTTTTTAGTTCTTTATTCTCTATCTATTTTTGTTTCCTCTACTGTCCAACAAATACCTCAAACGGGCATTTTTTTCAACCGAACTTGTCATCCAGTGACTTTACTAATGCAGGCTCATAGCGTCGAAAGACAACTTCCATGTTGTAAAACACAAAATTCTACAGCAAATACCGGAAACCCCCGAAAGTGTCAAGTCTTTGGTAACCGCAATAACAATCATGTCCGCTCCAAGCCCAACGCATGTTTTCACACCTGTGTACACAATACGTCTACGTAACTTTGCTTATCCACCTAAATACGATTCATTTCATCATCGTGTTGTCTATTTATCATTCTTGTACTCACTCAGTCATTCGAAGGCATTTACAGCAAATGGTCACACGTAATGCCAATGAAATTGATGTTTCGCGGTTGACATACAACAACACACGCCAACGTGAACTATGTCAGCTAACATTTTTTACGTTCTACTCTCCTATCCACCTTCGTTTCCAAATTTGTGGTTGCGCTTAGCTCAAGTGGCATTCCTCGCGACGGTGAGTGGGCATTGACATCTGCAATGATCTATTACCTACGTGTCTTTGGCAGATGAAATCTGTCAGGCAAGCCAATTTTCGTTTTGGTTTTTCCTTAACAGCCCTTCGGCGACGGTGATTAGTGGGAGAGAATGTAGAGTGATGGCGCAAAGTTACATGTGTTTAGAAATCGTTTATTCACGGTGAGTTCGAGAGGAAATGAGATGTGTGGAAAACGTAGAGGGCTTGTAAATTCATTATTTGTTATTTGAATTTAATTCTGAAAAGATACTGATGATGGCGATAAACATAAAATATAGGACCCAGACGAATTTCTCTTAAAATGAATAATAAAACGAACATGTATCAGACAGGCTGTAAAATTCACATTATTTTGAAGAAAAAATACTTTTGTGTAAGAACTAAATTTAAGTGTACAAAATTTTCATGAGGGATGATACAAGAGTTGGGAACTTCCAACTATTCGATTCTCTATTTTCGGTACGACTTCTCTGTATAAATTTGCTTAGAAGCGAGTAATATTTTATGATCTGAGTACAAAAGCCAACATTAAATTTTGTTTTAAAATTGGTAAGACTTTTACCGAAACGTTTTAGTTGATGAAACAAGTTTATGGCGATGAATGCCTATCCCGTAGTGGAGTGCACGAGTGGTTTCAACGTTTTCAAGGTGGTCGTGAGAACATAAATGACGATCAACATGAGGGCCAATCAAAAGCCGTGATCACCAGAAATTCCATCGGAACTGTGCATCAAAAATCAGCCGAAAACATCATTGAAATTCATGGAAATGGAATTGAACATCTCCAAAACATCGATTTATCGCATTTTGGCAAACGCCCTTGTTGGTGTAAAGTTGAACTCAAAAGAGGCTTGTGAAAAGTGGCTGTCCGAGTTCTTCGCAAATAAGAAGGTTTCTTCGAGAAGGGTATAATGAAGTTGCCGTCAAGATGGAAATAGATTATCGAACAAAACGGCATATATTTGAAATAAATCCGATAACAGTAACACTTTTTAAAAAGCATTGAATAAAGAGCAAAAAAGCGGAAGGGAGTTACAAAAAATTTAAAAAATAAAACTTCGACAACGTTTACGCGATTATAGCTCAGTTTACAACAGCGCGCTAGTCATTATTCCTTTTCGCTGTTTGACGCCAATTGGAGACTCCAAACGTAGCTCTTCCTATTCCTCTGCTTTCCCCGGTAGTACTTGCCGCATACTCTCAGAGCTGGAATGTTTTCATTTATTCGGGCGACATTCTCTAGTATCACGTGTTGGCTAGAATTGCTCTGGATTGGATTTTGAGGCTGACACTGTTGTTGGTGTTAATGCAGGTTCCAAGAAATGCGAAATTATCTACGACTTCAGTCTGTCAACAGTGACGCGGGACGCGGGAGTGAGTGTGACGACTGTTTGCTTGATGACAGGAGATATTTCATTTTAGCCTCGTTTACTAATAGACCCATTTGCTTCGCTTCCTTATCCACTATATATGTCCTAACCAGTTTGTTGTGGGCTTTTATATTTTACACAATACGCTAGATAGAACCTTATATCTCCCTTTTTGTGGATTGAGAGGAGGATACTTAAATTTCAATAGTCGAGCATGCTTTCGTCCGACGGGTAATTGCTACTCGAACTTCTTCACAGTCGGTCATTGGAACGTCGGCTCCATCATCATCGATTGGAGAATCGGGTTCACCATTTTCTGACGTTATGCTTTCACTGCCATTTAGCAGGCTGTAGCAGTGTTCGCTTCCATAATTTACATAGCTATGGAGCTGGTGCTCGAGGAATTCAAAGTAAAAGTAAGTCTGTGAAAAGCAGAAAAGGTTTTGGCAATTGAGTACTTGGTAGCTACTATTATGAATGAATCTATAAAGTCAATAATTTCAATTCTAAAATCATCAATAAAATTTACCAAGCTCGCTGGAATATTATACCTATCTTATTTATGTCTACTACTCCAGTATAGAAGCTGATTGCTTGTACGTAAATTTGTTAAATATAACCAATTATCTTAGGCACTTAGGCATTTAAGCTGCTGTTCCTTGGCTAATTAAGGATATTTATTACAAAAGTTTATTCCGTATTGTGTTTTTTTACTCCGGAAGCACATGTGAATGGAAAAATAGCAAAAACTGGTTGTATCAAGTGCATACATTTCCTTAATAAGTTCCACACAAATGTTATTCCACTTCTGAGTTCTTGTCGAATTGGCTAAAATAAAGGAGTCACCGCCTCCACATAAGCCTATACCAACCTAAAGCACACCTCATTACTTATTTCGGCGTGTACATTAACTCACACCACACCGGTGAGGAAATTCCGGCAAATTGTTCATGAATATTTCTAGGTACGCGTCTTCCTAAGTGGTTAAGTAGCAAAGTAGGTGGCACTTCTGTGAGCTATCGCAATTTAAAATGTACGTAAATGACTTTTGGCATGGGATCATAATCCTTTTACGACACCAAAGCACACTATAGATACACATACACATACTCGTGCATACATGTGGTACAGTTAGACTCATCACATAACCTACCATCACATAATTTTCTTAATATTAGAGAAGTAGAAGTCTACTTTTTATATATCTGGGAATATTAGTCACGTTTCATATAGTTGGCGTGAAATGTTGGTGTCCTAGAAACGAAATAAGTGTAGAAATATATACATAACAGTTTATATGAGCACAGTTGGAGCAATTCATCAAGTGTCCACTTTTATTTGACACAAAACGTGCAAATGTTCGCCAATAAGTTTCGCAGTCTTTTTGATGACAGCGTAAATGGCCAAATAGCTCACGTTTGCTCTACGAGTGCATATATCAATGTGTTTACTCATGGCTGCACGAGTACATATGGTCATATGTATATGCATATGGAGCCATAGCTTTATATGTATGTATATTTGTCAACTCTCCACGACGACCAATATCGCTCATCAATATTTTATTTGAGGACATCAACAAATGGGATATTTATCGTCTACTCGTTTACCCCTACATACATACATACATTCACTCATACATACGTTGAAAAACCTGAAATGTGTCTATACATGTAAAGAAGCTAATTTTTTATGTGTCAGACTAATGAATTTAGAAACTATTTTTAATATTGCCGTAACTTCGCTTCTCTGTGGATTTGGTGAGGATGAGTTGGGTTTTGGGTTTATTGATCCCAGTTGACTGATTGGATATTTAGATGTTGGCGTATAGATGTTGTAAATAATGTCGCGTCGTCTTGTGTATCAACAATTTATTTATTTATGTTTTCGGAATTTTTTTTAAAGGTAACTTTTATTTTCATTTTCAATTTGGGGATCATCGAAACTATTTTTGAAATTTTCTACTTTTTTTCAAATGTTATAACCACCAGGTGAAATGAATTATTTGCTATGCTGAATTTTTCACACCGAACTTCATAAGTCGTCAGTCGGAATATATAGATTCGGTGATAATAGATGTTGCGTCTTGTCTTAAGGGGTCACATGGGTTTTTTCGGAGAAAAAACAACCTTTTTTGAAAACTTTTTTCTGATATAAAAAATAAAATATTTTATTAGAATTTTTTACTGTCACAAACATACACTATTAAGAAAGAATTTCTGAAATTATTGGAAAAAAATTCTAAACTTGGCCATTACGACGGCATTTCCGGTAACCCCTCAAAAAAAAGATACGTCCGTGTTGCCAGAATAACTCCTTTCAGGATCATCGAAATTCAATATGCACCGTTTATTCAATAATTTGTTGCCATTTTGAAGCTAGAATATATTGCCGCTCTCATTGAAAATCTCATCTCCATTGGCAAACAAACTGGGTCAGTCGCTCTACATAAGCTTCAATTGAGGCCAATTATTCACCATCGACAGAAACAAGCAATATTCATTTGACTTAAGGAACGGACTATGAAATGGATTGCCATAGGGCAGCAGCCGATAGTAGATAATTTCCTGCCAAAGCCACCAAAAACATCCCAAAACTTTTCTGACAGTCGATCCTTGCTTGATAGCAATTTGCCCCATCTCATCGCAATTCGACTATGACCGGCTTTTTGAGGTCGTCAATGGTCGGGGACTTGATATTACTTTTATATTAAAATCACCTACGAGAAGGAGAACCTTAAACACACATACAGACTTTACCAAAGCAAACTCTGAAATGCGAAATATTTTCTCTTCATTGCTATTTATCTTATACTTATGCTCCATGAATACTGGGTCAAGTAATCACTAAACTGTCTAAGAAGTTTTTTAGTATGAAATTTTGTCTTTCTAACGTCATGTGTTTCTAACGTTGCGCGACCGAGCTTTTACAGTGTGAGATATTACTAATACACCCAATGGAAAATAATAATAATTTCCTTAGACTCTATAATAGAGACACATATTGTTCTCGGAATCGTTCCTCGTTAACTGCTGCAAAAACTGTAAAAATCTAATTGGAAAAAATGTTCGTTTGCCAGTTGGTTTTAAAAAACTAATGGCAGAAAGCAAAAATCGAGAAGCAACTAAAACTTCTGACACCTCAAATTGCAGCCTTAGGAGCTTCGGAACTACTACTGGCACATGTGTATAACACCATTATTTCTTTACTACTTTTACGCAACCGACTATTAGCACTATCTAGACTACTATGAACTACTAACTCAAGTTCTAATGACGCTGTATAAGTACTGCTATTCCACTATTTAACACCGCCGACTCCACTTCAATCCTACAGCGTATAATTTTTTAACGCGAGCAACTCCTTAAAGTACCGTATAAAATTACAATAATAAATAATGTGTTCATCATAACCTAAAAATGCCAACGTCTGCAACTTGCCAAACTGCAAGAAAAACAGTTAAAAGCCAAAAGTCATAAAAGTGTGAACATAACAACTTTTTGCACATCAACACTTGCGCAAATTCACTGGCAGCAATCGTGCTGGCGCAGCAACAGCAAACTGAAAAAATGCGGCATCTAAAGTATTTATAGCGCTAGCAAACGTGCTAAGCTATAAAATCTGAAATAAAATGAAAAATAGCAAACTTGACTCTTTAGCAGCTATGCGTAAGCGTAATCAAGCGCAAGTCTAGACCAGGTATTACCACTACGTACACATATGTATATGTGTATGTGTGATGCATAAACTTGTATAAAATGCGTTTATATGTATGTACCGTCTTATATGTGTTTGTGTCGGTACTTTGGCACCACAAGAAATGCGATTTCGGAAATTTATGCAAACATCTACAAAATTTACATATCATTAGCTTTTATTTTGCTCGCTCTCGTAAGCGGGTGGTTTGAGCTGCTCAACAGCAATTGGCAACTACAAAAATATACACAGTTGGAGAGCAAAATGGCGAACTCGCCTCGCTAGTTACACGCACTCATTCTTCTAGCACATTTACTTTAACTGCTACTTACTCCCTCCAGTCGAGTTAATGCACATTGGTTAGCCTCGACGACGACGACTGCAGATCAAAGGAATCATGAGCGAAAGCTGTAAGCCTTAAATGGTTGCTAGCGGAAGTTGCTTATACGCCCCGTGCGTTTGCTGACTAAGTAGGTTGTTTGCTTGCTGTGTACGATGCGTATGCGTTAGACACGCACACAAGCTCACAGGCACACACATACACACTTGCTTGAGTAGGCTTTGAAGCGATTTCGCATTTTCGCTACACGTTTTCAAGCTTATGCACAGACTTGCTTACCCACAAACATACATACATACATTCATAAAAATCTGCTTATAGTCGTTGGTTTTGTTGTTGTGCCGTTTGTTATTATTTACGCTTGGTTCTTCTTGTAGCTGATTTTCATTTTCATAATTTTTCACTTGCCATAACAAACTGAATGGCTACATTTTCATTTCGTTTGATTTTTTGTGGCAGTTCTGCCAGCTTTTCCTTCTGCGTTTTTGGGCTCCACAGGCCTCTGCCTTGGCAAAGTGTTATTATGCGTTTCTGCTGGCTTTACATTTGCCTCGCTTAGCCTTGAAATGTTTTGGCAAATGTGAATATATAGCTGGAAATGTAAGCAGCGGAAACGTGTGTATTTATTTCACACAAGCAGTCGAGCCAGAGTTGTCGAGTTGGCTGTTGGGAGTGTTTTACTACTCCTAATACGTATGAAATTATGATTTTTTTTTGAAAAAAAAAAATATTTTATATTACTGTTTTTATAAGAACAAGTATTACAAAGGTATAAAACCAATTAAGTGACTGCTCTGAGTTTATATAGTTTGGTTTTGAAATAAGGGGTTATAAATCTAATTTTGTTACTAGAAATAAGAGAGAAATTATCAGTCAACCGCTGTCTACATCTTTTGAGATACCAGCGAAAACATCAATACACCATATCATCACCTAAAAACCAAAACAACGTATCGTCAAAAAAATCGAAATTGAGTTTTTTATTGCCTACTATTCACTGTATCGTATTCCATGTATTTTGTTGTTACAAAGTCTTAAAAATACAAATTTTCCAAAGCGATATCCACTGTTTTCGAAATGAGCGCTCAAACGGCTCGGTGATCCACTGTTTCTTCTTGCACATTTTCTTTAAAGAAAATTTCACGTGATTATTCTCAAATACCTTTGAAATCAAGTTCTTTAATAAATAAAGAAAATAAATAAATAAATAAAAATTATAAATAAATGTGGGTATACATATATGTATGTATACAAAATATTAACATACAATATTTAAATTGGGAATCAATATCTCAGTATGTACTCGCCATTATTGCCAAATCTGGGACATTTGATTTACACAAGCTTCTCTAGAGACGTATTTCTCAGCAGCAAAATTCTTCGCCATGGACAGAAGGATATAGTAGTTACTTGGAGGCAAGTCTGCGCCATCAGGTGGATGCAGAAAAACCTCCGGAATTTCTCTCCTATTAGCCAAACCTGGCCGCTTCTGGGCGATTGCTTACTTCATACTGTCGGATTGTTGACAGCACTGATCCAAAATACCTTAAGCTATAGGTGATCAGCTCATTGTAGATGATTTGCTACCAACTCAACCAAATCTTTTTGATCATCAGGCTTTGACGGGAATGTTTCTCTGACATGAAGGCGATTCTGGGATTTTTTTTTTATTAACATCCGAAGCTTTTTAAAATATTTATTATAATTTTTTTCCACAAAATCGCCGGCTATATCCTATCACTTGTAAATTTTGGGTTGCTAAAACCGTATATTGTAGTAAAAGGATACGAAGGATTTTTTATGTTGTCGTCAAGGGGTGTAGGGGTCAAACCACCCCAATTTACTAAACCGTGATCGAAAATTTTTGAACTCAAATTCGTAATTAGTATACCTCAAATACCCCACAGACCTCTTAGTACATCAGTCGCAATTTGAAGCGTACACAACATATATTTTCTTCACTCAAAAAAGTGGAACTTTGTGTATGAAAAAGCGCTTTTGTGTTGAGTTGTTCTTCAATAGACGAAAATTGCCGTATTTTGGTGGTAGTTTATGGGGGACATGCTAAACGAACGTTCAAAAAGTGGTTTGGATGATTATAAAAGTGGTGACTTTCGCTTGGAAGACAAAGTACCATGATGGCCAAAAAGTTGAAAGATGAGAAACTGGAAGTATTGCTCGATGAACTGTGGGAAAACACAATAAGAATTCGTAAAATCTTTGGAAATCACTTAAGAAGCCTACTTAAAATGTTTGAAATTAAGTTGTACCCACTTATAATCAAGAAAATTGATTGGATGCCATTTGAAATAAAGCCAAGAGATGTATTAAACGACGATTTTGAACGTCAGAAATGCTGCTTGAAAGACTCAAAAATAAGTCGGTTCTGCTCCGAATTGTGACTGGTGATAAAGAATGGATCAATTAGGACACCCCTAAGTGTAAGTAATCGTATTTGGAATTTGAACAGCCAACTAAATTAACGATAAAGCCTCTGTATTTAGTGGGATCAGAAAAGCATGCAGTAATATGAGCTTCTAGAAACTATTTATGGAGAAAACTATTGAAACTCATTCAATTAAAGCCAGCGATTGCCGAAAAATGCCGGGAATTCGCAACTAGACACTAGGGTATAATTTTCAATTGTCAAAACAGCCGGCCTTATGTTCCAAGACCTGATAAGGACTATTTGGACAACAGAGGCTAGACGGTTCCTCATCAATAACATTCTGACTACCATTTGTTCGAATCGAAAAAGTACATATTCAAATACTCAAAGTCATACAAATTTACTTAAAAACCAGTAAGGCAGCGCTACGTTCGGGTATCACCGAACAATTTATACACTCGCATGATAATGTAATAATCGATTTTTCATTATCCGTCATTTAAATATTTTTTTTATTTTGCCGTAAAATTAATTAGATTAGTAGTTCCTGAGATATGGTTTTTGGTCCATAAGTAGGCGACGCCACGCCCATTTTCAATTTAAAAAAAAAAACTGGGTGCAGCTTCCTTCTGCCATTTCTTCCGTAAAATTTAGTGTTTCTGACGTTTTTTGTTAGTCGGTTAACGCACTTTTAGTGATTTTCAACGTAACCTTTGTATGGGAGGTGGGCGTGGTTTTTATCTGATTTCTTCCATTTTTGAACTGTATATGGAAATGCCTGAAGGAAACGAGTCTATACGCCTAGTTTTCCAAAAAAATTACGTCCTAATTCGATCCTCTGTGCTAAATTTCACTTTAATATCTTTATTTACGGCTTAGTTATGACACTTTATAGGTTTTCGGTTTTCGCCATTTTGTGGGCGTGGCAGTTGACCGATTTTTCCCATCTTCGCACTTAACCTTCTTATGGAGCCAAGAAATACGTGCACCAAGTTTCATCATCATATCTCAATTTTTACTCAAGTTACAGCTTGCACGGACGGACGGACAGACGGACGGAAAGACAGACAGACATCCGTCTCGTCACCCTGATAACTGTGGTATATATAACCCTCTATCTGAATCTTTTAATTTTAAGACTTACAAACAACCGTTATGTGAACAAAACTATAATACTCTCCTTAGCAACTTTATTGCGAAAATATAAAAATATATATAGACATATGTATACAAGTATATACACACATATACATGCATGTAAGTATGTATTTCACAAAGTCAAAGTGAAAGCAAACGAGCTGTGTTGTTACATTACACAGCCTCAACGAACAATTGGTTGGCGGGTGTGTGTGTATGTGGCGTAAAGGGTGAAAATCGCTATGAAGGCTGTGCGTAATTTCCTACTTTAATAAAGTAGATTTGTGCCAAGCGCAAAACAACGGCAATAATAACGGCGGAACGGCCGACAGCCGGTTTATTTTATACATTTATTTTTATTATTTTACTTTTGCTTTTGGTTTTCTGATATTGTTGTTGTTGCTACTGCTGCCTATTTGACTGGTGGTCGGCAGTTTGCGCCAGGCGCTTGTGCCAGTTACATAAACCAATAAAAACTATTACATAAATAAATACTCGCCGTTATGTATGGCAATATGAATACATAAGGCACACTTGGCAGCTAAACGCTTAAGCGCCTCAGCGGCTATACAGCTAAACGGCTTAGCAACGAAGGCGTACGAAATGCTTACATGCAAAGCAAAAACAACAACAGCAACTAGGTAACGTTGGCGCAAAAAGAAAACAGCAACAACAACAAAAAATCAACGCCTTGACTGCCCGCACAACTACTACATTATCCGCCCTCCACCCTCCGCGCTCGCAAGCGAAATGCTTAAATACTAATACACACTCAGGCGCACTTCAAACGCCCATTTAGCCAACATGTATCCGCATTGGCGCACGTGTGTGTGCGTGTGTTTATTTGCATATTTCTGTATTCATTCGTATATAAGCTTTTTATGGCATTAGTTTGCTAAAGGAAGCGGAAATGCGCGCAAAAGTAAAGGCGGAAATGTGGCGGCGTGCATTGCAAAGTGCGTTCGTGTGTGAGTGTGTGCATCTATGTATATATATAAATGTATGTACGTAAGTGTGATGTGCCCTTCTCCCTGCCTTTCAGCTTGCTCTGCTTTCCTCTGCGGGTTTGCTTAAAGCGCTTAGCTTAAACGCTACAAAATGTTTGCTGGCCATTTGGAGACTCTAGATGTGCGTACGTGTGTGTGTGTTTGTATTTACGTTCATGTGTGGATATTTGCCTGCTTTTTGAGCCCGCGCAAATGTTAGTCATGTGCGCTTGGCTGAAGCAGGCTCGGCAACGAATACCAGCGTGTTTGTTTGTTGTTGGTGTTTTGCTCTTCCTTCTTATTAAGAATTTATGCACGAACGGTTTGTGACGGATACTGTGTCAAACATTGAAATAGGGAAAAATATATCTTACTAAATTTAAAAAAATATATGTATGGCAATTTTTTGATCAAATTTAAAAATGTTTTTAAGCTTGGTTGTTTATTTAAATGTAAATAGTAACAGGTTTCGAGCATGAAAAAATAAGAATTTTCCTTAAAGCAAAAATACCATTTTTATTACTTCTGAACATCTCTGGCCTTAATTTCGTCAAATTTACACCTTCTCGTCAATCTTTCGTGATTTTTGAGTTTGTTTTATTTTTAAACTGAAGTCGAATGTATTTCATCAAGTCTCTCCAAAGCCATCGTTTGCTCTCTGGCTACCTTTCCAAAAGTATCTTAAGACATACTCTTTTTGATTTTTTGTATTACATAAGGTCCTTTGTCTTACTGTTCTTATTAAAAATATATAAGAATATTTCGGCTGAAGTATTTTTATGCAAGATACTGTCACTATAAGATCGATATTAACCATATAACTATTCAACCTATTACATATTCCTGAACATAGTCTCCTTTTAGCTCATTGCACATGCCTCAGCGATTCTCCACATTCTTTGACTCATATGAAATATAATTTTTCTGTAAATATCCAAGGTAGGTCTCTGAGGCGGTGATAACTTACTCATCCGACGCAGATTTCTGCCAGGCGCGTAACTTTTTCAAATTTGGAAGTAAAAAATTGGAACCAAACCCAATTATGTAGGTGAGACAGTAGTTTTAAAAGTTTTAGTAAAAAATAAGGATTTTTCTAGCATTATACAAGTATGTAACATGTTTCAGAACTCGACTCCGAAGCCGCAGAACAATTGTTTCACTTATCGTTACCAGTGGAGTATGAGAAAGCAGTATCCGAGAGGAAAATTATTATTTGGCATTCCAATTCTATTGTTTATAAGTTTCGGGTCGGTGATTTGAATCTTTTCTTAAAATTTCGTTTACTTAAAGCGTTTTGTATTATTTGAAGTCATATTGTATTCAATTGTAAACTACTGAAAACTAGGAGATATACTTAAATAGTTTCACACAATCAAATCAAATTAATTTGGGCATTCATTCACCCTCTTAATATTAAATGTCTGGTAAATTCTAACTCTTCAATTATTTTATATAACAAAAACAACCACTTGATATGAAGTCAGATGTTGGCCACCTTCATTATTTCACAGCCACGCGACAGCTACAAAGCAATCATCTTCAATAACCCGATAATCATATCCTTTGGCGCCTGAAGCCCAGCACCTCAGGGGCACTTAAAGCGCAAAAGGCATGCCAAACTTTAAACGTTTACGTCTTCATATTATTTTGACTGCAAAATACACCTTTCCATAACCTTTGATGCTAAGTTTTCGACCTTTGTTGTTGTGTAAAATAACGCCGCCTAAATAAAGAATTAAATTTAATACTCAATAAAAGGGCCTTTTGGCAACCAACCTTTTCGAGCACTTTTTGGATTTTTCTTTTTGTTTTTTGATTTTTTTTTACGTTAAATATTCGCTGCATTCCTGCGCAATTACCGTTAGTTATGCGCTATCCCTCATTTGAGATTTGAGATGATGTGCCGCTGGCGTGTTACAAAAAGTTTTAAATTCATTTGCACTGATTGAACTTATGGAACACCCGGCGCCCCTACACAGCCACATAACTAACGGAGTACATTTAACCCAACCCCAACACTGAGCAGACATATACACACTGCCGGGGTGTCGGGGTGCCAATCAACCTTGAGCAGCACTCGCTGTCCTTCGGTGACCCAATGAATTTTTAATAAATCCTCAATTGGTAATTGCGGCCACTTGTGTTGAAATATTTATTTTTAAAAGCGGACCGTTAAACGGGTGCAACAAACACTCACTCACACATACATAAATATGTATATGTACGTGAAGCTCATCAGCGCTGTGGAGTTGAGCGCTGCGAACCTTTTTTATTGACTTTTACAACTAAGAAATAAATAATAAAAATCAGCAGCCGAACTGCATTTGGTGTGAAGGGGTGATAGAGCGGCGTGGGTGTTTTGTATCTCGTTGTTGGCGTTTTTACGCCTTCAATTTGTTTGTTGGTTGCTCTTGGTGGTCATTGCTAATTTTATATGAACTTTTTATGATTCAGTCCCGACTGCTGCTCCACCAACTAATACTCACACACACACGCTTATATATATATGAATTTATATAAATATTTATGGGTTTTCTTTTATTACTTTTATAGCGGCGAGACGTTCGCTGGCGGCGAGGCGGGCATGGCGGTGCCGGAGACTGTGTGCACGCCGCGTGCGATTGGCATCAGCGTCGATATTAATGTCTACGAGCCGCATCTGTTGGCGGGCACGATGGCGCACATGATTGGCCATAATATCGGCATGGGTCACGATGACGGACGTAAGTATTCCATAGTCATTGCATACAATCACACACTTATACATACATATATTTACTCATTTATATATCTATATACTTCGGCGCACCGCAGTCGAAATTTGCATTCACTCACGCACTCACTTGCACCCAACACACATACACTCACACTCTTGTCCTTCATTTTTAACTCGACGTTCTAAGTGAAATTAAGTTATTTGATTTTTGTTGCTTTTTTTGTCTTTTCATCGCTCAAAACTGTCGCCACATTAAATTTATACGCGCTCATTTGCGTGGTAAACAATCTTAATGGTATACCAAAATTAATCGCGCCATAAAATTGATTTATTGCATTGGTGTTTGGCACAATTTTTGTCTTCTTGCTTTTGCCGCCGTGCATTCATCAATTTTTTATAGTAAATTATTTATTGTAAAGTAAACAGCGCATTTATCTATTGAAATGGTCGCTTGTCTTCGCCTTGCTTCGGCGAAAGATTTATCTGCAACGCCATTTTATGTCGGTGGCTTTTAATGGCTCGTCGAAGTGCTTATTTCTCTTATATTATCATCAGCATAATCTCTCATAGAGTTTTTATCATAAGTAGGTATTTATGTGCATTAAGTCAAACATAAACCGTTATTTTTATACTAACCGCTAAGTGCCAACAGTCATAACTCTTTTGATTTCGCTGAAAATCAGTTTCTTGCGGGCAAAATTTAGTGGATTCTGATTGCTGTTGAGTTCTCTATAAACTATAAAATGAATAAGTTCTTTGATGTTAATATTATTTTGTTAGTTTATTTTTTAGGAAGGTAATAATTTATCATAATAAATTAAAATGATATCAAATTTTAAAATGCCGTCAAAATAAGCATTGTAGAGAGTGGTCCAGTTCGAGGTTTCCTACTTTTTTAAAGAAAAAACACAGAAACTTCAAATCTAATGGAGAATGTTTATTATGACTCGAAAAAATATTATTTCGAGTTTATTTTTTGAAGATTACCTTTTTCAAATCTTGACCGCGGCTCCGTCTCAGATGGTCCATCCGTTGAGTCCAATTTGCGATGACTTCTTCGAGTATTTCGACTGTTAACTGACGAATTACACGCGTGATGTTTTGCTCAAAGGCCTGATGATTGATATGATGTGTGGAAAGTGGCGCCGTTTTGTTGCAACCAAATATCGCCAAGATCATAGGCTCAAATTCAGGCATCAAATAGTTACCATGGCGGTCACTATTGACGGTCACGTTCTCATCGACATTAATTTCGAAGAAATATGGACCGAAACCATGGTTTTTCCATGTAGATGACATGACAGCTCTTGAATCTTTTCAGATTGTTTTTGGGCAATTTTGGTCCATAACATACCCATTGAGCCAGAAATGGACCGCTGAACGAAGTTCGGGTCGAAAACGTTGGACCTTCATGCATCTTTCAAGAAGCCAGAGCGACGCGATGTCGCTTGAAAAGGTCGAGCGGCTCGGTTCTTGCACAAGCTTTCAATATAATACAATATCTCGGCGTAAAATGCGTCAAGTCGTTCCATACATCAGTCTCACTTGTTGCGGAAGGTGCCAAATCGACATTCCGCGGTCTTTGCATACACTCTCATGGTCTATTTGGTCGAACGTTATCCAATAATGAATGCTAGGTCTGAAATCGGGTGATGGTGTTGCGAATAGTACGCTCAGTAGGCCATAAGGTAAAAGGAGCGAAACACATTCTTTACAAAACGTGAATTTTCGGAATAAATTTTAACAACTTATAATCGCGCTCTACAAAATACTATTAAATGACCGTAAATGCGAGCTCACTTTTGACCAAAATTGACGACGATTTGGTGATTCAGAGCAGTGTTTGGAGATGTTCTAACGTAATAAACCTGAGTTTTGACATTGTTATGTGACAATGGACGAAACATGGCTCCATTATTTTGCTCCAAAGTCCAATCCGAAGTCATCCGAGTGAACTAGGGGCTTGAACAGACGACGAATCTGCTTCAAATCGTCTTCAGATCTGACACATAGCGACTATTTGATGTTTTCAGATTTCAGAAGAATACCGCTTGGAAGAAATTTTCGTCGAAGAAGTGGTGATCGCCAAAATTTAGGCCTAGTTTGAAGCAAAGGTCTAATCGTACTTTGGTATCGAAAAATTGGAAGGTCGCTATAATATGTGCATCACCATTGAAGGGCACTATGTTGAATAAAAAAACGAATTTCGTAAAAAATGTTGTTTACTATGGTAGGCCGGCGATTTTTCAATTGAAGGTGCCTCAAGCTTCATTACTTAGTTTCGGCAGCAGTGTTACTTCCCAGTGTCCCAAAAAAATTGTTGAATTTACTGTTTTTATTTTTGTTTCAATTTTCAATTTCCACTTTTCTTCTCTTTCCTACTTCTTATTCCTGCTTTTAGTTCATTTGAATATGATTTCCATTTAACAAATATTCAAAGTGTTCACAGCGCTGCGATAATCACTTGTGAGCCGCTTCACTCTGTTCACTCGCTAATGTGTCTCCCGGCGCACATTTATTATTTTTTACGCACAAAAATATTTTTTTTTATGTGAATAAAGAAACAAATTATATAAATCAACAATAAAAAATTATAACTCTATATATAACCACCCAACAACAACCAACATTTATACAACATAGCACGAGATTTTGATCCACCAGTGTGTGTGTGTGTGCTTTTGTATGTGTTTGCGGCATAATAATCGAGTGAATTGCTTGATTTATGATGAACGCTTAACGCCATGGTAGAATCAACGGACAAATCTGAGCGCACAGTTGGAGGTGGAGTGCCTCCAATAACTGTAAATACATATTTTATAACAAGCATTCTGTATTTTTGTGCGTTGCGGCTGAGAGGCGTGCTTTCGATTCACAAACATCCATTACCGACTTGAGCCATCAGTGATGACCATGCTAGCAGACACCACGTCGCTGGTGTGTGTGTGTGGTGGTTAATAATATGCAAACGCCCGTCGCACTGAGCTCAATCACAGTGTGTGTGCGCGTGTGTCCAAGGTGGTGATGCATTTGCTTTTAATGGAACTTCATAAATTTATTTTCAAACAAATAATGGGGGGGTGGGGATGTGGGCGCATTTGCGTTCCTTTCCTCGTCATCATTTCTATTTTGTTGGACAACACACGCACACACAAGCCTCCCTCAAAGGTAAATAATGCGCAACAACACCAAACACACAGATTATTGAAATAAATAAAAGGGAAACGTTAAAAAAAGCGATTAGTGTTGCTGTTGTTGGCAGCAATAACAATACTGCTTTATATCTGTATGTGTGCGTATGTTTGTGTGTGTACGCCAGGCCATTCCAATAAATGCGCAATCATGTACACACTTATTGAGAAGCGCAAAAATAAATATTATACACACTTTAGTAAATATTTGAGCAACAAAAATTATGCTTCGCCGCATAGGCAACGCCAACACAAGACCACGAGAAGATGAAGACACATACAAAGTTTCCATATTTTAAATTGATTTGCTTTTCGAAGGATTGGCACTAAAAGAAAATATAGCCTTCACCTCCTTCCGCGAAAATTTTATCTCTTCGATTGACTGAAAACGGGTTTCACGGAGCGGCAATTTCAGTTTAGGGAACGTGAAGCCCAATCTGGTGTACACGGGGGTGTATCAATGGCATTTATTGCGTTTTTAGCATAAACTTCCGTCAAAATGTCGCTCGATGTCATGATCCATTAATTGTTCTTCCACCATTCGGGCCATTTTCGGCATTCTCACACAAACGCCCCAATATGGTCTAATATAACTATTTATTGACCGTCTTTCCCTCCGAAACAAATTCATGATGCACTAAACCCCGAATATCGATAAAACCAACGAGCTTCATCTTGATTTTTGAGCAGCTTCGGCGTGGCTTTTTGGTTTCGAATCATTTTTCCCCTCCATTCCGATGATTGTTGACTTGTTTACATGTCAAGCTCATAAGCCCATGTCTCATCGGTATTATAATGCACTTCATGAATGTGGGATTGGAATTACACGGTCAAGCATGTCTTTGGACATCCATACAAAATTATTTATCTGTTTTCGGTACTCTTTTTGAAGTAAAATTCAACTTTAGCGCGACAAGAACGCGTTTCATACCCAAAATATCCATAAAAATCATTCGAACGGACGAGAAATGTCGAGCTCTCTTCTCAAGCATCACTTTTTTAATAATTTCTTCAGTTGAAGTGATCGAACGGCGTCCAGAATGAGACATGTTTTCAACGGTCGAGTCTTAAGCTTGTGTTTTTGATAAAACTGAATGGCCTTAAGCCTTGTTGCCAGATTAAGAAAGTAAAAAAAACAGCCATCAACATTTGAAGTAATAAAGCAGAAATCTTTCGAAAGCGAAGCGAAAACACAGCAGTTCATGGAAACCGAATAATTTGTGTATATTTAACTTTGTTCTGGACTTAAGAAATTCTTCTATTTCAGATCAGTTTTTACCAAATGCTAATTTGTACGACTCGCTCTAGAAATTTATTTCCAAAACATGTTTATAAATGCATGCATACATCCGTTTTTTCTCTATTATGTAACACTTGGAGTGACAGCTGCATTATTCGTTTTGAATGTTCTAATTACTTTCTCATTTTTCACAGGTGAGGAGTGCTTCTGCAGGGACTGGCATGGCTGCATAATGGCCCAATCGATTGTTGGCCAGGAGAATGTGCAGCCTTATAAATTCTCCGAGTGCAGCAAAAAGGATTATATCGATGCGCTGCGCACCGGACATGGGTTGTGTTTACTCAATAAGCCGAATGAGGTGAGTCTTACACAAATGAAGCTAACAAATTTACCTACTTACCTTACCTTACTAAGCTAATTTTAAATCGAAATTATGTAATATACATATGCAATTTTAGCTATTGAAAAATATATTAGTTTTACCACAGTTGAAGGATAAAGTTTAGTTTAGAGGAATCAATATATATAGAATTACACAAAATTTGTATGACCGTCGATCTGAGTAGATTATAGAGTTTCAATGAGTTTTGGTTTGTATTGGCAAAGTTAACACCATACTAGTCGGTGAGTGGACAGAAACAGTGCTGCACAGAACCTACAGTGATATTTGAACTCAAAATCGAGCATTTAACTTGGGGCTTAACAGTTTTGTTCACAATGAATAATATTATTTCCTAAGTGGAATTTCAGATCTCAAAAGAAACGTGTAATGAACAGTGGTATCCGTTACCAGGAGAATATAAATGACATTAACAGCAATAACATAGGCAGAGATTACTTTTTGTGATATTGGTTCAACAGGATTGACTCTGCAAAAAAGGTAACACGAGCAAAAGGGTCCTAACGTCAATATCCCTACTAACTCTTTACTAAGAGGAACTGTACCTTTTTCAACATTCTGTTGACGTTATCTTGGAATACTCCTTTCAGTGGTTGGCAGGGACTTTTTGTATATTATTAACCCACTAGAGAATAAGCCTAGCCCCAGCATTTTGATAGAGTCCAAAATACTGCTGGGTACTAGCGAAGCAATGTAAGACCTATTTTGAAACATGTATTCAAGGACCTTCAACCGCATTTTGCGCAAGAAGCTAGCTTATTGTATAAATGCTTTTTCAGCTTGCAGTGGGCAGTCTAGAATGCGACAAGTAATCTGAATTTGTCCCTAGGGAGATTAACTACATATTTAAACTTGTTGAGGTTGTAACTCCCCTTGTCATTTTCAAATCTCTCTCTCCGCCAACTCTTTCTTCCTTGCGGAGTAGCTTTTTTAAGGTATGGGACGAAGGGCTATAGTTCTACCATGTTAGTGGATGCTGCGGAGCGGGTGAGTTCATCAGCCAATTAATTCCCAGCTATACCTTTGTGAACGGACACCCAAACGAGATGCACTTGGTTACGTTCTGCTAGGCTATTCAGCACTAGTAGCGATTTGATCTTATAGGCAAAGATTGCTTTAAGTGGCACTTCGACTATCGCTAAGTATGGTTATACATTCATTGCGATAGTTACGTTGGAGATATATTATATCTCTATGCACCGATTAATGGCAAAGACTCCGAGTTATGCTTGGAAAACTTCCCATAGGTATAGAGAGTTCGGTGCGTGGTCCTGCGACTCTTGCACCAATTCCCTCCGACGTTTTCGAGCCGTCAATGTACCATTTGCTTGTACTATCCCTAAGTAGTAGCTCGAGGTCGAATCATTATTCAATTAGATTTGCTGCGAAGAGTTGAATACAAGAAAGTAAAGTTAATACTTTCATTTTCTCTTGGCTCTCTGTAATACTAACATGTTGTACTTCAGCAGTCTACAAGTAGCTGAGTAAGGGGGTCATTTACATACCTCTATGATCAATTTTCGACTCTACTTACTTAAAAAAATATTATTATAATTCACTCTTGAACTTGGATATTGAAAAATTTGGGCTTTAAAGCCAAGAAAAGAAAAAATACATTAAAAATATGGAAAAAAAGGAATTTTTAAACGACAAAGGTAGACGACGACTTAAGTCCAAAAGTCTCTCTTGGACATAAAATAAGAGACTTAAATTATTGCCATTTTCATTACCCAGACCCTAGACATCTTAATCCTAGTCCCTAGACATCTTAATTTCAAGTTCGACGTAGAGCTTCTGCGCAATGCCAGGTACCAGCTACTCGAGCTAACTCAACCAACTTTTGACTACAGTGGTCCGTTTGACAACGTAAATCATAAAAGCTTTATTTAATATCTCTGTCCTTCAGCTGTCCCCTAAATATCAACGCGATTATTTATCAAGGCATTACTCTCAAAAGAAAAAGCACTGATCTATTCCTCCTCTCCAGCATTGAGTAGCTGAAGTGACCCTACTATGCTAGCGAAAATTTAACTTCTCGAACTCAATAGAAATATGCTGCAATATTTCGAGTGCTTAAAAATGTTTAACAGATATTCATAGCTATAACGGCACTTGAGTTCCCGGAAAAGTCGACTTCTTGGAAAACAATGCGAAACTCAGAGGAAAAAATGTCAAAAAAGCAAGAATTATAAACAAACAAAAGATTTTTCCTAGAAAAGAAAACAAGCGATGAGTGCATTTTCAAACGAACAAAAATTAGTCTTACAAAGCGCACAAAAACAACAACACTTTGAGAAAAAAATGAATTCAAAACGAAACAGAAAAACACTTGTGTACATTGTGTGCCATTTTCAACAACAAAGAAGCACGATCAAGCGTATTGCCTCAAGATGAATGCAGCAACAGCAGCAGGCACGTGTATACACCACTGACAATGCTACGTGCAACATGCAACTCTCGAGGCAAGCGAAATGTTGGCTGTCTCTGCCACACCCCTGTGGCACTAAGTATTGGCGCGTCGCAGTGTTTGCACACACCAGCCATTGGCACTTGCTGTTTGCTTGCATTGCATTGTTTTTTCCATATGCGTTGCATGTTCGTTTGGTATGTGGCACAAAGCTTCAGCCAAAATGGTGCAACAATAGCATAGCGCCAGTGTAAGAGCTAAAAGTAAACAAGCAAACAACAGCAGCGCAGGAATGATGACAATTTTTGCATAAATGAAGTGGAAGCACACACACACGCGCACGCATGCATACACACACACATACTACTACATCAATAACCACTCAACGTCAACGCGAACGAGCATGAGAAGGCGTTGAGGCTGGAAGAGGGGGAGCTGGATGCCTATGGCGTGAAAGTGCAGCACTTTCAGCTTTTGTCTTGATTTTTTGGCACTAGGTCAGTTGCAAGAGCAACAACAACAACAACAAACGTTGTGACAGCTTCGTTGTTTTTGTTGCTATTTTTTGTGTAGTGTTAGCGTCGCTGCCGCATTTCTCACAAATGTATACGGCATCATCGCATGAGCGGCTTTGTGCCAGCACCGACGCTCCCCTTGATGTAGCAGTCTTTTAGGCGCATTGTATGCATGCACACATTTTCATAAATAAGCATGAGTTTCTTTGCATAAATGACTCTTTTGTTTTGAGTGTTTTGGCAAAGAAGAAAAGTGACGAATGTGTTGAAAATGGACACAGGAGCCTCACTGTCGGCCGCGACTTGCCACTGCGACTAAGCGTGGCGTGCTGAGAAACTTTTTTTAATTATTACTTTTGTCGGAGAATTTATTATTATTATAATTTTTTTAGTTCTTCTGCATTGTAATAATATATACCTTTTTTTGCATACAACCATTATTTCTTTCGCTAAAACAGTCTTTGCTGCACTGCCCCCGCTTAGCTGTAAGCGAACAAACGCTTAAGCCAGTAGAAAAGAATTCCGTCTTAGGAACAGTCACGGTTTTTAAAATATTTAGTCTGTCTAGCACAAATTTCGAAAACAGATTTCGTCTTGATAAAGACAGTATAAAAATATTTTAAAATTATTTGTTTTTATCTTTGAAGTAACCACAGTTGGGTCTTTAAATAGCAATGAAAAATGTCCTTCCGTCTCAATAATTGACTCACTTGGAAGACACACATAAAAGAGAAATTGAAGCAGCTCAAATTCAAAACAAAAAAATGTACTGGCTTTTAGACCCGCGATCACAACTTAGTAAAAATAAAGTTCCACTCTACAATTCTTACACAAGTATGGATGCATATAATGTAGTTATGTTGGATAGCGACTACATCCAACATTGAAATCCTCCAAAAGTATCAATCTAAGACTTTAAGAAGCATTGTAAGAGCTCCTTGGTAAATAAGTAACTTCGAAATCCACAAATGCTTAAATGTACCTACTTATAAAGACGAAATCATCAAAGCCTTCCGAAGATACCGAGACTTTGTAATCATGAAAACTTACTGGCAATAAATCCACCGAACAACAGTATGGATGTTAGAGGCTTAAAAAGAACTCACTTTTCGGACCTTCCAAATAGATTTCAAGTAGTTTAAAGAATGTTCTAAGCAAATTATGCTATTGAGGAATATATTGGTTAATTTGAATGGAGCAAAATCATATTATAATTCTTATATTTGTTAAATTTGCTTATCGTCTTTAAATAGATTGCAAATGAAAAGAAAAGCCTTACATACCATTACATGTTAGCATTCGTCAAACGATTCTCACAATAAGATAATCTTAAAGTTCATCACAAAGTCGGTGTTTTAAGTGTGTTTAAAGTCTCTTTGCAATATTATTTTTTAAGTAAGAAGTTAAACATATACTTAAGCCTTGTATAAAAGGCTTAGCATCTAAGTTTTCATATTTGGAAATAACAAGTGATGAAAATTAATTACAATTTTCAAATCCACTTTTTTGATTAAAAAGAAGATTATTTAAAAAAGCGATGTCCTTTACTACTTGTCTAATGTACTCACTTTCATCGAAACTGGCTCTATATCTGCACTTCTACCTATTACTGCCCTTTTAAATCCAAATTGTCAAAAATTGAACTTAAAGTGAGAGACAACATAAAATTTCTTCGGAAAGTTTGAATAAAGTCCATTGTATTTAACAGTTTATGCAATAAAAGCGAATTTTGAATCAACCTGTATTTCAATTATTGCAAAAACAGCTAAAAATACGGAAAAATATACTTAAGAACAACGTTGCCAGTTGTTCAATTTTACCATCCAAATAATCGTTTTCCAATTGCAACTCTTCGTCCACCTTGAAAATTTCGAGCATATATTTTCTTAACACAATGATCTGGAGCCAAAAATGACAAAGAATCGCTCGCAATAATGAAAATATTGCTGGCGTTCAGGCAAAAATTGCTGAAGAGCACAAATTGGCGATTCCAAGGCGTTCTTAAGAATTGTGACTATCTCAAACAACAGATATTGAGCTTGCATCTGCTTAAAATAGTTTTCACTCAAGAAGTCTTTGTATCATCCTAAACATCGTGAATTTGCTAATTTTGACTTGGAACAACTTGAAAGCTATAACGATTTTTTAAGGAAATCATCTTCTCCGATGAGACTCACTTTCATCTGAGTATTGCTATAAATAAACAAAACTGTCCATTCTGGTACAAAGAAAATCCATAAATTATTCAACAATAAGACTCACCTATATTGACAATTTGGTGTGGTTTTTGGTCGGTTGGAATCATCGGTCCGTACTTTCGAAATGAAGATTTGTGAAACCGTTACTGTCAATGGAGAGCGGTATGGATCTATGATAATCAACTTTTTATGAACGCAAATCAAAGAAGTTTATCTTCATAACATCTGATTCCAACAAGACGGGGTTACGTGCCACACAGCACGTTCAAAAACCGTTTTATTGTCAGGGAAGTTTGGAGATTAAATTATTTCAAGCAACAGTGACATTGAATGGCTTCCAAGAAGTTGTGATTTAACACCATTATACTACTTCTTGTGGGATTATTAGAAGTCATTAGTCTTTAGAAATAAAACATACTGTCTTAAAACATTAAAAGTCAATGGTGAGCGTGCTCTTGGTGACATATGACTTAATTTTGTAGAAAGAGTACTCGAAATTTGAGTTTATCGAATTCATTATAGCAAAAGAAGTTGACTGATGTTATAGAGAAGTCTTAGAGAAGTATCGATGGTACTTCACATTAAATAAAAATCATTTGTATTTTCTTAATATTAGCGTGTTGTTTCTTGAAAAAAAATCATATCACTCTTATTGTTAAACCCTGTATATACTATGTATCTTTGCAAGACAGGATTTTTTAACTTCATTTTAAAATGTTTTGTGAGATTTCACAACAAAAAAATTGAAGAAATGCTTTAAAATGACAGCTTTTGCGTTGGGGCTTCTTGTAGAGTATATAATTCCCTACAAAATCCACCTTAAGGGAGACTTTTTATATCCTGTGCAAGGTGTATAAGATTGCTACGAAGGTTGCCTGCATATTTCATCAGTGGGACGACATGAGTCGATATATAAAAATATTTATCCTCAGTGTTGGTTATGTCGACCAGAAATTTTGCACATAACGGACTACTGCATTTTTTGCATAGAATATGAAGTATCTTCATGGCATGGAATATTATCTAAATAAAAATATGTAATATGCGAAGAAATTAGTAAAACCGGACCACCATAGCATATATCTGTCATAAAAACTGACCGATCAAACTAATGATTAAGACCTTTACATGCTCCTTTATGCTATAAAAAATACAATTACAAGGTATTATAGCTTCCGAACAGCCGATGTGAACGTTTTATGTTCTTCTAATTTCAAAAATAGTATATAAAAGCTTCGAAAAGTGAAAAATATGCAGATTTGGTGTTTTTGTTTAATTAAAATGATCATATAATATACAACCAAAAACCTAAATTCAATTAAAATAAAATAATTAGAAGGTATTGTTCACGAATTAGATTTCTCAAAAGGAAGGTAATGTTTTTCTGTCTGGTTCAATAATAAAAAATTGTAAAGGGATATTTTTTTCTCTGTATGCATATATTTTCTTTTCAACCTATAAATTCGTAGTAAGTTTTGATTGAGTCACCCTAATGTATACAATTTTTTTTAATACATAGTTTTGAAAAAAAAAACCTCTTAACAAAAGCAAGTATACAGCGTCAAAGATTATATTTTACTTGAGCGTTAAAAATATTGTTAAATTCAATACTAGTTACCAACTGGATACGAAAAAGAGTAGATATAAACTAGTTTATTTTGCAAAACCTAACACATTCCGAGAGGCTTTTTACACTGCTACGTAATCATGAGCACACACAAATATCTGTGTATTGGTGTGCGTTTATTTGCATTTGCTGCCAATGCGTGCGCCTCTTCAATTTTTATTCCTTTTAGCCGCAGTCATGTGTGAACGCAACGACCTCGTTCGTGGCAATTTCGTTGGCTGCGTGTTTTGCTCTGTTTTGTTTATTGTTCCAGCATACAGTCACACATTCGCACTGACATTTGCATGCACAAACATACAGACAGCAAAGCGTTGCATGCAAGCACTCGTTGCGTTTTGCAGACACTCGAAGCGTTTCAGCTTTTGTACAAGTGCTGTGCATGTGTATGCGTTTGGGTGTGTATATGTGCATGTGATGGCCTGCTCAGGTTAATTGTGCCCCGAACGCAGCACTCGACACTCGAAACAACAACACCAAAAGCGGTACTACCGCAAAGCCCCAAGACACAGTCAGCCTCGTTGCGCGTTGCATGCTGCGCCGAATGCTGCCACATGTGCCCACCGCCAGCCGCACAGCAGCACCAGCCTCAGCTGGGGGAGGTCGTCTGCATTCAAATCCTGTTAGCAAAATCTGTTTTCTGTTTTTCTTTCCGATTTCATTTTCATTGCAACTTTTTTCCTTTTCGTTTTCGTTTTCATTTTTATTTCTATTTTCATTTTCAGTTTTAGTTCTGTTTTTGTTTTTGTTGCTTTCTGCAGCTATTGCATTGTTATGTCGCCACTCTTGCTGCCCTGCGCCGCTATCCACTTTCCAACCAGCGCTGGCAGGTACACTCCGTCAGGCCGCGCTGGCGTATGAGTGACTTTCACTGCAGTTTGGAGGTTGCAGTTTCGCAGTGAAACTTGTGGCGGTAGCACGCGTGACACGCTATAACGGTTTCGCCAAATTAGTGGCGGCTATAAAAAGTGAAACTATTTTTGACATTTTCTGAGTTGCATTGTGGCACTTGATTGAGACAGCAAGACATTCTAGACAATCTCGTGCGTAACAACAAGACAGCAATTTATCTAATTGGATTATGTAAGCGCTTTCAAGTAAATTGAAATATTTATTTTGGACAGTAAAAATAAATTGCATATATGTTGCTTCAAATAACGGCTGATATTTATAATCAACTGAAGATTCCAGAAGTTTTTATTTAAAAAGTGGGTTGTTATAATTTGTGTTTGTGACTTTATTAAAATCATTGACTAAAAGTTCCATTAAATAAATTTTAAGTGTAACTTTTCCATGTTTCCAAGTAAAACTTTGATACAACAACAAATTTTGTGTAATTTCGAATTTTTTTTTCAACTTTTCAGATCGAAATGCGTCGCAATTGTGGCAATAAGATCGTCGAAGAGGACGAAGAGTGTGATTGTGGCACGATTGAGGAGTGTGCCTTGGATCCATGTTGCGATGGCATCACCTGCAAGCTGAAATCAGAGGCTCAGTGTGCCGGTGGCGCTTGTTGTAATGAATGTCGCGTAAGTATTTGCTTTTTTTTTGTGATTAAGATGTGTAGATAATGATAAAAGTTTTCATAGTTCATATAAAATATGGTCGGGTTAGAACTACAATACTTTGCTTGGGTGGGTTGTTTCAGTTTCAACAATGAAACAAGACAGCAAATAAATAATATTATTAGAAAAGTGTTTATTTTTTATGTCAAGTTAAGAAACTTTTTATGGCTCTGATTATACTTGCATTTGTATTTTTATTTTAAAATAAAAAAAATCCATTGAGTTTTTCGCAAGAACTATTATCTGAAAATTTTAGTTCTTAGTTATGTGGAAGAGTATATAAAAAAATGTTTGCCAACATTTATTAACTACAATTGGAACTGCAGAGGAGGAATATAATCTTTTAGAAACTTTTACCGTTTAGTCCAATTTTTCTAAAGAGAAAACGACTACAAAAAATGTATTCTACATTACTCCTTTTCTGGTGTTCATGTTCTACTCTAATATTTCTTTTTTGACCATTTGTTAATATAACGCCAAAGGATTCATTATTCATCAATGTATTATTTGTCGCCCTCAACCTTCCCCACCAGATATAATATACGAGGTGTGTACTTATACCAACAATTTTTCCAGTCCTCAAAACACTTTTCATAACAATATTTGGGGATAGCCAACGGTTTCTTCAGCGAATTCGTTTTATTTATTCGATCGACTGAAAACGGGTTTCATGGAGCGGCAATTTCAGTTTGGGGGGAAAAAATCACTCGGAGCCAAATCTGGTGAACACGGTCGTTGGTTGCGTTTTTGCCTTTAAATTCGGTCACAATCGTGGCTCGATGCTATGATGCATTATCGTCGTGTAAAATCCATGAATTGTTCTTCCACACTTCGACTGATATTCTCACGCAAACGACTCAATACGGCCAAATAGAACTCCTTATTAACCATCTGTCCGTCCAGAATGATACACCAAACTACGAATATCGAAAAAAACAACAAACTTCACTTTGATTTTTGAGCGGCTTTAGCATAGCTTTTTGAGTTTCCCTCTATTTTGATGATTGTTGACTTGTTTGCAACCCATAAACCTATGTCTCGTTGGCAGTTATAATGATCTGCATGAATGTGGCATTGGAATTCGCGCCATCAAGCATGTCCAAAGAGATCTGTTTACACAACTCTTTTATATATATTTTAATATTAACTAAAGTTATTTGAACAGACCCGCGAAAAATGTCAAGCTCTCTTGCAAATTCTCTAACATTTTTTTTTATTCATTTAATTTTATTCATTGAAAAACCCTCAACGCTCTGCTGAGGTGTACCGACTTAAGCAGCTGCTGTAAACAAACTAGTTAATCACCATATTAATATAGAAAACTCTGACGAATTAAACTTATGGAAAACTAAATGTAAACGAGACCTTTCCAAAACAAATATTTCTATACTATAGCGCCTGATTCGTAGAAAGAATCACATTCGAAATGTGTCTGGCGTAAGCTGGACAGTGGAGGAGAAAATGTCTGCATGTTGAGTACCAATAGACAATGTACTTTCATAACATCTATCATTGCAACGATGTTAATCTTGCTAAGTGCAAGTAGTTTTATAGAACTCTCGCGATGAACTACCATTTTCTAAAAACTATAATAACATGAAATTTATTTTACCCAACATCTTCAAAGTTGATGATTGCCTAATAATACGATAGCTATCCAAGTTAAGTTAACAACCCTCTAAACTGTCATTTACGAAAACTTTTTTCCAATTCAATCAAGATTTAATAAATTTGAATTAAAAAGTGCAATATTTTATCTCCATAATTTTTTGCAGAAAATTTGTTAAATGAAGGCTATGGATTAAACTCGCCTTTTAGTTTTCGAGTAGAGAAATGATTAGTTAACTTGCGTCCAATCTTGAGCCAAAAAAAATTTAGCGGTAGCCCATGTACCGAGGATGGCTCAACACTGGCAACTAGGTATTCCTTGCCTAACCCTGAATGCACTCTTAATGAGTCCAAGGCAAGTATAGCCGCCCTGTTATCCGGGCGTATAGCCACTCTCTGAGAGAGGCTGCAGTCCAAAGCAGTAAATATACAACTAAATACTTTAATGGCTGCAACGTCTGCTTGGAAAACACTGAAATAGTCAGGAAGTTGGAGTTGATAGAGGGCTCTTGACAGTAAACCCCTCCACCAATCTTCAGTAGAGAAGCTCACTGCCCTTTTCCACTAACGGCTTCTTCCCACCCACAACCCCGCAGCCGGTATGTGGGCAGAGAAGGAGTCGCCAGAATTGGACTTGGCGGCACCATGATCCAAGTGATCCGGTATGGAGTCAAAGTGTGAGAAGATTGACACTTGTAAAGTACAAGCGATCACAATTTTTTAATACGAAAAATTGGTTAAGTTATTATTGCAAAATGAGAAATATCCACAAATAAAAAAAATTCCGGCGTAGTTTCGAAATTTAAAAGGGATGAGTTGTGTGGAAAACTCTAAAATTTTTGAACACTAAAAAATCTGAAGAAAAACGTAAATAAAAGAGGTATAAAATCAGATCGTCAGTTTTGCTTCAATTGACTGGGAAAAAAAGTTAAAAACCCTACTCCCGCCCTACAATCGAAAGGTCTGATAATATTTAGTCCTAGAAAGAAAGCTTTTCTGTGTCTACGAGACAAACTATTCTCATTTCTTGCACATATTCTTCGTTAAACGAGTTTTATATCTCTCATTCGACGTTTAGCTTCGGCCAAAAGACTATGTCTGTCGTGATGCGCTCAACGAATGCGATCTGCCAGAGTATTGTGATGGTGAAAGTGGTCACTGCCCAATGGATGTGTTTCGGAAAAATGGATCGCCGTGTGGGCACTCAAAAGCGGGGTTGTCGTCCGGTAAGTTCACAGCATTTTTTTATAAAGCTTACACACACAATACATACATATATTTTTAATAATATAACAATTTATGACAAATTTTAAAATAATGAATAATTCTTGTTACTAACTTTCAAACGCAAGGCTACTGCTTTCAAGGCGACTGTCCCACTTTGAATCTGCAGTGCGAGGCGATTTGGGGTTATGGCGGTTTGGCAGCAGATCGCCAGTGCTATGAGCAATTCAACTCGAAGGGTTCGATCAACGGCCATTGTGGGCGTGACTCCAATGAGCATTATATTAAATGCGAGCCAGAGTGAGTATTTTTTTCAATTTTTATATATTTGTATGTCTTTTTTTTACTTTTTAACTATATAAATATAATATGTGATATTGATAAGTTTAAAATATATTAATATTTAACGGTAATTTTGTAAATTTAATTTTTCTCAACTGCTGTAAATTAAACTCAATTGCTTTATGTATTAAACTCAATATAGTTTTCGGACTGTGTTGCCTTTATGACGCATTTCTCACGCCATATTGATTTCATTATGCCTAAAATAGCATTACCATTATCCATATTAATTTATAATCGGCTTTTTCAGCTAAATTTCAATTTCCAATTTTCTATTAGTCTCTCCTCTTTGCTAGCGAGTATGTAATGATGTTTATTTTCGCTGTTTATTTTTAGGAATGTCCAATGTGGCACATTGCAGTGCAAAGAGGGCGAACGCCAGCCAGTTAATGATGGCATTGATCAGCTTTATTCGAGTACAGTTATCTCAATCAAAGGAACGGAATATACATGCAAGTAAGTAGACACACATACACTCACACAAAAATTGTGGTGAATTTTTAAATTTGTAATTTTAGTGAGTTAAATAACGTTACTTTACAAAGCGTTTTTTCGGAAATGAACGAATTTGTAAATTAAGTTGGTTTGATTGTTGTTTTTGTGGATTCAAATGTCAACTTGTTTTAAAATGAAACCGACATTTTTCTTTAATTAAAAATCAAAATAGTAAACATTTTTTGATAGTTTTTTCTTTTAAAATGATTTCTGCGAACTTTTCGAAATAGACACTGTTATTGCTGCCACTTAAAACCGAGTATTAATTTTGAAATTCAAGACAATGCACATTTAGATATTTAAAGAAAAAATTCACAAAAATAATTATCGTATTTTAACAAATTAATTAATTTAATTAAATTAATTATGGGAAAAGTTATCGTTGGTAATTGAATATCAGTGGTAGGTACAGAAAACGGGCTGATTCGACGGGGTCGGACCAAAGGAAGCGGTGTGTTAAGTGAATCAATTTAGTAATGCATGAGGTGGTTAATGTCATTCGAAGACTCTTTGCATGAGAGGAAATATAGTCTGTATGTTTTTTCTGGATAAGTAGGAGCTTAAGCTGCAAGAGGCAATTATGCCTTTCATATTACTGTGCCCAAAATAAGGTGACATTGTATTTATTTTGAAAATTCTTTATTTATTCTTCCAAATCAATTTCATCCCCTTCAAAGTAATCTCCACCCGATGCAATGCACTTATGCCAACGGATTTTCCAATCTTCGAAACACTGGTTGTAGTCACTTTCCGGAATGGGCTTCAGTTCCGTCTTCGCTGCGGCTTGAATCTCCTCTATCGTATAAAAACGGTGTCCCAGGAGCAGTCTTCTGAGCTTGGTGAACAAACAGAAGTCGCACGGCGCTAGATCAAGCAAATACGGTGGTTGCGGAATGATATGGGTTAAGTTTTTGGCGTAATGGTCACGAATTACGAGGGCAGTATGGGATGGTGCATTATCCTGGTGTAAAAACCAAGAATTGTCTTTCCACAATTCCGGCCTTTTTAGGCGGATAGCGTTACGCAAACGACGCATAACGTTCAAATAATATTCCTTGTTGACTGTTTGACCGGTTGGCAGGAATTCATAATGCACAACACCACGATAATCAAAGAAAACAGTCAACATGACCTTGATTTTTGAGCGACTTTGGCGCGATTTTTTTGGTCTCGGCTCTCTTTTGGCACGATATTCGCTCGATTGATCGGTTGTTTCGGGGTCGTAAGCATAGATCCAAGTCTTATCGCCAGTTATAATGCATTTCATGACACCCTGGTAGTCGGAAAGCATCGTTTCACACACTTCAACGCGACGCCTTTTTTCCAAAAAATTCAATGTTTTCGGTACCAGTCGAGATTTGACGCGCTTGAGGCCCAAAACATCCTTCAAAATGGTATTGGCTGAGCCTTTCGATATGCCAACTTCATCAGCAAGGTCTCTAATTGTTAATCGACGGTTTTTCAACACCAAATATTTGATTTGTTGAACGTGAGCTTCGTCGGTTGAGGTTGATGGTCGCCCTGGACGCTCTTCGTCTTCGACACGTTCACGGCCGGGTTGGAACTCACTATACCACTTGTAAACATTTTTTTTAGACATAACCTCAACACCAAAGGCTTTCTGTACCATTCTTAACGTATCCGCAGCAGAAAATTGATTCCGTAAACAAAATTTAATGCAAATTCTTTGCTCAACAAATTTCGACATCGCAAAAAACGAAAAACTCACTTTTAGCAGCTCGCAAAACGACACGTATCTCAAAGACTAATGAATATTTTGACATGAAATTTGACATAAATGTGACTGACAGTACTACCAACATAAAAAAAAAAAAAATAATTCTCCAAATCCTTCGACGCGCGCAGTTTAAATTCAAATGTCACCTTATTTTTTGGTGATATATATTACGTTAAAAGCATTATTCCTCCCTTCCATTCTTCTTTTTTAGCATAATCTAGCCCCCACGCGTATATTGAATTTTATTAAAATCGACACCAAAGCTAAACAGTGATCCATTTTGAGTTTATTTACATTTTTAAAGAAAAAACACAGAAACTTAAATTTGATGGCGAATTTTTATTATCCTTCGAAAAATCATTTTTAGCAATTATTTTTCGAAGATTTTCTCTTACATACACAATCTGCTAAATCTCTTGATATATTATTCGATAATTGTGATCATCAAAGTTACTTGGCTTCCTCGGCTAAAAGTGTTAAAGACACTGTATATAAACAATAAAAAATCTCGGCCAACAAAACTTTCTACTGGCATCTGATGGCAATAAAGGTACCTAGAAATGAAATACACGGTACAAAAAACCTGGCAGAGTATAAAACTGGTTCCTGATAAAATATATACTTTATGAAATGAAAGGTGTAAAAAATATAAAACTAAAATCTTACTTAATCTTTCTTAACAAAAATATTATATCTCAAAGAGATATGTCATTCAGACTGATGCATCAAAATAAATATAAAAAATTTGTAGGGCCTTTTATGCTGTAGCAAATGCATTGTTAAGGGTATCAATGTTTCGGTGCAGCCAAATGTAACGTTTTTTATTTTATTTTATTTTATTTTATTTTATTTTATTTTATTTTATTTTATTTTATTTTATTTTATTTTATTTTATTTTATTTTTTTTATTTTATTTTATTTTATTTTATTTTATTTTATTTTATTTTATTTTATTTTATTTTATTTTATTTTATTTTATTTTATTTTATTTTATTTTATTTTATTTTTTTTTTTATTATGTTTTTTATTTTTTTTTTTTTTTTTTTATTTTTTTTTATTTCATTTTATTTTATTTTATTTTATTTTATTTTATTTTATTTTATTTTATTTTATTTTATTTTATTTTATTTTATTTTATTTTATTTTATTTTATTTTATTTTATTTTATTTTATTTTATTTTATTTTATTTTATTTTATTTTATTTTATTTTATTTTATTTTATTTTATTTTATTTTATTTTATTTTATTTTATTTTATTTTATTTTATTTTATTTTATTTTATTTTATTTTATTTTATTTTATTTTATTTTATTTTATTTTATTTTATTTTATTTTTTCTTGTGATTACTCCTCTTTACCACTGAAATATATTATCGTTTTTTGAAAGCAACTTCTTCTTTATTCCACCCTGTATATCCTGCTTAACCTCATAATCCACTGTCATCATTATATGCACACAAAGTTAACTTAATCCCTTATCCGCTTATTTTCCGTAGAGCCACTAGCGGTCAAGTGGGCGCTAATGAGTATCCGGAACATGGACTGGTGAAGGATGGTACGCCTTGCGGTACTGATTTGATTTGTCTGAATCAGACTTGTGTCAGCATATTTCCACACGTCGATTCAACCAAATGCCCAACAGATTCACAGGGAAAAGAGTGTTCAGGACGCGGGGTAAGTGGAAGAAAATTAAAAACAAACAAGATGCAAGCGAAATTAAGCAGTAATTTAAACTCAGCTTGAAAACGCTACAAGCTTAACTGTACAAGATTCGTTGTTGCAAATACAAAAAACAAATTTATAATTACAAAAATGCATAAAATTGCGCTGTGAACGCAGTCATGAATAGTGTATGTGTTTGGACTCATGCTCTTATGCAAATATTGCATTTCACACATTGAAGCATGCAACATCAAAAACAACAACTGTAGTGATATAATTTTAATAATTTTGTGCGGCGCTTTAACATTATAAAATTTCAGCCACGGCTTTATGCAACAAAGTAGTAATTTTAAATCCAATTCCGCGCCTTGTCGCCAGTCAATGGGCACTGCTGCCGCACGGGCCTCACGCTCGCAGCATTTCAAGCATTTTTGCGTGTGACCATTTAACCATTAAAGTATTTAACCCACAATAATGAGCGGCGCTGCAAAAGTGATTACACAGCCGCAGTCTCATTACGGCCGCCCCTCAACACGACAGTCTCATAAATCCCCTCACAAATAAAGTAAATAAGTTGAGGAAACAAAAATATCAATCGCCTGCATGATATATGTACTTTAACGATGAATGTAAATCAAGAATATTTGTGGTTAAAATTTGCCATACCGTGGCGAGTGCGACGAATGTTACGTATACGACATGGTGGCCGCGAGACGCCAGCAATAATTCTTAACGATGGCGCGAGCCATTCAGACCAACAACAATGCGCGTTATTATGCGATACAAATGCCAGAGGAATACATATATGCGTGGCTGTCTTTATATATGCGTGTGTATGTGTGTGTATACAGTAATCACCCAAAATGCGACCGTAAATTCCGTGCATTGACTCATTTACGGTCAGTAGTGCTGACATACTATCAACCAACAGTAATGTATGCACCAAACGAGCTGTAATAACAACAACAAAAATTATAATAACAACGACAAAGACTGCCCGAAGCACTAAAGTATGAAATAAAAGCACACACACACACACGCACACACGAAGCAGTTATCTCTGCGTACGCACCGAACGCCGTACGCCGGCAGAGCTCATTATATTGGGTCATCGCTTGGACATGCGTGTGCAGCGCCACGTCCGTAATGTATAAATACGCTTAAGTGTAATTAAAAATTTAAAATATTTCCCAAAGCTTTTACACATAAACACAACGAGCGCCTGATTGGTTGGGTGGCTCTGGTCCAAAAATAAAGCTTTTATCGTTCGGTCAGTGGCTCGCACGCTGTCTCACTTTACTGCCTGCATGCCTGACTGACTGACTCGCTGGCCGCGCGGCTGGTTGCTTCTCTGTAATGTTTGCTCCACTCTGCTGCGTAATTTCGCCTGTTTTTAATCCGTTTTGATAGCTGCGAATTTTAATGGAAATATTGTTTAAATGAAGCTTTCACATTGATTGCATTCATGCATATGCATGTGCGTGTGTGTGTGACTGTAAAGGCACTATTAATTTTAGCTGTGCCACATGACTAATGCGCATCTAAAAATAGATTAGCAAAATGTCAATTTTACAACGGAAAACAAATATTTATGCCACACATTCATACATACACATGTACATATATCATTGTAAATATACATATTAAAAGCTACTATTCCATATGATTGCTCATTGCAATTGCGTTTTTCTTTACGCTGCTTTCCACTTGCGCAGGTCTGCACCAACACGAATCGCTGCTTTTGCGACATGGGTTGGGGCGGCGTCGACTGTAGCCTTGTAGTTTTACTGACCACACCACTGCCAACGGAAGCGCTGCCAACCGCGGAGAATACTATCAAAATGGAGAAGAAGGAGACGCCATATGGTAAGATGCTTTTGTGCAGATTCTCTTATTTCTTTTATGTAATAATTGTTTTCACATGCGTGAACACGCTATCAAAAACCAAAATCAAATCAAGCTGTCGCTCAAAGACATCCATATACGTATGGTACTTAGTTTAACGCGTCTGGCTGTCAGGCTTGAGTCTGACTTTGTTGTACGAAATATATTTTTAATCAATTAACTTTGTTTCACAAATTAAGCTCTTCTGCTGTGAATAATTTTTGTTCACAAAAAACGCGAAACAGTGTAATTACACTTAGTTTAGAATATGGAATTTGAAAATATTTATTTTTTTTTTTATTTGCGTCATATGGGCAGAATGCAAAGCTCGAAGGCCTACGAACAAAACAAAAAATTGTTTGACGGGGTTCAAATAGCGTAGAAGCGTAGAGATGAAGTGAGGAAAGAAAAGAAATTTATTTTCTTTTTTCACGTTTGGCGGCACTCTTTTAGCATTAACAGCAGAGTTGCTAATTTTTAAAAACAAAAATTTTAGTTTAGAATTAAGATTTTTATTTTCCAATTTCAATTTTGAGATTGAAAATATTTTCATTTTAATACCGATTTTGAGCTTAAAATAAAATTTCAATGTATATTGAAAAATAATATTTTCAATTTACTTACATTAAATAACAAAATATTTAAAATTTTTTTGCAAAATCAAAAGTTTTCAATTTTCAATTCTTAATAACAAAATTTTAATTAAGGCTTGAAAATTTTATATATATTTCCAAATATCTTGAATAAAAAATTAAAATCTGCATTATTAATTACCTTTTCGAATTTTAGAGGTTTAAATTAAGATAATCAATTTTCTACAGCTCGGCTAACAACAAAAATCACAAACTCGTATACTTGCATCCTAAATGTATGCTTCGATAGATTTTGAAATTTTCAACCCTCATAGTAGAATTCTCAATAATAAATTTCAAAAATGTATATTTTCTATTTATATGTAGTTGTACCATATTAACTTACATTGCAATAAACTGTGGCAAAAGTATACTTTTATTCTCAAAATTCAACCAAATTTCGTCCTAAAGTGCAAATGCTTTAATAAAGCTTCCAAACTGTTTTACATAAAAGGGTCGAAACTGTTAGAAACTTTTATTGAATTAATTTTTTTTTAGTTTTCTATTTTTATACAGGACTTGCATTCTGCCCACGTAAATCGCCCATTGCACCTACTATATAAATCGCTTATTTCCATTTATCTACATACAATAATAACTAGAATATATGTATATATGTATATATAATATCTACCTTGAATTACAAGCAGTGAAATATTGTTTTATATAAATTTCGAGTAGTAGTAAAATGTTCCAATTTTAGTTTTGTACTATTGGGTTTTGAAATGAAAAATGATAGTTAGAATGCCTTTAATGACTCGTAAACTTCTATTCAACTAACTCTGGAAATGCGCCTAAATTATCAATTCCTTGATAATTAATATTTGTTAATTCCATACATACTTATGTTTTAGTCAAAGTTAATTTTTGGCAAAAATTAAATCGCAAATATATAAAAAAAAAACTAAAAGCTTTCTTAGTGTGTCAACCCAGCGTCATTTTTTCATGAGAATCTCAAGTTTCTCATAACAATTGAGGTGCCTGACAACTTGTAGCTTTCAAGTCGACTCACAAACTCTATAAAATTATATTGTTATTTTAGAAAATCCTTGTTAGGTTGATTGGACAAGAGTCCTGTACAAAAGGCACACTCGGCTCCAAACTCCAAAAACTATTTGCTTTTAGTATTGCTTTCATTATATGCATTAAAATATATAGATAAAAGCTGAAATAAAATAATTAGTGAATTCAAAGTCAAACTAATTTAAATCCCATAAATACAATGGTTTTGCGAAAGGCATTGCATGTAGTCAATACTCATATGAAATTTAGTTTTTGAAACACATAAATTGATAAAAGCAGTTACATTAAGGGTATTTTAATTATTTATAATACTTAAATTGGCATTTCAGTATTAACTTGTTTTAAAGTAATTAAAGTTTAAATTAAATTGTAAAGTAATGCTTAATACATTTTAACCTTTGAACTTTCTTCGTACAAAATTTCACTGCTTTGGTATTGGAACCCTTTTCTCCCACTCAAAACTGGTTGTGTTATGACAATGGTAATCATATAACAGCATTGCCAAGCACCAATATAATATAAAATATAAAAAAAATTTATTTAAAAATCATATGCAATGGCACGGCCAAATTTTAGTATTTAGTAGTCATGTAATTTAGAAGAAAGAACGGTATTTTCACTGCTCTGAAATTGTGGAAAAATGCAGCTGCCCTTCCACCCGCAGTTTCAGTTAAATTATAAATCATTTAAAAATTAATATTTAAACTACTGAAATAGCTTAAATGTATAATTCTTTTCCATACTATGTAATGAATTTTTAAGTTTACGAACGTTCTTTAATTTATTCATAACTGCGAATGAACGCAGTGTTGTGTTTTACTAAGTAGTCTCGTATTTACAAACTTTTAATTTTACTTGAATACGTTTTATACACAAAAATTGCAAACGTGCATAATTAACTCCTAAACATATGCTTTACAAAATGTTTAAACCCTAAATGTATGCTTCCGAGTTGAAAAAAAAATAAATTCAAAATTTGCTAAATTGAAATTTTTACGAAATTTGCTATAAACTATTTGACTTGTATAACTGGCATTGAACGAATTGGAAATGTTCCTTCCTTCCGTACAACATTTTACAGGCCCTTCAGATCAAAATAGGATCAGCACATTAACCATGGTCATCATATTAACCGTTATCGTGAAATGCGTCTTCATTAGTTTCGCAACTCTGGCGGTTTGCTACAGGTAGAGTACCAAGCAAAATCAAATCGAAACCACAACAACAAATTAACAAGGACAGAAATTCTAACGAAACATGGAAAAACTTAAAAAATATATATATATCTACAGAGTAAACGGCAACAAAGCAAGGAATGAGACTGAAATGAATTTGCACCTTTTTGCACTTGTAAATAAATATTTTTAACAAAATTTTTTCAATTTAAGTGAAAGTCTTCAAGTTGAACATTTTAAGAAACTTACGCGTTTAGAGCTTGCTCGCTTTGTTGCTGTTTACCTTACTCTACAAATTGCCCACTATTCAGCAATCAATTATATTGAAAATATACTATTGGGAATCTGATAAACATTTATAAAATAACAATTTCAGTTTTTTTTTTTTTTTTCAAATACAAAATTTCAATTTTTTTTTTCAAATATTTCGATCTAAACCCTTTCAGTTAACGAAATTCTGTTCTTTTTTGTTATGAATGTGACTTCATTTTTTTTTCAACTTTCCAAAAAAGTTTTGGCGCAAAATTCTCGAATTCTTGGGTTTTGAAAAATCTAATTACAAAATATTTTACAAGAAAAGTGACGAAGCACTCCACGACGGACAATAAGCAGCACGAAGCAAAAAATAACTAACGATATTTCGAATAACGGAAAACAAAAATACAGACACAGAAACAGTACAACACTTGAAAAACAATCAAACTGTATGAAATTCACTCAACACAAAGTCAAAATTGAATTAAATGGTTGCTTGGTTTTCTGTCCTCGGTCTCATTTACGTATAAATGTGTGTGTTGCTCTGCCATCAAAAAAATATTAAAATTACGAGCCACAACAACAAGTAGCGCAATCATGCTTCCATGTTGCTTGAACTAATACTTAAACACGCATTTACTTATATTGTATTTATGTAACTAAATGTTTTTAGCCTATTTATACATATGTTTTATAACTGTATTTCATGAACCTCTGTGTGGTGTGTGTCTGCAATATTTTAGTTTTTATACAGTGTTACATACTAAGCATAATTCTATGTAATTGTGTGCGTAATTCTTTTTCTCTGTTTTATTTTTTATATACATATATGTAATATATTACATACATATGGCAACCTTGTGCTTACATTTACAGGCATACATAAGTCATTTGTAAACTTCCATTTTCACTTGTACTATGTGTATAACAAATATGTTTGTGTGTATTTCGGTGTTTGTTTTCTTCAACCATTGCCACAAAATCGCTTGAGATATTCGTGCATTGAAATTCAACAAAAATATTTTCACACATGCATATATCAGACAACAACAGCGAGCTATAGTTTTAAAATCTTTTTATTTGCATATCTGTTTCATTCATTATCTCATTATCATTTCTTTAGATTAAAGCTTTTAAGGAGCTACATGGATTTCCTCGGTTAAAAAACAGCCTTTTTTCCAACAATATAAAAAATTAAATATTGTTAGAATTTTTTTTTGTTACAAACTTACATTATAAACAAAGAAAATCTGAATTAAAAAAAAACAATATTTTAAACTCGGCCATTGCAATGCCATTTCCGGTAAACCCTCGGAAAGAAGAAGCGCCTGCGTTGGCAAGATAACCCCTTACAGGCTCATCTAAAGTGAGAAAATACTTGTTTTAGTTCAAACTTTAGCTTAGAACTTATTCGAAGAAAAAAACTGAAAATTGGATTTTTGGCTGACATTTTTATAAAAAACATTTCTCGACATTTTTTTCAAATAGATGTAATCGAAAAAAATCCTTCGTCCAAGTTTTTAAAAATTGTAACTCAAAGACCTGTGTAAAATTTCATGAAGATCAGTTGTGTAGTTCTCGAAAAATCAACCGACTTCAAAAACACAGTTTCGGGAAAAATGCGTTTAAAGATGGTACACAGCTTAGAGTGCACGAGTTCTCAAGGCTGTATCTCCGGAACTATTACTCGGTTCAACTTGAAAATTTAGGACATTATTCTGGAGGTATTGAAGAGTTTAATAAAAAAAATGAATAAATTCGATTTTTGAAACCCGTAAACCCATGTAATCTCTTAATTTTTGCAAACTAGAATATGTTCTGTGAGTTGAATATATCTGCCACAGATCAAAACTCTTAAAATCATTAATCAAATAGCCGTTGCAGACAGCCGCTAAATTTAGTCAATTAATACAATTAATATAAACACTCAATTGAGCAGCTAAGCGAACTTGAGCAATATAATTCCTTATATTTATACCATCCTCTCAATTTATACCATCTTAATGAGAAATTTACTAAATTAAGGTAAAATACTTGAGTTCTCTCGTGAGAGAAACGTTAAGAAAGACTAATATTTTTTTTGAAAATATTTATTGCTAATACATACCTCTACTATAACTCTGAGTTATTTTTTGAAAACAAGGAAAATAAAAATAAGACAGTAAAATATTTTACGTAAAAATTATTAATATATAATAATAAAATTCCAAAACTCGGAAAATACTGCAGGCAAATAATCTTGAGCAGTTGTCTGATCTTAACAACTGATCTTGTTCTGTTTACCATAATAAGAGATGGAGAAAGGCTGATGGCGATTGGCGCCTCGATTGCCTGTTATTGGCAGCTGATATCCATTCGTGTAAATATCTGGAAAAAGTAAAATTTTAAATAATTATTAGGATATATTTATAAAACTGTGGAGGAAATGCTTCAATTTCTATGCTATTTTCATTTCTTTTACTTTCCATTGATATAATTTCATCATTTTTTGACAGTTCTCAATAATAATTTAAACTAATTTGGGTAGTACGTTTGAACATCAAATACCAAACATCAATTTATATACAACTTAATTGCTTTAGCTAATTGACTACTGTGGTCATGATATTATATATGTACATCAAATAGGATTCTAGTGATAGATACTAATTTAGAATTTTTTTTATTTCAATTTACTTATAATTTGACTCTGGCATATTCAGTATTTTTGTTTTAATATAACAAGAGCGGAATGCAAGAATATTAGAAACGTATAATTCAGTTCTTCCACATGGATAATTTGCAAAAGAAGACCAAAAAGCGGCTGTTGGTTTCCAAATATGAAATTTCAATACTAATTGTATAAGTTTGAGCACCAACTATAATGGCTCAATTTACATATGTCTTAATTGCCTCAGCTAATTACATGTATAAATAAGGTCATATATGCATTAGCACAACAATTTGCTAATTGACTGCATTAGTCGGAAGAAACAGCTAAAAAATAAGCTATGATAACTTGAAACAGTTCTTCAAAATCATTTGCAAACAAATGTACGCATATATTTATTTAAATTTTCAAACAAATTTATTTTAAATTAACACATTTCATGCCTTAATTTCAAAATAAAAATTACGTCTGTCAACTCAGAGTATATAGCAGTGAAGTTAGATAGTTTTATCACAAATACCAAATAGACTATAATATAATGAACTCAAAGAGAGTTCGAATTTTCACTCAGTAAAAAAGGCTATGCACAAATACAGTTCTGTCATTGACGTTTACAAATTTAGTTCATTAAAAATGAATATAAAAATAAAACGCTTCAGCCGCAGCACGGTTTCCTGTCAAAATTTCGCTTTTAATTACTTTCAACAAGCCATGGTCAGTGTGCTTTTGAATGGCAGTTTCTAATTTTCATTCGTTTATTATTTATTGATATTTTTGGCAAACAGTTATGTGCATGCATACAAACATACATACATAAATTTTGCTAATAGAGAATTTGCGCTTTGCTAATGCAATTTTTAGCATTTTGCCAATATTCATCGCAATTTATGCTTTCCATTTTGTGGACATCAATGACGTGCATTTTAGCTTTGATTTTATGTTATCAATTTATTTGATCACATTTCACAGTCACGCGCCACACGCCACATGCCACATGCCACACGCTCGTTATGGAACAACAGCAAACGGCACATCAACTCAGTTAAGTTATTTATTTTTTATTTCTATGTAACTGATGATTTGCTATTTCAGTTTTATTTTCATAATTCACTTTGCAAACTAACACTACGTGCTCTCAAAAATAGCGCCAGTTGATGAATAGATATGCTTTTGGTTTTTATTTTTATTGCTTTCAAGCTTAAATTCTCTACAATAAGTGAAATTAATGGCAAACAATGTGTTTGTGGTGGTTCAAAAATATATTTCCATGTGTTATATAGACATACATATGTATATGAATATATATGACGGGTGACCAGTATAATCTAATCTGACTAATGTATATTCACACAGATTATTTCATTGAAATATGGTGAATACATATATTTTCATTAAAAACTGCAATTTTTAGGAAACAAAGACAAGCAATTTTTTTAATTTCATAGTTTTGGGTTTTCTTAACTCATGTTATTTATATTTAGTGTTCATTCTTTTTAAGCCTTAGTATTTACATATACAACAGAAGATAAAACCTCTATTGAAATAACTCACCTGATTTTAGAATAGTAAGCTCTCACTATATTTTTATATTGGGGAAGACTGCTTAATTCTAGTTGCTGAAATACTTGCCATGAATACAATAACAGAATTAAGAAAATTAAAAAATAATTGCAAACGTAATGTAACTTTTGGCATACTGTTATCGGACAGCAGCTATACTCGCACTTTACTAATGTAATGACTAAAACTAGTAAGCCTTGGCGGTCGCCTTAGTCCGAGTGCAGCACCATTTTACGGGTGTGAGTCTTGGCTACCAACAAAACTAAGTAAAATTCTCTTAAAAAAAAGGTATGAAATACCATATTCTGCTGATAAATTTGCTTTTTTGAAAATTATGTGGGTGGCTCTTCTGCCAGGTGACAAAGGAAGTACTTGATACGTAATTTTAAATTACAGTTATTGCATCAAGTTTGATTTTAAATTAAAATATGGTAATCAAGAAATTAGCTTGGCTTTCTAATTTACATATTTATTCGTTTTCTTTTCTTATTTTTGACCTAGAAACCGCCTACGCGGTTATAGCCAAGTTTACAATAGCGCGCCAGCCGTTGTTCCTTTACGCTGTTTGGCGCCAATCGGAGATTCCAAGTACAGTCAGGTCTACTCCAAATGGTCTTTCCAACGAAGTGGAAATCCTCTGATTATCTTATCTACGACTTCTAAGTTATGACTGTCAACAATGACGTAGGAGCCAAGTCGCGAGTTAGACAACTGTTTTCGTCTTGCCCTCGTTCACTACAAGACTAATTTGCTTCGCTTCCTTATCTAGTCTGGAGAAGCCAAAACTAACGACGCAGTTGTTGAGGCTGATATCACTATCATCGGCGTACGCCAACAGCTGCACACTCTTATAGAAAACTGTACCTTCTCTATTCAGCTCCGCAGCTCGAATTATTTCCTCCAGGAATTGAAGAAATCGCGCGATAGGGAGTCGCCTTGTCCGAAAACTTGTTTTGTATCGAACGGCTCGGAGAAGTCCTTACCGATCTTAACGGCGCTGTTAGTATTGCTCAAGGTCAATTTACACAGCCGTATTAGTTTTGCGGGGATACCAAATTCATACATCGCGGCAAACAGCTTTGAAATCGCCGAAGAGGTGGTGGTGTCGATCCTCTTTCCATGGGTATTTTCCAAAATTTGGCGCAGGACTAAATCCACACTGATAAAGTCCTATCAGTTTGTTGACGGTGGGCTTTAATCTTTCACATAATACGCTCGATATAACCTTATACGCGATGCTAAGGATGCTTATATCACGGTAGTTGGCGCACATTGTAGGGTCTCCCCTTTTGTGAATTGGGCAGAGCACACTTAAATTCCAATCGTCGGGTTTGCTTTCTTCCGATTAAATTCAACAAAGAAGCTGTTGTATTTAATAGCTCGACCGGCAATCCATCGGCCCCCGGCGCTTTGATGGGTAATTGCTATTTGAACTTCTTCATGGTCGGACAACGGAACGTCTGCTCCATCGTCGTCGATTGGGGAATCGGGTTCACCATCTCCAGGTGTTATGCTTACACCGCCCTTCAGCAGGCAGGAGTAGTGTTTCCTTCATAATTTCAATTTTGCGTGAGTCATATTATTACTTACTTGTTCATAATCCAGTTTGTCAAGTTATTATTAGTTAGTTAGAACAAAATTTTCGTTGTCCTTCGTATACCGAAATGCCGAATATTATTATTTTAAAGCTCTGAAATTCCTCAGAATGAAGGTTAAGTGGGTCATTGTAATGTGGATTGGGTGTAAATGTAAAATTATATTTTTTGTTATTTTTTAAACAGAAAAATGTATTTTCTATTGAAAAATAATGGAAATTAAAAAAATTTATATTTTTATTATTTTGTTGTTTAGAAAATATTTACTTTTTTTTAATTCTTAATTTTTTTGCACAAATTCTTCACAAATGTGAGTCTTTGCCTAAAGTAGCTCGCTGTCGCTCGTTGTCTTATAATATTTTATTATTTTTTTCAAGCAACTAGCTTTTATTACGTAATTCTTATGGCTAATCTTGACTAATAATGCCTAAAAAAATATTTTTTTTGCAGCTAAGGAATTTAGCAAATCAAAATTGGTATTAAATTGTATGTTGTGAAGCTGAAAAAATTACGAAATCAAAGCTATTTTCAAAATAAGTAAATTTGCACTAAATGAACACATTAATTAGCACACTGTACATCACACTCACAACTGTATGTATGTATCATCTGATCACCGCATCTTAAGAACTCTGTGTGTGATGTGACCACATGTGTCTTAATGTATTGATCCTATGTCACGTGTAATTGTTCCTACTACATAATTGTGTATATTTGTGTATAATTCGTATGGTGAAGAAATAAAAAAAAATTAAAACTTGTATACAAGTTGTATGTACGTAACGAAGCATAAAGTACATGCTTTTTTATTTACAAAATAAATATGTATATTTTTATATATATGTATATAGTTATTTCTTTTCTTTACTACAACTTTCACTATTTGTTTTGTATTTATATAATATTAAATGCAGTCAAATAATTACATAACTTGTGCAGAATACGAAAACAGTTGGAGAACAAATTTTCAGAATATATTTTTCACAGGAAAGCAGTTAAATGCTGACTATAAAGCCATTACAGAGCTATAAAGCACGATTCTGCAAAGGATTAGCATTATTTAAAATACAAAATAACCCAAAGCTGAACGATATACATACATACATATATCACATGCCATACATGTGCATGTATATATGTGTGTATGAATTCTTTATGCGACAGACGTTAGCACAATACCGAATTCGCCGCAATTGTCATGCCACTAACACATCTGTCAAGTTTTTGGATGCAAGCCAGCTAAATTTTAAGAATCAGCCAGCAAAGAAGTCATGTGAAAGACACTTCATATACGTGCCGAGCATAACAACTGCGTAGACTGGCGAAGTTTTTGCTCCAAAGCGTAGTAAAATAAAATAATAAAATGAAAACAACGCCAATGTAAACACCCAAACACTCCAAATCATTACTACTCACACTTGCATACGAGTGGGGAGTGTTGCTCACACATATACTTGTATACTACACTATATACATATGTATATGGCCATTTCGTACTACTTCCTCACTTTTGCCACTTTTTCGTCTCCGCCTCACTCATTGCTCCTTGCCAAATCAAATCAAATCACATCACAATGCGTGTATTAGTGGATTACCATTGTCATAGTAGTTGAGGTTGCTGGTGGTGTTGTTGTTGTTGCGTTTATACTTGATTAATATTGCAGCCAGCAACCGCAAACAACCGGCACAGCAGCCGAGAACGCTTCAATCAAACTGAAGTGCTCGTATTTATTGCCCACACAAGTAGATACATACAAAATATATAAGAGTTTTAGTGCCACTGTAGTACATAGACACCTGCGTAAACAAAACCAAAGTAATACTAGCAACGCACTCGCGTTTACTTCACGCTCATTATACTCGCTGCCTGGAAACTTGTTTCCTTGGTGAAGTAAAACCAGAATTATTTAATACATATGCCTTTCTCCTGTATTTAAGCCAAACAATCTTATAATATATATCCCTACTATATTGACTTATGCCAATCAAATGAAATTCTAAACTTTATTTTTATACAAATTGCGCGTCACAAATACAACGTCAACTGCACCACAAACTACAACAACCAACGCCTTAATATCGTCCATGTGTCGCTCACAACGCTTGCGGAACAACAACAATAACAATGTGTATACGACGCTCACCCGTGTGCAATATTTTTTTGGTTCTTGTGTTACTAAACTGAAATGCTGAAACTTTTTCAATAAATATGCACTACACACATATACATATGAACATTTTATGTAAAAAATATTTTCTTAAACAACTACAAACAAAACAACTTATACCGCTTCCCTGCTCCTACCCAAACAAAAAAAAAATTCAATATCAATTATCTTATATACTTCCCCACTACCCACCAACCAACCCAATCCATTATAAAAAAATATATATCTATTATTACACAACAACAAATTTAAAAAAAAAAATAATACAAAACAAACAAAAATCACCTTACTTGCCACCAAATAACAACTAAAACAATAACAACGTTCACACTCGTATAGAGAACTACCACGGCTCAAATACAGTATTCCTGGTCGGTGTACTAATGTCAGTTGTTGGGTTCGTTTTTGTTACTTTCACCTTGATGGCACTGTGCTACAGGTCAGTTGTAGTACATAGAAACTTCTCCCTGTGTCTGAGGTTAGTTGAAAAGAAGTAATGAAAAACTTAAATCAAGAAAAACAAATACAAAAATACCAAACGCAAAAACAGTTACCTTTTCTGGAAAAAACTAATTTCAAAATTAATTAAAACCAAATTTTATTTGAATACATATTAAAAAAAAACAGTAAAAATCAACTGCCAGCAAGCGTTTCGCTAACACTGAAATGCTTTGATTCTGTTAATTCTAATTTTATTTTTTTCTATGACACTATTTAAAAATATTTATGCAATGTTTTTTTTAACTAATATTTATAATAATTTCTTTTTATATAAGAAATATTTTTTATGTTCAAATATTTTATTATTGTTACTTGTACTTTTTTTTACAGAAAAATATTTATTTATGGAAATTTACTTATTTTTTAAATATTATTAAATTAAAATTATTTAATTTTTGTGCAATCTATTTTTTAACTAATAGTTAAAAAATATTGCTTATCATGAAATATTTTATTATTATTATTTATGTATGTAGATGTTTTTCATTTATAAAAAAATTATTTATTTTTGAAATTTTTTTTATTTATGAGAGTTTATGGCTTAATAACTACTTTCTTATAATTTATTTTATTAAATATTTCCATTTTTATTTTTATTGATATATATTTTTTTGTTTGGAAAAAATATTTATATGTGAAATTTTATTCATTTAAAATAGATTACTAAACTAAAATTATTTTTATAAAAAAAAAATATAAATTATATATTTATTTACATATTTCTGATTACTTTATATTGCTTTATAATCAAAATCAACTTATAAAAAATTAGAAAATATAAATTTTTAATTTTTAAAATTATTTTTTTTTATTTTATTTTCTAAAAATGAGTTTTATAAATTTTTAATTAAAAAAAATATTTAAAATTTTTAAATTTGGAAAACAGTTTTATTAAATTTTTAGTTTTTAAGAATAATATATATATATTTTTTTAGTTAGTTTTAGTTATTATTATTAATTTTTTTCTATAAAAACATTTTTTATCGAAAAATTTATTAATGCCATAAAGGAATATTTATTCATACAAATTTACTTATTTAATTTTTTATTACCTAAAAAGTGAATAAAATGAAATAAATATTTTTTTTTTTATTTTTAAGTTATGAAAAATTAAAAAAATAAATTGTTTAAATTTTTAATAATAAAATTATTTTTTTTTTATATTTCTTAAAATTATTGTACGTAGTTTTATTTTTACTTGTTTTTATTATTGTTTTTCCTATAAAACATATTTTTTATCGAACAGTTCATTTATCTTATAAAAAATTATTTCTTCATAACAATTTATTTTCATTTAAATTTTTTTATCAAAAAATTCCTTTAAAAGTATTTATTTATTTAATGTTTTTTTTTTATTTCTAAGAAAGTATAGATATTATGTGCATAAATATTTTTTATATAATTTTTTTTTAATATTTTCACAATTTGCAAATTTCGTTTATTTAATTTTATTTTCGGTATTTGGTTGTGTTGGTTGCTTTGAACAAGTTTTTGTATATATGTACCTAATTTTACTAATATTATTATTTTTTTTTTACTAAATCGCATAAACAATTAACACTACATATGTACATACAAGACACAATAATAATTTTACTTTCTAATAAAAGTGAAATGCAAGCACTGCTACTAACCAGAGACAGACAATTGAACATAAAAATTAAAAACATACATACACAGAAAAAGGAGGAAAGCACTTTTATTACTAACTACCAAAAAGCTTAATTGACCAAGGCAAAGTGAAAAAAACTTAGGTTTCTTATTTTGCTGAGATATGTGTTACTTTGTAAATATAGTTTTATGTTTTTTGGGTTAACACCTAGTTAGACTTGTAGAATGTGGACTCTGTTCGTCGAGAGAAGGCTTTACTAGACTTGAAACAATTACATGCGCCACTGTTTTCATATATTCCCGCCGCTTCAATTGGTAAAATAAAAGATTTATACTAAGTTAATCGCTAAGTGAAATCAACAAAAATCCATTTTCTTTGCCACACTTGAAAAGATACTGAGACTCGTAGCCTCATAGGCTCGCGAATGCTTCAGCAAGCAGCTTCCTAAATGCAATGCAATTCCTAGTATCTTCTCACCACCAAAAGTAGTAACTATTGCTATATCCAAATAAGAGAGCAATAGTTTACAGCAGAAACTTATATTCAGATAACAATGCTTATGATTTTCATAGATCTATAAATACAAGTATATAAACATACATGTAAACTACTAGCCTGCTCTGCGCCAAAGACAAGGATCACATCACCTCAGTCGAGCAAAGCAGGCTCCTTTCCTTTATTCCGGTGGCGATCTTGGTGACCATATGTGATATATGGGAGGGCACAATAGATCATAGATCGCAGTACAAAGCTCACTTTTCTTATCTACCTTGAGATACTCTCGAAAGATGTTCATCTTTATCTGAATGCATAGGACTTTTGTTGTTCATTGTAAATGGCCACTCGCTTTACCTCGTAAGAGTACATTTAGAGTTTATGGGAGAGTTAGAAGAAGATAGATGGCATGAAGATCAGCGCCACAAATCACACTCAAGCATAATTAAAATCACAGAATTTCTGCTTAAAAGCTGAGATAATATATTATCTTCTTTGTTTTTGTTTTTCTCTACAACAATTAAAATAAAAAAATGTACAAGGAAATTTACCTAAACACATATCTCTTAAGCAAAATCAGCAACTAGACACAAAGCTGTCAAAAAGTCGACACATTAAGGTCAATAACGATTATTCTAATGAATAGAAATTACAAAAAAAAACAACAAACACTTAAAGAACTCAGGCAGGTACATACAAACGACCTAAAGCAGGACTCATTTACACTCATTCAAGCTTTTTCAATCCACTCTCCAACATTTTGTTTTACTTTCTTCTTCTTTAGTTGTAGTTTCAATTCCAAAATGCAGTTGATAAGCTTTTCCTCTTTCAAAAAAAAAAAACATAAACGTCTTCTAAATACTTTCTTATCTAAATGTAAATAGTGTTGTGAAGCAATAAACAAAAAAAGAAACAAAGTTTTGCTTGATTTTTGTATATTTGTAAATTTCTCTAAGCTTTTATTTCACTTTCTAAATAATTCAAACAATTACTTCTGTGTATGTAAATACATAAATGTGCTGTATTTAAGAAAACGTTGTCAAATGTACGTTTCAGTTAATTATTTGTGTGCAAATTTTCAATTTCAATATTTCTACATTTTTTGTTTTCGAGTAACTCAAAGATTTATGCGGAAGCGCGTTTTTTTCAATTTTACAAATAATTTAATAGAAAAGGGTTGTCACAAATCAGAGATTAGCCAATGAAAAACGCGTTTAGTTTTAAGCTAAAACATTTTCAAAAGTAGTAATGATTATCCAAAAATTATTTCCAGTTACTTTTTTCAGCTTTCCTAAACTCGTTTTCTTTATTTGATTTGTTTGAAATTAAATTCTCTTATTTTCTGTATAAAACCTGGACTAGAAAATCAAAAAAAAAATATTAAAAAACATTGTAGCGCCTCAAAAATCCCGTAGTTGTGTATAAAAATTTCAAATGCGAATATTGAAATTTTATATGAGTTTTTGAATCCCCGAAAATTCGCTACCCGAAATCGCCAAAGCGCCTTCAATTCAATGCAACATTTTCGTTAACTCAGCGTACTGACATTACAACAATGCAAGTGGGTTTCATTTCAACAAAAATTCAGCGCCTTATACGAGTAATAATACATATAACTACCTATACATACATATACATATATGTATTTAAGCAAAAAATTACAAAAGTAAAAAATAAGACTGACTTTTTTCTGCAAATGCAGTTTTTTAATTTCATTTTTTTTTATAAATAATTTATTATTTTTATTTTTTTATAAGAAATCTTTCATTTTGTTTTGTTATGGTTTGTAACTTACTACAAAACATAATCACGCAGAAACAATAACAACAAAAGCAAACCGAAATGTTCAAACGTGAAATGTGACTTAAAGAATTTTTCATTACTACTTTTTGGTGCCGCCTTTAAATGGCCGCACGCTAGTAAATAATTTAATATAAAACCAAAACTAAGTAATTTACCAGAAATATATATATACAAATATACTATATACAAGAAATAGTTGCAGTTGACAGTCAGCTGTTGCAAGCACGTGTTACTTTCCATAACCAACTAACTACTACTACAATTACTATTAAATGAGCTACAACAAATACAAATATTAATAACAATAGCATCTAGCAATAGCTGTAGGTGTCCTAGCGTTAAACGCTTACATGCATACAAACATTCATGAACGACTAAATAAATACAGCAGCATTTAGTTGTAGTGATTTAGTGGAGAAAGCTGAATATTTAATAGGACTATACATGCATATATACTTTAGTATATATTTATATAGAGTTAATGGTTTAGGGTTATTACTTTATTGTAGCCAATAACGGTATTGGAGCCAACCACACAGGTTTGTACAAGCACAAGCAGTTCAATCTAAGGATTTTCGGTAAAGAAATTAGTTAAAAACGGTTAATTAGCCAGATTATTGGAATCAATGATATAATTATGAAATAAAAGTGAAATCTTATTCGTATTGTTTGTATATAGTATAATGAAACATAATCATGAAAATCTCTAGAGTGGCAAAGTTTGCTACAAGGAAGTATTTCTGAAGTACTTCTCTTCCATTAATTCGATTAATAACGATTTTATTATTTACTTTAGTGTCTGCCTTGTAAAAGCAACACGCTTATGTGGTTTTTAAAGGGTGATCCATTTCGAGGTTCCCTACTTTTTGAACGAATAAACACAGAAACATCAAATTTAATGGAGAATGTTTATTATTATATCTCACAATAAATCCATTGATTGGTGCGATGTTTCAGGCATCATATAGTCGGTTATCATGGCGCGACAACAGTCGCCATTGACGGTAACTTTCTCACCGGCATCATTTTTGAGGAAATGTGGACCGTCCCACAAATCACCCAAACCCTTTTTTTTCCTGGATGAAATGGCCTTTTCAGGCTGCTTCCAAATGCGGCAAATTAACTTATTTACATAGCCATTTAGCCAGAAATGGGCCTCATCGCTGAAAAATTTGGCTCAAAACGTCTGATCTTCTCGGAACTTTTCACGAGCGAACCGATGCCCGCTTTGGTTCTTACACATGCTGTATTTGGTATGCTTTCAATTTTAGACCTCGACATAAAAGCACCAAGTCGTTTCATACGTAAGTCCGAGTTTCTGCAAACGGCACCGAATCGACTCTACAAGGTCTTCGTGTACACTCTCAACTATAGCTGCTATATTTTCTTCATTGTATACTGAACGTGGTATATTATCCAATAATGAATGCTGGACCATAAGATGGGTGATGGTGTTGCCAGTAGGTCGATTATGTTGACCTGAAGTTGAGCGAGAAACGCGAAACACAATCTTTAGAACGGGAATTTCGTAATAATGTTGAACGACTTATAAATGTAGTTCAGGCGTAAAACTTTCCATGATGAAATGCCAAACAATACTAAAGAAAAATGACATGACAGCTTGACACTTATCGAAAAACTTGAAGTCTTGAGGATCTAATTAATTTTTACGGAACATTATTTAACAGACATCCTGTTATTCGATACTCACTTAGATTTTTTAACCATACATGTTATATAAGGAAAGAACTAATTAATTAAAAAAAAAAGTTTTAGTACGTAATAATACTAACTCATCTTAACCTGCAAAAGGTTACTGCGCATATGAAGTTTCAAGAAAAACGGTAATTACAGGTTTCTTAGCCAGAAATGACGTCTCTGCTGCGACAACTAATATATCTAAAACTTCATTTCTTATTTCAAAGATTTCTATAAAGTGATTAGACGCTTTTTCTTTTAACTCTTTACAAAATGCTTCGTAGGAAAAGATTTCTGCGCTCTGAGTCGAATTCTAAGTAACTTTTTTAATGAGTCCACAAGTGATGTACCCAATTTTTCAAAAAGATTTAGCATTACATTTTAAGCGGATAAGCTCATTGATTTCTTAAAAATCCATTATTGCTTTTCATAATTGAATCATCTAGTTATTTTAGCCTTTTCCACACAACTTCTCAAGGCCAGGTTTTTTCGCCATAAAGTATATAAGCAACACCCACCGTTGTGACTGTAATTCCAGTCCAAAGTTTCGGTGATATTTTTACATTTCGGTTTATAAATATTTTTGTAAGATGTACACCATCTGTCGTCCACCACAATACACATTTCGAAAGCTGTTTCGACTTCGCTTAACATCAGCTGTTATTGGACAAACGTAGAAACAGACTTCAAGACCGTAGAATACCATCGTCTTTCATATGAGTTACGACAAGCTAAAGAAACGCTTTTGTTGGTATATTTCCAAACTCTTCAAACTAATTTTGATTCAATACTAGACTTTTTGAGCTATTTTATTCTACGCCAAAGCGAAATTGACATTACATAATTGAAAAATCATATAGCTAATGGATGCCTTATTGGCGCCTTGCTATTCTTGCTAGTAATATATGAAAATTATTTTTATAAACAGAAATTAAAAAAAAAAAATATTAAACAAGAAATAAACAGTAAACAAAATTTCGAATGCTTCGAAATACTTCCTTGCTGCAGTTAGTAGAATATCGTAGATTTACATCAGAATTCGTGCGAACCGTTTCGTGTGAGGTCGGTAAGTACACCGCCTGCGTCCAAGGACAGTAGAAACTGAAGTTCTTAGTATGTGATTTGTTTAATATTTTAATATGTTTTTTTTGTTTTTGTATGTTGCAACTGTGTTTCGTTTTGCAAGCGAGACGCACATGTTTGCAAGTGTCTCAGTTACCATAGTTGTTCGTGTTTAGTTGGACCGGGGAGCTATTAGGTCTAATAAACTGTTGAAAATTCATAAAAGTGTTTCCAAGCAGTCAGACAAAATCAAATTTAGTGTTTCGAATTTCTGTAATTTTTTTTGTTTTTGTGTTTTTTTTGCAATTGGTTTACAGCACGTTTTGTATAGAACTTGAGTTGCTGCTATGTGTGTGTATATATGTAAATAATGTATAATACTTTATTAAGTGTAGTGTATTTATCTCGATGTCTACAACAACAACCACACAGCACACAAGAAAAAATTTGAAAATTAAAAAAATTCAGAGAATTGGGAGAGCAAAAGCAGAAGAAGCTTAAATGCAAAACAAAAAAACACACAAAAGCAGACACAAGACAGAAAGCACACACACACGCACTTAGACATTTGACAAGCAGTTAAACACCCACTTACGAGAAATAAAGATAAAAAACAACAACAATATAATTGAAACGTTTCATTGTGCCAGCAAAGAGATGAAGGGAGGCCTGGCCTGGAGCCTTGCTGGTTGGCTTATAAGACCGCGTTTACACCAAGTCAGTTTTAAGGCAACAACTCATTATGCAAAGATAGCTTGAACACTAAATTTTGATTTGATGTTGTGAAAATGTCTTATTGAGACTTAAAGTAGGGCTTCAGCGTGGCTTCACAAATCTCTGCTCGCAAAAACTAAAGAAATTGAAATTTAAAAAATCATTTAAATATTTCACAAAAAGTTTAGAGCATTGAAAGAATTTACTATAAATAACTAATAAATACAATAGACTGTCGTTTTGAGTTATGGTGGTGCTTTCTACTGAGCAAAATAGAATATAGTAGCGTAATGTGCTGCCGCATTACTAACAGAACATCGTACAAGATGTACAAATAAATGTGTTGTTGCCACAACCTGCTGCGCTTGACACCTTTGTTTGTATATCGATGTATGAACATTTTCCCGCTCCCAAAAAATACAAAACCACAAAAAAGTTTTTTTTTAATGGAAAACACATAAAAAACTTAAAAAAAAAAAAACAAATACAATCACAACTACTAATACACACGCAAACACACTAAATGCTACAATGGCAAACATATACATATACATATAATACACTATGAACTAAAATAACGTACACCGCTTTGTAAAACCACCACCTGCCCCCCTTAAACATATACCAACCATCCTGTAAATGACCAAACAACCGTTAAACTAATCAACAACCGTCTTGCCCATTCCAATCTAACTACTTCACAACTTCAACACAACCAACTACAACAACAACAATAACTACAATAACAACTAACAACGTTTGTAACTTACAAAAAAATCAAACGACAACAACAAATACAACCAACCAACCAACTAACCGACTTGATAAACTCGCAATTTGCAATGTGAACTGCCAAATGAAAACAAAAAATGCTTTAAAAAAAATATATATACAACTAACTGTGTGATAACAATGACAATAATAACATTTACAATGAAAATTGTCACAATGTGTATTTGCCTTGAATTGCGTACAAAAACTTTCAAAAAAAAATACTTTATGCCAATATCTATTTGCAATTGCATAAAAATAATGATAATAATAAAAATAACAATAACATTTAACAACCACAAATATGCACTTACCAATTCACAAAAAATAATCGTTCATTTCACTTGCCAATATCGTTAAACAAAATAATCGAAAAAAATATTTTCATCTTTTCCAGGTATAAAAAAATGTTTGATTTTAGCCTTTGCCTTAGATCATTACATTAAATAAGAAAAAAATAGTTTTTTCATTTAACATTCAACATTGTCAGCATTTTTTTAACGCGCATGTAAGAGATTTTTATTGTTCTTGCATTTGTTTGTTATAGAAGCCAACGATTTTGCAAATTCATTACAAATATTTATTTATTATACGTAAAATAATAATACAAATATTATCATACAGAGTAATGAGCACTATCTAGAGAGGCTTTCAGCTCGTCATAACAAATATATGGTTAATTAATTCGCAAAAAACCAAACCCGATCTTGAACCTTCTCATCTAATAACGACTCCTACAAAATTTGTATTTTGGTCGGTCAGCTTATATTGAAGCCATATATGCTATGGTGATCCCATCTGAACAATTTCTTGGGGCATTCTACCGTTATATTGTACAAAATTAAAAACCGAAACAAAAAACAAAAAATTTTTCCATACAAAGTCTTGATTTAGATAGGTTAGTTTGTAAGGCAGCCATTTCTATAGTGATCCGGCACTGACGGCTGCCGAAAGCAGCTGTCGAAAGCAGCTTTGAAATCGACGAAGAGGTGGTGAGTGTCGATTCTCTTTTCACCGGTCTTTTCTAAGGTTTGACGCATGGTGAATACCTGGACAGTTGTTGATTTTCCAGGTGTAAAGCCACACTGATAAGTTCCTATCAGTTTGTTGACAGTGAGCTTTAATCTTTAATCACAATACACTCGATAGAACCTTATATGCGATGTTGAGAAGATTTATCCAGCGGTAATTGGCGCAGATTGTGGGGTTTCCCCCTTTTTGTGGATTGGGCAGAACATACTTAGATTCCAATTGTCGGGCATGCATTTGTCCGACCATATTCTACAAAGAAGCTGATGCATGCTCCTAATCAGTTCTTCTCCGTCCTATTTGAATAGCTAGGCTGGCATTCCATCGGCATCGGCATTCTATTCCAGCAAAACAGCGTTATTCTTTAGACGGGTAATTTCTATTTGAACTTCTTCATGGTCGGGCAATGGAACGTCCGCTCCGTCGACATCGATTGTGGAATCGGATTCACCATCTTCTGGTGTTGTTCTTTCACTGTTATACTTTCACCATTCAACCGGCTGTAGAAGTGTTCCCTCCATAATTTCAGTATGCTTGGGCATCCGTCGAATCTTCCTTCTGTTTGTAGACGTGGGTTTTTTGCTGCACAGAGGCGGGTGAATATATTGGCTGCTACAAGATAGTGGTCCGAGTCAAGGTTAGGGATTCGGAGCGTAACACTGGAGACATGTCTTCCGCCTATCACAGCATGATCGATTTGGTTGGTGGTTTTTCTTTCCCAGAGAAAGCCCAGTAACTTGGTGAATTTTTCTATGCTGGAATCTAGTATTACTGATAATCATATTTCAACCATTTCAGGATGTTTCATCCTGGGGAAGGATGTCTCGCCTTCTCACTTTATCTCACCTTCAAACGGATGTTTTTGGCTACCCAGAGGATACTTCCTCTAAGATCGTAACCCGTAACCTGCTTAAGCCATATGTAAAAGACTTGTTTCTGGGCACTCCGAAGTGAATGGCGCTCAGAGAACTTTCCTCACTTGCGTGAACTTCTACACATGCCTCCGTCCTCCAACCATGGATCCTTACAACCAAGTAAGAAGCAGAGATCGTTGAATTTATCAGTGCCATGGGCCTATGTGAGTCCTTGTGAAAGGGGAGAGGTCGAACTAAGTTTACTTCTATTCTACTCTATACCCTCTGGTTTAATAAAATTTCAGTATTGAAAAGAGAACCATTTTCAAACTGATGCGAAATAAAAATCTCTTACACAATAGTCTTCGAAAATCAAATTGATCAAATTTAGTAAAAATTAAGAATAAAATTTGTTGAAAATTTTTAAAACATAAAGGCAACATTAACAGCGCTTTATTTCTATTTTATAGAAATATTTTGACTAAAAATTTAAAAATTCCTATGCAATTGGTTGTAAACTAAAAAAATATAGCATGCAAAATTTAAAAATTCGGAATTGGTTTAAAAAACTGAAATTTTCAAACGTAATACTGTTATGCAATAGAAAAAAAACTAGTGTCCGCTTAGCGCAGATGCAAAATAATTTCGATTTAGAATTTTAATTTTTTAGTGTTTGCAAAATTTCGTTTATTATTTCGTTTGTCTTGGCTTTTAGTCTTCAATTATGTCAGATTGTGCAACATTTTCATTTTCATTTTCATTTGTTGTATGTATTAATGCCGCTATTTATTACAAGCGCACATTTTATGATTTCTCAAGAAGATCCACACAATTCTTCAAACTTATGTGCAAACTATTACTTAGCATACATAACTATTAGTACATATTTACACACACACACGTAAACTATATACACACATACTTACCAACTTGCCTACATACATACATACTATTGACTGGGTTGAAACACAATATGATGATGAATGATCGATTTTAATCAAGCTCACGTTTTTTTATTGTTGTTCAAATTTTTCATACAACCACAAACCAAAAATAAAACGTACATATCTACCTACTACGTACATATGTTTACCACTCGACCAAAATCCGAAACTATTAATTTGCAAATTAAATCAACTATCATCGCATCACCAACAAAACCAATCAATCAATCAAACCAAAAAAAATATATATATATTTGTATATAAATTTTATATATAAATTTACATAACCAAATATATTATGACATTAATATTTGCGAAAAACCAATCAAAATCAAACCATAAACAAATAAAAATTATCAAAAATTAAAAAACAAAAAAAAAACACCACAAATCTGAAATGCAAACCGCAAAAAACGACTTTTATGCAAATTTCTAAACATAAATAAAATTAAATTATTTAAAACTCAAAATGCATGCTCATGCATAATTAAAAAATAACTGAAAAATAATAATATTCAAAATGAAATGAAATTTAAAAAATGAAATAAATGGTTCAATGGATGTGATTGTGGCTGCTTGATGGATGGCAACATGATGACAACAACAACCACAACAACATTGGGGAACTTGTGTGATGACCCGTTACACGCCGGCAACACAGACGCAAAACCACAACACTCAAGTACGATCCGCCATATTCGAAAAAGCCCATCGCCAAGGGCTACGCCAGCGCCGCAGCCACTGCCGCAAATCATCACTCGGTCGAGGAGGTTTCACTGGACGGTTCCAGCAAATTGGTCTACGCCAATCAGGCCGGCTTCAGGTGCGATACAAAACCACCCAAAGAAAGATATTTTCAAAATTTAACTTTTATAAATTTCAGGGATAAAAGCATACATGGTCGCCGTTATACCGGCGGCGGTGAGGACGATCAGGCCCATTCTGGTAGGTACCTTGTTTGCCTTTTTGCCACACACACACGCAATCAATTGTACACTTGTCTAAATTGCATTCGTTACTAAACTCGCATATTCTATATCTACTAACAACAACAATAAACTCCATACAACCACAAACATATATATAAGTACACACACACACACCAAAACCACTTGTTGACGTTCCACCTACTTGTGCTCAGCCCTGATTAGTGTTGTTAGTTGCAATAAAAAATCATAAAAAATAAACCAAATATTAAAAAAAAAATACAATTACAAATACAAATAATACCGTTAATTAAATGAGTGCTGTACTCGTATTTATTGCATACATACCTACTAATATATAGTACAAGTACATATGCTGTAACTTCTACATACCAACTTACATACTCAAATATACCACATAACTAACAATTAGTTAGTGCTTGCCGTGCCGTTATAAATAAATATTACAATTACAATAACAATTACAATACAGTTACGTCGCATTCTGTGTTTTTGTCAGTTTCGATTTAGTACTTACTAAACTTTAGTCTAGTCTAGTCTGTTAATTGTGATTAAATGCGCTTCAAATTTCTGCTTACAGTTTTGTTTTTTAATGCAACATAATTGAAATTCACTTCAAATACTCGTTTCTCAATAATACAGTAATTGCGTGGCGTTGTAATGGCAGCGAACGCCTTGAGCGTGGACTTAACGAGACATCAGTGTACTAACCTGACTTATGGTGGGATATGCCATTCGAAATTGGTACCTCAATCCAATCCTGTGGGCGCTATATTTCATTTTCGAGTGAATTTCGAATAGCCGTACTTTAGAGCTGAAGTGATCGGCACAATTATTCACTCGCAAGTGAGGCATAGAACTATTTGAATATTATTTTGTTTTATTTACTTCTTTTGAAACATAATTTTTTGTTATGAATATCAAGCAGTGATGGTATTGTTCAATGTCATACTACTACCTTATCGTCTAGCAATCAAGCGATGCCAATAATTATTTAGTACCCATATTATATAAGGCAACTAATATATAGTTGTTGATCTTCTAGCCACAACAACTGAATCAATATGTCGAATGTTTAGATTGGTCCTTTTAAACTGCACACATAAAGCGATTCGATAAAAAATTTTAGTTGGATTGATGCAACCTGTTTTTATGTTCTTGTGAAGTATATTCATATGTAAAGTAGTTTGTGTTCGAAAGATGTTTATTTCCGACGCAAGGAATTTGTCTGGCGATTTTATGTGTTTCGCCATTAAACTATATGGTCAATGAAATCATGGCGTGTTCTCCGCATTGGGAATTTCACTTAGGAAAACAGATGTGTCACAAGGAATGTAACGGCGTACTTAGGTCTTTCTTAATGACTAGTATTGAAACGCTAACACCCAAAACATTGACCAAAATGTGTTGAGAAGACCCATAAGATATTTTGAAAACCTCTGTTAACTCTCACGTTCTTTCAAATCATTAACCAAAACTTTAACTAAAATGTATTAAGTTGATCCATAAGATATATTATTATCTGTTATCTCTTTGATGCCAACCCAATGATTTTAAGGCACTGTTTATTTAACATGTTTGTTATCTTCATTAACAGAGATGGATAGACGACTTGAAAATAGACTTCAATATACTTAAGGATTCGATTTCGATACGCAAGCACCAGAAATGATACTAGCTTCTCAGTAACTTAAGCGTATCTACACCAAATAAGGTCATGAATAACTAATACTTGTGCTATGATTCGATATATTTCATTTTCAAGGCAGCAAAATTAGACGAAAAGTGACAGATCTTAGACATCTCTTGCGCTGCGTTGACAAATATATTCGCACTCAATCCGCAGCCGATGAACCATTTTGGTCAAATCTTGCCAAGCTGTACCTCATAGATATTGCAATAGGCATTTATGTTGTAAAGCTAAATTTCCAGCCGGATACAAATTGTCAAAATTTCTATAGAAGAAGGTGAAGTGGAAACATCCAGACATTTTCTGCTCCATAAGCTAGATTTTGCACCACTGTGATTAAAACATCTGAGCAGTATACCTTTGTCGAACCAAGGTTATAGCCGAAGCTGACATCGTCGATTCATGCGACTGATTATGATCATTTTTATAGTAGTATGACCTACCACAACGAAACAGCGTTATAAGCTGTCCAAGTGTGATCCTGCTGGGATCGACCATTAAACCTAACCTAGCCCAGGGAACTTTAGAAACCTATGAAAGTAATATTTATAGATCCCACTTCAAATTTGATCACTTTTACTTATGTTTATGCAGAATACCGCTATTTATGAAATGACAGAGAGCAGATTAAATCATTGCTTAATTTTTAGTTTAATTCTCTGGGGTACGAATTTGAATGGCAGTCCAGAAACCACTGTTAGTATTCTCTTGTTTCTTGACTGGCTTCAACTTAAAACAAATACATTGGTAATCCGCTTGATTACTCAACTAAATGCGCAAACAAAATATTTAAATTTACAAAGATTACACTAACAAAATCCGCATCGCTTTGTGCACTTTAACGAACGTCAGCACAATCACTCCTTGCACCCAAAGCGGCCTCAGCTGCGCCGTACGCACTCGCACTTGCACACAGTGGCCACAGTCAATTTAAATTAGACAAATATTTTATTCCTGATTCTTTTTCCCCCACAAAACAACGTAAACGCACCATCAACAACAACAAAACCACCACAACAGAAAAGGGTATATTGAAGAAGCACAGCTATGGACTGGTGCACAATGAACAGTTGAAGGATAAATGGGGCGACGATGTACAGTCCGACAATCTCGAGCTTATAACACAACAGGACGGTGCACTCGGCGCCTCCACCAGCGGCGGAGCGGCGGTCTCCGAAGTAGAGCGCACACTCAAATCGCTCAACGGCTATCACGAAGACATACTGGAGGCACTGCGTAACGCGGCCTCACATCGCGGCACCGCCACCGGCAATACGCCCGTCGGCAGCGGCAGCCTAAGCGAAGAGATGCTGCGCAAGACACTGCAAGACTGCCAAAGCGCACAGCTGGGCTACAGCGTGGAACCGTACAAGCGCTCCAGCGGTTCCAAGTCGAGCTCACGCGAAAACATCTGCGACCCCGCACAAGCGCACATGCTGATCGAAAGTGCGGGCATTGGCGGTCATGCCGGCGCCATATTGCATCATCATCGCTCCCAGCATCAATTGCATCAGCCGCCACCATCAATGCAGCAACAGCAACCGCCGCTAGACGACGATGATGCCCCGTCGACTGGGCCGTTGCGCATACGCAATCTGGAGGATCTGATACGACAGCTGGAGCATCACTCGTCGCGCCACATGAGTCCTAGCGGCTCCGAGGACATTCGAATGTCCGAAACGGAGGCCGATCGCCATTATAGATTAGATAGTTCCGCCGCTTGTAGTGAATCGTCGCAAGGGTTAGTAATCATTTGAAAATGCAATGTGTGTTTAACATATTCGATTTCGATTACGATTTTGTTTATGTTTTTTGCTGATTTTTGCCGATTCGTAATGAGCGTTAAATGGATACTGTTTATTACATATATATTATACTTTGATTCCACAATTTATTCAGTAATTATATATACTATATACCTATATATATACACATACTACATACTCGAACTAAAGCATTATGATATATCGATATATCTTCGTTTTCAATTTTTCACTTTTTTACTTTGTATTCAACCGAATTTTGTATGTTGAGGCTGTAGGTGCCTATTTTTGGTTAGAAAAGAAAAACGCTTCAATTCACAACAACAACTAACTAACTAGTCTTTGTATGTATTTGTTCTTAGGTGATCATAGTTATATTTGTGTACCTGCTCATGTGTATGTCTGCGTGTATGTGTGTATGTATGTTTGTGTGTGTTGCTGCAACCCGCTTTTACTTGCTGCCACATAAATATGTCGTACTCCTTACTATATTTAACACGCATATTCACACACTTAGTCGTAATTTCCAGTAGCGAAGCAGTGAACAAACAACAAAATGGAAATAAAAATATTTTTTAAAAATAAAAAAACTAAAACAACAATAAAATGCACTGATGAAACACATTGCACTTAAATTATTTGCAACTCTTAATATTCTTTCAGGATTTAGACTGGAATATCTGGTGTGATAAAGGTTGGTTCCCATTTGGATACTCTTACGCACACACTCTCGCACCACTAGCCTTATGCTCATTGATATACACTAGCTATACCTATTACTAAGTTATATTTGAGTAGTTTTTCTATATTCAAAAATAGGCACCTACATATGCTTAACCCTTAATTGAAGATTGCTGCAATGAAAATCGCATTTTTTTGACATATAATCATTTCTTGTTTATTTGTCAAGACAATTTGAGTTTTTTAAGTAATTCGGTATGACATTTTACCATGTTTTTTGTTAACATTTATATTTCAAAATCCCTAAAACATATTTGTGGTAAAGATATAATATTTTTGTCCAAAGCTGTTGGTCTGACAATATCTTGAAGAGGGTGCTTGTATACTATAATCCACGAATCATCCTTATAGAGCTGAGAAATCGTAATCAGTTTAAATTTTAAGGTTATGTTGGATGATATTAAAAAGATTCAAAGAAATCGGCTTTTTTCTAAGCATATAAAGATCGCTCTCGCTCAATTCTACGCAGGTGCATACTTCAGATTTTCAAAACGATTTGAAATAAAGCATTCAAAATAATATTCCTTAACAAAGCATTATCCTAAACAAACCAACTATTTCCATGCTTTGAAACGTAAATTTATATTGTATAAATTCCCGATCGCCCAAAAACACATTAACTGCCTCTTCGGTTGTGGAAAAACGTTGACCTATAAGTTCATCTTTTACGTACGAAAAAAAATAACTCAGGGCTATACGGTGGATGACGCAACAAATCAATGTTTTAATTGCAGAAAAATTCAGTTGCTTCAGTTGATTGGTGATCGTTCTCGTTGCCGTGACGAAGATTGATCTGTCTGGCACAGAATTTACTGTTCTGACATGTCCTGTTTTTCCAAACAAAACCTACAACCATTTGATTAAAAGGCGAACAACTTTTGGCATCACATCGCCTGAGAGTCAGGTAGGTCGTTGTGATTTAGGTACAATAGACCTATCGTTGCGATTCAATTCTCATCTATTTATCTTATCCTAATGTCACGATTCATCACTTACCATGATGTCATAGAAGTGTTTCGACCGATTTTTAACATTTCACCGATTTTTAACATTTCTCACGACCAATCGACACAAACCCATTTTGGGGCAATTGACAAATTGTTTGAAATAGAACGTGAGCAAACCTTTTTTACAATCAAAAGTTCATGCAATACTGAATGTATGAATGTCTCACTAGAGCCGTTAGTTCACATGTCGATCTTTCAATAACTGTTTGCGCACATCATCAATAGTTTCCGGAATAAAAGCTGATTTTGGGCGACATATACGAAATTCGTCTTGGAGTGATTTACGACATCGATTGAATTCACATACCATCAATAAATATTGGCCTGTGATGGAGCTTTATCGCTAAGAATTGAACTAAGCTCATCTATGTACTATTGATGAGTTCAACCACGTTTAAAGTGGTAAAAAATAATCGTACGAAAATGTTCGAGATTTAATTCCACTTTTTGCTTTTTTTGAAAGAATATTTATAATATAAAGTTAATGTAAACAACGCAACTAGCGCTTGTATATCAAATGTTCTGAATATCTAAAACATCAGCAGGTGTCTGAGTAGCTTGCAACACTACGACTACGATTTTGTTTATTTTCAGGACCCACTTAAGTTCTTAATAGAAAAGTATCTCCAAGCCCCACCGATATCATAACATACGAGCCCTAGGTATAAAAAATTTTTCTTAGGGACAAGTCTTAAAAACACACTAAAAAATTTTTCAAAAAATTTTTAAACTTAAGAGATAATTTTGAATATAACTTAATACTGAGTTCATACCAAAAAGCGATTTCCATTGCAACAACTTCATTGCGCGTCTAGATTTTGTAATTCCATTTATTTGTTAATTAATCAAACTTTTTTTTTTAAATTTTCACCATTTTCTATTTTTCGTACAAAAAAAAAGTTTTTAATAATGTTTTTGTTTTGTTTTTTCGTGTGTGTATGTGTTGACGCGTGTATGTATATGTAAATGTATGTACATATGTATGTAATTTCATTAACATATACCTACATATGTATGTGTTGTATTCGTCTCTGTTGAATCGCAGCTCAAATCAGCAATTAGCACAATCACAGAAAACTGCAACAATACATCCGTCTTACAGCAGTCGTTTGCGCCCGCGCTCCGACGAGGAGTCGCGCTTCGCCTACGGAAGGTACAGACATCCCCAAGCAGCTAGTAGACATCCATCGCATCAATCGCATTCACCTCATGCTTTCGGCCATCATACGCATCATTCGCACGCCCACGGTCATGCTACGCACGGCCCACACTCATCACATCACTCGTCGCATACACACTTGCACCAGGACGACGAGGGTATATACGAGAGTGCCGACCACCATGAACGTTCGGTGGTCGAGGCACGACTCGATCCGCGTGAAACACCCGACAGTGAGAGGTAGGTACTCGTTACATTCACTTTCGCTCACACAGGCTCTTCCCCTCCTCCCTCTATATATATACAATCGCTCTATGTCTCTATATCTATATCCCAACCGTCAAACCCAGTTATCCCATTTACCAAAGAAATACCTAAAAAAAAAACAACAAACCTTTCCTCTCAACCCCCGAAACAAAATTTAAAACAAAATTCAAAAATATATACCACAGTCCACAAAATCCACTTTGTCAAAAGCCATCATTCCCATCCCATACCAGTCCAGTCCACTAACTTAATCACACATACCTATGTACCATACTTAGTTTCCCAAACCCATCCGCACACCCCGATCCACTCTGTCCCGAATTTCCGAAAACACTTTGTAGTACTCCCACTGTCGCTTGCAAACTCAAACGCTATCCAAATTCCAATTTGACTTAATTTCTGTATTTCATCCTTTAACCCACACGTACAGTCTCTGGCTGACGTTGTCCACCCTCTTCCAGATATCCAATGTCCTACACTGATTTCCCACATCCAGCCAACGCAATCAGTTCGTACAAACGACCTTTAACCTCAATTGATATCCCAATTTATGAACTCTTATTTTCGAGATATACTTATGTAATTATTATTTGATTATTCACCTGAATTCGATTCGATTCGTTTGTTCTCTTTTGACATTTTGTAAATTTACCGCAATTTCAGTTGAAACTTCTCCTTTCTTAATTAACTCGCTGTACGTAATTGTAGTGGTAGTGTTGTAAAGTGAAACCAAAACCAAAACCAGCAAAATCACAAAAGAAAACATGAATACCGAAGAACTGTATTTAAACGAATAATGCTATTTTAAGTAACTGTAAAATACACTCGAAATGCAAGAATTAATTACACATTAACCTAAGCAACTGTAACTGTAAATTAAATGCAAATTAACGGTGAATATTAGTATGCTAATGGTAGAGCCCACAAACCGGAATGCATTCCACAATTAAATATATATCTAATTTAGTACAGTTATTTTCATTCCTTCAGGGGAAATACGCGAAAAAATGTTCCTTTAAGATTTTTAAAATAAAAAGTATTTAATTATTACCCGTTACTTTAAAAGTTCCACAATTATGTTACTTACATATTTACATGTGTGTTGTGTCTCCTTTTTACCCTTTTAGTTGTTATAAGAACGCCCCTAATGCTTTTTTACTACCGTTAAACTTATATTTCGTATGGTGTTTTGTAAGGTAAACTAAGTTTGGGGGTTTAGTTGTTCTACTAATCCGTAGCTTTATAAATGCACTCATTTATTGATTTATCAAGAATATGACGAAAGATCCTTTCATATATAACGGTTTATATTTAATATACTCCACTAAAATTTTACTGGAGTTTTAGTTCCGATTTTGTAGTTTCCGGAGATCTAGTTTTGTCTGAAAACAACAGAATTCAGAGTTTCAGATATATTCATAACCAGCCCGTAAAACCACATTCCCACCATAAAACTTGCTTCCAATATGCCTTATATTATAATATCCCTTATTAGGATTTCAATTAGACTAAAAGTGTAAAAAGGGAAGAAGTTTTGAAAATTAGGTTAGGTAAGGTTAATCTGCTAGGCCAATAAGCCACGCTTAGACCAGTTTTCGTCTTCAGCGATACCAGATGAAATTCAGTTACTAGATTCATGAGGAGTAGTCTTCCTTTACCAAGCCAGCGCTTGAGGCGAATTTTAAAACACTTTGTGGCCTAACTTTCGATACCTCCTTCGGTGTATCATACCGCTGAGACCCCAGATGCTTACAGCGTAGTCTTGCCAATGCGGGACATGTGCATAAGAGATGCTCCATTGTTTCCCTGGTGCTTTGCTTGAGGTCGTGTGTCTACACGAAATAGTGACCAGTTAGTATTCCGATCATGTTCCTATAGTCTCTCCTATCGAATGCCAATCGGAATTTTTTTGTGTACTTCCGATCTACCATCGTTCCATCGAGATTTGAAACTTAAACTGAACAAATAAATAGTCGCTACGAATTCTATATCTATATCTAAAATGCTGATCTTTAGTTCGGACTATTTAACTTTCTAATTAGATAGTCAGTATAAAATATTATGGCAAGAATTTTGAAGTAGAAATAAGCTTCATCAATTGTAATGCTCTTACATGAAAACAAGGTAAAGTATCCGGGCAGTCACTGAGCTCGAATTATATTTTCAAAGTTTCTGAGAGTAATGTGATCCAGATTCCTCTCTTACCTGCTTAACCGGAATGGGTCTCTTTATACCCTGTACAGAGGAGCCAAAAGGAACCCCCGGAGACGTGACAAACTGAGTCGATTTAGGCATGTCCGTCCTTTCCTCACATACGAAATTTGGCACCAATTGGAGATTTCATGTTTAGCCAGATCCTTTTCTATCTGGTCTTGAAATTGAGGTCTTCCTCTTCCTCCGCTTCCTCTCAGAGCTGAAATGTTTTCATCCCTTCGGACGACATGACCTAGCCAACGTAACCGCTGTCCCTTAATTCGCTGAACTCTTTCAATATCGTCGTATTTCTCATAGAGCTCATTTTTCCATCGAATGCGATATTCGGCCAACGCGCAAAGAACCATAAGTCTGCCGCAGAACCTTTCTGTTGAAAACTCGTAACGCTGACTCTTCAGATCGTCCATGCCTCTGCACCATATAGCAGGAAGGGAATAATGAGTGACTTGGTTTTTATTCTCAATTGCATACTCGTACTCAGTCTGAGAGTTCTGCGTTGGATTTCGAGGCTGACGTTGTTATTGATGTTAATGCTAGTTCCAATATAGAGGAAATTATCTATGAATTCGAAGTCAACAGTGACATTAGAGTTGCGCGTGCGACGACTGTTTATTTATCGACTGAAAATATTTCTCTGGTCTCCGTTCAAACCCATACGCTTTGCTTTCCCTTCCAGTTTGGTGAATGTTGAGGCGAATGACATTGAGAATGACATTAACATCATCGGCAACCGCCAACAGTTCTACACTTTTATAGAAGATTGTAGCTTTACACCACAGCTTAGGTAGTAGAAAATGTTATATTTACAACACTCAAGTAGTCGGGGCGTTCTTATAAATGTTTGTATTAATTTAGTGTCATTTCTCAAAAACTTTCCGTGCATCAGACATAATTGTCTTCACTTAGTTATTTGTATACCATCTTAAACAATATACCATCCAGCAACTCATGTCATTCATATCATTCATTCAGTGAATCAAAAAGCATGCATTTATAACCCCATCTGAGCTGTCACCTCCATAGATGTAAGTGATTCCATGGCATCGTAACATGATATTACACTTTTTTATTTACTCCGCACTCATCTATGCAATTTATTTTATTTTTATAATTTCGTTAATTAACTTTCATTACATTCCGTTAGTTTATTACAAAGTCATATTCACCTGACTCTAACCTCAACATCTTCATATCCCTTCTCATGCATTACCCATCTGTCGCACATTTCAACTCATTTGCACATTTTCATCAACACCTAAAATCACATATTCATCAAATATGGCATACCGATATTAATTTAGAACATGCCCAGCAGGAAATTTGCGATAAATGTATGCATCTTCTTATTATATTTCATCTTGTTATGCAATAAATCATGCTTAACAACTTTCTATCGAATGAAAATGATTCGAATATGCTAAGAACTCTTTTAGTATGCAAGACGTGTTGTGCTGTTCGTTAGACTCTAAGCTTTTGAACTGTTTTAAAGCTATTTCGCCGAAGTTGGATTTGAAAACAACTATGTTTGGAGCTGAAATTAATACTTTAGAATGCATAGCTTGTATCAAAGCATTAACGTCGATAAAACAAGTGGCGAAGTTTCATCAAGCAATATACCTCTATTGTTTATGCATTTCCTACTGGGTCGTTCTATACTCCAACACACTTTAACTTCTGTAAATACATATATACCGTAATTCGCAAAATCTCATTTATAAATGCACATATAATTACATACATAAGCATACCAATGTACATAAGTACATACATACGATATACTATATATATATATATGAATGCTATTCATTCACGTTTGTCTGTATGTGGATTGTGATAATCATTAATTGGTTTTCGTTACTGTTTTCTTTGGTCTCGTTTCTTTCGTTTTGAATTCGTTCAATTTTCTGCATACTACGAACATTTTTTTATTATTTCACTCGTTGCAACTCACTTGCGTTGCAATGCATTCCTGCCTGCCATTCTGCTGCAAATTTCATTGTTTTCTTTTCGTTTTCGATTGAAAAATATTTTCAAAAACTTTTTTGGTTTATTCTGCATTTTGTTTTATAAAAAAATGTGTTCATCACAAACATGTTCAATTCAATTTATGTCAATCTTAACTTCGTTTTGTTGATTGCTCATTTATTTCACACACCATTTTTACTACATTTCACTTATCTCGTTTGTTTCGCATTCGTATGCAACTTCGTTTTCGTTTTAAATACTTCGTACATACTTCGTTTACAACGTTTTGTACATTGTTCATTTCGTTCGACTTCAATTTCGTTACATTAACTATTTTTTATGGTTCGTTTCTTTTCGTTTCGTTCGTTTTTTCGCTTCGGCTTCGTTATCGTTTCCTTTCGTTTCGTTCTCATTTTATCGATTCATTTCGTTCTTTTTTTCGCTTCGTTTGCTCCATTTCTCTTTGGCTTCGTTCTGATTTTATCGTTTCGTTTCGTTTGCTATATTTCTCTTCGGCTTCGGCTTCGTTCTCATTTTATAATTTCGTTTCGTGTTCGTTTTTTCGTTTCATTTAAAATTCCCGACAACCCGTTTTTTCTTTTTGTTATTCCGTGTACCGCTGTTCCTGTTATGATTATTATTTTCTAGTGATGACTTTATTCAAGCTCAACAACAGTTAGCCCGGTGGGCGAGTGAGGATGTGGTATCCGTCGTGGTATTGGATCAACCGCAATCCGGCACAATGTCGGATTCCCAACAATCCAGCGGCGTCGGACCAATGTCAACGGCTACAACGAGTACCGTTATACATCATCAACACCCGCACCAGCACCACGGCGATCATCCATCCTCGGCAGCGGCCTCATCAGCAGCGGCGGCGGCGGCGGCAGCAGCAGCGGCAGCCAACACCAACTCTATAATGGGTTTGGGGGTCGTGCCAAATGGTATAAATGTAAGTCAGAGGGACTATTACCCCTCGCCACCCTCAACGGAGACGGAAAGCAGTGGAAGTGTTATCCAACCGCTCAGCCGTCGTTTGCCTATACCAGCCGATACCGGCCAACAGCAAGCGCAATTGCAGCAACTGCACCAACTGCATCAGCATCATCAGCAGCAGCAGCTGCAGCATCAGCAGCAGCAGCAACTGCAGCTGTTACAGCAGCAAGGCGACACCACCAGCAGCAGCAACAACAGTCAATCAGGACAAATAATGGAGAATGGTCGATATCCGGAATATAAACACTGATGAAAATGTCAACGCATACAGCAACAAAAACAACAGCAGCAACAACAACAACAACAACAGCAATTGCAACAGCACTAGCAATAAAGCCCATAGTCAAAGGTGGTAATACCGCCATGAGCGAAAATTAAACGGTAATTCATTTTTCTAACGGAAATTAACCGAACAACTTGTTGCGTTGGCTGCAATGCGACCAAAGATGCTTCATCGGCATTGACAGCAGCACATTTCTTATTGCGACCTGCAAAACGAAGAAAAACGAAGTGCTTCGCGCTGATTAACGAACATATAAACAAACGAACGAAGCGAACGAGCGAACGCGATATCGACCGAAGCCCAGCAATGTGATTTTATACAAAGTAGCATTTTAGGTTATTCAATTAAATAAATTGCAAACGAAAATGATTTGGTAGAATTATTAATTAAATTAATTATTAATTAATTAGTTAAAAGAAAACCACAAAAAAAACAAAAACGACTCAGAAACAAAATTTCAAATAGAATGTAGACTTAGATAATTTACCAAAATACCAAAAAACCAAAAATAAAAAATAATATTAATTGTGTGCACTTGAAGCAGTTGAATCGTGAATTTATTACAACAAATTAATGTGCGAATTTGCGCCAAGCACAAAAACAAATACAAAAACATGAAAATGAACGTAAATCGTTTCGCAAACTTATTCGAATAAGTACATGCCCCCACACACACCCACACCCACGTACATGACTAAGTATGTATGTATTTGTAAATTTTGTTATTCACTTGCATTGTACATATGTATGTATTGACTAGCATTATCGTTAAGCTCCACAAACTTCTTTATACTAAACACATGTGTGTATGTATGTCTGTATGTATGCCCCGAAGTCTATGTACTTCAGTGCTACATAAGTATATACATACTCGTACATGGATAGATGGTGTAGACTCATCGTACCCTAACCGCATTGCACATAACTGTATTTTACGCGTATATATATGTATGTATAAGTATTACAACCACAACACACACACACACACACACATCTATGCACTCATGTACGTTGTGTAGAAGTGTACGAATTTGCCAATTAGCATTAAGCCAGCATTGATGTCTCACACACACACACGTATATGTCACACACGTAAGCCAATACATACACTGTAGGCATATAGGCGCATACATAAGTATGTGTGTGTGTAATATATTCGTACTCATAGAGTTTTTGTAGTTAGCGAATGCAAATGGAATTATGCAGAAAAAGACGATAGCAACAAATTAACAAATAAATCAGCATAGAATAATGAAAAACGGTAAAATTAATTAACTGTATAGACCCAAAACATGAATCACAAACTCACACATACTTACTTCGCGAAAAATAAATAAAAAATAAAAAAATAAAATTGTGCAAACTTAGCCGTGACGAGTGAACAGTAATTGCATAGTAATTATGTTTAAATAAGTTAGAAATCTGCAGCTAGCGATTTTCCCTGGCCCACATCTAGAATTTTTTAAATATCAAAATAACCGAATTGCTTTATAAATTATCATAACTTACTCCTATAATTAAAAAAAGTTTAAAAAGTTTGCAAAAATTTGTTATTTTTATACTCAAGGCCACTTGCGTCTAATCAGATATACCTTTACGTACAGAGTTTTCATATTTATTATGACGTCACTGAGATTAACTGGGATCAACGTTGGACTACAGCAAACTGTGATCTATTCCACGCGTTACACAGTTTACTTTTCTTAGTTGTGCTTTATTTTGATTGGGAGTTTTTCCAAAATTTTAAGGGCGTTAAACCAAATGTCTATGGCTCTACTTTCTTCGCCCTGCTGTTGATTTGCATTCTTCTACTATTATTTGTCTTTCAATTTATTTTTTGTTGTTTAGCAATAGGCAGCTTATATTATAGGATTACTTTTTACCCTGTCAAAAAATATACTTAATTAATTTTTGCGGCATGCTCATCGATCATCATTTTCAATTTTGAGCAAATAACTTGGTTTGAGTTCAATCTTCAAATAAATCCAAAAAAATCGAATAATTGCATAACAATTTTAAATAGTAATGTCATGAAGAAACTGTACTAAACCATAGAAGTTGTTTTTGTTCTCCAGATACTCTTTTGTCAACGCTTTTCCTAGTCTAATGCTCATAAAGATTACACAGGAACACCAACTGCTCATTCTTAAAAATAACACACCTCTCATATATGACTACTAGCGTGAGTATAGTAGCCATTAGCTGAAGCATGCACCCAAATTTTGAGCAATTTTGTTAATTACTTTAAACGGTGTTACTTCAAAGTGTAAAACCAAGTGTGTTGTTTAGTGAGATCAGTGGTCACACACCATACAAAAAGCTGATATAGTAGCCAGGCCATTAGACTGGAAGTTCAGCAGTTGTCACACATACCTAATAGATATTTTAGATACAGAATTTCTCTATAGCCACACCTTATACTATATACTATATAAACAATAAACAAAATGTTGTTTTAAGCAAGCAAATTTGAACTATTTACATGGTTAAGTGGACATCAACCAATTTGTGGTGTATCCATAAGAATTAAAGCTCTTAATGCAGAATAATGAACTTAAATTTCTATTTTGGTAACGCATTGAATGTCACTTCTGGTTTGAGAATATTCCAAAACTTCTATGACGGCGATTATGAATATGAAAAGTAAAAAGTTACAGTTTTAAAAACGAGATTTTGGATATGAAGCCGTTTTCATCGTACAAAGGTTCGAAATTGCCTTCTCAAAATAGTGCTTATTATTCATAGTATTGCCTTAGTTTTACCGAAATATAAACGCCTTCACTTTCGACGTTGGCAGTTGCGCGCTTCTACGCTTTGGATCCGGTTCATAGCGCGCAGTCAACTTGGCTGTTTGTCGATTGTACTACCAAGCAGAACTCTCTTGCTGTTTAGCTAACATTGCCATATGCCAAATGTAAAAATTCTGATATCTTTCCAGATTCTGCTCGGAATCATCAAACATTTGTCGGCATGTTAACTTCTTAGCCTTTGATATATTTAGAGCATCTGCAAACTCGATGAGCTAAATTTTAATATAGTTCAAGATTTGTTTTTGGATTTTGTTTGATGTTTTCGAACTTAAGTGTCTGTCTTGAACATCGCTTGTGTTGAACTTCTTCGTTGCTCATTGTATAATCTGTGCAGAATTCACCACACTACATGCAAATTGCTGACCAACTGGACCTAAAGCCTGCTAAGCACTCCGCACTTACTCACCACACACATCAAGTCACTTTGGAGCAAAGCAGAGTCGTTAAAAACCAAAAATCCATTTCAGCGAGTTTAAATCAAACAAAAATATGGATTTATGGATGGAAAAAGTTCAAATTGCACGCAGGGCGCAAAAAATATAATCTTCATTGTAAATATTTGTAAATTTTACCCTTGAAAATCTTGCTAGCTTAGGTTAGTCTGGTCAGTTGTTAGGATCATGAGGAATGCTAATCCTTTAGAAAGTCTGCGCTTGACGAGAATTTCAACAGTCCCTGTCGCCTCACTATCCACACCTATTCCAGTATTACATACATAGCAGACCCCCATCATCTCTTCTATCGAGTGCCAAACGGAATTTTGTGTACTTCCGATCTATTGCTTTGCAAATGACTTTTAAAGTTTTGTACTCAGCTTGCACGCTCCATCGGACTTTGATTTTCTTTACCATGCTTCTGTTCAGATCGTCGTATAGATGATCGGGTGTTAGCCGTGCGCCATTCTCGACAATATCGTCCACTATTTCATTGCCTTCGACGCCTTTGTGACCCAGCAACCATCGCCCATGCTTAAACTCGCTTGCAGCTGTCATTGCAAAGTCTGCACAAAAACTCAACTATCACACACTTTCGAACAAGCACATTAGACCATTTTATACGAACGCAAAAGTGTATTATAAAACCTTTGAAATTTATTTTATTAAAAAAAAAATTAGAATATCTTTTGAAGCCAAAGCAGCGTCTGTGCGAAGAACAGAGACACTGAAATCAATAATTAAATATTGATTACTAGGCAAAGGAGGATAGAAAAAAAACACAAAAATAATTACAAATTAGTTTAGTATAAAATTAAAATGTCAATTTAAATACATAACAACAACAAACACACAAAATGATATTGTCTAATGATAAGACTTAGCGAAATATAAAACAAAAACCAAAAAAGAATTTGCTGAATGGCACCAAAATGTATGTATGTAATAATCAAACATTGCCAACATTGTTTTTGCCATCGATGTACGAAATTTTGGGCTAAGTGCGAAATAATATTGGCTTGACAACTCACAGACAAACACACACAGGTGCGCTCTGTAACTCTTTTGCTATATATTAGGGATTAGAGCGGCATGAAGCACACTTACATACATACACACAAAGCAAAAAATGCAATAGCATGATATTCTAAAACACATATGTATTTGCATATAATTACTAACACACATACAAGCATACTTGCATACATTAAACATACATAGCTGCGTTATTCATCTCACATGTAAATATATTAGTCAATGGTTAGGCCATAAGCGTAGGATAAATTTTATAATATACTAAAACGGTGTATAGATCTGTAAATTTAGGCAAAACTAAAATTATTCACCAAGAAAAAACTACGTGTGCGTCCGACTGGGTTAGTTGCTGCTGTAGAGTATTTAAAACACATTAATAGTTTCGCGGCAAAAACATAACAAAAGAAAGTGAAAACGAAAATCAGTATAATTCGTAGCTCTGCAAACACCACTAGTGAGTAGCGTGCTCTTAATTTGGATTTTTTGTTCAAAGTTTACCTAATAAACATTTAACTATATAACTTGGAGAAAACAGGCCTTTCGCTTATCTGTTAATTATATAATTTGAAGAAAAAGAGCCTTCTGCTTGTCTTGCTGACATGAAAGGTCTGCTTATAAAACCACCACACATTCGTATAAATGCCTCTTAGTTGTCTTATAAAAAGATAGTAGAACTTGAAAACGCATCACGATCAAATATTGTACTGTGATCGCAATAGCAATTTTAGTCGCATATTTCAATTTTTGAGCACCCGACTGCAACTCTGCTGACTGAGTAGGTGAATAGCAGAATATAGTAAAGCAGACCTGGTGTAGAAAATCGTATGTTTTTAGTTATCTACAGACAAGTAATTAGTTAAAGATTCATATAAACGCTATAGAAAACCTCTGGCCTGTTTTCAAAAACCAAACAAAGACTATTTTATGTCCATTTAAAGATTTTCATACAAAATGTATATATTAAATTGGTCTTGACATAAGAGAGAATAAAAAATATTTGAGCTAAAATCATACATTTTTACATAAAATATGTATTTTTGTTTGCCCCGCAACATCATTAAACTGCCAAGAAGTTGGTGCCAATTGTTCATACTTGGCAGAGTCAAGAATTATTGTGTTATTAAATATGTATTATTTTTTTTTAAAGAAATTTGTTTGTTATAATGGTATATACAAGCAAGGCAATCAAGGCAATTGACGCTCTCAAGCTGTTGAAATTTGAAAAGTGGTATCAAAACCAGCAAATTTTTGGTTGTAATGTTATTTCAAAAGTGATTTTATGATTTTCTATTGTAGGAATATTGTTTTCAGGCATTTTCTGAAAGCATTTTTTATTTTTGACTATTTTCATATAATTTTATATCAGAAATTACGATCGCTAATTAAAAATAAATGGACTGACAGCAAGGAGAAACGTATCACTGGCCAAGTCTGGCTGTTTTATCCTCTCTCGCCTATAACCACGTAAGCGGTGCCTACGCCAATAAAGAGGAAGGGGACTAGCCTGGCGACTATTTACCAAAAATTCACAATATTGAAATTCTGCACGATTCGTAAAATAACTTTTTTTCTTCAGCAGGTAATCTTGGATACTCTGCAAATCATAGTAATTTCTTACACAAATAAAAATTTATATTAATAAATAGTAGCGCAGAAATAAAATGGAAACAAATTTCAATTAGTTAAAATTATGAAAAATCACGTTAACGAAAAATATTTCGCAGTTTTGTACTGCAATGCTTGCTACTCATTGTTCTGCTGAGATATTTTAGTTAAATGTACGAGTATAGTATACCCAAGGGTTTGCCAGCTGTCATATCCTAACAAATAGGAAGAGCTTTTTACAATATCGCATTATTTATCAAACAACTTACAGTTCAATGTTTGATAACATTTTTCGTGACCAGAAAACTGGTACTGTTAACAGAATTCTCCACTGTAAGTTTTCTTAACTAGGCACGTTGAGCAAGTTTGTCGCTTAAGTCTTTTGAATTCAGTCATTATTTTCATAGGAACACCATTTTGAAGCCAATTTCAGCTAAATTTCTTGCTAATAGGTGCACACATAAATACTTGATTGAAGCAAACACTAGCGTGAAAAAAATGCCTATGAGAATGCAGTTTAAGAGGGCGCACACGCACGTACATATTCATACAACTACACACTTGCCTAACCACAAAGAAAAATTTGTTTTCACACATTTATCACATACGCACATGCATGATTACGATTTCATTATAAAAAAAAAAAACAAAAACAAAAATATGACATACTTATATAAAAGCACCTTATTTTGTTGCTGAGCACTTTGAAAGCCAACACTAATTAAATATAAATGCAAACAAAACTAAGAAACTGTAAAAAAAATCGAAAAAATATAAAAATATTGAAAAAAATAAACTTAATTAAGTAAGAAGTTAAATAGATTAAAGAAAAAAATGGAAATCGAACGCAAGTGGAAGAACCATTTCTAAAGAACTGTTAACTGTTGTGAATTTAAAGAAATATTAAGTATTAAGCAAACAAGAAATTAAACAATAAATCAAACAAAAACAAAAATAAAAACAAAAACAAATAAACATATTCCATAAAGATAACATACACACACTAGTTAAATATAGTTGAATAAACAATTGAATGTTGATCGTTGAAATGAATGGACGCAAATAACTGCACTCAAATGCATACACACACACACATACATATTGATGTATAAATATGTGCACACAGTTATGTATGTAGCCGACATGTATGCACTAATGCTAAGTGAATAAAGTGAATATTGCAAGTCAGCCACTCGCTGGCCAATGAAAATGTGCTAAAAACAATTTGAAAAATTGAAAATTGGAAAATTGATGAATGCATGCAACACAATGTTGAAAACGAAACCGACACAACAACCGATTTCGTATTCGATTTTATTTGATTGAACTCGAATCTAACAATATAAGGTCTAAATTAATTTTAGTTAATGCATAGTGTAAATTATAGATATGTATGCGCATAGCAGATGACAGTAGCCTAGGCTAAGTTAACGTATGAAATATAACAGAAATATACATAGCAACAAAAAAATAATTAAATAAATGAATAAAGTTTAATTTAAGCAAACAAAATTGATTTGCAAAAATTCCAAAAAAAAAAATCGTTTATTCTTTTCTCTTAACGAAATTTTCCTTTTCCGGCAAGCATTATGTGAAGAATTGGCGCATTTTTATTACGTCTGTATACTCAGCTGCGCATATTTTATTTCAGGCCTGCGCCAACACTATCAATTCACTACATACATACATACTTCTTGTTGTTACAGCACCAACGTCAGCTTATAAGTCTACATTTACTTATTCATGCTTTGTTTCACGCTGTTTGCGGCATACTTTTGCTCACCCATTTCACATGCATACATGCATACGTACGTACATACATTGATTGAGTTTTGAAAATTAGCGCATAAAGCATAATATTCGATGCACATGTTGGAAAACATAGGGTTTTTAAATATTGCTATGAAATTCGCGTTACTTCGATGGTGTTTAATGAAAAGCAAAGCGCTGTAAGGGCTGAAAATCATGAATATCGAGAAATTGGCTTATAACTCGATTGCATAATTTTTTATATTTTCTTTATTGAGTTATTTATAAATTTTGATAGTTATTCGAAATCCGTGGAATTTTTTGTTTTTTGGAAAAATCAAACAAGAAATTACATCGGTTATTTACCGCACTTGACGGACACTGTATTTCCAATGTTATCTCTAACCATTTTCCGGTATTTAATACTCAAAATATTACATTTATTCAACTTTTCGTAAATATGTTAATATACATAACTTTAATTGTAACTTCTTATTTCTTTTTTTAGGCAGTTCAGTATTTTTGATTCAGCTCGTTTTCCCTTATTTTTCCCTAAATATATTATTCATAATTACAAATATGCAATTGAATAATGCTTTTTTGGATTTAAGTCCTTCTAAAAGCAAAGAAAATATTCTATGTTCCTCTTCAGAAGGAGTTCTAGAAGACTTCTTGAAAAATGACACTACTGGAGGTTGCTTCACTGCAGCTGGATGGTTGATCCATGAACAATTTTATCGTAAGAGTTATGCTAAAATTTCCATCACAATAGTCATTTTACAATGGTATTCCGATATTACTGTATTACCCCAACCAAACGATGCACGCGAAGACTACCTTTGGCGCTTGCGGATTTTACAAAGCTATTGCTTCCCTGAGCGATATTTTATTCGTACTTTTGGCGCCTCTTTGGGTACTAAAGACCAAAATCTCATTCTAACATTAATTTAAATAAGTCATTATCCGTTGAACCTTAAGAAGTTTCTAGAAAAAAAAATCGTATTCACGACATCAGGATACCGACAGTCACTTTTGTACGAAGGTTTGGCCAAATAATTAATTTAAAAAAAATTAAATTTTTTTATTAATGAAAACAGCTTCATTCCACACTTATAGTACTTCATACTTTATTCCATTCCTTCTTGCCCATAACGAAGAAATCGCCTAAAATCATATACAAGTTGTATATAATCGCCCAAAAATAATTCATAATCGACCATTCATACCATTTGCTTTCTAAACCATATGAAATACTGGAGAGTATTTCAGTTTAAACCTAGAATATGTAGCGAAGCTTTTAAAAGAATTATAAAGCTTTAAAAATACTTATGAGAACCGGTTGAGAATTACATGTGCACATTGAAGTAAATGAACGAAACGGAAGAACTCTCATTGCATTCATATATACCGCTACTCTACTCTACTCTACAACTCATTTCACTTCAGAAAACAAAAGCACTCTTCCTCCTATTTCATATAATTTTGCATACTTTCTTGCCGTCATATAAAAAAACATTTTCGATTTCACTTTAATGCCAACAACGGTTGCGCACAAATTCGTAACCATCAGCGCCAACATTGAGCTTGCAAGTTATATACTATATATTATATATGGTATGAATGCATATATACATCTATTGTACACCTTCTCACCGCATTTGCATCGAATATTATGCTGCACTGTTACTAGCGAATGTTAAACATTTTAGTTGAATAATCGAAAATTAAAAAAAAAAATTCACATTTTTCTTGTCTATTTTTTTCGTTTTCTATTTTTTCAAATACTTGCAGACGTCAACATTTCTAAAATAAAAATCATCCGCAAACTGACTTTATATGCTTTACAGGTGATTTTCAATGAATAATAAAATATGCAATGCAATAAATTGCACTAAAACAAAATATAATAATTTAACAGATTTTAAAATAAAAACACAACAAAACAATATAAAGTAATTTTAGCAGCGTTTAGTGGCGAAAGTTCTCTTTAACATTTATATGATTTTTCTTTTCATTTAAAATAAATATTTACGCGTCGCAACTAACCTCAGACACAAAAAAGTGAAAAGCCAAGGCTTTCGAACCCCAAGCAACCGCCGTCCTATCCTAAGTTCTAAAAGTCCCATAATAAATTTTAATCCTTAAATTCAGAAAAAAAATTAAATAAATATCCTTATTATTATATCAACCCTTTTTGTAGTCTCCAAGCAATTTTTAGTTTTCAGTTATTTACTTAGTCCGTCCATCCCCAAAAAAACAAAAAAAAAAAAACTCATGCAACTCTGTTAATGACAAACTTTTTATTCTGTTTATTTCGTTTTCTGCTCTTTTCTGAAATTTATTTGCAGATATTATCGCTAATTTAGACTTAAACGTCAGACCAAAGACCAATAAACACCTAAAATCACCCCCGCAAATACAAAGTACATTTATGTATCTAGCAAATATAACGGTCTTAGCAAGTGTATTAGTTACAGCCACACATGAAATAGTGTCGAGATTTCTACAAATCCTGCTAGTTTTATACTTGCACACCTAGATACATACTATATATGCTAGCACACACACGTGTGTATGTATGTATGTATGTATATGTGTATGTATGTATGTACATGCGTGTGTGTGCGCATGCGTTTAGTTAATGTCTAATTTCAGTTGAAATTCCGCAATAAAATAATTTAATTGTAAATAAATTAAATTTAATGATAATTCAATTTACTTTGTAATATTGTAAATATTTTTATATACGAGAAAACACAAATGAGTATTATTAGAATAGGTGCGAATTCAATTGTAAATTAGAAAAAAATATTTGTAAAAATAATGTGTAGAAATAATTTTTGGAGACAATTAAGCTGAAGACATCAGTTTTGGCCTTTTCATTTTGACGAAAATCTACAATATTTTTAGTAGTTCTTGCATAAAACATTTTTCATTACAAAAATAAATAAAATCGATAATTATTAGAAGTCCGAGGGATTTTTTCCTTTTTTTGAAACAATTAAATTAGGAAATTTTCCTTTTTTGTAACAATTGAACCTGATCGTTTGATTTTTTTATAAAAAAAGGTAGTTTTCGATGGTTGTTTGAAATCCATGGGATCTTTTTTTTTTTGTTTTGAAAAAAATGATATTAGAAAATGCACCGGGTTTGCTAAAGAAAGAACCTGATCGTTAAGTGCTTAAATTTCAAAGTTTTTTTTTTCATCATTGTGAAGAATAAACTTTATACGTTGATAAATGTATAAAAAATTAATAAATTAAAAATTTTGAATTTTGTATAGAAAAAAATTGTTTCATAATGTATGTAAATCATTTTCATTTATTATTATTAAATCCAGATTGAAACTATTTTTTTTATTTAAAATTCTTAATTTATTTTAAAAAATATAAATATATTTTTTTTTATAAAACTGTTTCTTTTAATTGAAAAATATTTAATTTTTCACATTTTAATTTTTTTTTTTCAAATAAAAAGTTATAAAATTATTATTATTTCATGAAACAATTCGTTTATATAATTTTATTTGCCTAATGTTAATTATTGTCTAATTTTTATTTTTATTTAGTTTTTTATTTTAATTTTTAATTTTTATTTATTTTATTGTCCTATATATATGTGTATATATATATTTTTTAAGTTTTTTATCAATTATTTTTAATGCTTTAGGTGTTTTTTTCTGCCAAAATGATTAACAAAACTCAGACAAATATTTATAATATAATTTTTTTTCAAAAGATTTTTCAAAAATTCTAAAATTATAATAAAAAAGGTATTTATACATTTTATATAATATTATTTATGTTAATCAAAAAAATATTTAATTTTTTCATATTTTTAAATTTAACTTTCAAAAAAAATATATTCCTTGAAACAATTAGTTTATGCTTTGCATATTTGTCTTACTTTTATTTTTTATTGTTGTATTATATTTTTATTTTTATGAATTTTTTTTTAATATTTTATTCCCTTTTTTATATTTTTGTATTTTTTTTTAATAATTGTAGACATATATATTTTTAAGCTTTTATTAATTTTCTGTAATGTTTTAATTATATTTATTTTTTCTGCCAAAATCATTACCGCAACTCAGACCGTCATCCATTATTTTATATTTTTTCAAAAGATTTCTCAAAAATTCTAATTTACACTTTGTAAATATTAAAAACAGCGTCAAAAAGAAACAAAAAATCACTTTAAGTAAACAAAGTGTTTTGTATAGTTTATAAGCATAACTTGTACAAAGGAAAAATTCACATGCTCGTGCTAGAATTAATTTTACATTATAAATATATAAATGAATGATGAGAAAATATACATAATTAGTTACAAACGCAGAAAACAAAAACAAAAACAATTGCGGTAGTTAAGTGTGAATTAAAATAAAATTAAAAAGAAACAAAAAACTCAATTCAAATAACGAGTATTGCAAAAACAAAAAAACCGAAACGAAATCAGATTAATTCACATGCAACACAAGATTACAGGTCAATACTAATTAGTGAAAGATTTTCATAGAATTACTAAATAGCATAATAAATAAACGAGGTGAAATGAAATAAAATGTCTAGATATACCATATACGATTTAGAAAAAACATAGCGGTAATAGAAATAATTTGCAAACAAAACGTGCCGTCAGCTTATCATGATGAATGCTGTCGTATGTATGTATGTAATGCCAGCAAGCACGCTACTGTTTTGGTGTACCACAAATACACCCACACACACACACAAACATAGCATTGTTACACCCGGCCGAACAAGTGAAATAGTAATGCGCCATACCGACAGACTGTAAAACTCTCTACCCGCATAGATGAAGAGATGAAATTTCTAAATAATGAAACCAGGGTTTCCATAGGCAAACTATTGCGCATAGATATAGACATGCTGTTTTGTATAACATTCTACATGTGAGTGTACTTTTCTTTACAATTATTGCGTTTAAACATTCATAAAGATAATGCGTTGCTTTGAAATCAAAAAATTTGTCCAGAAACTCAGTTTTTATTATTATAATTGAGCAAGCTTATATTTATCGGAAAGGCTTTTGAAAACGAGAGATTACTTTTGAAACCTTTCTATAAGCTTTATGCACTTGAGAAAGCATTGACTTTAGCCAGCTGTTCAATAAATTTTAACTCTGAACGGTTACGTTTCAATGAAATACTTGAGTATACTGCTTGGGTTTCTCCAGGAGTGTTTTTAAAATTACTTCAGATAACCCAGTTAGCTTTTATTAACCACATTTTTCATACCTGTTGCCATAATGAAAGACTTCAGGCCCATCAGCCTCTCCACCTTCTTACTAAAAGCTCTGGAGATACCGATGGTGTATCTATCAGGAGCTCAACATGCCATGTCATGTCTTGAGGAAGCTATTAGGGTTAAGGATTTTGCTGTTGGGACCTTCCTTGATATTGAGGGACAACGTCCTGCCGAAGGCAGTCGTTACTGCTCTTGACTGTATTGGGTTTGAATCAAACTACAAACAATTTATTCTCAGTTTTCTGTGCGACGGAGTGATTTAAACGGAATGGAGCCATGCGAGCGTGCTATGAAATGGATACCGGATCATCTAGATCATGGTGTCGCCAAACAGAACTCTGGCGGCTCCTTCTCTGCCCATATACTGACGAGGGTGGGAAGAAGTCGTTGGAGGAGAGGGATAGTGCACTGCTTTACGGATGAGTCAAAGCTTGCGGGGAAGATTTGGGGGCTCTATTGTCGGGAGCTCTCTACCAACTCCACTTCCAGAATTCCTGACTATTGCAATGTTTTCCAAGCTGAAGTTGCGCCCATCAAGTTAGCAGTAGATTTGCTGCTCCGGGGTGCGGCTTTCTTTAGAGAAGTGACCATTCACTCAGATAGCAGAGTGGCGATACTAGCCTTGAATGCATTTTTAGTGCGTTCAGGTTCAAAAGGTTGGAGTGTCTTTGTAATAAAATTGGTATCAATACTTACTTCGTGACTATCTGAGATCTCACATAACTGGCGGGAGTTGAAATTAAGCGCATTTGCAAAGCGTTCGAGCACAGGAGTTCTTATTTCCTATAGCTTCACAAAGGACTACATACACCAGTCCACGTGCGTTAATCGATCAGCCATCTAACCTAACATAACAGAATGAAGGACTTTTATAGTATATGAATTTTTCATCACGATTTTTGGCTTATTTCAGATAATAACGAGTTTTTTCTATTGGTGAACTACTCATTACTATAAAGTAAGGAAGATTTGTTAATTTACTCAATTAAGGGTTCACTAAACAACCGGTGCTCGCTAAGCTTAGTGTAGTTTCTTCTTATATGAGAGACTAATACGTACAAAGAGACTGGGTTATTCAGTGTTAGTCTAAAATATATCCCGTATAATTGCAGGTATCGGTAATATGACGAGTTTTTATTTACCCATTCAATATTGAAGTGCAATCGATTAAGCCAAATAATTCTAATTTTCTTTTCTCCACTTCTTTTAGAATACAGAAAGCTTTAATTTATATTTTATGTGCAAGTATTTATATATCACTTCCTTCGTTCCATCTAGACATTATGTGTAGATCTTAACTTTATTAACTTTATTTTAATTTAGTACATTGCTAATTGACTCAATTAAGCGCTGAGAGCGCTGTCACACTGTAATTTGAGTTAAGTACTATTTATGTCTTTAGAAAACTCTCAACTCTCAAAAATTTTGAAATAAGTCTCGTTGCTTGTTAGATTATTACATATTATACCTCGTTTTCCGAAAGCAGCGCTTGGTTTGTTCGCATTTACAAGTAGAAGTGGTGGGTGTAAAGTATCAACGGTAGTGTGACACTCGTAGTTAAAAGAATTTACTCTAAATACAAAAATCAATACAATAAATTAGATAAACTTAACACTAAAGCGTTAGGGATAAATGCAAAACAAACATACATATATAGGATACGAAACGCAAAACAGGAGCAGGCAGAAACTAGCGAAAATCGAAAATGAGAAGCGTTTGTTTGCAAAGCACACAGACTAAGGAAACAAAAATATTCTAAAGTGAATTTTCCACTAATTTGTAAAAAAGAAAAACAACAGAAACAAAACATAAGCTAAAGTAAAGAACAAAAACAAAAACAAGAAGAAAACAAAAATACCGTTAGCAAGTGAGAGAGATAAAGTTAAAGAGTTAAGTTAAAAGTCACTAATAAACCAACACAATTTAGAGGTTAAGTCAGTAATGTTAAATGTAATAGCGAAAAGATAATTACGAGATCGTAACAAAGCAGAAATAAATCAAATAATATTAATTAATTATAACAACAACAAGAACACTTGAACAATTGAACAAGCAAATCCACATAGTTGTAAGCAGAATTCAAGTTTAGAAGCAAACAAATTGGAATGTTTAAATGTGAATTTTTCAAAAAAACCAAAAACAAAAAGAAAAGCACCAAGAAAATTGAAGGCAAATTGCATGAAGGCGTCGTGAAATGTGAGAGGAGTGAGAGCCAAAAAGCGTAGCAAAATTTTTAATTTCATATTGAAATTATAGTTTCTTTCACGACGCTCACATCGGCCGCGCCCGCATGCAATCGTACGAAAACAATCACAAATGAATGGCACACAAAAATCAAGCAAAAAAGCTACAAAAAACAACAAAAAACCCACACACACACACACATAGAAAAATTGCGCAAGAAATGACAAAACAAACAACAACAAACCAGTTTCGATTTACTTTAAACAAATGCAAAAGCAAAGCAGGCACATGAGGAACCAAAATCCAAAAGCCCAAAACATAAGCTGCAATGAAATTAAGAAAGCAACAAAAATATTAAATATTCGAAAAAATGACTGCCCACAAAAACAAACAAAAAACACGTTATTAAATGAAGTAAACCGCAAAAAAAGAGAACACAATGTATTGTAATTAATTGACGTTTTGGTCACGTTTGTAACAAAAGAAACAACAAAACAGAGATAAAAAAGTTAAAAACAAAATCAATAAACGCAAAAACACATTGATATTAGTTTAGTAACAACAACAAGTAATGTGTATTACGCATAAACCATGAAATAAAATTAAATGAAAAGAAATGTAATAAATAAGAAAGGGCTAACCAGAGACCCCAGTGTGCTAATAGTGGAATTAAATTGATAAAAGGAAACAAAAAAAAAAGAATAAAATAAAATAATTAATTAAAATGGAACAAAGCAAATATTGAAGAGGAGCAAAGGCAAAGAAAAACACTTTAAACTGACGTAACGTTTAAGAATAAATAAAATTGCATGTAATTTGAAGAAATTTTAAACGCTGCATTTTTATTTCTCATATCCAACAGCAAAAAAAATCATATATTATATGTTAATAATACTAAAAATAGTAGAAATTTGTTAATAATTTATTTTTCAAATCTTTGTCAGCCCCTCAATGTAACACCCCCTGGTCCGAATACACTTTTGCCAACGTTTTCTCCAATCCTCAAAAGAGTTGTTAAAGTCAGTTTCCAGAATAATGTCTGCAATTGATTCCAAACGGTTTCCTCGGAGCGGCTATTTGAGTTTGATCAATGGCCGGAAGGAGGATGGAGTCATGTGTAGAAGTTCACGCAAGTGAGGAAAGTTCTCTGATCGCCATTCACTTGGGAGTGGCCAGAAACGATTCTTTTACATATGACTCAAGCAGCTCACGACTTCCGCAGACGTTCCATTGCCCGACCATGAAGAAGTTCGAATAGCAATTGCCCGCCTGAAAAAACGACAAAGCGGCAGAGGCCGATGGATTGCCGGCCGAGCTATTCAAACACGGCGGAGCGAGCACACGAAGAACTGATAAGGAGCATGCATCAGCTTCTTTGTAAAATATGGTCGAATGAAAGCATGCCCAACGATTGGAATTTAAGTGTGCTATGCCCAATCCATAAAAAAGGAGACCCCACAATCTGCGCCAACTACCGTGGGATAAGCCTCCTCAACATCGCGCGTACAAGGTTCTATCGAGCGTATTGTGTGAAAGATTAAAGCCCAATGTCAACAAACTGATTGGACCTTATCAGTGTGGCTTCAGACCTGGTAAATCAACAACGGACCAGATATTCACCATGCGCCAAATCTTGGAAAAGACCCGTGAAAGGAGAATCGACACTCACCACCTATTCGTCGATTTCAAAGCTGCTTTCGACAGCACCAGAAGGAGCTGCCTTTATGCCGCGATGTCTGAATTTGCTATCCCCGCAAAACTAATACGGCTGTGTAAACTGACGTTGAGCAACACGAAAAGCTCCGTCAGGATCGGGAAGGACCTCTCCGAGCCGTTCGATACCAAACGAGGTTTCAGACAAGGCGACTCCCTATCGTGCGACTTCTTCAATCTGCTGCTGGAGAAAATTATTCGAGCTGCAGAACTTAATCGAGCAGGTACAATCTTTTATAAGAGTGTACAGCTGCTGGCGTATGCCGATGATATTGATATCATCGGTCTCAACACCCGCGCCGTTAGTTCTGCTTTCTCCAGACTGGACAAGGAAGCAACGCAAACTGTTCTGGCAGTGAACGAGGGCAAGACGAAATATCTCCTGTCATCAAACAAACAGTCGTCGCACTCGCGACTTGGCTCTCACGTCACTGTTGACAGTCATAACTTTGAAGTTGTAGATAATTTCGTCTACTTAGGAACCAGCATTAACACCACCAACAATGTCAGCCTAGAAATCCAACGCAGGATTACTCTTGCCAACAGGTGCTACTTCGGACTGAGTAGGCAATTGAAAAATAAAGTCCTCTCTCGACGAACAAAAGCCAAACTCTATAAGTCGCTCACAATTCCCGTCCTGCTATATGGTGCAGAGGCTTGGACGATGACAACAACCGATGAGTCGACGTTGCGAGTATTCGAGAGAAAAGTTCTGCGAAAGATTTATGGTCCTTTGCGCGTTGGCCACGGCGAATATCGCATTCGATGGAACGATGAGCTGTACGAGATATACGACGACATTGACATAGTTCAGCGAATTAAAAGACAGCGGCTACGCTGGCTAGGTCATGTTGTCCGGATGGATGAAAACACTCCAGCTCTGAAAGTATTCGACGCAGTACCCGCCGCGGGAAGCAGAGGAAGAGGAAGACCTCCACTCCGTTGGAAGGACCAAGTGGAGAAGGACCTGGCCTCGCTTGGAATATCCAATTGGCGCCACGTAGCGAAGAGAAGAAACGACTGGCGCGGTGTTGTTAACTCGGCTATAATCGCGTAAGCGGTGTTTACGCCAGTAAAGAAGAAGAAAAAATGGCCAGAAGTCACACGGAGCTAGATCAGTTTTGGTGTTTTATAGTGGTGCAAAAACCAAGAGTTACCGGCCCATAATACCAGCCTCTTTTTACAAATAAGCGAGATTTAAATTAAAAAGCTTTACTATTTTTGTCCACAATAGTATGTCACTTGTAGCTGCTTGCTGTCATATTACTAGCTAGGCTTACTGGTTCTTAATAATGCCAGACGGAGATTCACTCTAATTTCAGCTGAAGTCCTTGCAAATAGAGGGCGCCAACGCCTTTTGCGAACGATAAGAGCGATTTGATATCAAATAATACTTAATACTTCATCTAGTGCCATAAACTGTGAAGCTTCTAGATATCTAAGACAAGGTTGCCGCCGTTGCATGTGTCGGCATTGCTTATTCTCACCCGGCTCACTTGTCATGCCAGTTGGTTTTGACCTGTCGGCAAAAGTAAAACCCCTGTGTTTTTCATCGGCGCTCTCCCCACCTTTTCAGATATTTCATTGTGATCCGTTTTTAGTGACTTCCATTTTTGCTGTACTGGTTCAGTAAGCAAACGAATGGCACTTTTGGCAATCTCATCATACCTTTGTTGCATATACCCGTCGGTATACTACGTTACATCTACTGTCTTCTTGTTTCTGAGAACTTTCTCTAACGTAATATGATGTGAGACTATTGCCTTAATTTTCGTTTGGCTATCGAAGTATATATTTGTCATCTTTGTGTTATTAGATATATCAGCCACAAAGGCTTCCGCCTGGAAGATTCTACAATATTCCGGAAGCTCGAGGAGTTGCCTGAACTACAGCTCTGAGCAATAGATTCCGGCTCTCACTTATTAATCTTACAAGTTCCGCTGGCGAGTCGCTTGCTCCTGCATCATCATCCTCTACGCAAATAAGGAGTGAGGGTCTATTTAATCCACCAATCCCCAGCTTACTGAGCTATGGCCGAAGGTCCTTTGGAGAATTTACCTAACATCTCCAGCCTTACAGGTGGTTTTGCTGCAGAGGTTTCCACTGCATTGTCGTTTGGTGGAATACAGAGAACAGCTATTTGCTGGATTCGCTCCAACTGTTTTTTGTATGCAGTTTTGCTGATATTGGTTCACCACACGAAAGCAACGTAGAGCAAGAATAACTTGATTGTCGTGAGATGTAGACTCTAGCATCTTCTTACAAGCATACAGGGACCCACTGACTTTTTTCACTCTTTCCTCCATTTGCTAACCAAATATGTTAAAGCTTTGACAAGTTATTAATGTTTCCAAACATTTTGAATTTACGTTAACTATCTTTAAAGCCTACAAATGAAGGCGTTTTCACACAGTTCCTGGGAGGCTTTAAAAACAAATGTTTGTTTCTTTACCATATCATTGAAGGCCCTCGTGTGTTAATAATTTTGCCGGTTTCAATAATTTTTCTTGGAAACAATATTTACATTACCAAGTAAAGAAGGGAGTTCGGGTGCAATCGAACATTTTATACTCTTGCAACCTGCAAGAATCAAAGCAAGGGAAATACTTTAAGGTGCAAAAGGTGCCGGATGTTCGAAAATGCTGATATTAGTTATATAGGGCTCAGGCCTAGCTTTAGCACAAATTTATCTATTTTTGGCACAAATATACAATGTTATGAGTAAAATACGCCCTATATTTTCATTGAGATAACTCACATATTGGCGGATAAATGCGGTACAAAGTTACCCGAAAGTTCGAAAATCTTTACCTTAAGTATGTGGGGGCTAAGGGAAGTATTGGTTCGATTTATGGTCCTTCGCGCGTTGGCCACGGCGAATATCGCATTCACTGGAACGATGAGCTGTATGAAATATACGACGACATTGACATAGTTCAGCGAGTTAAAAGACAGCAGCTACGCTGGCTAGGTCATGTTGTCCGAATGGGCGAAAACACTCCAGCTCTGAAAGTATTCGACCACGCCCATCGTCCAAATTTCCCGCCGACTCTCATGAAGCTCATTCATACTATATCGGTTTTAATGTCTCTAGTGTTATTGATTTATCGTGGTTTTAGTAGTTTTTAACAACACCGTTATATGGAAAGTGAGCGGTATTATCCTCCCATTTCAGTCATTGTCGGTGGGAGTTTTTATAAGATTTGTGGTTATTGTAGCTTAAGTCGTTTAGGAGATATGTATGTAGATTAAACTTTTTAGGGGATGGGGCCGCGCCCACTTTTTCACAAATTTTTTCCCACATGTACCTTTTGCTACTGCGATCTTCTGTACCAAATTAAAGTTTTATATCTTAATTTAGTGCTTAGTTATGGCACTTTATATGTTTTCGGTTAATGGTGATTTTTGGGCGTGGCAATGGTCCGATTACGTCCATCTACGAACTGGAAATTTTTTTGTACTAAGAAACTTATATCTTCCTCGTTTAGAACAAAACTATAATACTTTGTACCAACTGGTTGCAAGAGTATAAAAATGGGTAACACACCTAGAATTTATTTGAGCCAGCTGCAACGGACATTCCCCCGCAATCAATATTAAATCTTAATTACAGGATCTTACCTTTATATAACTTTTTCTATATCTTCCGCTACCATGTGTTCAATTAAAAAATCCGTTCATCTGTTCCCAGGTTAAGATTTTTACATTCTCTGTAAAGCGGAATTGAGAACGTATTTGAGCATAGAGCGTATGAACAGAGAACGTAGAAACTTTTGCTATAAAAATTGCAAACCCGACTTCCGGTTCAGTACTTGGCTAACTTGAGTACCCACCTCTGAAAAATTCGTTACCTTAACAAGGCGATTCCTACTGAATATATGAAGAAATGTGTTGATACTGCATTTTATGAAAATCCCACAATTTACTGTAATTTTTATTTTTTTCCTGAATATGACAACATTTTATTCACTTTTAATTTATAAATAAGTTTTGCTTAGAAACTGATTATTTCTCTCCACAAAGCGTTCTTTGGAATGGTTGGAAACATTGCTGTTAAATTCACTTTTCATGAACTAATCACCCCTAGATGTCGCTGTACAAAATTATTGAGTTGTAATAATGGATTTAATATTTGTTAGCCATAATTATTGTTATTTACTTTTATTCCTATGTATAAAAGTGTATATGCACAGGTAAACTATCGTAATTTTATAGTTTATCCTTGGTATCAATCTTAGCCCAAAGATAGTTGAATTTTCTTATGTACATCTTATCACGTGCGTCCGATACGGGAAGATAGGTGGGAGTTTCCATACTTTATTTCATTCCACAGCTGATACATATAATTCAAGAAGGTCGACACACAACAGCTTTTCACCGATTCCAAAGCTGCACGAAAAGGAGCTGACATTATGCCTCTACGTCTGCGTTTGGTATCACTGCAAAAATAATAAACTGACGTTAAGCAATGCCAAGAGCTCCGTCAGGATCGGGAAGAATCTCTCCGAGATGATCGATACCAAACGAGGTTTCAGACAAGGCGACTCCTTATTGTGCAACTTCTTCAATCTACCCCTGGAGAAAATAACTCGAGCTGCAGATCTGAATACCATAACACGCCACAAGTTCTGGTTTCTCCAGGTTGAACAAAGAAACGAAACAAAGGGCTCTGGTAGCGAAAGGAGAAATATCTACAGTTATCAAACAAACAGTCGTTGCACTCGCGACTTGGCTGTCATGTTGTTCGATGTCGTGGATAATTTAGTCTATCTTGAAACCAGCATTAACACCAAAAACAACATCAGTTTGGAAATCGAAAAATAACTCTTACCAGCAGGTGCTACTTCGAACTGAGTAAGCAATTGAGAAGTAAAGTCCTCTCTCGACGAACAAAGACCACACTCTACCAGTCACTCACCATCCCGGTCCTGCTACATAGTGTAGAGGCACGAACGATGACAACATCTGATGAGGCGGTCTTAGAAGTTTTCGACAGAAATGTTCTGCGGAAGATTTTTGGTCCGCCGCGCGTTGGCCACGACGAATTTCGCAGTCGATTGAACGATGAACTATAAGACGATATTGACATATTTCAGCGAATTAAGAGACAGCTGTTAAGCTGGCTAGGTCATGTCACCTAGGAACACCTTCATTACGTTGGATAGACCAGGTGGAGAACAGCAAAAAGGAAGACCGACTGGCGCTCTATTATAAACTCGGCTATAACCGCGTAAGTGGTGTCTACATCAACAAAGAAGAAGTTTATGCAGCTTCTTGGGGCGAAAAAATAGACAGACGAATATGGCTAAATTCACTGAGCTTCTTACGCTGATCATTTATACTCGTGCATATATGTATATGTATATGTATATATTCTATTTTGCCTTCTACCAATAAAAACGCTTACAGAAAAAGAAAGATACTGAGTTTTTTCTCATTTATTGAGAGGAGTTGTACAAGTTCATGCTGAGAGAATTTAGAAAGAGAAACAAGTGTTTTTGGCTATTTTTTCTTTTAACTTATTAAATGATTGTTGTTCTCTTCAATAAAACAATCAACAGAGAAGAAAAAAGAATAAGAATAAGTTTTTATAGACACAGTGTTGTCATTCTTGAAAGAGTAAGAGAGATATGACTCTGTTTACCTGTCGTGACTTACAATGCCTCTCCCAAACAAATAAATAATCAACGTGCATATGTAAGTAATAAATAATAAATTTTTAATTTTTTAATTTTTTTTTAATCGCCTTTAACAAAAAACCCACTAACGGCCAATACTCATGTGGGTAGGTCAAAAGCTTCTTTCTTACTTTGCATAACCGTTCCGCTGGAAGCGGTTTCATTTGATTTTTAATGACCTCACCTCGTCGCATCGACACTTGCCGGAGCAGACGAGTCAAGCACACCCCGTTAACCGGTGATTGAGCTCATACATTTTGCTTTGAGCGCAGCGGATTTACTTGTTACATGAAAAACAAAAAATAAATTAAGAATAAAGCTTGCAATAAAAATGCTAATTATCAAACGGTGAAGTAAACTAAAAAGTACAACATAACGACACGCGTTGCTCCGAGTAAGGTGCAACAGAGGTTACACTCTCGCATCTGCAGTGATCCAGTTATTTGCAAGTCCGTGCATATATTTAAATTTAAATTCAATCCAATGACCGCTCGTCCACTTAAAGCACACCAAACACTCCAGAAGAACGGAACTTACAAACTGCACCGGAATGCAGGCAAGAATATTGACTTTCTTTTTTTTTTGTATATTAGACTCACCCTTCCAGCATTGTCATAAATTTTACAGCTCATCGGAGACAACTTGCACGCTTTTTTCACCCTTGTGACAGCTTGTATGACCCTGTCGAGCGCCCAGCAGATTTTCTATCCGGCACTCAAAGTTAATCAGATATCTGTGCGAGCCAATGGGCGATTGAACGCGGTGAGCACGGTGGCATTGGCCACACCGTTGCCGGCGACACGTGATGCGCAAGGAAGGCGCATAGCGCAACGCCAGACGGTGGGAGGACCACAGGTGGCTGGACAGCAGCAATCCCAACAGGTGGGCGGACAACCACCAGGCGGAACACAATTCCAACCAGTGAGAGGACCACAACTCCAACCTGTGACTGGACAACAAATCCAACAAAGAGGTATGCCACCACTTCAGCAGTTCGGACAACCAGCTGGCGGAACACAGGTGCAACCAGCGAGGGGACCTCAACTCCAACCTGTGGCTGGACCACAGCTCCAACAAGTAGGTGTGCAGTTCGGAGGACAACAAAGAGTGGGATTAAGTGGACCAGCATCTCAACAAATAGGTGTAAGTCCGTTCCAACAAATCGGAGGACCACACATAGTCGGTGTATCTCCTTTGCAGCAGTACCAAGAACAGCAAGTGCAACAACAAAGACCAAGTGGAGCACCATCTCCCAATTTCCGAGGTCAACAATTGCAAAGAGTGAGAGGTAGTGGATCACCACCTAGCCAGCAGTTCGTAGGACAACAAGTACAAAGAGGACTATCACCTCGATACTTCCAAGAACCACAACTGCAACAAGTGAGCGTACAACAATATCAACAGTTCCAAGCACAACAGCTTCAACAATACAGTGGACAGGTGGAGCACCAAGTAAGGAAGCAACAGTATGACTGGCCAGTACTGAGCAGTCCACAAATAAGTTTTAGCACAGCAAATTGGCATCCATATGGTTGGCAGTCGACCAGCTGGCAACACGTGGGAAAATAAAGGAGCTTGTGGCATGCATATAGTTTTTCACAAAATCTTTGGTACCAAAAGAGACTCTTCGCCCGTCATTGAACACAAATTCATTCACCGCCATCTTTTGCAAGGCATTTCGTGTGATTATGACACAACTCACGAAGATTTCTTCCAATCATCATTTATGTAATGATCAGGATGCCTAACTCATCTTCGTGAGAATTGAGACTAAGTTGTTTAGCGCTTTCCTGCGCAAAACAATATTTCATACATATTAATGTAAATTGTAAAAGACAATAGTCAGATTTGCAAGGTGCTCGATATTATCACATCAAGAACTAATGATAAACTGTAGGGCAACCTAGGTACTCGTATGTCAAGTGTCATGCAGAATAAAATAAAATAGAATACTCATGTTAACTCGCTACTAAGTAGAATGTAATGAAATACAATATTTTTTAAGAAAACTAGCGAACCCGGCGAACTCCGTTTCGCCACCAGATGGCTTCGTTTTATGTAACATTTCGTTTGGTGATTAAAACTTGAAGAAAACATGTTTTTTTGTTTCACATATATTTGAAAAGGAAAAATTATATTTCATTTCACAACAGTAATGAATTCATTTCTACTTACCTGGAAATTGCAATCATTTGAGGTCAAACGAAAGATCAGTCGGAATCATTGGTATTCGAGGAATAAATACATTTTCACCTGCGTACTTTCCGTTAATATTGGTTGCCTCAATCAAATTCGGCATAAGTCTTTTTACCGAAAGCGAGTACTGTTGCAAAGTCGCGATGGATTCAAATTACGCAATGTCATAATAACTGTACTAACTTTGAGTTGCAAGTTATGTGGTGGAAATCCTGGAAACTCCAGAGAGTTCAAAAACTCCGTTGGATAATTTACTATTATACATCATCGGGATTTGTTATGGAATCAACGGATTTGTATGTCACCAAATCGCCAGCAATTTTTGATTGAATGGTGAAATTCAGTGCGTGTACATCATTATTCTTTGCGGCAAGAATTGCTCGTTGACTTAACCAAGCATAATTCTGATAATTCTCACTAATGTTTGAGAAAACATTTTCAATAAGAGCTAATTGAGAGTCTACAAATCGGCAAAAGTCGTTGGTAAGAGTAATTAATCCAGGTGTCGCATCAACTGGGACTTTTACATTTACAACAGCTAACAATTGTTTTGAAAATTGTGCAGCTCTTTGATCATATTGAAGTTGAACTCTCATATTAGTGGTTAGCGATAATGTTTTTACGTTATTCCATAAAGGTGATGCCTTCAGGCAAGCATTCAATTCATCTGCAGGCATTCCATGGTTAATTACTGGTAACGTCTGCTTCAAATCGAGCCACCAAAGATGTTGTTATTTCGTCAAAGATCCTTCAGTGTGAAGTTAAGTTCTTCAAGTGATTTCTTATGTGCCATTGTGCACTCATCCCAAACAATGAGCTTGCATTGCATCAACAATTTTCTCATTGCACTGGATCGGGAAATATTGCATATTGGAATATCAATTGTGTTTAAATTGAGTGGCAACTTAAGCGCAGAATATGCAGTATGACCGCCATCTACACGAGTCGCTGCAATTCCAGATGATGCTAACGCCAAAGCTATGTCACATCTTGATCGAATAGTGGTCAAACTCAATGAAATGACAAATGTTTTCCCTGTTCCTCCAGGTGCGTCCAGGAAGAATAGACCACCGGTATTATTTTCCACCGCTTGCATTAATGTCTCGTATTCTTGTTTTTGCTGTTCATTCAGCAATGGCACATAATTTCGAACGAATTCCTGCAATGTATCAAAATTCTATTGCAGCTCTCGATTTAATTCTTGGTTGAATGCCGCGTGCATCGATCGATTTGGCGCAATCATTCCTAGTTCAATCAGCAGCTTGTTTGCAATAGTCAAGCATTGATCCTCAAACAGAATCTATCTTTCATTGTAGATTTTATCGGTTATTTGGATGTCAGAATTATTCGTTTGAATGCGCAAGCGATGCAAGATATCTTCACATTTGTCGTCATTGTATTTGTTCCATAACTGAATTGGTTGTGAAGGAAAACATGTGGTGATGATAATTGCGAACAGCGTTCGTATTTTGTACGCATTTGATGGAATAACTGAATGCGCAAGTGTTAAATTCCAATTAGAATCGTTCTCCAGCAAACCCAATAGTTGACATGCTCCTCGATATGTTTGGCATTGGTGGCCATTCACAGCTTTCGAATGCGCAAATGATTTTGGTCCACTTACATTTACCAACAGCAGTCGCAAATAAAAACATTCATCATTTCTAGGATGAACAGTATACATGCGACCTAGTGCATTAGTGGAAAACACCTATGGCCAATCTGGAACTGGGGTCCCTTGTGTGCGACGTTGTAATTTTTTTGTTGATTGATGCCAAGTGTAATACATACTTGGGCATTTCAACGTACAACAGTGAAGTAAACTCTTTGGCCATTTTCCAAATGCACTGCTAAATGTATAACTGTGGGATATCTTTAATGAATTTGAAATGAAAATAATCGCCACAGTGCTTTATTAGTACTGACGTATCTGTCCATTTGGAAGTTGCTGTTTTCGTCATTCGCATTTTCCGCCCAATACCAAACACAGCCATGTCGCTGCCTTTTGTGACGTACTTGCACAAATATTCGATTGATTTGGCCAAATGACAACTCTCAACGTTTGCATGTGTTTCGAAAATTCGTGAAAGCAGGGGGCATTATGGTACAATGAATTCATTTCCGATCTCAATCTCTTGATTTTGAACTTTAACTTTGATAGTTCGGCCATTATCTTCTTTTGAACGCCGACGATAAACTGGATATCCATCGTTCCCTGTGACTGTTTCAGCAACTAACGGTCGCGGATATCGTTTTGTGCACTTTCGATCAGCCATGCAAGGCGGTAATGAATTTAATGCACCGCACGGTCCATGCACCATCTGTGTCGTTACAATGTCGTGTAGATGGGGATCAGTGGCTGGATCAGGAATTTCAGCTGATATGACTTCATTTGAATGTAATTTGTTCAGCAATCAAATTAGGATATGAGCATGCGGTAGTCCACGCTTCTGCCATTCCACCGAGTACATATAACAACGTGTGTCACCAAAAACTCGATACTTACTAAGCACATCCAACATAACCTTGAGTTTTGCTGAAATACTCTGGCGATTATGTCATGGCGATCTTGCGGTTTTTGGTCCGGTTCCAACTCATGTTCAATTTCCGTCCACTTCGGATTGCATGTGAACGTAATAAATAAATCCGGAATTCCACGCACGTACGTCATACCGTCTTGAGCGTATTCGTGCATGTGGTGTGGGCTTCCGATATAAGATGATGGGAGAATCGTCAGACGTGCAATATTCTGAACATCACCATTTGAATAAATAGCATCATGCAAGAGTATAAGTTAAAAAACGTTTTATAGTTTTTAATAAAAAAATATTTTATTGGAGCTATGCTCCTTTATTGAATTCCACTTAAGAACTAACATTTATAATTAATTATACTTAACTCTAGACCTATGTTTGCCGCTGCAACGGGTACGGAGTTCGCTGACGCTGCGCTTCCCACAGGTTGGCACTTCGCTGACGAGGATGAACGCTAAACGTTCGTCCGCGACTTTGATATACATGTCGACAGCGAATTGCTGGAATAGCCGACGGCACTTCAGAATGACATTCTCCTCATGTGTACGAATCATCATACGACACGCATAGTAATTCATTGCTATAGATTTTTATTCGTTTATACGCCTGAAATGCAAAATTAAATGAATTGTTAATGGAAACCAATAATAGCAATAATTAGTGTGTGAATATTGTACCTGTAATTGGATCGACCATCTTCAACGTGATGTCGTATCCGTCTTGCCCATGCCAATAAATGATAGGATATTGTAACGCATCGTACAAACGATATGTCTCGTTTACACGATGCATGATATTGCTTCTTCGCTGAACGACAATATCTCGCGATTTAGTTGGATCGCCAACAATAATTGCAGCAACATCATTAAAGGTGGGTGCATTGAATCTTCGCACGTGTTCACCTTTCGGGGTACAATCCGCTCTTATCACAAATTTGTGCGTATCCGATGGCATTCGTTCCAATGCTGTTTTGAACATATTAACCACAGCATAATTAACGTGAAAAAATGCTTGCAACTGTTCAATAATTCGTGTCTTTAACTGTTGTGTTCCCTGTATATTGCACCGCACATTCAGCTGATCCACCATCGATGAAATGAAATATATTTGCAGAAATTGATGCGGTTCATCTGGTGTTGGCAGTTATTGTATTCAAGCATGTGTTGAAGAAAATGGCTGGAATCGGGATCACTTCCATCGAACAATGGATTCAGTGGCTGTGGTGGTGTAAGTAATGGATCCAGTTTGATTTTTCCACTTGCGCAGCACAATCCAGCCGTTTATCTTTTGAACTCTAACGCATTGCAATATCGGCATATAGTCGTCATTGGTCCAATATCTAAATTTTCATCATCATTGTAGTTCGCACTGGGATCATATTGGAATGCCAAGCGATTGTATGATGCCAATGATCTTCTTGTCCTCACGCGTTGTCTCAATCGGACATTTTCTCTTATTATATTTTTTCTTTCTTCGCTTAAGTTCTGTGAATACACTTCTTGCATGTCTTGTGCGGCGGCCGATGTTTGCACGTCGTCCTCTAGGCATTTTGGACTATGGACAAAGTGGTGAATTTAACCTCAAATGCACGATGGTTATCATGGCACATACCAAGGTCAAGTTAGATGACCCAAATATTGACCGATATATCTATCTGGTCATCTGGAAGTTGGAAAATCTTTATATTAGCTATATGGAGACTCAGAGAAGTATTGATCCGATTCAACGCATTTTTTACATACAAAAATACAATTGTGTGGAAAGGTTTCGGTCTGAATTTCACTTGTATATTTCACACATTGATCGATATTGGGTCCACATATTCGGTACTTAGGGGCTTGAAAAGTGTTCCTTGAATTTGATAATTTCTAGTCATAAAATGGTAACTTTAAAGAAATTATTAGTACAAAATTAATAACTTCGTGATTTGAAAATTGGAAAATGAAAGAATCAGGAGGAATGTAAATTGTGTTACATGGGAAGTAGGCGTAGTTTTAATCCGATTTCGACCATTTTCACACTGTGACATAGAAATATGAGAAAAATACTAGTTTAGTCAAAATCGGCAGGTCGGGTGCCGAGATATGTAATTTCACTAAAAAATGAATGGTGCCACGCCCATAGTCCAATTTTCACACCAGATCCTTCTCTTACCCTCTCGAAGGTAAAATTTAATGTCTCTGGTTAGTTAGCTATTGATTTATAACGCCATTAGTATCAGAGAGCGAGCGGAGTTATCTTCGGATTCCCTCCACTGTCGGTAGGAATTCTTATAATTTTTGTGTTTAGCTAATTTGGTTGCTGTAGTTTTAGTGGCCACTCCCACTTTTGCTACTGTGATTCCCTGTACCAGATTCTAGTTTTATGTCTTAAGTTAGTGCATAAATATAGCAATTAGTAGGATTTCGGTTTGTAGGCATGGCAGTGGTTCATTACGCCCATCTCTGAACTCGTATTTTTTTTTTTACTTAGAAACTCTCATACCAGCTTTCATCAAGATATCTCAATTTTTACTCAAGTTACAGCTAGCACGGACGGTCAGACGGAGGAACAGACAGAGGAACAGAGTCACCCGGATTTCAATTTTTCTCGCCTCCCTGTTCATTTATACATATATATATATTTAACCCTATATCTATCTCGATTACTTTTAGGTGATACGTACTACCGTTAGATGTGAGAGTATACAAACGTTTAAAAATAGAGAACAAATTGCAAAAGCGCATAAAGCTGATCTCTTAAAATTTTGATTTTAAAAATATATATTTTCTAAAAATAAGATTTATTGCAAAACAACGTCTGCAAGTTAACTTATAACATTCTCGTTTTATTTCTCAAATATTTGTATTATATTAAAATCATTCTAATTAAACCTCTATTTTAATTTTTAGCGATTTGACCGGTGGTTAATGTAGCTTTAACGCGCTGACGGCAACTTTTTAAAAAGATTTTAACCACAAATACCCCAATTTATTAACTATGAAACACTACATCGCTATGACTTCGCTTCCGACTTTCAGTGGCGTTGCTATAGACTTAACCAGCCTACGAAAGAATAAATAATTTTGGAAAAAGTTTCGTTTTCTTATATTTTTCTTACATTGTAACCAATTAAAAAATCAATATATTCGGTTTGGAAAATAATTTTTATTTATTTTAAAGTACAAAATGTGTGAAAATAATCATAAATTCAAGACCAATTCACTTTTGCTCGATATGACCACCTTTTGCCTTAACTATAGCCTTGAGACGGTCAAAAAACGAATCGCAAGCTGCCCATGACTTGCCGGTATTTTGGCCCACTCGCGGACAATGGCTTTCTTCAGCATCTCAAGACTCGCGTATTTTTTACTTTGAATCTTGTTCTCCAAAATGGCCCAGAGAGAATAATCCATTGGATTCGCATCTGGTGAATTCGAGAGCCGTTGTGTGGTCATAACGAAGTTCGGAACGTTGTTTTTCAGCCATTCTTGGTTCACTCGCGGCTTCAAAGCAGCCTCCAGAATACTTTCCCGATAATATGCCACATTTACTTTGACGCCAGGCTCTATGAAAACAATTGGAGAGCGCCCATCTGCGGTGCCAGCGGCCCAAACCATTATTTGTGGCTGGAGGTGCCTCCTGGTGGCCAACCGATGACTTAGATTCTCGTTCTTAGATTGTTCACAGTAAGGTGTTTGAGCTCACGAACAATTGCTGGCTGTGGTTTTCCTGCTAAAAATAAAGCAATCACACTATAACGTTTGTATTCCATCGCTGATCACTTTTTATACTCTCGCAACAAAGTTGCTAAAGAGAGTATTATAGTTTTGTTCACATAACGGTTGTTTGTAAGTCCTAAAACTAAAAGAGTCAGATATAGGGTTATATATACCAAAGTGATCAGGGTGACGAGTGGAGTTGAAATCCGGATGTCTGTCTGTCCGTCCGTCCGTCCGTCCGTCCGTCCGTCTGTCCGTCCGTCCGTGCAAGCTGTAACTTGAGTAAAAATTGAGATATCGCGATGAAACTTGGTACACGTATTTCTTGGCTCCATAAGAAGGTTAAGTTCGAAGATGGGCAAAATCGGCCCACTGCCACGCCTACAAAATGGCGGAAACCGAAAACCTATAAAGTGTCATAACTAAGCCATAAATAAAGATATTAAAGTGAAATTTTGCACAAAGTATCGCATTAGGGAGGGGCATATTTGGACGGAATCTTTTTGGAAAAGTGGGCGTGGCCCCGCTCCCTAAACAGTTTTTTGTACATATCTCGGAAACTACTATAGCTATGTCAACCAAACTCTACAGCATCGTTTCCTTCAGGCATTTCCATATACAGTTCAAAAATGAAAGAAATCGGATAATAACCACGCCCACCTCCCATACAAAGGTTATGTTGAAAATCACTAAAAGTGCGTTAACCGACTAACAAAAAACGTCAGAAACACAAAATTTTACGGAAGAAATGGCAGAAGGAAGCTGCACCCAGGCTTTTTTTTTAAATTGAAAATGGGCGTGGCGTCGCCCACTTATGGACCAAAAACCATATCTCAGGAACTACTCTACCGATTTCAATGAAATTCGGTATATAATATTTTCTTAACATCCTGATGACATGTACGAAATATGGGTGAAATCGGTTCACAACCACGCCTTCTTCCAATATGACGCTATTTTGAATTCCATCTGATGCCTTCTCTGTATAATATATACATTAGGAACAAATGATGATAGCGGAATAAAACTTTACACATATATATAGCTTTCCAAGGTCCCTTATATCGAACACGAAGAACTCAGTGCCTAACCTAACCTAACCTAATTTTTCACCGAAAATATCGGTAAATTTCTCAGAATTTAATTCTAATTAATTTTACAGCAAAATAAAAAAATATGTAAATGACGGATAATGAAATCTCGATTATCACTTTATCATGCGAGAGTATAAAATGTTCGGTGACACCCGAACTTAGCTCTTCCTTACTTGTTTGTGTTCACTTTTGGCAAAACGATTTTGTACACTTGTGAACAATACTCCGAACTGTCATTCAGCAAATTTATAAACAGCTGATTCCAGTGTGACAGCTGCGCGAATAATCTGAGTGCCGGACCCTGTACTATAACAACAAACAAATTATCGCACAACGGAGAGTGCTAAGAGTGTTTGCGATATTCACAAATATTTTTCTTGATAAGGAATTCAAATACGATTTCAGTTTCTTAAAGTATATCAAGTCGATTTTATATTTTAGTTTTTCAGTAAGAGTAAGTGAGTTGGTCTGCAATCATTAATTAATATTTAATTTTAAATTATTGTGGAGCAAATATGTATAAAAACAATAACAGCAAATTAATACCTATAAACAAAGTAAAAATACGCAATATGCATTTAATACTCGCCTACATATTAAGTCATCTGCTCATAAACAGTAAATTTCTGCTGGTGCACACTGCCGAAATCAAAACTACTGTTGAACCAGTCTCCACTTCCAATTGCTATACGGATGAGAATACTACTTGTGATTGTTATAACGATATGGTTTTTAATTGTAATGTTATCGATGGACGCAATATTATTCAAATTTCTTCATACTTGCGAACTCTCCACGTAGTGTGTGACACAGACACAGAAACTAATATCAATTTCCTACTCGAGCGCAAATTTCAGTCAACTTTAGTTAAAACCCATAATATCCAAGTAATAAATTGCAAGAATTTTGCACACGAAATCTTTATGGGAAACAATGTGCGGGAGATTATACAAGAAATGCACGAGCTGAATAAAGTAAAACTAGTCTATAACATTGACCTTGCTCCAGAACCAACGTCATATATTGATTATAACAGGAATGTGCTTCACCTACAATTGATTATTAAATCAAATCGTTACGAAATCCGGGAAGCAGATATTATAACCATACCAATTAACAAATTTTCTAGGCAGAAGCAACTGGAAACACTTTCGCTTAGGGTACAAGGTCTAGGAAACCAGTACTTATCGCTCGAAAACTTAACGCAAACATACTTTAGAGACTTCACTGCGCTCAGACAGCTTGACTTAGCCGGAAATAATATGAGAATGTTGGACGCAAATATCTTTGCAGCGCTAACGCAATTGAATTGTCTGAATTTGAGCCGTAATGAAATCCGGGAGTTGCCCGAAAGTCTGTTTGCATATCAGCGTCAACTGTTCATACTGGATCTAAGTCACAATTTATTGACACATTTAACGCCACACCTTTTCGATCAAACTCCTTGGCTATGGGAGTTGAAACTTGCTGGCAATAACCTGTACGACACCACAAATCTCATGGAAAATCTAAAACCGCTGCATTATCTACATAGGCTAGACGTAAGCCAAAACCAACTGCACACTATTTGGAGCACCGAGACTTCCGTCAATAGAACGCCAAGGCTACTGACAAATTTTGGATACAGCTATAAGAACATAAGTAAAGCTTTAGTCGACGGTCTTAATTATATTACCAAGTTGCAACCAGAAAATTACGAAGGTGGCAAGATTAGCACAACTGTAATCAATTTAAGTGGTAATCGTTTGCGCGAATTCAATTTGGACTGGCTTGTAGCAGCAAACATTACATGCCCTTTTGAAGTAAATCTAGAGCACAATTTGATAAAAAACATGTTTGCTTTACAAAATTTCACTACGACTGACGATTGTTCGCGCGAAATCAAAATGACTGGCAATCTCATCGAGTGCGATTGTAAGTTTGCTTGGATTTACAGTGAAAGCTTTCGTTCGCTATTCAATGGTTCACAGTGCGTTCAGACGTCAAGCAAACTGGTAAAAGATGTCGCGCAACTGGAACGTAATGACCTGTGTGCTTGGGAACCGGTAATGTGCCCCAGAGAATGCAATTGTTACACACAATTTGAATACTTGCACATCAATTGCAGCGGTGCGCAACATATCGAACAGCTCCCACGCCCCGAGCAAGTTGGGCTCAAGAGTTCGGTACTCGATATTAGCAATAACAATTTCTTTGTATTGCCGCTAAACACCACCTTCGGCTATGCTAACGTTTCGCAACTCAACGCGTCGAACAATCAAATCACGAGCATAAATCTCAGTCAACTGCCAACCAATTTGACGGTTTTGGATCTACGAAATAATCGCTTAAATTCTTTAAATGATGAATTTTTGCGTACATACCTCAATGACAGCAAACAACTACAATCTCTCTATCTTAGTGGAAATCCTTGGATTTGCGACGGTACCTCGCAGCAACTGCTGTACACCATACGCACACATCGGACACGCATACCCGACGCCGACCAGATGCTCTGTGGTCCTGTTAAGGTAGTAGTCTAGTAACTTATGCCTATTTTCATGACTTTTTTGTATGGTGGTGTTTTATAGGAAAATAAAAATTAATTATTTTGAAAATTTTGAGTGTTTTTATTTACATATTGAAAATATAAAAAAAATTTATTTGATAAAATTTAATATTTTATTACTATTATTATTGTCACTCGAAGTTGGAACTTCAAAAAAAAAATGCACGTGGGTGGCCCGGGTGATTTTGGCTCTTGATGTTATCGGAAACCAAATTGTCTTGATTATTCTTAATCTATAGACATGCCATTCTGGTCGGAACTACTGAAGTTAAATATCAAGGGTAAATAACAAAAAGTCCTTTTATTTAAGCAAAGAGAGCGTTGTAAAATAAAAAGTTAGAGGTTTAAAAAATTTTCGTTAGTGCCGACGAGAACTATAAGTGTGTAGAATAGCCTGTTAAAATTTGAAAGCAATCGGTTTAGTAGAAAAAAAGTTAGGACCCGGGCCGACCAGAAAAACAATGTTTTGAGAAAAACGCGTTTAAAGTTCAACAATTCCGAGAGAGAGGACTCCGAAGCGCTCTAGGGAACTCGTTATAACTCCCGAAATATTCCGAATTTCTGTCTGAAATTTTCACAGTATACTCTTAAGACATTGTACTTTCAAATTAAGTAAAAAAATTACCCGACCCGGGACCGGGACCGACCAGAAAAACAATGTTTTGAGAAAAACGCGTTTAAAGTTCAACAATTCCGAGAGAGAGGACTCCGAGGCGCTCTAGGGAGCTCGTTATAACTCCCGAAATATTTCGAATTTTTGTCTGAAATTTTCACAGTACATTCTTAAGACATTGTACTTTCAAACTAGTAAGTAAAAAAAAAATTCGATTTTTTGAACCCAAGTTACCAGACTACTAACTTAATGTTGAATATTATCACTACTTGATTGCAAGTGTGATTGTGATGTGTGTAGCATTAACCATTATTATTTTAATTTGCATTATCGCACTCTTCTATAAATATAAATTAGAAGTGAAAGTCGGGTTATATAGCCACAACATATTGAGATTTTGCATTCACGAATGTGAGCTGGATAAGCATAAAACATTCGATGCGTTTATTTCATATGCGCACCAGGATGCAAACTTCGTCAACCATACATAACTGCCGCAACACGAACAGTGCGAACCACCATTTCGTGTATGCACCCACGAAGGCAATTGGCTGGCTGGCGCTTAAATACCTGAACAAATCATCGAATCGGTGGAGCATTCGCGTCGGACGATCATTGTGCTCTAGCAGCACTTCATCGAGTCTGATTGGGCGCGCATGTAGTTTCGCACAGCGCATCAGTGCTCATTGAACGAGGGTCGTGCACGCATAATAATGATTAAATATGGTGAAATCTCGAAGAGTGAGTTATTGGATAGAGAACTTAAGGCATATTTGGCTATGAATATATGTATATACATATCTTGATTGGCAAGATGTCAGATTTTGGGACAAATTACTCTACGCTATGCCACATAAAGTGGGTATTGAAAGGTATTCCGATATGCGAAAAATTAACGGCAGAATGTATGTTAAGAGACAAGTTGCAGACAGGTGAATACTTTGCGTGACGATATTGTTTAAATTTATTGTTGTGTTTGTTCACAGTTGGTTTGTGGTAAAGCAATTGTTTGCAGAATGGTAAGATTTATGACAAATACATATATATTTATGAAAGCACAAATATATTACATTTAATTGCCGTTACTTTGTGAAATCTTGCGATTCTTCTGTGACACAAAGAGTTATTCAAAGTGTTGCTACTAAGAGAAAGATAATAATAATCTTGGCAACCTGCTTACCAAGCAGTGGTGATCGCACAAACTCTTCAATCCGATTTTATTATATTTCAAGTAACTATTCAATCAATTTTCCTGTATAATTTAAAAAAAAAACCCACCCAATGAAAGCTGTTCATTTCTACTATAAATAAATAAACAAGAAAGAAAGCGTGTGCTCGAGGGCAATGAGATATTTTATGAATAGTCTTGAAAGGTGGAATGCTTAAATGCAATGAGAAATGGAACTGACAAAAATTTAGGTTAAACAAGTTAACAAGGGTAGCTAAAATTCCAACTAATCTAAAACAAACAGCGATGTTACAAACGATTGTGATTATCGTGAACCTACTATCTAATGGAACTATTTCGATCTTATGGCCTTTTAAATTTGAAGTTTCTTTGAATTAGCGCCTTTTTATACTATTGCCACGTATTGCTACAGAGTGTAATAGTTTTGTTCGCCTAACGGTTGAATATATAGCCAAAAACTATTCGAGTTAGATATAGGGTTATATGTGTATAAATGATCATTCTCTTCCGTCCGTCCATGCATGCTGTAACTATCGAAGATGCCTTGATGAAAATTTGGTACACATGTTCCTTGGCAAGAAAGTAAGGCGGAGTGCGTAGATGGACGTAATCGAAAGACTGCCACCCTCATAAAAGGCCTTAAAAGAAAAACATATAAAAAGTACCCTAACTAGACACAAAAAGGAGGTATAGAACACAGGAGATTACAGTAGTATAAGGTACCTGTGGACTAAAAATTTTGAAAAAGCACCGCCCACTTTTAGGTGAAACAACATATCTTGGTACCCAACTGACTGATTTTAACTAAATTCAAGATATAACATTATTCTGAAATTTTTATGTAGCATATAAATGGGCGAATTCGAACTGCAAACACGCCTACTTCATATATATCATAATTTTAAATTCCATTTAGTTTTTTCACATTCAATACACACATCAAAAAGCATGGCTAATGGCTTTAGAAAATGCCATCTTATTATCATAAATTGTCCAAATCGAAACAAAACTGTTTAAGCTCCCAGGTAAATGTATGAGATATACGAGGTATGACAATTAAGTAATGAGACTGATTCCATAAAAACCATGTATTTGAAAATTATTCTACAACTCTGCCATCCCCTTCAAAGTAGTCCGCTTGGGCAGCTATACAGCGATTCCAGCGCGTTTCCATGCTTCGTAACATTTCTGGAACGCTTCGACTGGGATGTCCGCGAGTACCCTCGTCACGGCCGCCTGGATGTCCGTAATCGACTCAAAATGGGCTCCTTTGACCACCGAATTTGTCTTAGGAAACAAAAAAAGTCACAGTCGGGCGAATAAGGCGGCTGTTGCAACACAGCGATCCCGTTTAGAGGCCAAATACTGGGACACGCTGAGGACGGTGTGGCGCGGCGCGTTGTCGCGATGAAGGATCCTGTTACGAGCGATGCCTGGGCGTACCCTGTTGCCTCGTTTTCGCAATCTTTCGAGTACTTGGCAATAGTAGACTTTATTCACAGTTTTCCCCGATGGAACGCATTCTTTGTGGACGATTCCACGGCTATCAAAAAAGACACTACTCATCGTTTTCACCTTCGACTTGCTCATGCGAGCTTTTTTCGGGTGGGGGGCGCGCGGAGACAACCATTGAGCTTTGGACACGACTAAGAGCACTATCACCATACACTCTTATAATTTTAGCGTACGTTTCCGAAGCTGTTTTGCCCGATTTGGCTCAAAATTTTATCGCGACGCGTTGCTCTTGATTTTGTTTTTCCATTTTCGTGACGAGCACTACAAACACACGTCTACTCACCTTGACGCAGCAGGCGAACTAAACAAGCTAGAACGATGGCACATATATCAATGGAGAGGGGAGAGATGCCAAAAAAAGAGAAAGGAATTTCAAGGTCACAGGTTTACCACAAGCGCGGCAATAAAAGCAGTCTCATTACTTAATTGTCAAACCTCGTATAATCTCGGTTCTTCAATAGTTGTCTGCAGGAGCCAATATAATATATAATTACAACTTATAAATAGAAATATCCGAGGACAATCTAATACGAGTTGAAAAGTTCTGTAAGAATTTTATAATTCAATCATTTATTAAAGTAGCTTACAATATATCTCAAATGTTTTAATATACTTTATTACATTTCCGGAAATATGGTAGAAAATAATAGTATAAACTGAAATACATTTAAAAGTAACCTTAAATATAGATAGCATTCGGTATATGAAAGATCCGGAAAAGGTTTAAGAATAAAATTTTACTTTATTTTACTTTATTTATTATTCTCTACACCAAACAAATTCCAAACCATGAGTGGGCAAGCAAGAATTGGCCACAGCAAATAATTGTTAATTTTATTGTATTTGAATAAAGAAAAACGAGTGCAGAGACACACACACACGCACCAGACTTTAAAAAGTGTTTAGACTAAGCCAAAAGTGACAATTGAACTTCTTTGTACCGCAAACAAGATATATTTCTTACGATTCTCAGCAGCGAAAATTTGCTATAAATTGCTCATTCTGAGCTTTGAATGTCATTAGTTCAGTATCAGCTGTTAACAAAGCACAAACAAAGTACAACAAAATGAAAGTAAGCAATCCACACATTCTTCTAATACATCTTTATATATTTATAACCCATTATCAATTTTTTCAGTTCCTTATCTGCATGGCTCTCCTCTTCGCCGTCGCCCAGGCTAACCCCGGTATCGTGGCACCTTTGACCTACTCGGCTGTGCCCACCGTGGCCACCTATGCTGCATCCCCATATGCCTACAGCGCTTATGCCGCACCTGCCGTTGCCACTTACTCACACGCCGCTTACTCCGCCCCTGCTGTGGCCACTTACTCGCACGTTGCTGCTCCAGCTGTGTACAGCGCTCCAGTCGCTCGTGTTGCCGCGGTCGCCCCCGTTGCTTACTCTGCTCCAGTCGTCTCAACTTTGTTGAAGAAATAGAGGATTTTGTTTTTTGGATTTTTATAAGTAATGCTTTTTGTGATGGACCTGTGAATAAATGTTGATTAAGTTGTAAATTTATATAAAGAAATAAAAATTCTTTCGCCAGCAAAAATACTTATCATACTATATATCTCAAGTCATACATACATGTATCTAGTCTCCGGCCTAGCACAGTAAAACACAGTTTTCTGACAAAATTGTGTTTTTTGTTATAATTCAAAATAGTTCCCTTCAAGAGTCATACACTATAATCAGTGACTCTCCAAATTGTGGATACCATTTACTTGTATATACTTGTATGTACTCTTGCAACATCTTGCTACAGAATATAATAGTTTTGTCTGCCTTACGGTTGGTTCTATCACCTAAAACTCATCGAGTTAGATATGGGATTAGATATAAATCAACAGGATCTGTTCATCTGTCTGTCCGTGCAAGTTGTAACGTGAGCAAAAATTAGGATATCTTGATGAAACTTGGTATATGTGTTCCTTACAAAAAAGGTAAGACGAAGTTCATAGACGCCCACACAACGTCATTAAACCAAAACCTAGAAAGTGCCATAACTAAAAAACCAAAACCAAAATAAGATACGGGACTTTGATTTAGCACATGGCATCGAAATCTATTTGGGTTAGAGTACATATCCATGTAAGCCAAAATAAGCAAATAAACGCATGCTAAACCCTAAAAGAACCGCTATCGACAGTGTAAAATGAATGAAATTGGATCATAATCCCGTTCAAACCTCATATGACGCTACTGCTTAAAACTACTAAAAGCGTGATAGATAAATCATTATATTTGTCAGAGACATTAAATTTTACCTCCAAGATGGTATGAGAGGGCTTTGTGGTAGCCGAAGTAAAAATTGGACGAAGAGCATGGCACCACCCACTTTTAGGCGAAATCACATAACTCAGGACTCGCCGGCCCGGTTTTGACTAAATTGAGTACGTTTCTCATTCCTGTATCACAGTGCGAAAATATGCGAAATCGGACTACAACCACGCTTACTTCCCATGTAATATAATACAATTTTAAATTCCATTTCATTCTTTCACTTTTCAGTGTTCAGATCAAGAAGTAATTAATATTACGAGATAAAATTTTGCACTAATAATTCCTTTAAAGTATGCTACCTTATGACCAAGAACTGCAAAAATGGAATAAAAACTGTTGAATCTTCTAGATACCGAATAAATGGACCCCAGTATCTATAGCTTACGTTCGACCGCAGATTATTGAGCAGTAATTGAAATTCAGAGAGAATCCCTTGCTGATAGTATTATATATGTATGTGTGTCAAAAATGAGTTGAATCGGATCAATAGTTCCATTAGTCCCCATATACCTAATATAAAAGTTTTCGAAATTCCGGGTGACTTTACTCCAAACGATTGACGATTGTATGTGAAGAACCTTAATGAAACCCAGGTTATAGTATGTGGCATGTATTTGTATTAGCAAAAAGAGTTAAAATCGGGTCGATATTATTCCAACTCCCACTAATTCCATATATTTTGATTTTAGTTATTCTAACAAATCGTATGTCGTATATGTACATATGTACATATATGAATTGTATTGTGTCCTTCGGTTGACATTTTACATCTTAAGTAATTTTCTGGCTTGGATTCATGCAAGTTGCAACAGTATAAAATTTGTTTCATTTGCATTTATGTGCTGTTTATTTCTTCTATATTATCTATTTTTGCCGTTTGTGTTTTTTATTTATATATTGGGTATAGTAAGAGATTTATTTTATTAGTTTAGCAAATAATGACCATCACTAAATTATAATTTGACTTTTAACTTTCCAGCTATAATGTGAGATAATACAACACTTAAATGTTTCATTTGGTATCAATTGGACTAGATATTTTTTCTATTCATTACCCGTTCCTGCAAAGGTTTTTTATTCGAATTAAATAAGTATAATTTATGATCAAATATTTCTTTTTTCCTTTTTCTTTTCTTCTGTTTACAGTAAGTTTTGTAATGAATAAAGAAGTTTGGGTTGCTGCAACATGAAATTCACACAAAGAGAGTAACTTAGAGTAAGTACCTTCTAGTTACATTAATAAAATGAAACTTTTTCTTTTTACCTTCAATCGCTAAATAAAAGATTTCGAGTGTTCATTTCCAACAAAGCATTATTTTATTTTACACATATATACAGATACTTCAACTATTGCTCAAACAATTTTATGTTGTTTGTAATAGAACTTATTTCTTCAGGAGTGTGGAGATGATTGGAGCGGAGTAGGCGACAGGAGCGACCGCAGCTACGCGTGCAACGGGAGCCACAGCGGCAACACGGGCCACCGGAGCGCTGTACACAGCTGGCGCAGCAAGGTGTGAGTAAGTGGCAACGGCAGGTGCGGCATAAGCGCTGTAGGCATAGGGGGATGCAGCGTAGGTGGCCACGGTGGGTACAGCAGAGTAAGTCAAAGGAGCCACGATGCCGGGGTTAGCCTGGGCGACGGCGAAGAGGAGAGCCAAGCAGATGAGGAACTAGAAGTAGATCGAGACAGAAATAAGGTAAGTCAACTTTAAACATATATAACACGCTATTATATATTTTCATTAAGAAAACAATTATACATATTTCAAAAATTTAACTATCCTTTGCCACTTACTTTCATTTTTAAAAGTTGTTTATTTTGTTGTTTATTGCTCAACGACAAATGTCTGCAAACTGATGCTGATTAGCACAATTCAAACGTTATTTATAGTTGATATTTTTGGAGTAAATCACCTACGCAGCGAAATGGTTTTGTGATTGACGTGTGCACATAAATACATACATATGTACATGAACTGCCAAAACACAAAATATCTTAGAGATTTTTAAAGAACAATTAATGCTTTGTGAACCGGTACACGTAAAAGCCCATTTACTTATTTTTATTTCCTGCTTCTGTAATTACGTGTGTCCAAAGCATGAGCAGACCTGTTTATGTGTTGTTATTGTATTTGTATTTGAACTTTACTGAAATCAGAATTATCATGTCACCATTTAACCATCAAACCATTCAAAGCAATAAGTGACAATTTACCTTAATTATCGCTCCATTATTGACGTAATTTCATAGCAGTGCACACATACTTTACATATACATATGTACATATATACTTAAATACCTATGATATAATACACTTCCGGAACTAGAATGCTCCCATTCCTGATATAACTCCCTTTATATGACTACTTTTAGAATAGTTGTATATGTAAGTGTATATGTTTATAGTTTTTAATTGATTGTGTTGAAAATCTTGTTCATTTGAGCTAAGTCGTTTTAAAATCCTTATTTTATTATGTCGAAGATTTTGTTTATTCAGAGAAAATTTCTCCCCCTGAAATTTACACTTTGTATTTAAAATAATCAGTTAACAATCTTTGACAGCTACGGAGCTCTAAGCGCCTAGGTAGTATTGTCCTTAATGTAGAATCTTAATAGCGTGACAATAAACATTTCTTATAACATAAAGGGTATAAAAAGACCTTTATTTTGATTTTGATAGATCAGTTTGTGTGGTAGATTCTTTGGGAGAAAAGGACAATCGAAATTTTTCAGATCGATATCTCTAAAACTGAGGGACTTGTTGACGTAAATACTGAGTCGACTCGGCTCGTCATCTGACGACTACATCTTTTAGCTAACATAGCACAGTAATTGCACCGAAATGGTAATGAGGCGTAAAAATACTTCTTAACGTAGCGGAGCACCAGTACTTTAAATACAGCGATGAAAAAATACTTAAGAAATTGGAAAAGTGGCTAATATGATTTGTAGTTAAATTATTTCCCCATCCAATCCGCATGCTTCACCTGCTAGAGTAATATCATACCCAAAAATTCTGTGTAAAGACAAAATTAAATTAAATTAAATTAATAAAGGGTGTTCCTTGTAGGGTGATACATACATGTAGGATGATGATACATGCTGGATCAAGCCAGGATTTCAAGATATTTTAGTAAAAAACATATATAAACATATCTATTTATTTGCCGATTTTCGCCAATGCCATTGAAATATACTTGTATATATTTTTCACCGCAAGGAACTAACAAATCAAATTTATTATATTTATAAATGTAATCTAATCATCATAACGACTTTTAATAATAAAATTTAATTCACCAAAATATTAGTAATAATAGTCAGACATCAGCTGTACGCTACAGTAATCTGATCTGAACAGAATATTCGGGGTTTGAAAATTTGTTTTTGGCAATAACCCATGTGGATTTGGGAGGGTATCTCGTCACATAAAGAAATCATCTATACATGGATTTGAGTATTATAAAAATATTTTTTTTCAAATCCTACGATTATTTACTACCTATACTCATCTACTAACCGAAAAAAATAGATTTTTTACTTTTCGATAAATTCATCGTTTTTTATGCTGACCACCGAATCCAAACGGGATTATTTGCATTAACTTTATACATCACATGTCCCTACAAGAAAAAGTCTAACGGTGGGATATCACACGATCTTGATGGCCAATCGACTGAGCCAAACGTAATGTTAACTGTTCACCGAAGTGTTTACTCAATACATCCGTTGATTGATGCGATGCGTGAGAAGTCTTGTTAAACGCAAATGTCGCCAAGAACACGTGCTTCAATTTCAGGCATCACATAGTGGGCTATTATGGCGCGGTAACGGTCGCAATTGACTGTACTCACCGACATCATTTTTGAGGAAATATGGACCGATGATTAAAACGGCTCACAAATCACACCAAAAGTGTTTTTTCTGGATGATCTCTGCAATCTGTTCAGGTTGCTCTTCGTCCCAAAAGGCGGAAATTTTGCTTGTTTACATACCCATTGAGCCAAAAATGGATATCATCGCTGTACAAAAATATGGCTTGAAAACGTCGGATCTTCTTGGAACTTTTCGTGTACACTCTCAGCTACGGCTGCTATATTTTCTCCACTGCGTGCTGGACTTGGTCTACTCGGTCGATATTTTCCAATATTGAATGCAGGGTCTTAAGTTGGATCAGGTGGTTGTGAATAGAGCACGCTTTGTCATCTCTCACAACTTCATACATAGACAAGTCTCGAAGCACAGCTATCGTATTTTTTAACGACTAATTGAGCGATCGAGAAATTGTGTGGGGTCTAACGTGACCACATTTTTTAGCGCCATTCATGTAATATTGAATATATGCTAGACCTTATAATGCCCATAGTTACCTCTATACGAGTATGTATATAAGTTTGTGCACAGCATCAATAGTTTCTGGAACAACAACTAATTATACCCTGAACAGGGTATTTTAAGTTTGTCACGAAGTCGATTTAGCCATGCCCGTCTGTCTGCCCGTCTTGGCTGTCCGGAAATTACTCTTTGGCGGAGTTATTTTTCGGACAGAAAGGCCTCTCTTGTCGGCATGAATGGGAGTGTGGAGATTGGAGTTGTTCGAGGCTGCCCGCAGGGTTCCATCTGTGGTCCATATATTTGGTACCTTATGATGGACATTCTGCTTGGGCAGCTCGAGCCACTCTGTAAATGTTGTGCGTATGCGGACGACCTTCTTCTTATGGTTGAAGGTCGCTCGAGAGCGGAATTAGAATAGGCGGGAGGAGATCTCTTAGAGATCGTTAATTCTTGGGGTTTAGGTGTGGGGGTTGACATATCGATGGACAAAACGGTGGCAATGCAGCTGAAAGATAGATTGTCACCGGTTCGTCCACCGATTGTCCGTGTGAACGGGGTCAGCATCAGATATGTGACGCAAGTAAAGTATCTGGGGTTGACCATAAGTGAAAGGATGTGTTTTACTCCACACTTTGCGAATGTGAAGAAGCGACTGCAGGCAACCGTAGGCAAAATACGAGCGATTGGGGTCTCGGACGTCGTGCTGTCCGCACCATATATCGTGGCTTGTTTGTGGCCTGTGCCACATATGGAGCCCCTGTATGGTGGGAGGCAGCCACGACTGTCTTGGGGTCTCAAAAACTCCTCTCAATACAGCGTTGTATGATGCTTGCTTGCTTGCCTGTATGTTGCACCATCTCAACGGATGCGATGCAGGTTTTGATAGGTGCGCTCCCTCTTGACCTGATTGTCATACAGCGTGCTGTTGCATTCAGGTTAAGAAGGGGCTTGAGTGTGTCATTGCTGCGGAATGACTGGATTTCTGACGATGATGTGGAGAGGGAAGGATATCTAGGGAGCAAGAGGCTTCTAGATGATAGGGTTAGGTGTAAGTGGCAACAACGTTGGAACAATAGTCCTAACGGCCGAGTGACGTACGTGTACATTCGGGACGTTGGGTTCGTTGAGGATAACCCAGACTTCAGATTTTGTCTGAGTCTGGGTTTTATGCTTACGGGGTATGGGCCTCTGAATGCATTTTTGCATCAGAGGCACCTATCAGATACGTCAGGGTGTTTTTGTGGGGCGGGGTTAGAAAATTGGTCGCATTTAATTGCGGAGTGCCCGATTTACTCGGACATTAGGGATCTGGGTGGTATGGGGATTAGCTGGACTGTTGTACGATTAGATGTTAGTGGTGTGATCTCCACTAGTCGGAATACCGAACAGTTAGGGTTGTTTGCGCGTGAATTATTTAAGGGGCGAAGGCGGTTAGCTGGAAGTTAGGGTTTTTAGTTTTTTTTTGTATGATTGGTGTGTGTAAATGATGTATGTATGGGGTCCAACCCCTGGCCACCAGTCCAGAGCAGTATGGTAGCTCGACTGGTAGTAGTTTCGGCTACGAGGTCTGACCGGAGACTTAATTCCGGTACCACGGGGAGCAGGAGCCCTTGGAGGTAACTCCAACCTGCTCATGCGGACTGGCCCCTCGGGGAGTATCGTGGTGGTTGTGGTTGAATGTGGAGTTGCATTGCAACAGGGCGCCAGAACCAAAGCACGGCAGTGGTTTTAGATGGCCCTCGAACCCGACCATGGTGGTTAGTATGTCCATTCCACACTGCCAATTGGTACTGAAAATGCTTAGCATTCTCAGGGCGCTGATCATCGCATTGATTTGATCCGCTGTGCTTTTGAGCGCCGTGGAGTAAGGTTGTCGTCAGCAGGTACCCACGTAAAACACACCGGACGTTGTCTGTCTGAGGGACTACTGCGTATGTATACAGACAGACGGACGGACGGACGGACAGACGGACATGGCTAAAACGACTGATCTCAACATAGTCATTATTTTTATATATACTTTATAGGGTCTCCGACGCTTCCCTCTGGGTGTTATATACTTCGTGACAATCTTAATATACCCTGTTCAGGGTATAAAATCTGCACTTATAAAAAATAGATCGCATTCATACATTCAATGGATTCAATGCATGGCATGTCAATATATGGATATCGGAAAGATTATATATATGTATATATATATACATTATTTGCTTGAAAGTATATAAATGCATATCTAAACATATATTACATATATGTATGTATGTTATTCGCGAATAAAGAAGAACTCGTGTCTAGTTATAATCAAATTGTTAAAGGCATGACTAAGCATTTATCAATAAAGACCAAAAAAATTCCAATGCAATTTGACATGCTTGATCAGATGTGTTTGCAATTCACATTAATAATAACATTGCTTTATATGCAACTGTATATGTGCCTTAATTATGTGTTTGTAATGGTCTAGTGCGGCTGCGGAAATCAAAATTATAAAGAAAAAATTTTAAATTAAAAAAATAAATGGATGCATTTTTTAAATTGCAAACAGTGGCAGTTTTGCTATAAATTGCAAGCTATCAACTTCAATTGCTATCAGTTCCAAGGCATTTGTGAACCTAACAAATCAAGATACCAGCACTCCAACAAAATGAAAGTAAGTATGGAATATTACTCTCAAAGTTGGAAACGTGTTTATATCCTATGTACTAATTTGCAGTTCCTCATCTGCTTGGCTCTCCTCGTCGCCGTCGCCAAGGCTAACCCTGGCATCGTCGCTCCATTGACTTACTCGGCTGTGCCCAGAGTTGCCACCTACGCTGCATCTCCATACACGGCTTACTCAGCTTATGCAACGCCTTCTGTCAGCGTATACAGCGCTCCAATTCCACGTGTCGCTGCCGTAGCTCCCGCTGTACGAGTCGCCTATAGCGCCCCAGTGGTTTCTACGCTTTTGAAATAGAATTGCTGTTTATGATTTTTATATTGTTGCTGAAACTGCTTTGTTAAAGGAACGGAATTATGTTAATAAATTTATATTTTTAAAGCATTTAACTTATATATTTTGTGTACAAATAAATCTACAGCTAACGATTTACGCTTAGTATATATAGGGTACTACTATAAAACCACAAGTGGGTGCTGATTTTTCAAGCCTTTAAGGTTCGGAGAACCCACAACCGGTCAAGCAGTGACTGTTGCTGGTCATCTGGGAAACTCTTTTCCTAGCCCCATATACCAAATATACGGATTTTGAAAAATCCGTTTTATTTCATTTCTTGTATAAAAATCGGTGAGAGTTCTTAAAGAAATTCTGAAAGCCTCTATCTTTGTAAGAGTACTTCTTTTTCTCTAATGACGTGGACGCCGCTTATTCATTTACAACCGAGTTAACAACAGCGCGCCAAGCGTTTCTTCTTTTTTTGGCAATTTAGCGCCAATTCGGGATACCAAGTGCAGACAGGTCCTGATCTCTCCACCAAAGTAGAGTAATTCCTTTTCTTCTGCTTCCCCCGGCGAGTACTGCGTCGAATACTTTAAGAGTGTTTTCATCCATAAGAACGACATGACCTAGCCAGCGTAGCCGCTGTCTCCTAATTCGCTTAACTATGCCAATTTATTGTGCTCCATCGTCATCGATTGCGGAATCGGGATCGCCTTCCCTGGTGCTTTCACTGCTATTCAGCAGGAAGAGAAGTTTCCCCTCCATAATTTCTGTATGCTCTGGGCATCAGTCACTAGACCAACTCTGAGGGTTTTACAAGACTATCATCTGGTCTTGAAACCTTCGGATATTCGCCGCATCTTTTTGTAGAAATTTCGAACATCAATCCTGTCGGCCAGGTTGTCAAGCTCTTCGTACTCACACATTTCGGCCTCTCTCTTTTTTCGTTTGCAGATGCGTCTCGCTTCCCTCCTTAACTCTCGGTATCTATAGCATCCCTCACGTGCAATAGTCGAAGGTTAAATTGGATGATAACCACTCCCATCCCTCCTACAACGGTTTTATTAAGAACTACTAAAAAAACAAGCACCAATTAATATATCGGTATACAACTTTGCACAAATATTGCTCTCAAGGTCTAAAAGTTGTTGAAATCAGACCATAACTTATCAGGTGGCTGACTTTTTCCACATCAACGAAGTACATACATATGTATATCAAATTTAGTGTCTTTTGTTGAATTTACATAACATATCTCGATTGAGAATAATTTTAACTGATGCTAAGTAAAATATAAGCATAGAATACTAAGTGAGCCAATGCCCTATTTTGTAATTGAATAAAATTCCAAAATTGATCGTTATTCATTCACGATTTCGTCGACTGATGAATGGTGAAAGTATTACGCAACTTATGGAAATAGGGAATAAGATGGGAGGTTGCAAGAGCTTAAAATGCTCGGTTACACCCTTCCTTACTTGTTTGAATATTAAAATTATCTCAACTAAATAGGTTGTATTTGTTGCCAACTTACTTCTTATTAGCTTTCAGACCCTTTCGAAAACTTTTAGTTGGTTTTTGTTATGTTTTTTCCCCACTGAATAAGTAGATTTTGTTTACGGGAATGGCGATATTGCTACATAAATCTACTGTTTTTATTTCCGTATTACCCTTTTATTGATCGTCAATAACACATCGCGTGCTCTCTGTAAAATTGCCATAACTTTAGAAATGCGAAAAATTATTCATATTATTTTTATAATCATTAACTAAAGTTTTAATTTGTGATAAAGGGTCATATTTCCATTTCCGTCAATTTTTGAATAACGAATGTATATGGCGTCATTAACTGTCTTCGTTTCGCCAAACATTAATCTTTTGAGCGAGTTAAGGAACGTATTCCTTATAACACTTGTAGTAATAAACATCAAAACAACCTTTTGCTTCGGTATACTGAATGCATCAAGACAACACTGAGTTGGAACAATTGAAATGCACTATCACTACAACAAAGAATCCTAAACAACAACAACATTAAAGAAAAATCATCAAAACAACATTATCTTGGAACAATAGAGGTCCATTATCAGTACAACAAACAATAACATCTCAAATAGTTATTTACTAGTAAACAACCAGCATCTCAATAGCATAAGTAGCACTAAGGTTTATGTAAACAAACAATATATGGTATTATATCTAAACAAATTATCAACTTAATTATTTTTGGTTTCAAAGATTTATGAAGTTTATCGCCTTTCACTTGCTTCGGTATCAAAGTATAATGACTTTCCTGCCTCTTATTGATTTTTAACCGTATCTAACAGCCAGATAAAGATTGTGTAACCATGCCTTACAAGTAAATATACTTATTTCTGTTATTGGGTTCGACTATAAAATAATTTCGCACATAAATTACTGAAACTATGTGGGCAAAGTTCCAAAAGGCATGTCTTAATCTTCTTAGGAAACAGTTCAAATTAGATCCAGTATTCTAAAATGTGGCGTAATTTTACTGAAAATAAATATTAGATTGCTAGAAATTACGTGGTTTGATCATAAAATAAAATCTATGAGTTGAAAGCTAAGTTTTTTTTGCAACTATGGAAAAGGTGTAAGGAAGAACAACAAAATTATATGATTTTCTTTTCGCTTTATAATTTATTGCAACAATTTCCTTTACAATGCACGTTCGCCAACTGTTTACTTCTTTTTCAACAAAGTGGACACCAAGGGAGCGGAGTAGGTGACTGGAGCAACTGGAGCCACTGAAGCTACTGAGGCGACTGGAGCACTGTAAACAGCTGGAGCACCAACATGGGAGTAAGTGGCCACAGCTGGGGCGGAGTAAGCGGCATGTGAGTAGGTGGCGACGGCAGGAGCAGCATAGGTGGAGTAAGCGGCATAAGGAGCAGCGGCATAGGCGGTGTAGGCGGGCACAGCAGCGGCGGAGTAAGTCAAAGGAGCCACCAAACCGGGATTGGCCTGAGCGACGGCGAAGAGGAGTGCGAAACAGATGAGGAACTGCAGGAAAAAAAGAAAAGGAATTATAAATTGTTGACAATTCAAATTCAATTCGATTGAAATAAATTGGCTGACTTCTTGTAGCGTACACTTACTTTCATTTTGTGTGAGTTTGAAGTTAATTGACTGCTGTGAGTTAACTGATACCAATTACGATTCTGCGCGCATATTTTATAGCAAAATTTTTGCCACGCCAGAACCCAACTTTTGGTGGTATAGCATTAAATTCGAAAAGAATGGTTAATAAGAGCACACGCCTACAATATTTCCAAGCCATAAGCTCTGATTTACACATTTTTTGATTCAAATACATGCACAACCGTATTCCTAGGTAGTTGTGTGCTTGCTTGAGGCAATAGTACCTTTCTGTGTGTATGTGTGGCTTGTTAGAATTTGACATAAACATACCGGTTTCAATTGTTGCAAAATTTCTCAATTCATACAAATACATACACGAAAGTTCAATGGAGAGTTATGTTGTTCAATTTTTTACGGTGTTATTATTACCTAAGTATATGTCTTCATGGCATGATGATATTACAAAATGATTGCATATTGGTGTTTGTATGTGTTGTGTTTGCGATAATTCTCAAAAATTGATAAATAATAGTATATTTCTCTAAATACGGTACGATAACAAAAACAATTAATTTTTATTCTCTTTGATTTCTTCGTTGATATTATTACACGTTGACAAACAATATTTTCGGTTTTCCCAGGAATAAATATTAATAAAATTCGGTATGCAAAATATGTTGTTTCGTAGGTTGCCTTTCATATTCCGAGATTTGGCAACCCTAGAGTTGTAATTTACCGTCTTACAACTTTGGACATTTTTTGTGTTATACAAACTCAGAAGGTCTTGATATACGAGCGCTGTTTGTACGTTTGTATTGCTTACAGTAATTTAGAATACTCTTCTTGGCCACAAAATTAAATCAAAACAAACGATTAATTCATAAAGAGTGCATAGATGCACTAATTAAATTTTTGTCGATGAAGCACCATCAAGGATCAGTGCTTATCGATAGTGTGGGGAATTCAACCGAGGTAGTAGATCACTCCCAGACGAGTTTGAGAGGGTCATTCATAATCAGATGCTGTTCGAGAAACTATTTATGCTGTGCGTATTTCTTTTCGAATTTTGTCAATAGATGACGTAACAGTCGTATATCCAGTGCTACCAATCACATTTATCCATGCCATATAATGAAAGGTGATATTTTCAGCTTTATTTGACCAAAACAAATTAAAGTCGGGGAAGTTGAACAAATGTTACAGCTGTTCAAAAATTAGTGCAAATAATGAAGAAAATAGCTATATTTTGAAATTTTTTTATAAAAAAGGAAGAATGCCACGAGAAACACCAATGAAATTTGTGAAGTTTAGGGATAGGATGTTGTATCGTTTCGTGTAACACAACAATGCTTCACTCGCTTACATTCTGGAAATTTCGAAATTTCGTTTTACACTGATGTAATAACGTCTCTGGCGGGAAAATGGCAAAAAGTGTTCGAAAAAAATGCTACACTTAAGCTTGATTAGAAATACGAAAAGACTTTTTCAACTACCAATAAAATTAAACTACTACCAGTCAATGGTCAAACGATTTCCGTGCTTGACTTTTTGGAACGAAATAAGTTAAAAACCAATAAAAAAAACGGCCGAAAATTTACAAAAACGTGCTGAAATATTTATATAGGCATAGAATAGCTATTAAAACAACATTTTACAATGCCCCTTTAATACGAAAATAGTTTGCTCTGAAAACTCAAACAAGGTGTTAACATACTGACAGTGTTTGAATTTTTCTTTCTACCATTCATAATTCAAAAGCATGAGTAAACAATTAAGAAGTAGCCACAACAAACTATCTTTATTGAGCTTATTAGGTTTTCTAATAAAAAATCTAATACACCCATACACTTACTACACATACTTATAGACATCACACTTAAATTTAATGTTTGGGCGAAGCCATTACTGACAATTGAACTTCTTGTACCGCAAACAACATATCGTCACCTGAAATGCAAAATAACGTATCATCAAAAAATTCGAAATTGATTGTCTTCTTGATTAGGCTCCACTACTTCAAATTACTTACATAATATTACATATGTTCAACATTTTCAGGTTCTGCTCTCAGATATAAACCAGTATTAACCAATATTAAAATTTTTTCGCACTCTTGTTCCATTTTATTACGCGTTTCATTCACGCCACTGTATATTTTCGAAAATGTTGTTACGCTAATTTGCATTTCAGGTGACGATATATTTTCTTACAATTCTCAGCAGCGAAAATTATCTATAAATTGCTCGTTCTGAGCTTTGAATGTCATTAGTTCAGTATCAGCTGTTAACAAAGCACAAACAAACTACAACAAAATGAAAGTAAGCAATCCACACATCCTTATAATATACAAATCTATATATATTTATAACCCTTTATCAATTTTTTCAGTTCCTTATCTGCTTGGCTCTCCTCTTCGCCGTCGCCCAGGCTAACCCCGGTATCGTGGCACCTTTGACCTACTCGGCTGTCCCCTCCGTGGCCACCTATGCTGCATCCCCATATGCCTACAGCGCCCATGCCGCACCTGCCGTTGCCACCTACTCACACGCCGCTTACTCCGCCCCAGCTGTGGCCACTTACTCTCATGTTGCTGCCCCAGCTGTGTACAGCGCTCCAGATGCTCGTGTTGCCGCGGTCGCCCCCGTTGCTTACTCTGCTCCAGTCGTTTCAACTCTGTTGAAGAAATAGATGTTTTTTGGATTTTTATAAATAATGCTTTTTGTTGATGGACCTGTGAATAAATATTGATTAAGTGATATATTTATAGAAAAATGTATTTTTTATTACCTGCGTTAGAAAATACTCAAGGATATATCCCACATTTAGATCTGTTAGTACTTGTATACGAATGGACTTAATACTTATGTATGTATGGACACTGAGGCAGCCCTAAAATTTCAAGTTTACCTGTCAGGGCAGGGGCAGTGATGTAAAATCTCTGAACATCATATAAAAATTGCTTTAAGAAAATACGCCTTAAATTTATAAATACAATGAATATCGACCCTATAAACAATACATAAACGTCAATAGGGCTAGACCTACAAAGAGGTCCTCAATATCATTCGAGGAGTGGATACTAAGTAAAATCTATTGTAAGAGAAATTTAGATGACCTAACGCAATGCGTCAGGCTTTTTGCAATTATAGTAAGCCGGCCATGATACCGCCCATTGACATTCAGGGGCTCGAATATCCAGCTGTTAGAGCCGCCTACATGTGAAGAAATGAGAGAATCAAGAGTTTCACAATGTGATAGGAACGGAGGCAAACCTTAACCAAAAGCTGATGGACCCACTCGTGTGTTCAGGGATAGACATACGACGTGGGCAACTGAAATTTTACCCAACCTGAATACTGAGTGGGTATGGATGCTTTAGAAGATATCTGTTCCAACTTTTATAACACATATGTGTCCTGATAAATGGAAAGCTATCAGCGAAGCGTCTGCTCTAATTACAATGAAACTAAGATACTTACAAGACTAAGGGACTTAAATATCTTTCTCTGTACCATGAAGTAATTCTTCATTCAGTTGTTCCGTGACAGATACATGAGTTAGAAATAGGTTGGATTCCACACTCCGGTTTTCAATGCTTTTCCCTCATAAAATAAATTAACATAATAATTCCTACTGTGAATTACAACATTTTCAAAGTTTGCCCAAGGTTTGGTTTGATGAAAATTATTGAGACTCTGCACCAGGGAAATCAACCATCAACGATTGGTATGCTAGGTTTAGACGTCCAAAAGAGGTTTTTGCCGACAAAAACATCAAAAAATATCACAAAACAATTTTGGATGAGCGTAAAGTGAAGTTGGTTGAGATAACACATACTCTAAAGAAACCCTCTAAAGTCGGCTGACAAGATTATGACGTATGGAATGCGCATGAAATAATTTTTATTGACTATCTTGAAAAAGGAAGGACCATCAACAGCGATTATAACTATCATTATTGGAACGCTTGAAGGACGAAATCGTTTTAGAACGAAGACAACATATCATGAATTGGGAATCGAACTGCTTCCGCATTCATCGTATGCTCCAGATATGGCCCCCGCGACTATTTCCTTTTCGAAATAATTTTTCGAATGAAGAGGTGATCGACGATATTGAGGCCTATTTTGAAGCAAATGATACTTCGTCCTACCAAAATGGTATCCAAAAGTAGTAATACGACATTCAGTATATTACTTTTGATAGGAATTATGTTGAATAGAAAACAAGAGTTTTGCAAAAAAAAAATATGTTTTACCATGGTGAACAGGTAACTTTTCAATTGAACTGAACCTTACGTAAAACAATTAAGGAAACATAGTGATCTTAGATATATGACTTGAGATATAGTATAGTATGATAAGTATTTTTGCTCGCGAAAGTAATAAAAATACACGTTTATATAAATTTACAACTTAATAAACATTTATTCACAGGTCCATCAACAAAAAGCATTATTTATAAAAATCCAAAAAACAAAATCCTCTATTTCTTCAACAGAGTTGAGACGACTGGAGCAGAGTAAGCAACGGGCGCGACCGCGGCAACACGAGCGACTGGAGCGCTGTACACAGCTGGAGCAGCAACATGGGAGTAAGTGGCCACAGCTGGAGCGGAGTAAGCGGTGTGTGAGTAGGTGGCAACGGCAGGTGCGGCATAGGCGCTGTAGGCATATGGGGATGCAGCATAGGTGGCCACGGAGGGGACAACCGAGTAAGTCAAAGGTGCCACGATACCGGGGTTAGCCTGGGCGACGGCGAAGAGGAGAGCCAAGCAGATAAGGAACTGAAAAAATTGATATTGGGTTATAAATATATATAGATTTGTATATTATAAGGATGTGTGGATTGCTTACTTTCATTTTGTTGTAGTTTGTTTGTGCTTTGTTAACAGCTTATACTGAACTAATGACATTCAAAGCTCAGAATGAGCAATTTATAGCAAATTTTCGCTGCTGAGAATTCTAAAGAAATAAATCTTGTTTGCGGTACATGAGTTCAATTGCCACCCAAACATTTTTTAGTGTAGCGTCTGTGTGTGTGTCTCGTTTTTCTTTGCTCAATCATAATAAAATTAACAATTGTTCACTGTGGCCAGTTCTTGCTTGCCCACTATTGGTTTCGAATTGTTTTTGGAAAAGAGAAGAATACCTAAACACAAACATATATATATTTGGGGTACTCACAACCTGCCATAAAGCATCATAAAGTCATAAAATTTATAATTTTTACACTTTTTTAAAAAAATTGTTGTTGGATTACATACATACATACAATTACACAATTACAATTTTCAATGTTGTGTTTTCAAATCGTTATAACTTATAACTATATGAGAAATGTAGTAAAGAATATTCAAAAATAGACGAACTCACAGTTTACAATATAATTATTTACTGAATCATAAAATACTTCAAGAATTTTTTAAGAAAACACCGAAGAATTAACATTCAAATTTAAAATCGTATAAGATTGTCCTCTACCAATTCTCGGATACTTCGATTTAGAAGTTGAAATTATGTATTATTATTGATCCCGCAAACAACTATTTAAATAAACTACGTAATTCAATTGTACGTGCTTTATCTTGAAGATACAAGGTGCGTTGCAAAGTAAACGGGACTTTTTGAATCTAGCGCCCACTGGTGGCGCCATCTATGTATGTATATTTCGACTACTGCGTTAGAATCTGCTATCTTTACCGATTATTCAATGAGAATTTCATGACATTTCATTGATTGTTGTTGTTTCATTGTTATCGGTGCGAAAATGAGCTTCGAAAAAAGAGCCAACATTAAATTTTGTTTTAAAATCCCGTAGCAGAGTGCAGGAGTGGTTTCAACGTTTTCAAAGTGATCGTAAAGACATAAATTACGATCAGCATGAGGGCCAATCAAAATCCGTGATCACCGGAAATTCCATCGAAACTTTGCGTGAATTCATCACAAATCAGCCGAAATCATCATTGAAATTCATGGAACATGATGAACATCTCCAAAACATCGATTTATCGCATTTTGACCGAACATTTGGGATTACGAAAGGTGTTGCATGGTTTGTTCCGCACAAATTGACTGACGACCAAAAATTGATCAGAATCCAACTTATCGATCGACGCTTGTGACCGATTATTTGAACAAAAATCACATTTTAACCATTAACCACTCCCCGTATTCACCTGATATGGCACCGTGCTACTTCTTCCTTTTCGGAAAAATGCATTTGCCTATGAAAGGAAAGCGTTTCGCAGACGTAGAGGCCATTCAAAACGCTTGCACCGCAATACTGGCGGTCATACCAGCCAACGAGTTGAAAGCTGTAATGAAGCAGAAGGAGACTATTTTGAATAAAATAAATTGATTTTGCCGAAAAAATCATTTGTTGTGTTTACTTTGGAACGCTCCTTGTATATCAAAATTTGGCACATATCACATATAAAACAATCGAGATAATTAGATTGGTTTTAATATAAATATTTAGAGCACACAGCAAAAGGTATCAACAGAACTAAGTAAGTCCATGATCAGCAATAAAAGTTAAAGACATGTGGGACAAAATTTGGAAAAAGTGGATGACAGGGTGAAAATGAATGAAATCGAATTATAACTCCTTACACCTTCCTTATAATAGTACTGTTAAAAATTACTCCTTTATAAGAACCGGGATAAAGATTGAACAGTGGGCGTGCACCACCGTATTTTAGGAATTTTATTGATATCACATATCTCGGGACCTGCTCGACCAATTTCAACTAAACTCAGTCCAACATACTTTTTTCACACATATAACAAAATTATAAATTCTTTTTGATTATTTCACTTTACGATACACAAATGAAGAAACAATATAACGAAATGAAAATTTGCACAAATGAAGGCATACAATACTTTGAGGTATGCCAGCCAATGACCTAAAATTGTTCAAAGCGAAAAGTTTACTTTCGACAGAAAATATCGTTCTGTGTGCAAGTTATATAACTGAAATTCAGAAACAATTCTTTCCTGATAATATAATAGCTGTATGTCAAAAATGTATTGAAGCGAAAATGTTAGTTATCTTAATAAAATGGAGTGAGTGTGTTTTACTCATATCAGTCTAGTATTTTTGTACCTAAAATGGATAAAATTTGTCAACTTGAGTTAGTTCCCATATAACTAATATCAGGCTTTCCATATAATTGGAATGGGAATGAATGGTAATAATAAAAAATGGTTCAGTGATGTTAAATCACACGATATTGGAGGCCATGCCACAGGCCCAGTACGAATAATGCGCTTATAAAAAGTTTCCTTCACTAGATTTATAGTTTTGTTGGCTGCACGTCATGTAACGTTGGAAGCAATGGCCATCCACATTAATACCCTCCAATTCAAGCACGAAACGATCATTAATCATACATATATATATATAAATATAGCGTACTCCATTGACTGTAACATTATAAACGGCCCATTTAACGACGTTCGTCGACGGCTGTACGAGTTTAGTTTAGTAGGCGGCAAATCATCCATAAATTGGATAGCCACAGATTTAATTGCTGCGTAACCCGAATATTCCGACCCCATTACCTATAGTTGTTCTTTGATTGATAATATCGGTAAATGGTTGAGATATATAAGTAAAGTTCAGGGCGAAACCTTTCCTGACTATAGTATTTATGTGTATCACAAATAGGTTGAATCGGGTTAATACTTCTCTTCGTCCCCAAATAGCTAATGTAAAAATTTTCGAACTTCCAGGTGACCTTATACTGGATATATCGGCCAATATCACTGTGGAACATTTTTGGGATTATTGTCTGGGGGGTGAGAAATTCCAAGTCAGGGTGATGGTACTAGGTCAGTATAGTAAAACCATCAAAGGGTTTGGCGTTCGTACATATGTGTCAGTTTTTTTATGACCTTTTAAATGTTTTCCTTATCTTGATGTTTTTTCGCTTAGTTGTAACATTTCGGCAAAAACGTAGTTTAACATAACTCCCACACCACTTGTCCGATTTTGATGAAACAAATTTAGAAAAATTAAGAATTACAGTTTCTGGGTTTTTGGGTTGTCAAAAAAGTCTTGCGGTATTTTCGCTAGTTGGCGCTGAAAGCGCGTAGTTCTAGTTCTATTCGTCGCATCGGGTCATGCTATACCTCTACACCAGAACGAAAACGTTGAAACCATCGTTGTGCGGTGGAAATGGAAACTGTATCGGGTCCATAAACTGCACAAATTTTATTGGCGGCTTGAGATGCTTTCAGCGCCAACTAGCGAAAATACCGCAATACTTTTTTGACAACCCAAAAACCCAGAAACTGTAATTCCTAATTTTTCTAATTTTTTAACCTTCAACTTGTATACATATATATGATATTATAGTCCGATAATGGCGGTTCTAACAAATTAACAGCTTCTTGGCGAGAGAAAAAGAAGCGTACTATTTTTAGAGCGATATCTCAAAAATTTAAGGACTAGTTCGCATATATACAGACAGAGAGACGAACACCTTAATGATGCCACGCCCACAAAACGCCATTAACCGAAAACTTATATAGTTTTTAAAGGTGGTGTGAATCGAGTCAATACTACCCTGAGCCCCCCATAGACCTTTGAGTTATTTCAATAAAAATTAGAGCGCATATATATTTTATTCACAACAGTATATATTTGTGCCTAACATAGATAGGAGAGGATGAAGTCATGTGTAGAAGTTCACGCAAGTGAGGAAAGTTCGAAATAAGGACTACGAATTGAGGGCATGCACCTGGAATATCCCGTCCCTTATTTGGGAAGGTGCCGCCGCCCAGCTGGTTGATGTTCTCGTGAAAAGTGGCTATATAAAGGAGTGCAAGTTTGGTGTTGGATTCGTGGTGGGAGAGAGACTCCGTCGCCGAGTACTATCATTCACTCCGGAGAATGAACATCTAGCCACAATCCGCATCAAAGCGAGGTTCTTCAACATATCGCTGATTTGCGCCTACGCCCCAACGGAAAAGAAGGACGTGTAACCAAAGATGCCTTCTATGCGCGCTTGGAACACACTTATGAGAGCTGCCCTCGCCACGATGTCAAAATTATACTTGGCGACTTTAATGCCAGGGTAGCGGAGCCGATGGATTGCCGGCCGAGCTATTCAAGCACGGCGGTGAAGAACTGATAGGGAGCATGCACCAGCTTCTTCGTAAAATATGGTTGGACGAAAGCATGCCCAACGATTGGAATTTAAGTGTGCTCTGCCCAATTCACAAAAAGGGAAACCCCACAGTCTGCGCCAACTACCGTGGGATAAGCCTCCTCAACATCGCGTATACCCGTGAAAGGAGAATCGACACACACCAACTCTTCGTCGATTTCAAATCCTTTATGCCGCGATGTCTGAATCTGGTATCCTTGCAAAACTAATACGGCTGTGTAAACTGACGTTGAGCAACACCAAAAGCTCCGTCAGGATCGAGAAGGACCTCTCCGAGCCGTTCGATACCAAACGAGGTTTCGGACAAGGCGACTCCCTTCGTGCGATTTCTTCAACCTGTTGCTGGAGAAAATAGTTCGAGCTGCAGAACTTAATCGAGCAGGTACAATCTTTTATAATAGTGTACAGCTGCTGGCGTATGCCGATGATATTGATATCATCGGCCTCAACACCCGCGCCGTTAGTTCTGCTTTCTCCAGGCTGACAAGGAAGCAAAACGAATGGGTCTGGCAGTGAACGAGGGCAAGACGAAATATCTCCTGTCATCAAACAAACAGTCTTCGCACTCGCGGCTTGGCTCTCGCGTCACTGCTGATAGTCATAACTTTGAAGTTGTAGATAATTTCGTCTTTCTTGGAACCAGCGTAAACACCACCAACAATGTCAGCCCGGAAATCCAACGCAGGATAACTCTTGCCAACAGGTGTTACTTCGGACTGAGTAGACAATTGAGAAACAAAGTCCTCTCTCGACGAACAAAAACCAAACTAAATAGGTCACTCATAATTCCCGTCCTGCTATATGCAAAATTAAAAGACAGCAGCTACGTTGGCTGGGTCATGTTGCCCGGATGGACGAAAACACTCCAGCTCTGAAAGTATTCGACGCAGTACCCGCCGCGGGAAGCAGGGGAAGAGGAAGACCTCCACTCCGTTGGAAGGACCAATTGGAGAAGGACCTGGTTTCTCTTGGAATATCCAATTGGCGCCACGTAGCGAAAAGAAGAAACGACTGGCGCGCTGTTGTTAACTCCGCTATAATCGCGTAAGCGGTGTCTACGCCAGTAAAGAAGAAGAACATAGATAGAATTGGACGAAATCTTGGCCTAGCCGCCGTATAACTCGTATCAGGATTTTCGAACATCCGGCTGATTTTACTCCATATGATTGGCGATAAAGTTAAAATCGAGTGAATACTACCCCCAACTCCCATATACATACTTCTTATAATGAATTTCATTCTTCCATCACGTTTTATGCCAAATATACATATGTATATGGCAGGTCAGTGAGTATTATTATACATAAAACTGCTTCAAACATATTATCGATTATACCCAGTCCGTCCCTTTCTTTACCCGCAATATACTCCTTTTAAATCATTCAGCTGGTCAGAATGTGGGAAATTTTAGTGAGACTAAGTGGAAGAGTTTTTTTAAAAGGGTTGCCATATTTTTTCATGAGGTTTTAATTATTGAAAATAATGAAATATAGAAAAGAGAAATAACCGTGCTGCGACCTATACCTACTCATAAATAGTCATGTGTGTAATATCAACGGAATCCGGAAAATTATCCATATTGAAAGAGTTTATAACCTAAAAGAAGTGAACTCACGTGACCAATTTAAATATTAATTTTTTTTTTAATTCAAATTTATTATTAATCATTAGTTGATTACTTCTATTAATTTTTTCATGATTACAACAACAACTGATATTAATCTATACAATTAGCTTTTACCCTTGAATTGCTAAGTGTTTGAAGCCAGTTATCAATTAAATCGCATTAATTTGTTTATACCACAACAACAACAACATGAATAGTAAAAAGTCATTTACCTGATTATTTACCAGCCACATTCGAGATTCATAAACGATTTATTGACAATCGAAGAAATCAAAGAAACATACACACATGTACACATACAAACATACAAGTGTAAATATATATTTTCACAGCAGTACAGCAATGCCGGCAATGCGCCTGCGCACACATTACGCGCTTTATGCTTGTCATTATTTTGATAGGCGTACTCGCACCGTCAGCGCTTTGGGCACTCAACAAAAAACTTTTATAATTTCGTGCATGTATGTATGTGTGTGTATGTGATCGTAAATACATGCGCATGCGCATTGTTTAGCCCTAATCGAGAGCATGTCGGTAAGCACAAGCATTTGATACGTTCGAGGGATTATCAGACCGGTTGGGTTCTTGTGTGGGAGACAAAACATTGTCAAAATTTACGATTTGTTATAAGAATTTTGAATTGTTCGAAATCACAAACGGCACGACACATCCGCGTTCGCTATCCGGAACATTGGCGTGGTCACACACAAACACACGGTGCTATCTGTGACTGCAAAAACTCAAATCCGCGACACAAGTAGGGAAATAGCTAAGCTCTTACGATATAATCACAAAAAACCTATTTAAATAAATGAAATAACAACAACAACAATAGCAATTTGACGCGTTGCAAACTTTGTGGCTGATCGACGCGAATGATAGAAGTTGACAAATAACGAGTGATCAAGTACCGGTGCGCAAATGCCTCTTTCTGTGGAATATTCATACAACTTCCCGCCGTTTTTGCTTTGCGTTGACGCAGAGAATTATTGTAAATTTTCATATAAATAATTGCCGTTGTTTGATAGTTGATATCAGTTAGCTCACCGCAGTCGATTAACCACAAACTTTAACAAAATGAAAGTAAGTTCAACAACGCTTTCATATTTTATTACCATTTGATAACAAAAATTTGATATTTGCAGTTCCTCATTTGCTTGGCTCTCCTCTTCGCCGTTGCTCAGGCCAATCCTGGCTTGGTGGCTCCTTTGACTTACTCCGCCGCTGCTGTGCCCGCCTACACCGCCTATGCTGCTGCTCCTTATGCCGCTTACTCCACCTATGCTGCTCCTGCCGTCGCCACCTACTCACACGCCGCTTACTCCGCCCCAGCTGTGGCCACTTACTCCCATGTTGCTGCCCCTGCTGTCTACAGCGCTCCAGTTGCCCGTGTCGCTGCGGTAGCTCCTGTTGCACCAGTCACTTACTCCGCTCCTTTGGTGTCCACTTTGTTGAAGAAGAAGTAAACTGTTGATACAAAATTTAATAAATGACATATAACCTAAACTAATTTAAATGTTTTACTTATTATAAGAACAAATTTTACTAGGCATAGTGAAAAATCCGATTACATTGATGTATGTATATTCCCACTATAACATAAAATACTTAGTTTACAAAAAGATTTTTTCATAGTTATGCCAAGCGCAAATCATAAACTTTCTGACAATTTTATTGAAGCGTTCTCCAAATTAAAGTTTAATGCTCTCTAAAAGTTGTAGTTACGACTGCTATAGTTACATTTTCTTGATTGATCTTGATTCTATAAATTATTTTCAATTTATCCATTATACATTTTTGTTTTATGAAAATTAAATACTAATTTTGGAGGGGAAAGTAAAAAAAAAATATTCAAAGTATTGACCATTGCTTCTTACACATTTGGCATATGCCTATGGAAATGTTCGTCTTTTGAGGCAAAACAATCAGACACCCAACTTTCGATTTCTGCATATGAATCAAAGCACCGCTCAACCAACGCTTGTCCTATCGATGAAAACGAGTGTTAATCGGAAGGGGCCAAGTCTGGCGAATACAGCAGGTAGCAGCTCCCAGCCAAGTACTTTGGTTATATCCTGAACCAATTTTGTTTTGTGTACAACTGCATTGTCGTGCAACAAAATTACTTTGTCATGTCTTTTGGCTCATTCATTCATTCAAACAAAGAACGTTGTCTTCTTACCGAATCGATCTGCTTTTGCAGTCGGTATTAATAGTTGTTCCGGATTAACCCTTGATATTTTCCGTTTAGTATTTTTAAAATAAATCCAGCGACAATTCATAAAAAAAAATAAGGTTCGTCCACAACAAATGTTCCCGACAAACACATTTATATCTTAACACTCACTTCATACTTGGTACACTTATGAAAACATGAATGAGTAGAACCTCTTTAGCTTAAATGTATGCAATGTAAGGGATCTATCGAAAGAGGGACGTTTCCTGTAAATACTCGGCAATTGTGAATCGAATCTAACAGTTCCTTCCCGTTTAATTTAGGAAAGTCCTAATTTTTAACCAGTTTTATAAGAAATATATAGGAATGCACCAGCTGGAAAGTATGCAAGCATGTCTCCAACAACTTCTTAGAGGAATCAATAATCTACACTACATATTTTCATCTGTGGAATTCTTATGGAACTGGGCAACAAATAGAGTATTCCTAATGAAACACGATTCCGTTTCATAATAGTGCTAATTTGGTCAACATTTAGTAAATATTGCAAAAATGACTTCAAGGTTCGCGATTAACTTTGGGAGCTATTTTAAAAATTGAAGCTTCCTTTTTTAGAGACTTTTTTCAGAAGAGTCACTAAGTTTGGAAATTATGTTATAAGAAATAATGGATAACATCATTGATTTTCTATGCTTTTATTTAAGATCGTGGCGCGAAATTGGAACGGAAAACTTCCCAGAGTACCTAGGTAATGCTGATAATATAATGTTGTTTACAGTTACTTAAAATATTCATCTCGGTCAAAATATGGAAGTAAACATCAAATTTCGCACGATTACTTTTTACATTGCATTGATGAACTTAATTCAATTTTTGATAATGATACTCCATCAAATACTAGTGTTTATCGATATTATCGTAAATCAAATCGAGGTCGTAGATTAGTCCAAAATTAATTTCGTGAAGGTCGTTCAAAATAAATTGTTGTCCCAGAAACGATTGTTGATGTGCGCAAAGTTTTATTGCAAGATCGTCATGTGAGCTATTGTGAGATTGAGATAACTTTAGGTGCAAGTGGTGCCAGCATCTATTCAATATTGCAAGAACATTTCACTGCAAAAAACATTAGTTCAAGTTGTATTCCACACAATTTGTCAATCGCTGCAAACAAAGCTCATGTCGATTGGTCTAAAGAAATGTTAAAAAAATACATTAGCCGTGCCTCAAAATACGTCTATGAAAGCAGTCGTATGGGTGTTTCAAAATGAGCCGAATCCTTCAAAAGTTGCTTCCAAGCAAATGGTTGGCTGTTTTTTTGGAACAAGTGGATATATTGCAATCATACCACTAGAACAATAAGCAATAGTATGTTTTGGAGATATCTTAATCTGAATTGGTTCAAAACTCTGCAAAAGTACATAGATCTTAGATGAGAATACATCGTAAAATAATAAAGCGATTTTCGCTGACTACAATTTGTTTAGAAATATAAAATGCAACCTAAGTAATTAGGATATCTTGATGAAACTTAGTACACATGTTCCTTGGCACTCAAGAAGCAGGTTGGTATTGCATATGGAGAGAGTCGCCTACAAATATCCGTTAACCCTCTATAACGTATGGTAGACCACAGGCAACAAACCGTTTCACCTTTCTAAATTCTACTCGTAGTAATTTTTTTCGTCTTGTCAAGCAATGTAGAATGTAGTCTACACTCCATTCCTCTAATCAAGCATAAGCAAAACAAACTAAGTGCCGTTACTTTTTTCCAATGAAGCTTTTTCTTCAGTGAAAGTCGGGCACTGGCCTCAATGTGCGGAAAAAAAATCCGATGCAAAATCCCGAAATGTGCCGCGTTCACTCACACGGTGTGTGAAAAGTGCGGGTTAGCTTTATGCTATACCAAAAACAATAATTGTTTCAAGAACTTTCATTTGTCCTGAAGGATTTCCATTTTACTCATAATTTTGCCCACTTTCTTTATCACTGTTACTCATTGTTTCCTGTAAGCTGTACACTCCCTTTTTTTGTGTTATATGTGTTATAAATAAAAAGTAAAAAAAAAAATAATAATTTCTGTATATTTTTCCCATAAAACTAACCGATTCCACTAAAAATAGTTAATTTGGAGGTTTTGAGTTATAGAGGGTTAAGGTAAATTAACTAATTTATCGGTGGCAATCAAATTATGAACTTAACATACAAAGTACAGTTAAGGTATGAGATATCCCTAGCCTAAACACATCCGTTATAATGGTTAATAAGAGACCAAATACGAGTTGTGTTCAAAAAGTATCGTGAATTTTGAATTTTCACGGGTTACGTATATTCGAATTTCGAATTTTGTGTGGCGTTATGTTGGTACTCATGTTTCTCACTTATGCCGACAAGCTCGGCCATTTTGAATGTTTATTTAATTGTTGACAGCTGCTTTGCTTGCACGCGTTTTGGATCGTCTTCGATTTTTACCTATCAAAAAAATTGCACCACGATAACGCCCCTGCTCACATATCGTTGCTTGTGCGCGACTTTTTGGCCAAAAACAACACACTAATGATGCCGCAGCCACCGTATTCCTCAGATCTGGCCACCTGTGACTTTTTCTTGTTCCCTAAACTGAAGAGGCCCATGAAAGGACGACGTTACGCTTCTCTTGACCAGATAAAGACGGCATCGAAGGAGGAGCTGAAGAACTTAAAAAAATAAATGATTTTTTGAAATCCTTCGAAGATTGGAAAAACCGTTGGCACAAGTGTATGATATCTCATGGGGATTACTTTTAAGGGGAAAAAATAGATATTCATGAATAAATTAATAATTTTTGAAAAACACAAAATTCGCGATACTTTTTGAACACACCTCGTATGATTGTTATCATATAATATAATTTCGTCAAATAACGACTGTTAATTTCATTTGCAAAATGTTTAAACCCTGAACAAAGTGGTACCCCTCCTTACATTTTTATATTAAGGTGTTTAGTGAGTAAAGCAATGACGTTAAAGAGTATTATTCTGAATGCAAATGCTTCATTGTTTTAAAAAAAAAATTAGAGCAAAGGGAATCAGGGGTATTATAGTTGTCATCAGTCACTCAACCAGCAAAATACCGATTATTCAAAATACCTATAGAAAGCGATGAAGTAAACTGAATTCGCTCTTACATTACATTACATCTCTAGAACAAAGCTAGGCTGTTTGAAAGGCGGCAATGCTAATTGGGTCAGACTTGAATAAACAATTAAACAATTAAAGAGCTTTTAACCAAAGAAGTCTAAAAATAGTTTGGGTTTTTTCAACATTGCGCTAACATTTTTGGGTTTTCCCGTTTTCGCATAACTTAGGATATGGTTAAAAAAATTTAATTTAATTGGGTAGTGAACAATTAAAACAGGTAACAAAAAAGCAGCCCTACAGTTTCGGATTATCAATTACATATTTTTTTTTAGCAATTTTTGTCAATTATTTTTAAGATTTGCTGTCTCATTCTACGCAACCAATTCAAGAATTCCCTTTGATCAAATTCAAGCATAATCATATATAAAGCATAACAGACAGACCAAAACGGACAAGCATTAATACCTATTGTCATATTATTACCACTTTGTATGTGTGTGTTTGTATGTGCTCGTATATGAGGGTCTTTGTGGGTGCTTGCGGCTATGCACATACAGACCAACATATGAGAAAATGTACTTAGAAGTAAATAAACGAGTATGAATAACAAAGTGTAGGCGGCGGATTCTTGTATATGATATAAACACATATATCCAAACATACAAATATGTATCACAGAATTATGATTTTCTGATTTCGAAAAATTTTGCTATAAATTATGCGCGCAGAATCGTAATTGACATCAGTTAACTCGCAGCAGCCAATTAACAGCAAACTCTAACAAAATGAAAGTAAGTGTACGCTACAAGAAGTCAGCCAATTTATTTCAATCGAATTGAATTTGAAATGTAAACAATTTATAATTCCTTTTCTTTTTTCCCTGCAGTTCCTCATCTGTTTCGCTCTCCTCTTCGCCGTCGCTCAGGCCAATCCCGGTTTGGTGGCTCCTTTGACTTACTCCGCCGCTGCTGTGCCCGCCTACACCTCCTATGCCGCTGCTCCATATGCCGCTTACTCCACCTATGCTGCTCCTGCCGTCGCCACCTACTCTCACGCCGCTTACTCCGCCCCAGCTGTGGCCACTTACTCCCATGTTGCTGCTCCTGCTGTCTACAGCGCTCCAGTTGCCCGTGTCGCAGCGGTAGCTCCAGTTGCTCCAGTCACCTACTCCGCTCCTTTGGTGTCCACTTTGTTGAAGAAGAAGTAAATCGCTGATTATTTCATAAATGTGAATGGAAAGAAATGTTGAATGACCAAATAAAAATTTAGATGCAATATAAGCAAGCTGTTTTTTAATTTGCAAATTTCAGTAGGTCTCAAACGTTACACCAAATTTAGTTTTGACCAGGCAATACAACAATGTCATATAAAAAGATTCATCGTATAGATCTCATTTTACACTTAGTACGTTCCCATGGGGGACACACCATCGAGTAGAGACTTTATTTACTTCGGAATTATATTAAACACTGGAAACCATAACATTTCGTGATACCACCGCCTTCATCATAGATTCATTGGAGATTTAAATAATGTATGAGCTACCACCAACCTCGAATAAGGCGGTAATTTCTTAATAAAAAATTAGAGCTATACAATTATCGATTGTTAATTCGCGGAAGACTACAGAAGCTAGTTTACTTGAACATGTTCATAATGCTAAAAACCTCCTTAACAACCGTAAATGTTGAACCGTAAATGTTAAGTTGAGCGAAGCGCTCGAAAAACATTATTTACAGAACCCGAATTTTCCTAATATAGTTGAACGATTTGTAAACTTGTTCAGGCATAAGTCCTTCTATGATAAAATCTCAAACAATTCTGAACAAAAATAACAAGACAGCTTGAGACGACTCACGCGTGATCTGTTTAAAAGAGGCTATTGAGAAAATACCACCCCTGGAATCACCCGTTATAAATCAAAACTAATGTCCGTTTTTATAATTTCTCACCTTTTCATGAGCAATAACTCAATTGAATTGCTTTGATTTTTTGTTTGCAAATTTGTAGTTGTTTTATTATCTGCGAAATCTCCATTTTCTAGACTGTCGTTGCCAATGAAACTTAAACTGAGAATTGTAAAAGTTCCTAATACCAAAAAGAGTGCGTTTGATAAGCAGTTGAGTTGCCTTGAAGTCACTGATAATGCGCTCGTGCTAAGTGAACGAATGTGAGTTAGCGTTCGTTAGCAACTCTCAGATGAGTAACAGAGAGATCTTTTTTGGATTTTTGATCGTCCATTTCTACATACTACTACGAGCAAAAAATAGTAAATCTTCGTTCATATTTTAAAATTTTTAATTTAGTCTCAAAACTAAATCATCCCCCTCAATATCGTCACCTTTGGCCCAGATACACTTGTGCCGACGATTTCTCCAATTCTCGAAACAGTTGTAAAAGCGATTTACGTTTAACGTCTTCAATTGACTGAAAACAGTTTCACCGGGAAAAGTCGTTTGAGTTTGCTAAATTGCCAGAAATCACACACAGTTAAACCAGGCCAATACGGTGCTTGCGGCAAGATAGTGATTGAAAAGTTTGCAAAAAACCAAGTATTGTCGGCCCGTAATTCCCGCCTCTTTTTACGAAAAGCCTCGCGCATACAACGCTTAACGGTCAAATAGTTACTCTGTGAACAGTTTGGCCGGTCGAAAGGAATTCGGAGTGTACCACAATTCGAGAAAGTGTTGATTCACAGACGTTAACGCCGCTCTGTTTTTTGAAAAAGCTTAGTGATTTCGGAACCAATTGTACTTTCACGTTTCAAATAACATAGCCCGACAAAATTGAAAAAAAAAAATGTTGCTTCTTTGAATTTATCAACGTGTGAGTCTTCCAAGACGAGCCAAATCCAACGAAAAAAAAAACCATTTTCGTTGATAAATATGCCTATTTTCATTATTAGACCAGAAATATATATAGCAGCCCTCGTATATGCGGCGAGTATATAATGAAAAATCAACGGAAACCCATTACTGACATTGTAATTCGCTTGTATTCTGCTTACTTTGGTATTGAAATTGGCAATCAAGATAAAGCGTGAACGAGAACTGATATGAAAAATGTGACGGATATTTTCGTATTAGCTCACAAAATATACCTAAAATCAGGTCTAGAATCTTAGGCACCAAAATGAGTGTAGGCCAGTGTAATTATCTTGATATGATATTTGGCACAGATTTCACTGACCATCATACCAACATAGAGAAAAAAGATTTCGACTTTTCGAAGTTTTACTATTTTTCGCCCACAGTATTAAGTAACGCTATGCGTAATTATTTTTTGTTGACCTGTGTTATTAGTAAAAAGTTGTAACAAATTTCATAACATTTCAAAATTTATTACTTTTCTTCTTAACACCAAAAATTGTTGTACAAATCCAACCCAAATCTTTAGATTAAAATTTTTGCAGAGTTCCGGTACATGTCGGAGTGGAGAGTCAATACACCTTTGCCACTTAGTGGTGACCAGGTTGGTTGTTATGGTGGCTGTCTTTATGATCATCGTGCTGATCGACATGACCATGTTCGTCGCCATGACCCTGGCTTTGGCCTTTATGTTCATTGTGCTGATCATTCTTTTGGTCATGTTGGTTTATCTTATGATCATCATGGTCATCCTGGTGGCCGTGTTCATCATTACGACTGCCATAGGAGTTGCAGTGTGCGACAGCAACCATAAGGAAGAGAGCAAATATAACGGCGTACTGTAAGGATAAGGTAAGGAGAGATTTACGTGATATTTTGAAATTTTGTCAGTTAAAATTTAAACGCTTACCTTCATTTTGTTGTTGTTGTTGTTCTTGGGTATGAATACTGTCGGTGTAGCTTATGTGAGAGCTGTCAATAGACAATTGATGCTACTCCATTGCAAATCACTCATTTTTATACTAAGGGAAGATGGGGACTCCAACAGAGCCGAGGTGTGTCATTCAATTTTCGCACTTCATTTTATTTACTTTCTTTTGGCATTTCTCAGAATATTTAAAACGTTTGCCCTTTCAATTATCATTAATTTCTTAAAAATATTATAAAACAACTTTTGTTTGGTTTACATTTGCAATTTGTTATATTAGATTTACAAACATATGTATATTTGAAAACCTATATTTAGCATAAACAAACAAACATATGACGACTTTTGACTTCAGCAAAGGTGCTTCTCAAAATTTAATCAGCGTATATGGTAATAGTTTTGTATACTTAACGGTTTTTTTAAATAACATAATCTTATCAAGATGGGTAATAAATGGTATATATCATAATGACCGGAATGATGCGATGGATTGATCTTATAATGACTGCCAAATGTGTAAAATAAAAAATAAATTTCATAAAAGCTTAGATGCAATGATAGAAGTTGGTTTCTATATATACTATTGTGGGCAAAAAATATTAAGAATTTTTAATCTAAGTTTCGCGCAAAAGCCGTTGATCGAAATTTTTTTTTTAGGGTGGTATGACCGTCAGTGACATCTGTCTCGAATGTTACATCAAAAGAATTATGCTTCCTAAGTACATAAAGTACATTCGGCGATTTTTTCGAGGAGTGAAGTTATTCAACAAAGAAGTTCCGTTAAATTTTGTGTGCGGAATCAAATGTCTGGTGCCGAAATGTTCAGAATGTTAGAAAAGGCTTCAGTGATATTTGTTTGTCACGAGCAAGTGTCTTTGATTGGTACAAATTATCCAAAGAGGGAGGGTAGGTATCAACATCAACTGATAATGAACACTTTAATAAATATCGGAAGGATCAATGACAACCATTTTAAAAAATTATTTGGGCCTAAGAAAAGTGAAAGTACGGATTGGCTCAAAAATCACTATATATTTCGAAAAAAAAGTCTGTGAATCAATGCTTTCCGACTACCCGGATGTTATGAAACGTATTATTACTGTCGATCAGTATTGGATCTATGCTCACGACCCGGAAACAAACGACCAGTCGGCAGAATATCATGACAAAGGTGAGACGACACCGAAAAAACTACCTCAAAGCAGTTCGAAAATCAAAGTTAGGTTGACAGTTTTCTTCGATTATCGAGGTGTAGTGCACTCCGAATTTCTTCCGACCGGACAAATTGTCTACAAAGAATACTATTTGATGTATTTTGCTAAGCGTCGTTTTCGACGTTAAAAATGTCCAGAATTATGGGCCGAAAACTCTTGTTTTTTGCAATAAAATAATGCACCGTCACACACTGATTTGATACTTCGTGAGTTTTCCTCAAATTTTCAACCAATATCGTGCCGCAAACCACCGTATACGCCTGATTAAGCTCCGTGTGTCCTTTTTGCATTCAGCAAACTTAAACGACCGCTCCGGGGAAACCGAGTCAATTCAAAACCTTAAACTTGAATCTTTACGCGCATTCTCTCTTAGGATTGACCTCTTAACCGAACATAACCTAACCCGGTATAATGATTTCCTACTTTCAAATTGACTTTAAGCCATTAATGTGGGTCAATACCGGTTTAGGTTAGGTTAGGTTAAGAGCTAGATCCTAAGACGGTTTACCCTTAGAACGTTGGTTCATTTTGGTCTCAAAAATGGGGAAAAATTTATCAGATTTTTTCCATTTTGTACATTGGGATATTATCAGAAAAGTTTCTCTCCGAATATCAACGAAAAGCATCACGCATTGACCGATATTTTCGGTAGAAAGACAACCATGGACAGTGGGTAATAAAACCTGAGTATCTGGTATACTTAACACTTATAGCTCGATTTTGACAAATTTTAGACTTGGGATGGCATACCTAACAGGCACTATTTTTGCAAAGAATTATGCCTTTACATTTATTGGGGCTTGGTGGGAACTAGACATGGTTGTGGTTTTATTTCGCTAATTTTCACATCGAAATATTAGTACGTCAGTATTATGTCTCTTACCGAATTGCGACGACGGATATAATAATATTATAGAAATAATTCAGCATCCTCATACATCATACTCTTAAGAGACATTTCATTTCCAAAGCTTTTTCTGGCTTAATATACAACAGTACATACATTGGCTCATTAGTTTTCCGGTTTCTGGTTAATTATATAACATTATATGATAAAGCATCTTACAACCTATTGTATAAGGCCACTGGTAAATAGTTTGACTATTTCATTGTAACAATTTTTTTCGTTTTTTTTTAGTTCAATTTGGATAACTTATTCCGTTAGAAACGTTGGTAAATAATTAAAAAATAAGGAAAACATAATTTCCTTAAATTTATTCAAAGTATTCAATTTCCAAAACTTACAAAATAGCGATTCTATGAGTATATACTATAACAAGGGGTGACAGTAATCGATAATGTAAAGAGATGGCCGCTGCCGACTCAGTTGTCTACGGTGTGTAGCGGATCGCCACTCGTAATGTATATTTTGGTGTACCGTTGTGGAACGGCAACTATATTGGCGCTATTGTAGATACGTAATAGTATATGCCTGCGCGAGTAAAGAAGAATAGTAGTGGTGTTAGAAAAATACTAGTTGAAAGCAAATAGTGAAAAAGATATATTAAAAAAAATTTATTTAAATAAATAATAAGTCAAATCTGTCAATACCATGATTTCTGTTGGCCAAGTAAAACAAAGCAAAAAAAAATAGCACCGGGCACTGATTTTTTATTTTCACATTCACTGTTTGTTTATAAAATATTTAGCAGACACCCGGCAATTTTTAACACACCTTCAATTCTTGCTTCAAACGAGAGAATATAATGTTCGGCTGAACCAAGATTCACACTGCCACACCTATTAATAAAAAATGTGTATGTATGTGTACATGAACAGAACGAGCCTACAAAGTCTTTTAATAAAATTAGCAACAATATAATTGACCAATATTTTTTTCGCATCTTCGCCTCTGTTTTTGTTTATTATTAACGCGGTACGTCAGCTGTTGAAGGGAAAACTGCTTTGATCGTTCACATTTGACTTGCTAATGAGATGGTAAGAAAAGAGAGTAAAACATATATACAGGGTAGGCCATTTAAAGTTGACCCATCTGGCAACGCTGTAACTTTTAACAGCGCTGACAAATCGGCTAATGTCATACCGCGTTAGAAGCGACATTCGAAGACAATTTATACCATGGAACAGTACACTCCAAAGGAACGCGCTGAAATTGTTCAGCTTTATATTCAAAATAACTTTTCAAACGAACTTGACTTTTGGCGAAAACTCATCATGTCAGACGAGGCACATTTCTCGTTGAATGGAGGCGTAAACAAGCAAAATTGCCGATTTTATGCCACCGAAAATCCTCAATTAATTGAAGAACAGCCTCTTTACGACCAAAAAGTAACAGTTTGGTGCGGTGTTTGCGCGAATATGATCATCGGACCGTATTTTTTCGAAGACGATGATGGAGCCACGACAACAGTCAATGGTGAGCGTTATCGAGCCATGATAACGGATTTTGTGATACCCATTATTCGCGAAAATGACATGGATAACTTCTGGTTTCAACAGGACGGGGCTACATGCCATACAGCTCGACCAACAATCAATTTATTGCGACCATTTTTCCCCGGGCGATTGATATCGAAAAATGGTGATGTTGACTGGCCACCGAGATCACCAGATTTGACGCCACCAGACTTTTATTTGTGGGGTTATTTGAAATCCAAGGTATACGCTAATAAGCCAAAGACCTTAGCTCAACTGAAAGCCAACATTCGACGTGAAACAGCCGCCATATCATCCGAAACATTGGCCAAAGTCATGGAAAATGTCGAAAAAAGAGTGCATTTAGCTGTCAAAGCTAAAGGTGCCCATTTACGCGATCTAATTTTTAAATATTAGCTGAAACAAATCCCCTTGGACCAAAATAAATTATTTTTGAAATGAACAAAAAACATTGTTTTCTTTTGTTCTTTTTTTTAGAAACAAATGGGTCAACTTTAATGGCCTACCCTGTATATATTTTTTTTTAGAACGTCTACTACGAGGGCTGCTATATATATTTCAGGCCTAATAATGAAAATAGGAATATTTATCAACGAAAATGGTTTTATTGTTTTTTAAAATATTCTCGATCATATCGATTTATACACTTTTGCATGCGCTCAAACCAATTTTCGAAGCACTTTTTCCACTCCCATTGAGACACCTCCAAAACATGGTTTTTGAATGCTTCAACATCATCTTCTGGCGACGAAAATCGTTGACCACGCATAATTTTCTTGACGTGTGGGAATAAAAAGAAGTCATTGGGTGCCAAGTCAGGGCTGTACGGCGGATGACCCACCAATTCGAGGTTTTGGCCGGTCAAAAAGGCGCTGGTTTGAGCCGTTATGTGAGAGCTCGCATTGTCATGGTGCACAATGATTCGTCTTCTCTTCTTCGTTTTTCGAATTTTTCCGAAGACTTCAGGCAAACAAATGGTGGTTTACCACTCAGAATTGACCATCCTACGTTGCTCAAGCGGAACAGTCACCACATGACCAGTCACCACATGATCATAACATAACCTTTGTATGGGAGGTGGGCGTGGTTATTATCCGATTTCTTTCATTTTTGAACTGTATATAGAAATGCCTGAAGGAAACGACTCTATAGAGTTTGGTTGACATAGCTATAGTAGTTTCCGAGATATGTACAAAAAACTTAGTAGGGGGCGGGGCCACGCCCACTTTTCCAAAAAAATTACGTCCAAATATGCCCCTCCCTAATGCGATCCTTTGTGCCAAATTTCACTTTAATATCTTTATTTATGGCTTAGTTATGACACTTTATAGGTTTTCGGTTTTCGCCATTTTGTGGGCCTGGCAGTGGGCCGATTTTGTCCATCTTCGAACTTAACCTTCTTATGGAGCCAAGGAATACGTGTACCAAGTTTCATCATGATATCTCAAGTTTTACTCAAGTTACAGCTTGCACGGACGGACGGACAGACAAACATCCGGATTTCAAATCTACTCGTCACCCTGATCACTTTGGTATATATAACCCTATATCTGACTCTTTTAGTTTTAGGACAGACCGAACAAGCTAAACTGACCGGATAATAAATAAAAAGCAGATATTTCATGTCAGTGGGTAAATGGGCAATATCTGAGAAGCTTAAAGCTTCTGTGAAAGATTGAGGTGCTCTTAATGGTTGGAAACGTATTTTACATAAAATGGAGCCTCGAGATTCATCAACTGTACTCCGTCATTAACAAAGAATTTAAAATCAGAGGCTATACTGGCTCAAATTCGTCTCTGGGTCCATCTACCCAGGGGAGATTCGCCAAAATTACATCGGGATTCCATTTAGACAAAAGTGACGGTTTGTTAACTGAATCTATAACTTTAACAATTTTCCTACAACAGGGACGCAATTATGTTTTTTTTTTTTGCAAATTGCGTGTAATTCGAAGAGACAGTATTGCCTCTGAGTTTAAGTTTTATCAGTGAAATGATATTACTGGGTAAACAAAATTCGATTGATACAGACCCCAACACAATTTTTAGTAATTTTTTTTTTCTTCATCAGATTGCTTAGAACCCCCCAATTATTTAAATCAAGTTAGGTAATTTTTTATTTATTCAAACCAAGGACTTTGCATCGAAATACTCCAATATCTAGTGGCCATGGTGGGAATCCTTGTGATGTCCGGCTGTTTGTGGTTGGCCGCCGTGGCTTGGACTTGGTTGCTGTTTTTGGTGTGATTGTTCTTTATTATTCAATGGATGCTTTCCATCACCCAAAGCGGTGCCTAAAAGGACCAGTAACAAAGCGAAGAAGATAAAGAACTGCAATTGAAGAACAAATTAGTAAGCCATTATATGCCGTTAATCCGTAAATTAGAAATAAGACTAGAAATAAGCGATAATCGTTCGAAGAGTGCGCACTTACTTTCATGTCTGCTGAATACGACGAAGTCAACTATAAACTGAGTTGTAAAGTGGTGAAGCTGATCCTTTTATACAAATGAACGCCGAGAATATTTTTTAAGTTAATACTAATTAATATAAATATATAATAATATATTAATAGAATAGTCGTCAGATGATCTCTGTTTGGTATGCAAATAAGATGGGATTCCGATGAGATGAAGGTATCAACTAGTACCAGCTTGCTGCTGAAATACCAGTTTCGAAATTTTATTTTAATTTAATGCAGCAGCAAAACAAATATTTTAGTTCTGATTTCACCAACATAAAAATGGGCGTATTTTGCCTGCTTCAATCAGACCATCGATAAATAGTAGTAGTTCGAGTTCGTAGATGGGCGTAATTGGACCGCTGCCACGCCCACAAATCGCCATGAACCGAAAACTTATAAAATGCCATAGAATTTATAATATATATTATCAATGTAAATACACTTAAAAATACACATGCTAGACGCTAATCACGATTTCTTTCAGGAAAATTTAGATGCTGTGAATGACGAACAACACAAGAGGTTCCATCATTTCCTTAATAGTGCAGCGCTATTAAGGAAAATAGTGCGCAGGAAAGCTAGCAGATAAATGTTCGGACTTAGAATTGACGTCCCTGGGGCCAAAAATTATAGAAAATAATTATTTCTCTATTAAGGAAGGGGTTATTTGAAAATGACAGTGAACACGGACTTTGGAAAAGTAGTTTTGAGAAAAAAGCATTTAAAGTTTATGAACTAAAAAAGTTAGGGGAAAAAAATTACCCAATCCATATTTAAGAAATAAATTCGCAAAAAAGTATTTTTTTTTTTTACCTTGAAACCAACCCCTTTCTTAAGCAGTAATTTCTATGTACATATATATAAATATCTAAATATGGCTGATGTTTAAACTTTTTATGAAAATAACGGGTGAAAGATTTACGCCTGAACAACATTTACAAACATTCAACAGACCCAGCATTCACTATTGGATAATATTCGACCGAATGGATCACGTCCAGCATGCAGTGAAGAAAATATAACCGCATTAGCTGAGACTGAGAATATACTATGAAGACCGTAGAGAGTCGATTCAGCGCCGTTTGCAGCAATTCGGACAGACGTATGGAACAGCTTGGCGCATTTTCCGTGGAAATCTTAAAATGAAATCGTACAAAATACAACTTGTGCAAGAGCTGAAGCCGTTCGATCTTCTCAAGTGACAACGCTTCGCTCTATGCGCTGAAAAGTTCAAAGAACATCCGAAGTTTTTGAGCCATATTTGTGCACAGCGATGAGGCCCATTTTTGGCTCAATGGATATGTAAATAAGCAAATTTGGCACATTTAGGACGAAGAGAAACCTGAGGAGATTGAAGAGCTGACATTTCATCCAGAAAAAATAAAAACGGTTTTATGTGGTTTATGGGTCGTTGGAATCACGGCACCACTTTCCCCACATCGTATCAATCAATGGACTTATTGCGAGTACACTTCGGTGAACAGATAATTTCAGGTCGATTGCTTACCAAGTTCCTATGATATCACATCTTTAGACTTTTTCCTGTGGGAATATGTAATGTCTAAAGTACATATGTATATGCGGACCATTCCGTTAAGATTCAGGCCATGGATCAAAACATCACGCATTTGATTCGCCAGTTACCAGTCAAAATGCTCGAACGAGTCACCGAAAATTGGAATCACTATTAAGTTAGAAGGAACCTCGAAATACATCATTCTATATATGTATTGATGTCAGAAGAAAACCATATATTTCAATTTTTTTATTCACATATCATTGTTTAGTGGCCTTATTTCATTTTCGAAATTTGATGTGACAAAAAAGTTATAATTTTTTTAACCAGTGTTATCGAATAGATTGCAGTTGTAAATAAAATTTATTCGGCAGAAAGAAATTTATTGGTATTTATTATGATATTTTATAAACTTAATTTTATTGGCGCCGAAAACTTCGCCGATGTTATTTACATAAATACGCACTACGAAACCGGTTTTGATATATGAGTATTTAAAAGTAAACTTATTAGAATGCTAGTTTTTAGGTCTGACTTAGCTGTGTCTGTGTTCCAGTTCTCCATGAAATTTGTTTCATTTCTCGAAATTTAATATATTAAAAAAGTAAAGAAGGTCAAAGGGTGCAACCGAACATTTTATACCCTTTCAGAAAGCAAAGGAAATAAGGTATTTCATGGTGTAAAACGTAAACCTGAGGATCGAAATTGAAGCAATTTTATATATACCTATACTGACGGACACATACGGTTTTGGGGTAGTATCGACCAAATTTTATCTGTTTTCCCAATACCACATACTCTTAACATGTCACATACTAAAAAACTAATCATATAGAGTAAGTCAGTCGGCTGTTCGAAAATCCTGATGTTGGTTTTATTTCGGGGGTAAGTCAAGTTTTCACTTAAATGTATCTTTTTTGCGCAAGAAGATATTGTTCTGAGTTATTCATAGAGATAACTCACATATTGGCCGATATATGCGTTACAAAGTCACCCTGAAATTCGAGTATTTTTAAATTAGATAGATGGGGACTAAGGGAAGTATTGGTCCGACTCAACCCATTTTTCACATACAGACATACCATTGTCAGAGAAGTACTATCCCTCAGACAATGACCCACATTTTCTAACAAAAGTCAACTATAGGTACCGGGGTCTAAATATTCGGTACCCAGGAGCGTGAACAGTTTGTTGGATTTTAATAATTTTTGGTCATAAGATAACATACACTAAGAGCATTACTAATGCAAAATTACTTATTAGAGGGTTTTTTTCACAGATGGCCCTGGCTACTGCGATCCCCTGTGCTAAATAAGAGTTTCATATTTTAAATTAGTGCTTAGTTATGACACTTTATAGGTTTTCGGTTCATGGCGATTTATGGGCGTGGCAGCGGCCCGATTACGCCCATCTACGAACTCGAACTTTTTTTGTAATTAGAAACCAAGATTCGTCAAGATATCTCAATTTTTACTATTTATCGATGGTCTGATTGATGCAGGCAAAACACGCCCATTTTTATGTTGGTGAAATCAGAACTAAAATATTTGCTTTGCTGCTGCATTAAATTAAAATAAAATTTCGAAACTGGTATTTCAGCAGCAAGCTGGTACTAGTTGATACCTTCATCTCATCGGAATCCCATCTTATTTGCATACCAAACAGAGATCATCCGACGACTATTCCATTAATATATTATTATATATTTATATTAATTAGTATTAACTTAAAAACATTCTCGGCATTCATTTGTATAAAAGGATCAGCTTCACCACTTTACAACTCAGTTTATAGTTGAATTCGTGGTAATCAGCAGACATGAAAGTAAGTGCGAACTCTTCGAACGATTATCGTTTATTTCTAGTCTAATTTCTAATTTGTTCTTCAATTGCAGTTCTTTATCTTCTTCGCTTTGTTGCTGGTCCTTTTAGGCACCGTTTTGGGTGATGGAAAGCATCCATTGAATAATAAAGAACAATCACACCAAAAACAACAACCAAGCCCAAGCCACGGCGCCCCACAACAAACAGCTGGACACCACAAGGATTCCCACCATGGCCACTAGATATGCCTCAACATTGAATGTATGCGATTGGAATATTTCTATGCAAAGTACTTGGTTTGAATAAATAAAAAATTACCCAACTTGATTTAAATAATTGGGTGGTTCTAAGCAATATGATGAAGAAAAAAAATATTTGCTAAAAATTGTGTTAAGGTCTGTATCAATCGAATTTTGTTTACTCAGTAATTTCACTGATAAAACTTAAACTCAGAGGCAATACTGTTTCTGAGGATTAGCCGCAATTTGCAAAAAAAAAAACATAATTCCGTCCAAATTGTAGGAAAATTGTTAAATTGTGCTGATTTTGCATCGTCAAGGCAAAGCCCAGAGTTTCGACGCGTAACTTGGAGTTAACGGACGGTCATTACAGGGGATAATTTAAGATAACTAAACCCTCTAGATTCGCTTATTCGCCTAGAAGTTTGCTAAAAAATTACTGAAATGAGGACAATATCCGAAATATTTTCGAAATGCCGAAGAACGTACTTATAAATTGCTCGTTTGTTTTTGTGGAGTTATTTCAAGCAAAAGATATACAAGATGAAACCCAGAAATTGGACTGAATTGAGGCCTTAAGCCGATAGTTGAGGCAATCCAGAATTCAATCCTTCAGGCCTCAATGAATGTCTGAGCGTGGAGGTGGTATAAATTTTGGAAATAATTAATTATTAAAAAAAAAAAATTACATTTGCTATGCAGTAGCTAAAACAATAAACGTAAAGCATTGATTAAAGAAAGTTATTATCGCTAGTCAAAACACTTTCTACTCGAGAAAGAGATGAATTTGAGCCAGTATAGCCTCTGATTTTAAATTCTCTGTTAAGGACGGATTACAGTTGACGAATCTTGAGGATCCATTTTATGTAAAATACGTTTCCAACCATTAAGAGCACCTCAATCTTTCACAGAAGCTTTTAGCTTCTCAGATATTGCCCATTTACCCACTGACATGAAATATCTGTTTTTTTATTTATTATCCGGTCAGTTTAGCTTGTTCGGTCTGTACCGATTTAAATAGTTTGTTCGGAAATTGTGGCGTTGCCTTGTATCGAACATTGATCTACAATGGTTTTCTTGCCCTTGGTATGAGATCGATTTTGTATAAATTTGTGCTCACAGTTCAAAAAACTATCAATGCTGTTGTAAGATTTGCTCTCGTTTGTTTTAAAATCTTTATTTTCATATATATGGAGTTGTCGAAAAAATCGTTGTTTTTTTATATTTTAATGAACATTAATGAACCAAATATATACCATTTTATCGACCACTCTTTGCTATTTTTCCGATAGAGATATTATCCCATCATTGTAAAACTTTTCTAGTTTCTCGGCGAAAAACTGCGACAAGTAATTTTCACAGGCTTCACTTGAAGCCAACTTTAATCCATTAAGGGAGTTTTGTATTGACCGAAACAAATGGTAGTCCGATGGTGCAAGGTCAGGGCTATATGGTGGATACGTCATAATTTCTTAGCCAAGCTTTCCCAGTTTTTGCCGAGTCATCCAAGATATGTGTGGTCTAGCGTTGTCCTGATGGAAGATGAAACCTTTTCTGTTGCTCAGTTCTGGCCGTTTATTTTTCGATTGCTTGCTTCAATTTCATCAGTTGTTGACAGTAAAGTGTAGAATCAATTGTTCGACCAGGCTGGAGCAGCTCATAGTGGATGATTCCTTTCCAATCCCACCAAACACTTTTTATATTCCGGGACTAGAGAACAAAAATTTATATAAATCATCGGAACTCGGTCTACGGTTTTTCAAAACATTCTCCATTAAGATCTGATTGAGGAAACTTCCAAACCTTCTTTTGAACACATCAACCGCCTCTTCAGATGTCGAAGATTCAGTCGAGTCAATTGTTTCAGCCTATGTGCGAGAGCTCGCATTGTCGTGGTAAAGAGTGATCCGTCTCGGTGGTGGGTTTTGCTGATAAACATCAAGACCAGCAGCAGCTATAACAAAAACAACAACATCCACAGCGGCAACAGCGGTTTCGAAGAAGATGCAGAGATCTAATGTAAGATGAAATTAAATACTGAAACAGTTTATTGTACTATATATGCACTTGTATGAATAAACTAAGATATTTTGGTCATCATAGACCAAAACCCAGTAATTCTAAAATTGTAGAAAGTGGCGTAAATCTTAAATTCCCAGTGACTTCAAAACTGTAGGAGCAAGTCTTTGACATATCTTGTACTTCCAGTGAAAAAGGTGGTCTAACTGTAACAAAAAATGTAAAAAAAAAAAAACTCAAAATAAGCGAAATTAATTCTATTTTAATAAAATAAAAGTTCTCGAAAAAGAAAAATGGTGGTTCAATGAAAGATTTTTTTTTTCGGAAATGTTTATTCAACGCATCACAGGGACTTGTGCTTATGCAATAAGGAACTCAATTTCATTGGCTTAGTTATCAGGAATTATATACATATAGCTTTATAAGGTTAGATGAAGCTAATTTAAACCCTTCCTTTAAAAAATCCAATAATTGAGATGTCAATGTCCAATTCCAAAGGAAAAATAAATTATTACTAAAAAAATGCTATGATTAGATGGCTATTGTTGGATTTCGACAAGCCATATGACTTGTTATTAGGAAATGATATTATTTTCAAAAATTTTAAAATTATTGATATAGAAAAAAATTAATATATAACTTTGAAAAATGGAACAATGATTCCTTTATATTATATATGAAAACTGTTCAGGTTTAACTTAACAGCTGTATTCATTGGAAGTGAGTGAACAAAAAAATATTTCACTTGATCAGTTAAAATTAGATGAAAGAAGCAAGATTGAAATTCTATTAAACCAATTCTACAAAGTACAAAAAGGGGGATAATCTCATCAACACAAAAAATGTGGTACATGAGATTAAGACCACAACCAATTAGCAAATAAATTCAAGAATCTATAGATACCTCCAAAATACGAAGAAGGGGTAAGAAAGCTAATTTATGAATTTTAAAGTCCGGGAATAATCCGAAAAAGTAGGAGCAAGCACAGCTCACCTGTTTTAATTGTACCAAAGAAGATGGAGGGTTCAAATATTCAAAAAGGTAGATTAGTGGTTAACTATAGGAGATTTAACTAACTGACTGTCGATGATAAATACCTTCTGCCAAATATTGATGGGATTTTAGATAAATTGGGCAGAGCACAGTATTTTAGCACCATTGATTTTGATTTAACTGTAAAAGGTATTCCAACCTGGAATTGTCAGACAGAATTCATTCAGCAGATGAAAAACTGCTTGAGCATTTTCATACGGAAATGCGGACGTTGAGAGATTGCATTCAATCCTGTTGGAAAAACTAGCAGGAATTGAGAACCCAGATCTTTTGACGTAGATGAAAATGCAGGTCGTTGTAGGAAGTTATAACGATCGATACCATTCTACCATCAAATCCAAACACAGAGTGGCTAGGGATGAGATGTCTTCCAACATTTTGACGAAGCAATTACAATGTTGAAAAGAAAGATAGTAGACAAAAGAAACAAAGCAGGGAGGAATATATAGAAACAAGGGAAGCAGTACCGAAAAAAAATTATAAAAGGGTCCGACATAAAGACGAAGCTTTTATGTATTAAAATTAAACCTTTAAAAAATGTTCATTACGTAAATATTAAAAGATCTCTGGCTGGAATCAAAAATTCTGGAGATAATATAGAAGAAGATAGGTTTAGCACAGAAGTAAAGGGTGATTTTTTAAGAGCTTGATAACTTTTTTTAAAAAAAAAACGCATAAAATTTGCAAAATCTCATCGGTTCTTTATTTGAAACGTTAGATTGGTTCATGACATTTACTTTTTGAAGATAATTTCATTTAAATGTTGACCGCGGCTGCGTCTTAGGTGGTCCATTCGGAAAGTCCAATTTTGGGCAACTTTTTCGAGCGTTTCGGCCGGAATAGCCCGAATTTCTTCGGAAATGTTGTCTTCCAAAGCTGGAATAGTTGCTGGCTTATTTCTGTAGACTTTAGACTTGACGTAGCCCCACAAAAAATAGTCTAAAGGCGTTAAATCGCATGATCTTGGTGGCCAACTTACGGGTCCATTTCTTGAGATGAATTGTTGTCCGAAGTTTTCCCTCAAAATGGCCATAAAATCGCGAGCTGTGTGGCATGTAGCGCCATCTTGTTGAAACCACATGTCAACCAAGTTCAGTTCTTCCATTTTTGGCAACAAAAAGTTTGTTAGCATCGAACGATAGCGATCGCCATTCACCGTAACGTTGCGTCCAACAGCATCTTTGAAAAAATACGGTCCAATGATTCCACCAGCGTACAAACCACACCAAACAGTGCATTTTTCGGGATGCATGGGCAGTTCTTGAACGGCTTCTGGTTGCTCTTCACCCCAAATGCGGCAATTTTGCTTATTTACGTAGCCATTCAACCAGAAATGAGCCTCATCGCTGAACAAAATTTGTCCGAAAAAAAAAAAAAAAACCGAACACTGATTTTGGTAATAAAATTCAATGATTTGCAAGCGTTGCTCGTTAGTAAGTCTATTCATGATGAAATGTCAAAGCATACTGAGCATCTTTCTCTTTGACACCATGTCTGAAATCCCACGTGATCTGTCAAATACTAATGCATGAAAATCCTAACCTCAAAAAAATCACCCGTTATAACTAAGTTCTAGTAATGAACATTATGTATAAAAACAATTAGTATATAAAATACGGATAATTTTATATATCACGATTTTTTTCAGTTTCTGATATGGGTAAGCATCATAGCAGTGGTTTTGAATGAGAAGATGATAGAAAGGAAATTACACTTCACACCAATCGCAGAAGAAGGAAGGTATACCATAGTTCAGAAGTAGAGATAGTACGAGTTGTAAATACTATTTTACATATAATTAAATCAAAAGAGATAATGGAAGTGGTTGATAAAATTAAAAAACAAAAAATATTATAGAAAGTAATGTACCTATAAATAACAAAGAACTACTTGAACTTTTAAATGAAGTAGAAATTATAAAGTCAAAAATAAGATCAATTACTCTCAGGGAGAAAAATATGAGGAAGAGAATACTCATTACGAGTAACATAGTAGGCACAACTTACAAATGGTTGTTTGGTATAATGGACGATGAGGACAGGCAAGATATAGAAAAATATCTGAAGATAGTAGAAAAATAGTCATAATGGATAATTTAAATAAAGAAAATTTCGATAAACAACCATTTAAATTATAGTCTGTATTATTTAAAGAGCACAACAGAAGATGACAGGAAGCAAGTATTGAACTTATTCAACCAACCAGGTACAAGCAGAGAACAGTGAAATAATGAAACATGTCTTCCTTAGTGATCAGTTGAACAAATTAAGGTACTTATAGACGAAAAATTAAAGAAATATAAAACAATATAGCAGCAGCAAAATATATCCTTATACACCAAGCAATATTAACAAAAGAAAAAATACATTGGATTGTCAAAAAAGTCTTGCGGTATTTTCGCTAGTTAGCGCGTCGTTCTAGTTTTATTCGTCGCATCGGGTCATGCTATACCTTTTTGGAAAGCTCATTTCACGCGCTAACACATGTTTGATTGAATGCCGCTTCTTTTAAGTCGTTCGTGAGTTATAGCGTCGCAAAAATGGAGCAAAATAAAGAGAAAATACGGCATATTTTACAGTACTACTACGATAAAGGCAAAAATGCATCTCAAGCTGCCAATAAAATTTGTGCAGTTTATGGACCCGATACAGTTTCCATTTCCACCGCACAACGATGGTTTCAACGTTTTCGTTCTGGTGTAGAGGTGGTCGAAGATGTGACACGCTCCGGAAGGCCTGTCGTCGAAAATTGCGATAAAATCGCTGAATTGGTCGAAAGAGACCGGCATAGTTGAAAAAAAAATAAATAAAAAAATAAAATAAAAATAAATAAAATTCCATAAAAATACCGCAAGACTTTTTTGACAACCCAATATATCATTCCAAAGTTTTTTATAATCCAAGTAGAACAAAACAAAAAAAAAACTACTATCGGACATTTCGTGACATTTTATTTTCATATTCAAAGTTTGTTATACATACATAAAATACTAGTAAAATATTGAACAGACACCCGGCAATTTTAACACAACTTTAATTTTTGCATATATCGAGAATTAATGTTCCGCTGCCCCAAAATTCATATTGCTTACTTTTTAATAAACAGAACAAGCCGACAAAGTCTTTGTATAAAATTAGCAACAATATAATTGACCATTATTTTTTTAGCATCTTCGCATATGTTTTTGTTTATTATTAACGCGGTAGGTCAGCTGTTGAGGGGAAACAGGTTTGGTCGTTCACATTTGACTTGTTAATGAGATGGTAAGAAAAGAGAGTAGAAAACAATTCCTGTCTTTATTTACAATTTCTACTGATGAGATTTCTGGCAGCAATACAGTGAGTTTGAAAATCAAACACTAATTAATATTTTGGGTTGTAGTAGGTCTAATAACATTCAAAAAAATGTAGGCAAATGCTATCCGCTTTAGTAGAATCAAAAATATTTTTCGGAGAAAATAAATAAAAATATATTTTTACAGAAAATACATAGAATGAGGATGTTCAGATTTATTAAGAATGCTAAAACGTCACATTTATATCTTCCAAGATTTAACTTTAAATTTTTCCGTTCTCTGTGCACTTGTAAATATTTTGAAACCCCGCCATTAACTTAAAAAAAAGGCCAAATTATGTTATTTTGAATGATAATTGACGTTCCCCATTAAATTGGAAGGTACAGTGTTTGTTTTTTTTTTCTTTAAAAAGTATGGAACCTCGAAATGGTTCACTCTTTATAGTATGTGTTGATGTCACAAGAAAACTTGACGTCTAATTTTTTTTCATTCACATATTATTTCTTAGTGGCCTTAGTACATTCGATATTTGATATGAGTTTTCCAATGACAAAAAAGTTATAATATTGTTAAAAATTGTTATTGAATAGGTTGGAAATGTAAATACAATTTATTCGGCAAAAAGAAATTTATTGGAAATAAACTTAATTTTATTGGCGCCAAAAGCTTCACCGGTGTGTTATTCAAATACTCACTACGAAACCGGTTATGATATATGAGCACCTAGTACGAGTTTTTAAAAATGAAGTTATTACTATCATACCTTAAGTCTGACTTAACCGTATTGGATTCAAGTAATCCATGAAATCAGGTTAATTTCTTGAAATTTCACATATTAATAAAGTGAAAAGGCACTGTTTATCGATCACTTTTATTTTGGTGAAATCACAACAGAAACATTTGCATCGCTGCTGCGTTAAAATAAAATAAAACTTCGAAACTGGTATTTCAGCAGCAAACTGGTACTGGTTGATACTATTATTTTAGCGGAAGTCCATCTTATTTGCATACCAAACAGCAATCACCCGACGACTATTAACCCACAGCTACCGGTCTTCCCAAATGTCTGGCTTAATGTGCGTATATGGTTATAAACTTTTATTTATATAATTCACCTATATAATTCAATTAATTAAAAAATTAAACATTTGCGACATTCATTTGTATAAAAGGATTAGCTTCACCACTTTGCGACACAGTTTATAGTTGACTTCGTCGTATTCAGCAGACATGAAAGTGAGTGCGCGCTCTTCGAACGATTATCGCATTTACGGATTAACGGCACATAATCGCTTACTAATTTGTTCTTCAATTGCAGTTCTTTATCTTCTTCGCTTTGTTGATGGTTCTTTTAGGCACCACTTTGGGTGATGTAATACATGTTATAGGTACCAAGAGACCAACATTCCAAAATCAACAACAGCAACAGAAATTCGGATCCAAGGCTCCCCAACCTGGCCGCTAGATATTTCTTAAGATTGATTGTATGAGTTTGGAGTATTTCTATAAGAAGTATTTGGTTTGAATAAATAAAATATTACATACATCTTATTTATATAAATGGCTGGTCTTAATCTGATGAAGTAAAAAAATTTACTAAAAATTCTGTTAAGGTCTTGATCACTCGAATTGTTTTTACACAGAAAAAAATTCAACTCAGAAGCAATACTTATAAAGGAGAATCCATTTCGAGGTTCCCTACTTTTTTAAAGAAAAAACATGGAAACTTCAATTTTAATGAAGATTGTTTGTTATCATTCGAAAGAATATTCTTTGGCATTAATTTTTGATAACTATCACTTTCAAATGTTTCCCGCGGGTACGTCTCAAATGGTCCATCCTTTGAGTCCAATTTTCGATTACTCGTTCGATCATTTAGGCTGGAAACTGGCGAATGACACGCGCTATGTTTTGCTCCAAGGCCTGAATCGAATCGGGATTATCCGCATATACTTTGACTTTACATATTCCCATAGGAAAAAGTCTAAAAGTGCGATATCACAAGACGTTGGTGGCTCAAAACTTGAAATTATTGAAATTATCTGCCCACCGAAGTGTTCTCTCAATAAATCTATTTAATGATGTAATGGGTGGCAAAGTGGCGCCATCTTGTTGAAACCAAATGTCGCTGAGATCACGAGCTTCAATTTCAGGCATTAAACAATCGGTTATTTCGGCGCGATATACTAACATCAAATCCTTGCCTTATCTGGATGAAATGTCAGCTCTTGAATCTCTTCAGGTTGCTCTTTGCCCGAAATGCGGCAATTTTGCTTGCCTACATACCCATTGCGATAGAAATGGGACTCATTGTAGAATCAAATTTGGTTCGAAAACGTTGGATCTTTTAGAGCCCATAGAGCGAAACGAAGTCGCGTGAGAAGATCCAGAGCTTCAGTTCTTGCACACGCTGTATTTTGTCTGCTTTCAATTTAATATCTCCACGTAAAATGTTTCAAATTGTTCCATACGTCAGTACAAGTTGTTGTGAACTTCGCCGAATCTCTACGGTCGTCGTGTACACTTTAACTACGGTTGCCATTATTCTTCACTGCATGCTGTCTATTCGGTACACAATTTTAATGAATAATGTGATACATTGTATACTCAGGAGACCAATTAAGTTCACCATAAATTGAGCGAAGCGCAACAAAAATATTTTTTACAGAACGTGAATTAATTCCTAATTAAATTGAACGATTTTTAAATGTTGTTCAAGCGTTAGTCTTTCCATGGGGAACTGCAAAACAATATACTCGTATGACTGCTTCAAGCGACTTAAGTTCCCAATACACTACACCAGCAAGCTGGTGCAATCACCTGATGGTCCCAACAAGCTTGAAACATGCACTGTACCAGCATGTGGGTGCAATAATCATGCATACATATTGTATATGGAAAAGGTCGTTATGGGCGGAGACAAAATTTGTGCAAGAATTATTATAGCCATTGTCTTGAAAAGAAAAGGAAAAAAATTAAAAATTGGCATTTGGATTGGTTAATATTCGCCCTCTTAATTCTCCACAAGCACGGTCTTGATTTACTCTGTGCCCAAAAAATAAGGTGACATTGGAGAATTATTTTTTTTTTTTAGGTTGGTAGTACTGTCAGTCACATTTATGTCAAATTTCATGTCAAAATATTCATTAGTGTTTGAGATACCTGTAGTTTTGTGAGCTGCTAAAAGTGAGTTTTTCGTTTTTTGCGATGTCGAAATTTGTTGATCAAAGAATTTGCATTTAATTTTGTTTACGGAATCAATTTTCTGCTCCGGATACGTTGAGGATGGTGCGGAAAGGTTATGTCTAAAACAAATGTTTACAAGTGGTATAGTGAGTTCCAAGCCGGCCGTGAACGTGTCGAAGACGAAGAGCGTCCAGGGCGACCATCAACCTCAACCGACGAAGCTCACGTTCAACAAATCAAAGATTTGGTGTTGAAAAACCGTCTATTAACAATTAGAGACCTTGCTGATGAAGTTGGCATATCGAAAGGCTCAGCCAATACCATTTTGAAGGATGTTTTGGGCCTCAAGCGCGTCAAATCTCGACTGGTACCGAAAACTTTGAATTTTTTGGAAAAAAGGCGTCGCGTTGAAGTGAGTGAAACGATGCTTTCCGATTACCAGGGTGTCATGAAACGCATTATAACTGGCAATGAGACTTGGATCTATGCTTACGACCCCGAAACAACCGATCAATCGAGCGAATATCGTGCCAAAAGAGAGCCGAGACTAAAAAAATCGCACCAAAGTCGCTCAAAAATCTAAGTCATGTTGACTGTTTTCTTGGATTATCGTGATGTTGTGCATTA